>NC_133325.1:694575919-695175919 GCF_042186555.1 Aquarana catesbeiana | reverse complement strand
TTCCCCTTGTGTTCAGTGCAGGGGAGAGGGGCAGCCAATCAGCTTCTCTCTTCAGTGTACAAATAGAAAATTCTATTGTACACTGAAGCCTATTGGCTACAGGGATTGGCGACCCCTCCTCCCTCTCCACTGAACACAAGGAAATGTTCAGTCGCCGCCGCCAACCCTCCGCTCTGCCCTGTGTGTGACTCGTCATCTGGGATAGACGAGAGGAGGGGCCGCTGGGGAGCCGGGGAGAGAGAGAACTTACTACACACACTTCCTGCGCTACTCTGCATACTGGCTAGTAAGATGTTGGTGTCCCTGATGTGCCCTATAATGTGCCCCCTGAGGTGCCCCATGCCCTAATGTGCCCTGTGCCTTAATGTGCCCTGTGCCCTAATGTGCCATGTGCCCTAATGTGCTATGTGCCCTGATGTGCCCTGTGCCCTAATGTGCCATGTGCTATGTGCCCTGATGTGCTATGTGCCCCGATGAGCCCCATAATGTGCCATGTGACATAATGTGCCCTGTGCCCTGACGTGCCATGTGCCCTGATGTGCCCCGTGCCCTGATGTGCTATATGCCCTGATGTGCCCCGTGCCCTGACGTGCCATGTGCCCTGACGTGCCCCGTGCCCTGACGTGCCCCGTGCCCTGATGTGCTATATGCCCTAATGTGCCCCGTGCCCTGATGTGCCATGTGCCCTGATGTGCCATAATGTGCCCTGATGTGCCCCATAATGTACCATGTGCCCTGATGTGCCCCGTGCCCTCATGTGCTATATGCCCTGATGTGCCCCGTGCCCTGATGTGCTATGTGCCCTGATGTGCCCCATGCCCTGATGTGCCATGTGCCCCATAATGTGCCATGTGCCCTGATGTGCCATAATGTGCCCTGATGTGCCATAATGTGCCCTGATGTGCCCCATAATGTGCCATGTGCCCCGTGCCCTGATGTGCTATATGCCCTGATGTGCCCCGTGCCCTGATGTGCTATATGCCCTGATGTGCTATGTGCCCTGATGTGCCATGTGCCCTGATGTGCCCCATAATGTGCCATGTGCCCTGATGTGCCATAATGTGCCCTGATGTGCCCCATGCCCTAATGTGCCATGTGCCCTGATGTGCTATGTGCCCCGACGTGCCCCGTGCCCTGATGTGCTATATGCCCTGATGTGTGCCATAATGTGCCCTGATGTGCCCCGTGCCCTGATGTGCTATATGCCCTGATGTGCCCCGTGCCCTGATGTGTCCCATGCCCTGATGTGCCATGTGCCCTGATGTGCCCCGTGCCCTGATGTCCCATGTGCCCTGATGTGCCCCATAATGTGCCATGTGCCTTGATGTGCCATAATGTGCCCTCATGTGCCCCGTGCCCTGATGTGCTATATGCCCTGATGTGCCCTGTGCCCTGATGTGCCCCATGCCCTGATGTGCCCCATAATGTGCCATGTGCCCTGATGTGCCATAATGTGCCCTGATGTGCCCTATTGTGCTATGTGCCCTGATGTGCCTCTTGCCCTGATGTGCTATATGCCCTGATGTGCTGTGCCCCAATCTCCTATGCCCTGATGTGCCTTGTGGCCCGGTGCCCCGTGCCCTGATGTGCCCCAATGTCCTGTGCCTCAATGTCGTGTGTCCTGATGTACTGTGACCTGTGCCCTGATGTGCTGTGCCCTGATGTGCTGTGTCCTGATGTGCTGTGCCCTGATGTGCTGTGCCCTGTATGCTGATGTGCTGGGCTCTGTACCCTGATGTGTTGTGCCCTGTACCCTGATGTGGCCTAGTGTGCTGTACCCTGATATGCTGTGCACTGATGTGCCTTGTATCCTGATGTGCCATGTGCCCTGATGTGCCCCATAATGTGCCATGTGCCCTGATGTGCCATAATGTGCCCTGATGTGCCCCGTGCCCTGATGTGCTATGTGCCCCATAATGTGCTATGTGCCCTGATGTGCCCCGTGCCCTGATGTGCTATATGCCCTGATGTGCCCCGTGCCCTGATGTGCTATGTGCCCTGATGTGCTATGTGCCTTAATGTGCCCCATGCCCTGATGTGCCATGTGCCCTGATGTGCCCCATAATGTGCCATAATGTGCCCTGATGTGCTATATGCCCTGATGTGCCCTATTGTGCTATGTGCCCTGATGTGCCCCTTGTCCTGATGTGCTATATGCCCTGATGTGCTGTGCCCCGATCTCCTATTCCCTGATGTGCCCCGTGACCTGATGTGCCCTGTGGCCCGGTGCCCCGTGCCCTGATGTGCCCCAATGTCCTGTGCCTCAATGTCGTGTGCCCTGATGTACTGTGAAATGTGCCCTGATGTCCTGTGCCCTGATGTGCTGTACCCTGATGTGCTGTGCCCTGTACGCTGATGTGTTGTGCCCTGTACCCTGATGTGGCCTGGTGTGCTGTACCCTGATATGCTGTGCACTGATGTGCCTTGCATCCTGATGTGCCATGTGCTCTGATGTGCCCCATAATGTGCCATGTGCCCTGATGTGCCATAATGTGCCCTGATGTGCCCCGTGCCCTGATGTGCTATGTGCCCCATAATGTGCCATGTGCCCTGATGTGCCCCGTGCCCTGATGTGCCCCATAATGTGCCATGTGCCCTGATGTGCCATAATGTGCCCTGATGTGCTATATGCCCTGATGTGCCCTATTGTGCTATGTGCCCTGATGTGCCCCTTCCCCTGATGTGCTATATGCCCTGATGTGCTGTGCCCCGATCTCCTATGCCCTGATGTACCCCGTGACCTGATGTGCCTTGTGGCCTGGTGCCCCTTGCCCTGATGTGCCCCAATGTCCTGTGCCTCAATGTCGTGTGCCCTGATGTACTGTGACCTGTGCCCTGATGTCCTGTGCCCTGATGTGCTGTGTCCTGATGTGCTGTGCCCTGCACGCTGATGTGCTGGGCTCTGTACCCTGATGTGTTGTGCCCTGTACCCTGATGTGGCCTGGTGTGCTGTACCCTGATATGCTGTGCACTGATGTGCCTTGTATCCTGATGTGCCATGTGCCCTGATGTGCCCCATAATGTGCCATGTGCCCTGATGTGCCATAATGTGCCCTGATGTGCCCCGTGCCCTGTTGTGCTATCTGCCCCATAATGTGCCATGTGCCCTGATGTGCCCCGTGCCCTGGTGTGCTATATGCCCTGATTTGCCCCGTGCCCTGATGTGCCATGTGCCCTGATGTGCCCCATAATGTGCCATAATGTGCCCTGATGTACTATATGCCCTGATGTGCCCTATTGTGCTATGTGCCCTGATGTGCCCCTGCCCTGATGTGCTATATGCCCTGATGTGCTGTGCCCCGATCTCCTATGCCTTGATGTGCCCCGTGACCTGATGTGCCTTGTGGCCCGGTGCCCCGTGCCCTGATGTGCCCCAATGTCCTGTGCCTCAATGTCCTGTGCCCTGATGTACTGTGACCTGTGCCCTGATGTCCTGATGTGCTGTGCCCTGATGTGCTGTGCCCTGATGTGCTGTACCCTGATGTGCTGTGTCCTGATGTGCTGTGCCCTGTATGCTGATGTGCTGGGCTCTGTACCCTGATGTGTTGTGCCCTGTACCCTGATGTGGCCTGGTGTGCTGTACCCTGATATGCTGTGCACTGATGTGCCTTGTATCCTGATGTGCCTTGTGCCCTGATGTGGCCTGGTGTGCTGTGCCCTGATGTACCGTACCCTGATGTGTTGTGCCCTGGGCCGGTCTGGATGAAGTCCAGGTCCACATTTTTGTCCCAGTCCAGCCCTGGCCCTCTCCCCCCATATCACCACCATACCTGCCCCCCCTCCCCCATGTCATCACCATACCTGTTCCCCCCATGTCGCCACTATACCTGCACCCCCTCCCCCCATATCACCACCATATCTGCAGCCCCCTCCCCCCATGTCACCATTATACCTGCCTCCCTCCCCCATGTCATCACCATACCTGTTTCCCCTCATGTCACCACCATACCTGCACCCCCTCCCCCATGTCAACACCATGCCTGCACCCACCTCCCCCCATGGCAACACCATGCCTGCACCCACCTCCCCCCATGGCAACACCATGCCTGCACCCACCTCCCCCCATGACAACACCATGCCTGCATCCCCCTCCCCCTATGCCTGAACCCCCTCCGGCCTAGTCACCACCATGCCTGCACCCCCTCCGGCCTAGTCACCACCATGCCTGCACCCCCCAGGTCACCATCATGCCTGCACCCCCAAATCACCACCCTGTCTCCACCCTTCCCCAAGTCAGCCTGTAACACCCCAAGTCACCATGCCTCCACCCACACACCTCTCTTCCCTTGTCACCACTCTTGAGGAGATGTAGCTAGACTGTAGCCAACACTCCATCTGCAGCCAACACTCCGCTGGGGACACCTGATGTAAGAGGCACTCCGCTGGGGACACCTGATGTAAGAGGTACTGTACTGGGAATGCCTGATGGAAGGAGGGACTCTGCTGGGGCACCTGATGCAAGGACAGACTCTGCTGGGGGCACCTGATGTAAGGATGAACTTTGCTGGGGGCACCTGATGTAAGGAAAGACTCTGCTGGGGGAACCTGATGGCATCTGGTGGCAGGCGACGTAGCAGGTGACATGCTCAGTGGTCCCACTGATTCTGCATTATGGTGAGTTGAATGATTTCATTTTATATTACAATGTAATAATAGAAATAATGCGCTTCAATCATCCTGACACCATAACAACCATGGTGCCGGGATGATTGAAGCGCCAACACCAGGTGTTTGGAGTATCTTTATCTGCTGATGGTTAAACTCTGGAATACACATTGCTATTGTGGTGTAGGATCTGGGTCTGCTGTCCCTCCATCCCTCTCCCTCTACCCCCCTTTCCCCCTTTCCCTCTGCATCCCTCATTCATCTCAGACTCTAACCACACCCCATTTTAGCCATGCCCATTTTAGCCACGCCCACTATTTAACGTAAACCACGGAAGCGCACCGCATTTTTCCATGCCACTCCTACTAACGCATGCCCCGCCCCCTAATTATAGGCTGACTCCGCCTACAGCCAAAAAAGTATCCCAAAACTGTTTTTCCCAATGTTGGCAACTATGCATTAAATGCATTCTGGCCAAGTTTCCGCGTAACCCCAGCTGCCTTCTTAACTAAGGGAAACGTCCCTGATTTCTGACTTCTTCCCTGTGTCCTTGTTTTCTGAGCACATGCGCCCCCAGTGCTCTAACTGGGGAATCATATTGTTTAAACATTGCAATAGTATAAGCAACATGTAAATAATACAGTTAAGCGGGTAGGGTGCTGGATACACATTTGTGGATTTGGCAGAGCACCCAGCAGTCTTGGAGTTGACTGAAAACTCTTGGAATATATGAAGTTTATGAGGAATCTGTGGGCAGTGCAGCTGCATCATTCTAAACTCGGGCAGAAATGAAGAAACGAGGGGGGGGGGGGCAAAAAGAAAGGTGTTTACTAAATTACATACTGGGTATTTTCTCAGAACACTTTTTTGTAATTAGTTTTCCATTTGTCAAGCTATGCAAGTTAGTTTTTTCCAATTGCAGGAAATCAAAATGAATGTGGTTTCTCTACTCTATATCTGCTTTCCACATTTTATAATGGTGTGTTTCTTCTCCAGGGTGTGACCAATGCATTCAGTTCAGCATACCACCATATACAGAGGAAGAGGGATATTCTACAACTAGTGAGCAGTGCATTTGCCTGGATTTATAGCAGAGCTCCCAACATCCGAGTTATCGACACATACCTAATGGAGCCCTGTGCAGACAAGGTACCATTATTCTGTCTAAAAGAAAGCCATATGTGTTGTTGAACTTAATCTTGATTACCACCCAGTTAAATGAAGATTAACAATGTGATATATCGGGGGTGTAGGGGTCAGTGCCCACCAGGGACTTTATCTGCATGTCCCCATGTTTTTGTTGGTTCTTCCATGTACTGAAATTGCTTCTACCAACATTGGCCTTTGCATTTCAGTGTATATGTGACGTGGAAACAAAATTAGACCATGAGTTCTTTCAAAGCATGGGCTGTTATGAATACTTTTGTATCAGCAGTAAACTGGAGATCACACACTGTGGGCCCCTTGCTGTCTTTCATCTGTAGGACAAATGTAAGAAAAAAAAAGTAAATACTATGAAGTAGCTCACTGACGCCACTCAGTAGGTACACAGTATAGATGAAGGTACAGAGCATGGGCTCCAGGAAGTACACTTCCAGTGACTCTGTTACATGTTCTTTAGATCCTAACTTCAGTGGTTTACAGAGATTATTCACGTTAAATCAAACTATGTAAACTCTTTGACTTTAGCACAGTTCTAGGGTTTGCTATATAACATTAGCATCTTACTTGCTTTCCTATGTTACCTGGAATAGCTCTTTAATGGGAACCTTTAGGTTCTATTCACATCTTTGCAGTGCACTAACACATAGTCAGTGATTGCAATGTGTTGTGCATTAACATGTGTTGCGTTAGAACAGCGCCCTAATGCGGTCAAAATTCCACACGACCCTTTGCTTCTTTGGGGTCACAGGCTATATTAAACCTCTATCAAAGAAAGGTAGAAAAAGTTTTGGCTTTAAATATACTGGAAAGTAAGCATTTCCTAAAGAGGCTGCAGCTGCTGAAAATGCTAATGTCGCGTACACACGACCAGACTTTACGGCAGACTTTGTCCAGCGGACTTTGCGACGGACTTTACAACGGACTTTCCGAATGAACGGACTTGCCTACACACGATCAACCAAAGTCCGACGAATTCGTACGTGATGACGTACGACCGGACTAAAACAAGGAAGTTCATAGCCAGTAGCCAATAGCTGCCCTAGCGTTGGTTTTTGTCTGTCGGACTAGCATACAGATGAGTGGACTTTTCGAACGGACTCGAGTCCGTAGAAAAGATTTGAAACACGTTTCATTTCTAGGTCCGTCGAACTTTTGGGGAAAAAAAGTCTGCTGGAGCCCACACACGATCTAATTGTCCGACGAACTCTGGTCCACCGGACCAAGTATGCCGTAAAGTCCGGTCGTGTGTACGCAGCATTAGTCACTGCCCCAGGACAAGTATACAGATCAGGATGGTCAGAAGTCCTTATGTACATGCTTGTTCTGGGTCAGTGACTGAAAGCATTTGGGGGATCATCAGTTGCAGAGTAAGGCAGGAATGTTTTTCTGTGGAAAGGTGTCCTTTTAAAAGTTGCATAAAATGTATGGTTGTGCAGATCTTTTTTTTTAATTCTGTTGCTAAATCTAGATACCTCCATGGTTTTCATTTCATTTTATTACTCTTACAACAAACCGCTGTTAGACTAGATCTCTTTGTGTTCTAGGTACAGGGTTATGCATTTCGAAATATGATGCACACAGACAATAACACAGGCGTATCTGAAATTTACTCTAGTCCTGCCACACTGCGAAGACGGGACAACCTGTTCAGGTCAGCATATTTTTTTAATATATGCTATGTATGTACTGTTTTGGGAGCAATAACTGTAAGTGGTAGCACAAGCTAATATTCAGTTAGTGCTGGGGACTGGTAAAAGGCCTGTAAGCAATAAGCCTTGTATTTGTAAGTTATTGTTTTATTAGTAAATCCTCTGTACTTGCCACACAAGCTCTAATTGGCGTTTAACTATTTCAACAATGCTGAGAACCATTACTGTACGTTTACTAGCTTTAACTTACTCACTTGTATACTATTGACATTAGGTACTGTTGACATCTAGGGACCCTGTAACATGACATACATCTAGGGCCCCTAAAACAACTTTCAGCAGCAAGAAGTAGCAATCACTAACAAGTGTTAGCAAACGAACAACCACTCTTCAAATTTCTGTTATTGTACTCTGTATATGATTATTAGTTGGCAAATATAAGGCAGTGCAAGGAGTGTAAATATGCTAATATATTTTCACTTGCATCTGTTGTATACGTAGATGGATTTGTTATGAATATAGCAACAGATAGGTAAAATAAACCATAGGATTTCAATATAATCTTAGCTTTCAGATACAAATATGATAAAAGAATATATTATAATCTAAACTTGTTTTAACAGGGATTACCTATTCAAGTGTGCAGATAGCTCTGAGGTTATCACCACTGATGCCTATGGAGAACGTCATATAGCTGTACCCATCCGTGACCATACAGGAAGAGCTCTCGGTGTATTGGATCTAAACACTGGCCACTGTAGAGAACTGCCCCCTCATGAGTATCAGGATCTGCAGAAAATGCTACAGATGTTGCAGGAAGCATGCAATGAACTTCTGGATGATCAGCGATTTAAGGATACAGCAAAAGAGGCTGTCTTAGGTAAGTCTGTTACTGGGGATTGGGGAAAAGACACCAATAGAAACCAATTCAGCAAGAATGAGTACTGCTTTAGTGCTAGCCTTTGGTGCAGTTATACTTATTTTGAGCCGCCTCTACCCAACCCCTCTGCCTATCCTATACTCACCTTTCTCTAAGCCAGAAAGATATTGCTGACAAAACTGCAGAACCATCTGTCACAATTATCTAAGCTGTGTGCATGTGCAAGCATGTGCCACATATTCTTCTTTTAGTCATATTGAAATTTAATACTCCAGCTTATTTCACTAAATATAGCACTTATTACCATTATGCTACCAAGCAACATAATAGGAACTTGCCTAACAATTTCATACCACAAGATGGCAGTATCCTCCTTGCATTAAGACACTAATGGAATCGCCTTTGTGGCATTTTAATTATTTCCAACAGACACAACATTTGATTTTTGTATGAGTCAGACTGTTATACTGTTAGTTACATAAGTGCACTGAATTCCAAAACATTATTTTCAATCAACCATAAAGGTTTATTATAAAAAATATCCTCCAGACATATCTCTATATATGCAAAGTTATTGTAAGTGGACAGCTCCTGCAGAAGAGGGTGATAAATCTCTATGTACATAACCAGGTGTGTCCCCAGGAACCACCAAAATAAACAAAAGGCTGTAAGGTTGATGCATTAAAGTGTAGTTTATTGCTCATACATTTCTAAATTATAATTGTGTCAGCCACTGTTGGTAATTCACACAATTCTCAATTTTGCCACAATGCACAGCCAGGGTAGTCACTCCATTATTTTAGAATATAAGTACTCAAACACAAGATCATTTCTTCAATCTCCATATCTACGGATGACATCAGATTTCATCAGGAACATCTTACTGACCAAACTTTTTGGAAACACCAGTGTCAAATATTTATGACTAATCTCTATTGTCATTAACAAAATAAGCTGGTGTCAGAATTACATTGATGTACACTGTCCTCCAAATACACATGCTCAATAATTCAAATCAAGCAGGCTTTCCTAATGGAAGCTCAATGCTTGATTGAATGCTCCTACTTATGAAGGTATGCACAAGCAATGACCAGGGCCATCTTAAGAGCATTATAGGCCCCGGGCAATACAGTGCACTGGGGCCCTGTCTACACAATCACGCATGAGAATAAAAATGCAAATTATCAATAAGGCTATATTTCTTGGTACTTCCAACAAAATCAGTGTTTAAACATTAACACAACGTTTGGACAATATAACACGAGTTTGATGGGCACAGTGGCAGCGTGTGATGGGCACAGTGGCTGCATTTGATGGGCACAGTGGCTGCATTTGATGGGCACAGTGGCAGCATTTAATGGGCACAGTGGCAGCATTTAATGGGCACAGTGGCAGCTTTGATGGGCACAATGGCTGTGTTTGATGGGCACAGTGACTGCGTTTGATGGGCACAGTAGCAGCTTGGATGAGCACAGTGGCAGCTTGGATGGGCACAGTGGCTGTGTTTGATAGGCACAGTGGCACTTTAATGGGCACAGTGTCTGTTTGATGGGCACATTGGCAGGTTTGATGGGCACAGTGGCTGTGTTTGATGGGCACAGTGGCAGCTTTTGAGGGGCACAGACAGTGGCTGTGTTTGATGCACAACTTGAACTTACTTAAGTAGACAGTGTTAGACTTACTTGAGGCCGCCGGCCTGGTGCAGTACAGTGTGTCACTCACAGCAGCAAGGCAGCGCCAGCTATCAAGGGCCGTCTTTCCGCTCCGCTCCCTCTCCACACTGTCTGAAGAACATGGCAGAGGTGGGCGGAGCTTGTTCGCTAGCAGCTGGGTCGGCCGCGGCGCGCTATTAATGCTGGGGCGGCCGCGGCCTCTGACTGACGTCACTGGTTGCTAGCTAGACGCTGGCGATTCTAGCAAGTGAGCAACCAGTGCAGTCAGTCAACTAAAGCAGCAGATTGCAGCGCTGAGGATCGGCCCTGGATGGGGCCCTCCAGACAAGTGGGGCCCCCGGGCAACTGCCCAGCGTGCCCAGTGGAAAAAATGACCCTGGCAATGACAGAGGACATCTAGGAGAGTTGCAATTATATATTTAGTATTTTTGTATTTTGTAGACCTTTACAAACGTTGCCTGCACAAGCACCGAAACAAATTCCAGGAATTAGGATTAAAACCTTTCAAACCATATGATCATGGCAGAACTCAATTTTTATGTTAAGGATCCTCTGGCTTTATATACCTTTCACTTGGGATAGGTTAGAGAGTCAGGACTATACAGCCAGGGGAGCTGCTACATATAAATCAAGCTTTAGCCGTGATCATATGTCAGTTTACATTAATAAAATTAACTAGAATCAACAGCAGATGTCCTATATCTCCTCTCCATTGCATACACACACCTTCACATGTAATCAACCTCTGATCAAACTACCACAACATTATCAACTGAGACGCACCCTGCCATAAACTGTAGGCAGCCATAGCTGAGGAAGGAAAGAGGAGCAAGTCCTGGCAATAATTAATATATTCATGCAAAAAAAAAAAATAGAAGAAGGCAAAGATGCAAAATAGAGATTGAAATAAAGAATTCAAGCACTTTTGGTTGGTAAGGAATGAAATTGAATAAAATGGTAAAAAGTACACTTGCACTAATAAAGGGTATGCAAATGCTAAGAATTTACTTCTTTTTTGGGTTTTATTTCTATTTTTGGTCTGTTACATATACCTGTTTTGTTATACCTGTTTGAAATGTAAGTAAGAAAAACTGTTTATCCTGTTATCTGTCGATCTGAGGATTACAGAATGTCACCCTCTGTGTTATGGAGAAGAGAAGAGGGGGAGATGTTTGTTGTCCTAATCAGGAAGTTGGCCCTAGGGGGAAAATGCTTTTCTTCCATAGATACATTACAGTGAATGAGCGTTGTCCCTCTAGGACAGGGGACTCCAAACTATGGCCCTGCAGTTGTTCATGAACTACATTTCCCATCATGCCTAGTCATGTTTCTGAATGTCAGAGTTTTACAATGCCTCATGAGACGTGTAGTTCCGCAACAGTTGGAGGGCCGTAGTTTGGAGATCCCTGCTCTAGGACAGGAAGTGTTACTGGCAGGTGAAAAAGAAATAAAAAAAACCCCCTAAAAAATAAAAATAATGCAAACACCTCATCTAAGGACTAGTAAGCTGCAATTTATTGCATTTTGTTTTTGGATTTGGAGATTTTTGCATGATTGAACAATGCCAAGAAGCCGAGTCTACATTCTACAGAGGCGACCTTTTTTACTACATTGTGCCCTACATCAGTGACTCAAGTTTTCTACAATGTAAAGGAATTGGCTATATATCCAGTGCATTTGCAAATGACTGACTTTCGTAACGTATATTTGAAACTTTCTTTTCTATTGTGACCACAGAGGCAGAACAAGTATCTGGACAGAGAAAAGTAGGAGTCCTATTCCATCGCTTCATGCTGCAGGATCTGAGGCACTGTGTCAGCAAACTAGACCACCAGTCATTTGCTGAATTGAAGAGCTACAAGGAGCCACCGGTCATGGTGCACAGCATCCTAAAAGCTGTGCTGCTGCTATTTTTCCCTGAGTGGGATGAATCCGAGGAGATTCACAGCTGGAATCAGTGTAAATTGGTGGGTTAATACCATTAAATCAGTATTTCAGGAATACAGTAGTTTTTGCATCCATCCTATTCTAGTGATCTTCCTAAAGCTGCTCAAAGGCATAAGATTTTCCAAAGCCCTAGCTGCTGAAAGATCAGTTACAGAGTGTATGCAGAGGTCTATAGATATTATTATTATTATTATACAGGATTTACTGTATATAGCGTCAATAGTTTACGCAGCGCTTTACAATATAAAAAGGGGACAATACAGTTATAATACAATAAAATACAAGAGGATGACAAGGGCCCTGCTCAGAAGAGCTTACAATTTAATAGGGTGGGGCAGGTTGTACAAAAGGTTGTAACTGTGGGGAATGAGCTGATAGAAGTGGTAAAAGAGATTAGTTAGAGACGTGATAGGCTTCCCTGAAGAGATGAGTTTTCAGGGATTGCCTGAAGGTAGCAAGAGTAGGGGATAGCCGGACTGGTGGAGGTAGCGAGTTCCAGAGGATGGGAGAGGCTCTGGAGAAATCCTGGAGATAAGCATGAGAGGAGGAGACGAGAGAGCTTGAGAGCAGGAGGTCTTGAGAAGAGCGGAGAGGACGATTTGGGTGATATTTGGAGACAAGATTGGTGATGTAGCTCGGGGCAGAGTTGTGTATGGCTTTGTATGTTGTGGTTAGTATTTTGAATTTAATTTGCTGGGTGATTGGGAGCCAGTGTAGGGATTGGAGGAGAGGGTTGGCAGACACTGAGCGGTTGGTAAGGTGGATAAGTCTGGCAGCAGCGTTCATGATAGACTGAAGAGGGGATAGCCTATGGAAAGGTAGGCCAATGAGAAGGGAGTAGACCTGCACATTTGTTTCCTAATCTGATTAGTCAAGTGAAGCTGATCTCATATCTCTGCCCAGAATACCTTGACATTATTTACTGTGTATTTTTTTGACTGAACATTTTACAATAAATTAAGGAGCAGGACTATACACATCACAGCTCATTCATAAAATACAGGCCACAGTGTGGAGCCATCAAAACCCTCTGAGTTCTTCTTTCTGATTAACTTAGCAGAGTAAGTTCCATGACTGGAGGAGAGAAGCTCATGTGACTTTGACAAGTCACATGCACAGGCTCTCCTTCCCTCTTTTTTACCTACAATTTGCATTTATTTTTTTTCTGCATTCTCACTTTGGACTCGTGTAAGCAGCAGATTACAGTACATACAGTATTTGTAAGGCACAATTTTTTAACCAATTTTGCCACAATAGGGAGGTGGAGTTGCATTTTAGGACAAATTCTTGCAAACATAAGTCTTAGGGGGCAGTTTAAAAAGCTTTTATTTGGCTCTTAGAGGTATGGTTGCAAGAATTTGTCTTAATGTGTAACTCCACTTCCCCAATGTAGAAAATGAATTAGTGTATGGCAGGACTCCAATACAATAAATGCTGTAAATAGGATTCAATACGTATGTTCTATTTTTTTCTGTGCAAGATGCTGCAATAACCACTGTGTCTAATAGGATATAGTGCATGGATATGCAAATGTGCATGAGACATATAAACACACATTTACGCATTTTTCTCAATGCAGTGTCAAGCTTGCCAAAAAGCAAAAGAAAATCCGGGTCCCTAACAATCAGCCTCAGCGGGAAGCTGTCTCATTTAGCAGTGGCACTTATTACTGAAACTATTTGCCAAACCTCTGACCATGCAAAGTGTGATCAATACATGGCTCCGGACTGAACAACAACTCATTCCGACTTTTAATATTATTAACATTACTAACATATCCTTAACCTTAAAGGGTAACTCCACTTTCGTGGGGGAAAAAAATAGCAAATAAAGAAAAAATAATATAGCGTGTACAATTGCGATACAAGTCTTATTGTAATTGAATATTACTAAAAATTACCTTTCCTTTTTAATCTGCAGCCACTGTAATTTTCTATAAATGCATTGCAATATGGCTACATAGAGTTGTTGTGTACACAGAGTGTGTACTGACCACTCCCCAGAAACATAATTTCCTGCTTGTATGATTGGCTCACCAATTTTCACAGAAGTCTGCCTAAGATACAAGTCAGATTTCAGGCATCCTCTGCAACAAATATGTCATTTTTGGTGAGATACTTTCAATAGGAACCTGTCTAAAGGGATGCAGGCCCAGCAGATTTCCTCATTAGTGCCTTGCAGGTGCACAGCTGACTGATAATTATGAAACCACTCCCATTACACTCATTTAGCACAGAGGCACAGACAAACACACATGGATTTCTTCAGAATAACAAAAGGTAGGAATCTACAACATACCGTAGTTTGTTATAATCCTTGCAATGTACATAGATCACCCAGAGGGTAATGTTTTTCTCTCAACAAAAATGGAGTTATGCTTTAACAACTTTAGAATGGGTTTACACTTCCAACAAAGAGAGCGAGTAACCTCCGTACATATTTGTATGAGATCTTCCTTCATGTAATCTAAAATACCTTCTGTTTTTAAACTTCACCTTATGTTTTACGGTTTCTTTAAAAAATGTGTTTTTGTGTTTCTCATTGCTACCAATAAGATAAGATAATCTACCCTGCACTACAAACTAAAATTCAAATTAATTCTACATGCACGTCTTCTCTTTTTTATATAACTTATTTAGAGAAATGCAAAGTAAGTTAATTTATTTATATCTTTTAGAAAGTAAATACTGATTTGATTCGAAAAATCTTATCCTTTGACCCAACGGCTCAATATGTCAGAAGCAATCCAGAGATCCTTACTAAGTACATTAAAGGTAAATTTAAACATTACTAAACTGCATTGAAATAGATTGTCATTAGACATGTGCAATTCGTCTTTTAACAAATTTAGACAAATTATTCGTAATTCAAAAATTCGGAAATTCAAAAATTCGGAAATTCTAAAATCCGAAGATTCAAAATTTCAGAACTTCGGAATTAGAAAATTCAAAATTTCAGAAATTCTGAGATTTCGGATATTTGAAAATCTGGAAATTAAAAAATTCTGAAATCCAAAAATAAGAATGAAAATCCGAAGATTCAAAAGAACGAGAATCTGAAATAATAACTAACTAATAATAACTTGACTATTACTAACTATTAAAGTATAGGTATAGGATTTTCCTTTCAAATTTGGCTGTTAGTGAAGGTAACGAATAAGAATTTATCCAAAGATACGAATTATCCCTAATAACGAATGCCATATCTAAACGAATGGAACTTAACAAGTTAATAATAATAAATAACAATAATAATAACTTATTATTTCATTTCATTCCATTTCTTTAGATGCGGCATTCTTTATTTCGGAAAATTCGTAACTTCAGATAAATTTGTATTCGTTACATTCACTAAAAGCCAAATTTGAAAGGAAATTCCAATACCTATAATTTAATAGTTATTATTAGTTAGTTAGTTAGTTAATTATAATTTTGAATTTTTGGATTTTCGTTCTTTCTAATTTTTGGAATTTTCAAAAACAAAACAAAAACAAAAGACAAATGAAACGAAAACAAACACATTTTTTGGCAGTGCACATGTCTAATTGTCATACACATACCACACCTTTGTTTTAAATTTTGCTTTCAAGGCTAAGTTCACCTTTGGTATCATGGTACATTACACTCGTATTTAGGGTCTAACGTAACATGTTACTGTGCATCTCTCCCTACACCCCCTGATAACCCCTTCACCTATGATCCTCCTCCCCGCACCCACTATCACACCCGCACAGCTGTGTCATTCATTCACACAGATCTGTGAATGAACTACAAGCCCCATCTTCCACTGTGGCAGATGGCTTGTAGTTCTCAATGAACTGCAGGGGCGCTCATGAGCTCCCTAGTAGTTTCTTACTTTTCTTACACTGCTATATTCCTTAGCAGTAAGAGGTGGCAGAGGTGTTTGTTGGCAGATCAGATTGTTGCCATATCTGTGTCACATCTCTGTATTTCACTGCTTTCCTGAAGTTCAGATGTAAGAGATAGTAAAAACAGCAGGGTTGTCACATTAGGGTTGATTTACTATAGGTGAATAGGGTGTTCATTTTGAAAAGGAATTTGCATTTTGAAAGAGATGTTTCCCTTATCTTAGTAAATTAAGTGAAACTCTGCTGACCTGTATCATCCAGCCATGTGTAAGCAAAACTACTTTTTTTAAAATTTTCCTCGCACATGACTGGATATTCTTTGCAAAGTGAATTTTCACCACATTCACTAAGCTAAGGGAAACTTCCCTTGCAAAGTGCTAATTCCAAATACACAAGCCTGTTAGTAAAACAACCCCATTGCCTCTAGACCTTTAAAATGCCGGCTAATGCAACTGCACATTGTGTAAAGATAGCATGGGATAGATGGAAAGCCATAGTAGGCTGAAATAGACTAAGGGAACAGGGTAGGGTTGCAAGTTGTATTCCCTTTAGTCATGTTAATCTAGTTACACCTGCCTCAATGAGGTGCAGGCTTAAAGTGGAGGGCCACCCTGAAAAAAAAAAAAAAATCACCAAAAATCCTAAAAAAAATTTGAAAAAAAAATTTGAAAAAAAAAAAAAAATTAAACTTACCTAAACCCTTGTTGCTAGGCAGTCTTCCTAATCTGCCTCTTCCTATTCCGCGGTGAGTTCTTCTCCTCGGTGAGCGGCCCCGTTGTCTTCTGGGAACTGTGTGTGTTCCTAGAACACCACGGGGCCATTCACAGAACGGAGCGCCGCTCGCGCATGCGCAGTAGGAAACTGGCAGTGAAGCCGCAAGGCTCCACTGCCTGTTTCCCTTTCCTAGGATGGCGGTGCCGGGACCCGAGAGCCGAGGGACGGGTCAGCCTCGGGCGGCCGACATCGCGGGCACCCAGGACAGGTGAGTACTTATTTAAAGTCAGCAGCTACAGTGTTAGTAGCTGCTGACTTTACATTTTTTTTTTTTTTAGGACGGAATCCCGCTTTAACAACGATGCAAGCATTAAAGTGGTTGTAAACCACATTCATAAATTTTGAACTAAGCACATATATCTGTAGTGTTTACTTTTCTCTCTCCAAAGCTCTAATGCCCTGTACACACGGTCGGACATTGTTCGGACATTCCGACAACAAAATCCATGGATTTTTTCCGACGGATGTTTGCTCAAACTTGTCTTGCATACACATGGTCGGACAAAGTTGTCAGAAATTCCGATCGTTCTGAACGTGGTGACATAAAACACGTACGTCGGGACTATAAACGGGGCAGTAGCCAATAGCTTTCGTCTCTTAATTTATTCTGAGCATGCGTGGCACTTTGTGTACACACGATCGGAATTTCCAACAACGGATTTTGTTGTCGGAAAATTTTATAGTCTGCTCTCAAACTTTGTGTGTCAGAAATTCCGATGGAAAATGTGTGATGGAGCCTACACATGGTCGGAATGTCCGACAACAAGGTCCTATCACACATTTTCCGTTGGAAAATCCTATCGTGTGTACAGGGCATAAGTGTGGTTTCTCTCTTGTGCTTTGTTCCCCTGTTATCAGCATGAGTTACTTCTGACAAGTTCTTTGACACATGAGATAACAGTAGCTGAAAATTTGTGTCAGGGAGGGAGCTTAGTGGTAGATAAGCAGAGAGCTTGTCTATTCAGAAAACAGCTCTGCAGGTTCCTTAATTCCTCTGCTTATGTGGTGGTGGTGGTGGGGGGGTGTCCCTTTTCTCCAATCAGCTCTAAACCCAGTGAAAGTCAAGTCTCCCCACCCACCACTATGTACTGCTGAAAGATAAAAAAAGATTTTTAACATGATCTGCACTTCTCAAAGGGTGTAGAAAGGGAAAGACAGCAGATATACATGTAAAACTTTTGTAGGAGGATTGGTTTCATCCCTGTGTATCATCTGAGGCTATTCACTTCACTGGGTATATGTGGGGGTTTACATCCACTTTAAGTAATACTTCAGATAATACCAGCCTAGAGAAGAAGTAGACTATGGCTGGACCATTATCCTATTCAGAAAACTTAAACAAAACTTGTGAGTTTATATGAAGTGACAGATATTTTGGTCAAAATTTCCCTTATGTGAGCAATAAACAATATGAATAATTTTCAGCACAGTGTTTAATAATTTGTACTTGTTGCAGGTATTCCCAGAGGAGCAGTCTGGAAACAGGGCTCCATCCCTGCGGAGCATCTCTTTAACTGGGCTTTCACCTGTCTATCCCTTATGGAACTCAGCCAAAAAATGCAAAACGCACAGGCACCATCCCAGGTCTTCCTGCGAATGCCAAACTAAAACCTGAATAAAAATAATGTTTTGATTGAACTGATTGTGCAGTTTTCTTATTTGTTCAACTATTGTCAGAGGTTGTTGCTATAAACTATAAGTACATACTCATGTATAAATGACCTATTGAAGTGCAAGTTCACCTTTACCAAAAAACACCCTATGCTGTCCCATACAGGTATAGCAGAATATTAGGCTAAACCTGCCTTCTAGCCAGGGCTCCCTTTCAATTTAAAGAATGTAGGCCAAAGGACGATAAAAATATGCTTTCTTTAAATCATCTGCAGCCTGTGATGGCTCCGTTCTGAGTTGCCAGGGTGGGGCAGCCACTGAGACCAGTGATCCATAGTGCCACAGGAGGGAGTGCGGTCCTGTTTTTTTTTTTTTTTAATACAGGATGGTCCTGTTCTTTCTGGCTGCACATGCACAGTGTATACTCTCTCCTGTCGCAGCCACTAAGCTTATCATAGACAACAGTATAGTGTACACACTGTGCACGTGTGGCCCGAAAGAACACAGTGGCGCTTCCTCCCATGCCACTAGGGTGCGCTAGTCCCAACAGTTAATCATTCCTGCAGTAACTTGGGTTAAAACCACAGGCTGTAAAATACTTTTAGAAGTTTTTTATTTTTTAAAGTAGTTTTGGCCTACATTCTTTAACCACTAGCCGACCAGCCGCCGTCATTATACTGCGGCAGGTTGGCACTCTCCCGCAAATTGCCGTAGCTGTACGTCGGCCCTTTAAACAGCTAGAGCAGATGCACGCACGCCTGCTGCGCAGCGGGGGAGCCGCTGCGAGTGGCCGGCGGGTTGCGATGACCACCAGCCATGCGCAATCGCAGGCATGAGAGACAGAACGAGCATTTTGTGTGTGTAAACACACAAATCCCGGTTCTGTCATGAGAGGAGAGTCAGATCGTCTGTTCCTACTAGCTAGGAACAATGATCTGGCTTCTCCTCTAGTCAGTCACATCGCCCCACAGTAAGAAACACACTGAGGGAACAGATTTAACCCCTTGATCACCCCCTAGTGTTAACCCCTTCACTACCAGTGACATTTACATAGCAGTCAGTGCATTTTTATAGCTCTGATCGCTGTATAAATGTCAGTGGTCCCAAAATTGACGCTCTTTTTCTGTTTATAGCGCAAAAAATAAAAACCGCAGGAGGTGATCAAATACCACCAAAAGAAAGCTCTATTTGTGGGGAAAAAAGGAGGTCAATTTTGTTTGGGTACCACGTCGCACAACCACGCAATTGTCATTTAAAGTTACGCAGTGCCGTATCGCAAAAAATGGCTTGGTCATTAAGGGGGCAAATCCTTCCGGGGCTGAAGTGGTTTAAACAGAAAGGGAGCCCTGAGTGGAAGGTAGGTTTCGCTGGTATACTCCTATGAAGGGCAGCCAATAAGGGAGTAGCACTGTGCAGGAGACCCAGGCCCCATCAGTTCAACAGGAGGGCCTGGGCAGCTGACAAGCAGGGGGAAGGGGATCGGACAGGATGGGGGTTGTCGGAGCAGCAGGGGGCAATCTGTGAAACCGGTCCCCCTGTGGTTCCCCCTGCAATGCAGTGTTTCCTCCACTCTGATCCCTTCTGTTCACAATCCCCTTTCCCGCAGCTCTGATCCTCCTGCGAACTTCTCCTCCTGTCAGCAGGCACACAGGAGGGTTGGAGGGAGAGCGGGGGGCTAAATATGCCACATTTACTCCATAAAACAGCTAAGATGATAAATATGCATCGGTTTGTCAGTTGGATTGTGTTGATAATCAAAATTTCCTTTTTAATGTAATGAACAAAAAATATTTGACAGTTGTCCAGCAATGTCTTGGGTCCATTGTTTCAGTGTTCACTTGACCAAGGATCACTTGTGGACCCGATATTTATCCGATATGTCTTCTCATACTAGTTTGAAATGCCCCTCTGTCATCCTCCTCCTCCACCTTTTCTGCACTGAAGTGGTTAAGATTCTCTATACTGAGATTGACAGAAAGATCCCATCTATGTAATAACACATTCCAAGTCAGAACATCTTTTAATAACAGTGAAATTTGGGAAATTACATCTGTGAGTTATTTTATTTTGCTGATAATACACTGCCAATACCAGGTCACAGCAGTCACGCTGATCCCTCTCTGATAAGATATTCTTGTTATTGTGCTACCTGATCCAAGCAATAATCTGCTCATGGCTATATATTCCTGTAAAGGGACAATTAGGGAGAACCAGTCATGTTTCCAGGAATAATCTTCTAAAAGATATTAAAGATATTAATCTGCCAGTACAAAACATTATTTTTCCAAAATACCCAAATACGTTGCAACAGCCTATCCATCGGGGTTCTCTCTGAAAAATGAGCATTAATATGAAAGATCTTTCTTTAAATATAAAAAAGGTGATTATATATGTAAATTACTATCTGCTTTTGTCTAAATATGTATTGTACAGTAACAAAATGTGTTACAATGACATTAGAGCAGTGGTTCTCAACTCCTGTCCTCGGGACCCACTAACAGGCCAGGTTTGCAAGATAACTGAAATACATCACAGGTGATATCATTTTCTGCTTAGTGATTGCAGTATTCTAGTCTGCATCTCCCCAAGGTAATACTTAAATTCTGGCCTGTTAGTGGGTCCTGAGGGCCGGAGTTGAGAACCACTGCATTAAAGAAATACACTGAATTATAGTGCTCCTGTCTTTTAACATTTGCATAGCGCTGTTGGAATGAGGTAGACAGCAAAGCTAAAGTTTAGTTGTGCATATTTTTGCAGCTTGTACCAATTTATGTATGCGTTATGATTGGACGAGGTGGAGATCGTGATGTCACCGCTCCAGCTTGTCCAATCAGGGAATGCTTTGCATGGTGTCACATCTCGCGGCTGTCAACTGACCTGGGTGTGGAGCGCACCACCATAGCACCGCCACTGACACCCCACATCTTTTGGCACCCGGGGCAGACCACATCCCCCCGCTCCTACTTGGTATGCCCCTGTAAGGATCTGCCTCACATCCTGTCCTCTCTCCTCCACAGAGAAGCCAAGCGCTGATATTCTGATGTGGCGGCGGCGACGGGGGGGGGGGGTTTGGGCGGTGCCTGGTCAGTATTCACTCCATAAGACGCAGGGACATTTTCCCCCATTTTTTGGGGGGAAAAAGTGCATCTTATGGTGCGAAAAATACAGTAGCTAGCAAAAAAAAAACTGTTGAAATCACAATGCCACGTCAAGACATCTCTGTAATGCATGGTCCCTAACTCAAAACTATCTGAGTCTCCAACTATGGATCATATACAGAATAACATTGCAGAAACCAAATCGCACAATATAAAAATATATCGGATTCACTCAGATTTACAGTAAATTAAAAATAAAAATAAAATCATTACTTAGAAAGAAACAATTGTCATCCAGTCACATACTGTATATTTTCACTACATATATTAATTAATGAGATGTGCTGGAATGTGCCTGACATTCTGTCTATACAATAATGCAGAAACAGGACTTTAATGTAAATGGAACAGTGCAAGTAAGTGTTACATGACAGTTCCTATGGGACTTGCTTTAACAATAAATCATTTCTTAACATATTAAATGTACAAAGGTCCTATTAACTTCCAAATATACACACATTAATCAACATACTGGTACAAAAACAAACTGTAGAACAAACTAGATGTCTACAGTTTACAGGCAATGTAATTATTTATCCCCGATTCAGAGTATGTCTGTTTTATACTTGTACTCCAAGATGCCTCTATGGAAATAACATCAACATAAAGACCAGCTTTCAGAGGCAGGAAAGATTAATACTACATTCCCACACAAATTTCTGGTACAACCTTGGTTATTTTATAGAATTAACCTTTTCATTTTAATTAACTTTTATTTCAAATGTAAAGGGAAACCATATACAGTAAAGTCATTTTTTAATTTAAGTTGATATTTAGGGTTATTTATTTATTATTTATATAAAATCTTTACTTTTAATATAAAGATATTACAAGGTTTAGACATGACAATAGTGTGATAAAGTATTGTGGATTTTTAATAATTGAACACAGCAGAGGCTGTTTGTTTTCATACTGTCTATTACTAGCTGAATCAACATACAGCCCCATATGAACACAAGAGGCAAGTAGAGGGAGGAAAACTGTATGAATAAACCCTCCATCTAATTGAACTGCAAGTATAAATCTCAGCCTGAGTAACTGCATTCTGTAAAAAGGTCTATAGCAGGCACCACTAAATGGTGGACCGTGGTCCGGTTCTGACCCCAGTAGCCATACTACACAGACCGCAGCCTCCCCAAATAGTTGCCTGTGTGTCCCACTCCCCTCCCCGCCACTGGCTCGCCTGCCTGCTGTTATGTTCACAGTAAGGCAGGCGGGCCCTCTGCTTGTCTTATTTACACAAGATGAGAAGCGCGGCCGCTCTGGATAAAGGACGGGACTTTTTAAGTTAAGAAGTGGGGGATTGGTTGCTACGCAGCGGGGCGGTCCCAGCAATCAATCACTCACCTTTAACTTGAAAAGTCCAGCCCATTGTCCAGAGCGGCCACGTTGCACGTCTTGTGTGATTAAGGTAGGGCTCTGTGGGGAGGGGAAAGTGCTGTGCTGTTATGAGGACAGGAGTCTGCTATCTAGGGGGGTCTGTGATGGGGGACCAGTCTGTGATGGGGGGACCAATCTGTGATGGGGGACCAGTCTGTGATGGGGGGACCAGCCTGTGATGAGGGGGGACAGTCTGTGATGGGGGAGCCAGTCTGTGATGATGGGGGACCAGTCTGTGAGGGGGGGCAGTCTGTGATGAGGGGGGACCAGTCTGTGATGGGGGACCAGTCTGTGATGAGGGGGGACCAGTCTGTGATGGGGGACCAGTCTGTGATGAGGGGGGACCAGTCTGTGATGGGGGAACATTCTGTGATGGGGGGACAAGTCTGTGATGGGGGGGACCAGTCTGTGATGAGAGGGGGCAGTCTGTGATGGGGGACCAGTCTTTGATGGGCGGGCAGTCTGTGATGAGGGGGGCAGTCTGTGATGAGGGGGGCAGTCTGTGATGGGGGGACAAGTCTGTGATGGGGGGGCCAGTCTGTGAGGGGGGACCAGTCTGTGGTGTGAGGGACCAGTCTGTAAAGGGGGGACCAGTCTGTGATCGGGGATAAGTCTGTGATGAGGGGGGACCTTTCCGTGATGGGGTCTGAGATGAGGGGCCTGGGACGTGCACAGGAGGCTGCGATGTGGAGGGTATCATGTGGAGCCATAGCATCAACATGACACTGGGGCCTCCGCTAGAAGAACATTTTTCTGACCGGACCCCCCGTGAATTTTAATTCACTACCCCTGGTCTATAGCAAAGCAGCTAAAATTAGCTTGGTAAACATGTGAGAAGAAACCTAGAGCTTCATCTACTGACTGGAAATGTTATATTCAAATGTGATATTTTATAAATAAAAGTGAAAAAAAATATGTATAGAATACCGTATTTACAGTATTATACAAAGGGATACTGCCATCTTCAGGCCGGTGTCACATTTGGCACCTTTCAGGGGGGAGGGGGGAACAGATACCTGTATAATCCAGATATTTGCTCCCACTTCTGGGGATAGATTGCCGCAGTATCCGCGGCTATCTACGCCACGTCCGGCCCCTCCTCCGTCCCCTCGATGTCTTCTGGGAGACACACAGGTCCCAGAAGACAGCAGGCACCAGTAAGATCGCGCAGCACGACTCGCGCATGCGCAGTAGGGAACCAGGCTGTGAAGCCGCAAGGCTTCACTTCCTGATTCCCTTAACGAAGATGGCGGCGCCTCCACCCGGGAGCCGAGGGACAGATCGGCTTCGGGTGAGGACATCGCGGGCACTCTGGGTAGGTAAGTGTCCATATATTAAAAGTCAGCAGCTGCAGTATTAGTAGCTGCTGACTTTTAAT
Source organism: Aquarana catesbeiana (assembly GCF_042186555.1). Taxonomy (NCBI): domain Eukaryota; kingdom Metazoa; phylum Chordata; class Amphibia; order Anura; family Ranidae; genus Aquarana; species Aquarana catesbeiana. The sequence continues at coordinate 695,151,832 of NC_133325.1, read as the reverse complement.
TATTTTTTTGGGGGGAACTCCGTTTTAACCGACTGTGACATCTTTATATAATCCTCTGTGTCTCGGTGTGCTATGTGCTCCTGTCTCTGTGTTTTATAAAAAAAATGCTGTCTCTACCTGATATCAGAGCCCCGCTCAGTGCTCACGTGACCGGTCACTTCTCTCCCCTCTCGATCTGACAGCTAGAGCAGGAGGGCCGAGATTTCCCAGCTAACGTTAGTGGGGAGGAGAGGTGGAGAGAGCCGGCCGGTCACATGAGCATCGATCGGCCAAGGCCAAGCTTAGGGAAAAATCAGTAGATCCCTATCAATCGACTAAGATAACTACTCTTGGCAAGTAAATTTGTCAGGAGCTCCCTGACTAAACTCCAGGTTGCTACATCCTCCCCCTGCCAAACCATGTCTCGGAGTTTGCATATAAAAATAATAATTTGGGCTCCGAAGCCTGAGAGCGAATGTCCTGGCAAAAACTGGGATAGGTGGGGAAACAGGGAAAGGGTTAACAGTATAACAGTAGAATAACATATATGTGGCGTACCACATGAATAAACATTAGTATCACAAGAAATAGTCACGTATGACATTCAAGTATCAAAAATAGTTATGTAAATTTTAAGGCAAGTAAGCAATAATGCTATCACCTATCTATCTAATATATACAGTCATAGCAAATATGTAAGGGTTAGGGTTGTTGCCCGGCTAGATCCCTGTCTCTCCTTAGCCAAGGACATACTGACACAGCAACACCTGAAAGAGAGAAATCAGAACAGTGCAAAATGCATCCTACCCTATAAGAACTTGGTGCAATATGTACACAGTGATTTGAACTGCTCCTCAGCCGAAGGCAGCATGAAAATTTAAAACCACCCTATATATGTCTACATTAGTTATATTTTTGAAAGCAGGTCCCATTCTCTATAAGAATGCCACCTTCCATAATAAGTATAAAACTACAAACTTTCAGCAATACTTTGATCAGTGACAGTCCTTATATAGGTGTGTGAGTCCATTATTTGAAGAAATAGGCAATCATTTTCCTATCACAGCCTATTCTAACTACAGTATTTATCGGCGTATAACACGCACTTTTTTCCCCTTAAAATCAGGGGAAAATCGTGGGTGCATGTTATACGCCGATCCCCGCTAATTGTGAGCTATCGGCGGCGATCGCCGCCGACATTCACATAGCGAGTAGTTTTAAATATGGCGCCACGGCGTTCGGAGGGACTCGGCAGAGATGAACGAGCTCCGCAGAAATCACAGAGCCGAGATACACATAGTCAAGTGTATTCGGCTCTTTCCGGCGCCGCTCACAGTCACGCCCAGTCCCGCCATTGGACCTGTGTTATGTCCATCATAGGGCGGGACTGGGCGGCACTGTGAGCGGCGCCGGAAAGAGCCGAATACACTCGACTATGTGTATCTCGGCGGCGTTCGTTCAGTTCCGCCGGCGCCGAGTCCCTCCGAACTCCGTGGCGCCATATTTAAAACTACATGCAGCTATGTGTATGGCGGTGGCGGTAGGCATGGACACTGGGGGCAAGGCTGCAAGGCTGCACTGACCACTGGGGCAAAGCTGCACTGACAAGGCTGCACTGGGGCAAGGCTGCACCGACAAGGCTGCACTGGGGCAAGGCTGCACTGACAAGACTGCACTGACAAGGCTGCACTGGGGCAAGGCTGCACTGACAAGACAGCACTGGGGCAAAGCTGCACTGACAAGACTGCACCGGGGCAAAGCTGCACTGACAAGGCTGCACTGGGGCTGTTAGGTACCTGGTAGGAGAGCCTGACTGTAGGAGAAGACCTCTCATACAACGCTGGTTCAGGAGCCACTGGAGTGGGGACAGTGGTCTCCTGAGCGCAGTGGGGTAGGAATGCCTGTTGGAGTATAGGCTCTGATGAAGAGGCAGAGATCCCTCCTGGGATGGCAGGACTGCAGGTGAGTGGAGACTGGAACAGCAGCAGACTTGACACACTGGAGGTGAGGGATCACAGGAGCTGAAGCTGAAGGTGCAACAGCAAGTAGAGCGGCAGGCACAAGCAGAGTCAGACAGTCTGGGTCGGCAGGTAACTGGCACAGGTAATCACAGCAGGCAAAGGCAGAGTCGGTGAGCAGGCAGAGGTCGGCAACGGTAGCAGATACAGACAGCAGGATGGTCAGGCAAGCCGGGTCGGGATTGGAGCAGGTCGGATGGTCAAACAAGCCGGGTCAAATCAGGTAGCAGACAATCAGATACAGGTTCAAGCAGAATCACAGAGCTGAGACGAAGCAGCGATGTTCCCATGGAACAGGAGAACTTTTATGTGCTAAATGGCGCCAAACCGGCGCTAACGCCTACGCGCGCACGCACCCACGCCGCGCACCAGCGCGTGCCCGAGCGCCGCGCTGACGCACAGCAGCAGCAGCAGCTTGCTGCCGTGTCTGAACAGGGGCGCGCTGGCGCATAGGCGCATGCAAGCGCCCCGGTCTGGTGCTGGTAGATCCCTGACATTGCCCCCCCCCAAGGGGCAGCCTCCGGATGCCCAACAACCTCTTTTTCTCAGGGTGAGTGGAAAAATAGGCGCGTACTAAACGCCTAGCATGCACATTACTGTCCGGTTCCCACGAGTTACTTTCTGGGCCGTAGCCTTTCCACTTGATTAAGAATTGGTTTTGCCCTTGCCTTCTTCTACAATCAAGGATAGCCTCAACTTCAAATTCCTCGCTGCCATTAATTACAACAGGTTCAGGAGGTCTTGTCCCTCTAGCAGGAAAGGGATCAGGTACAACAGGTTTGAGCAGAGATACATGGAATACCGGATGAATTTTAAATGAATCAGGTAAAGACAGTTCATAAGATACTTCATTGATTTTCCTTCTAACTGGAAAGGGTCCCATGAATCTAGGTGCCAACTTCTTAGAAGGACATGCTAATTTGATATTAACGGTAGAAAGCCATACCTGGTCTCCAATTTGTAAGTTCAGTTCCCCCCTTCTTTTCCGGTCGAAGATTCTCTTACCATCTGCCTGAGCCTTGGACACTGTTTCCTGCAACAACCGGCTGTTGTGACTGAGGAACTCCACTGTACTTTGTACTGCTGGAACCGAAGACTCTGAAAGGAAATCAGGTAGAAAGGTTAGGTGAAAGCCGTAATTGGCGAAAAAAGGAGATTGACCGGTAGCAGAATGTTTGGCATTATTGTACGCAAATTCTGCTAAGGGTAGTAGAGATACCAAATCATCTTGCGTGAAAGATGTGAAACATCTGATATATTGTTCCAGGGTCTGATTAGTCCTTTCTGTCTGACCATTCGTTTGAGGATGATAGGCCGAGGACAAGGCCAATTCAATCTTTAGGGTTTCACACAGGGATCTCCAGAAACGAGAGGTGAATTGAACCCCTCTATCAGAAATTATGTTTACAGGTACTCGATGAAGTCTGATGATCTCCTTGATAAATATGCGAGCTGTTTCGGTGGCAGACGGGGTTCCCCTTAACGGTAGAAAATGAGCCATTTTGGTTAGACGGTCCACTACTACAAAGATGGCTGAGCAGCCTTCAGAACATGGAAGCTCCACAATAAAATCCATAGAAATCATTTTCCATGGTCTGTCGGGTACAGGTAACGGTTTCAATAGGCCCCAAGCTCGATTCCTCAATGACTTATTCTGACTGCAGATGGAACAGGAACTGACATATCTTTCACAAAAGTCTTTCAAATTGGGCCACCAGAATGTACGCTGTACTAGGTCCAGGGTCTTACGAACTCCAAAGTGGCCTGCCAATGGATGATCGTGGAGAAGTGTCAAAACCCTGACCCGAATATCTTCAGGAACGAAAATTTGGCTTCCCTTCCAGAACAGACCATCTCTTCTTACTAAAGAAATCCCAGTAGGCCTGGCTGACTCAGAGGATGCTTCCTTAATCAGGGAAAGTAAATCTGTTCGTAGCAGTAAAAAACTGTTTGCGGGTAAGATGGTGTCAGGAGTAGATAAGTCCTTAGGATTGTCATGCATACGTGATAATGCATCCGGTTTAATATTTTTTGAACCTGGGCGGTACGTGATATGGAAAGAGAAATGTGAGAAATACAGAGCCCAGCGGGCTTGACGAGGCTTCAACCGCTTGGCAGATCGTAAGTATTCCAGGTTTTTATGGTCAGTATAAATTAGCACTGGATGCATAGCCCCCTCCAACAGGTACCTCCACTCTTCCAGTGCAGTCTTAATGGCGAGAAGCTCTCGGTCACCAACGTCATAATTCTTCTCTGCAGGGGAGAGTTTACGGGAGAAGAACCCTACAGGATGCATTATCTCTTTGCTACCTTTACGTTGTGAAAGAATCGCACCTACCGAAATCTCGGAGGCATCAACCTCTAAGATAAACGGTAGAGATGGTTCAGGGTGACTGAGGATAGGTGCTGAAGTAAATAATCTTTTGAGATTTTCGAAGGCGTCTTGGGCAGATTGGTTCCAAGAAAAACGGGTATTTTGTTTGGTTAACTGCGTGATGGGTGCAATTATGGCTGAGAACCCCCTGATGAACTTTCTGTAGAAGTTCGCAAACCCCACAAACCGCTGAATTCCCTTCTTGTCCAAGGGTACCGGCCAGTCCAGAACAGCGGAAACTTTTTGTGGGTCCATCTTGATGCCCGTTGCAGAGATAATTAACCCCAGAAATTGAATGCTCTGTTGTTCGAACTCCCATTTCTCCGCTTTTGCGTACAGACTGTGTAAGCGGAGACGACCCAACACCCTGCGGACATGTTCTTGATGCAATTCACGGGATTCTGAAAAAATCTAAATATCGTCCAAGTATGCGATTACAAACACATCTAAGAAGTCCCTGAGGACATCGTTAATCAGGTGTTGAAAGGTTGCAGGGGCATTGCAGAGTCCAAAGGGCATGACCAGGTATTCATAATGCCCGAATCGGGTTCGGAATGCTGTCTTCTACTCATGCCCAGCCCGGATACGGATCAAATTATACGCCCCTCTCAGGTCAAGTTTAGTGAAAATGACGGCAGTCCTTAATTTTTGGAAGAGTTCAGGTATCAAGGGTAGAGGGTACCGATTTTTGACCGTGATTTTGTTTAGTTCACGATAGTCTATACACGGACGGAGAGACTTGTCCTTCTTGGTGACAAAAAATATTCCGGCACCAGCTGGAGAGGTAGAGTGGCGTATAAAACCCTTGGCCAGGTTCTCATCTATATATGTCTTTAGTACTTCCTGTTCTTTCTCTGACAATGGAAAAATGCGTCCGAATGGTATTTCGGATCCTGGCAGCAATTCAATGGGGCAATCGTAGGGGCGATGCGGTGGAAGAGAGTCTGCCCCCTTCTTGCTGAAGACATCAAGGAATTCATGATACTGTTTAGGTATGACCTGACAAAGTTTCTGGTCGGTGTCCAAACAAAGTAGGGTGGATGAGGAATCCGAGTCTTTCTTAAAACAGTGTTCATGACAGTAAGAAGATGAGAATTTCACTTCTCCAGATGTCCAATGAATGTATGGATTGTGGGCCTGCAGCCAAGGAATGCCCAGGATGATGGGAAACATAGGAGAGGAGATGGCATCAAGAACCAGCAGTTCCTTGTGTTGGGAGGGAGTAGAAGCAGGCAGAGGCAGGGTTTCCTGAGTTACTTGTCCTGATCTGATGCGGGATCCATCAGCTAGAAATACAGCAAGTCCATGGGTCTTGGTTCGTAATGGGATGTTATGCTGGCTGGCAAAGTTTGAATCAATAAAGCAACTGCATGCTCCGGAGTCAATGATGGCGTTGATCGTTATTGTCCCTTCTTGCAGCTGCAAAGACAGAGGAATGGCAATGTGGGTAGAATTTGAAGACAGAGCAGAGAGACTGGTATACACAGAAGACGGGCACTTACTTATTTTGACTGGACAGTTCAGGACATAGTGCCCAGTCCCACCGCAGTAGAGGCACAGATTGAGTTGCCGGCGTTGGGCCCGTTCTTCAGGGGATAAGGCAGGTCGCATCAGTCCTAATTGCATAGGTTCTGCAGAGTCAGGCGTGGCATTAGCTGGATTTGAACTGGATGGGGGTACGTAGCGTGTTGCTGGAAGTGGTGCTCTGGCTGTCATCCAAATCGGGCGGGATTGTAAAGTAGATCGTTCAGATCGACGTTCCCGGATACGTCGGTCGATTTGAAGAGTCAAGTTAATCAAAGCCTCAAGAGTATCTGGTACACCCACTCGGGCAAGTTCGTCCTTTAATCCTTCAGATAGACCCAAGCGGAACTGGTGACGCAGGGCCGCATCATTCCACTGAGTGTCTGCACTCCAACGTCTAAAGTCCATGATATAGTCCTCCGCAGGTCTGCGGCCTTGCTGAAGCATGAACAGAGCTGATTCAGCTGTAGCAGTCTGTTGAGGGTCTTCGTATATTTGCGCCATGGCTTCAAAGAATGAAGATAAGGACTGGGTTAGTGCTGAGTCCCCCTCAAGTAGACGATGGGCCCAGGTCTGAGGCTCTCCTTGTAGGAGGGAGATCACGAACCCCACCTTAGTGGCTTCCAGTGAGAAAGTCCGGGGCTGTAATGCGAAGAAAAGCTTACAAGCCTTGCGAAAGGCCCGGAACTTGGTCCGATCTCCAGAGAATCTATCAGGAGTGGGAACCTTTGGTTCAGGTGGAAGCATTACAACGGAAGGACCAGGAGTCGTCTGTGCCGGGGTTGCGGCTGAGGAGGAGGTCAGGGGGTTAGGCCCTGCAAGGTTCTGGACCTGTCCCTCCAATCTGTTGTAGTTATCCTGGAGGGATTGCACGGCTTGAGTGAGGGCCGCAAGGTGGGTGCAAATTTCTTTCAAGGGAGAGGTATCTCCTGCAGGCTCAGTCATACTGTTAGGTACCTGGTAGGAGAGCCTGACTGTAGGAGAAGACCTCTCATACAACGCTGGTTCAGGAGCCACTGGAGTGGGGACAGTGGTCTCCTGAGCGCAGTGGGGTAGGAGTGCCTGTTGGAGTATAGGCTCTGATGAAGAGGCAGAGATCCCTCCTGGGATGGCAGGACTGCAGGTGAGTGGAGACTGGAACAGCAGCAGACTTGACACACTGGAGGTGAGGGATCACAGGAGCTGAAGCTGAAGGTGCAACAGCAAGTAGAGCGGCAGGCACAAGCAGAGTCAGACAGTCCGGGTCGGCAGGTAACTGGCACAGGTAATCACAGCAGGCAAAGGCAGAGTCGGTGAGCAGGCAGAGGTCGGCAATGGTAGCAGATACAGACAGCAGCATGGTCAGGCAAGCCGGGTCGGGATTGGAGCAGGTCGGATGGTCAAACAAGCCGGGTCAAATCAGGTAGCAGACAATCAGATACAGGTTCAAGCAGAATCACAGAGCTGAGACGAAGCAGCGATGTTCCCATGGAACAGGAGAACTTTTATGTGCTAAATGGCGCCAAACCGGCGCTAACACAAACGCGCGCGCGCCCGTGCGCACGCACGCGCGAACGCGTGCACGCACCCGCGCCGCGCACCCGCGCGCGCCCGAGCGTCGCGCTGATGCACAGCAACAGCAGCAGCTTGCTGCCGTGTCTGAACAGGGGCGCGCCGGCGCATAGGCGCATGCAAGCGCCCCGGTCTGGTGCTGGTAGATCCCTGACAGGGGCAAAGCTGCATGACAAGGCTGCACTGGAGCAAAGCTGCACTGACAAGGCTGCAATGGACACTGGGTCAAGGCTGCACTGACACTGAAAAGGCTGCAATGACACTGACAAGGCTGCAGATGAACACTGATGAGGCTGCATTGATGGGCATTTTAATGTAAGTTTCTTTTCCTTAAACTTCCCTCCTAAAAGTTTTTTTGCTTAAAATTCTCTCCTAAACTTGGGGTGCGTGTTATACGCCGGCGCGTGTTATACGCCGATAAATATGGTAACTACATGTTCAATGTCCATGACTGGTTACCATCCATCTGACTTCACTTCAGATAGAATACACTTCCCAGCAATTCACTTTTCTTCTCCAAAGGGAACTCCGGGTACAGGGCATAACTGCATTTCAAATAACAAGCAGTCAGTCCAAATTGCAAGAGACCACACTTCAGGACACAGGTCCCCTTGCAAGAATATATTCAGTCTGCACACATGGCAGCCAAAAACAGAACTTTCTTCATTCTTTTGCAATCAAAAACCTGCTAAAGTTCAAAAGTTCACTGATCGCTCTTCAGGGTGAAACACACCAAACAACTTTGATCTTTTAGCCAATGTGGCTAAAATGATTGTTTCCTGTAACTGCCGGCAGCATTCAGTGCAGCACAGTCCTGGCGTTACAGCTTTCTGGGATTTTCCCATTAGTAACATTTTAAATGGGCATGCAAGGTAACTATCTGCAGAGCGTCCTTGACATCATGCAACCCATATTTTAATCCACTAGCTATCATATTGACAAGATTTCACCAGTAATGTCTGGGATCCGGCAGTGTCACACCTTCTTCTTTGGCATTCACAGTGACAACGTGGTATTTAACATCTCGCTTGTCTGGCCTACGAAGGATAACACGGTCTAGATTGATTTTGCAGCCGTAGGCCCAGGTATCCAGCATTGAAAGGTATCTCCCAGACAATTTAGGAGATAATTTTAGAAAGTCCACCTTGAGGGGTATTTGGAGGAATTCCCGGACAGCCTCATCCACCCACTGTATTTCCTTCTCCAAGATCTCCTCTTCTAAATGAGGAGGAATGTAGGGGTATAAATACCCGTGATTTTCTGCTACCTTCTTAATAACGATACGCAGGATCTTAGACAGCTGAGGCAGGGTTTTAGGGCCTCTGTACCCAGATAGAACCCGAGCATCTGGGGCACGCTGAACTGGATACCCAGCAGCCACCTCTGGCTTACAATCCGCTTTGGAGCATGGCATAGGCGTAATAGGTTGGGCTGTGGGAGCCTATGGATTCTTTTGATCCTCCTCGAAGGACCTGGCAATGCTGATCAGCGGAGCTGCACTGGCTGACAGTATAATCTGCACACTTGCGGTAGTAGCAGGTGCCTCATCTCCCTGCACATTGCTGATTAACTCCTCGTCACTCTCTCCCCATATCCCAGAGTAAGACAGGGTATCCGAAAAGATTGCAGATAAATTATCTGACAAATCGTCCGAATTCGAGATAGTCAAACACTCTTTGGCCAGGAGATAATTTCTCTTAGCTTTCACCTTAGCTGGCACCTCTATATCAACTCCCTTCACAGCCAATGGCATCGCTTCCCCCACAGGCACACCACGCTCACTGCTTGCTGACTTACCCACCCCAGGTACTTTTCTCTCGGGTAACCCAGTCATCAACGAGAGCAACCTGGCCCGACCTTGGCCCTTTGAAGCGGTCGGTGCGCTGGGTCCTGGGGTAATCGCTGTGGTAGAGGTAGCAGCTACCGGTACAACTTGGGTGACAACCGACAGGCTTTGGACATCACTCTCTGAAGGGTTCCTGTCCCTATCCACTTGTAGGATTCTTGGAGGTAGAGCTGGGGAGGCAACCTCGAACAGATGCTCCCTGCAGAGTCCACAGACAATCCACGGCCTCAACTGCGTGGTCAGGCCAGTACATTTTCCACAGATCACCCCCAGAGATTCAAAGCCTCCGGCTGTGTACAAAGCAAGCTGACTATTCAGTACATACTGCACCCCGGTATCGGTCACAAGTTTTCCGCTGCTCAGGTCAATGTAGACACCTAGAGTGTACTTTCTCCAATCTGCTATTTCACTCACGAGCTGCGCCATCTCCTTCAATAACCCACAATCAGACACACGTGGCACTACATTCTTATCCTCCTCTGCAGAGCGGGAGCTCCTCTCGCTGCCAACGGATTGGTGCAAATGTTTCAGGGGAACTGTGGCACCCGCCTCCTTGTTGCTGCGGCGTGCCAAAACTGTAATGGAGTCCATTTTGGGGCCTGTTTTAACCCTTACAGCACTGGCGGGAAGTGTCAAAAGACCAGGCTGATTCTTTCCCATGAGCAATGAGACTTGGTGGTTTTTCCCCACACTGATAGTACACAGGACAACACAGTCTATAAGAAGGGTAAATGTTACTTGCCACCTTACCATGAACTCAGGCGAAGTCCCGATGGAGCTGAAGCCGGCTGCTATAGGCGACTGCTGTAAAGACGACACCTCAAGCCCCACGTTGGGCACCAAATGTAGCAAGGTCTTTTACCTCTTTTGGTCTAATGAGAACCTCCAAGGCCAAAGATAGCTGACATCCTTCAATATATGGTGGGTTGTGAGGCATAGTGGGTGCAAAAATGGTAAAAGTCATTGGGCGCCAGACACTTCTTGGATGTAAAAAAAGGTTTTATTTCTTTTGACAGTCCTTATTATATATTTTGGGGGAAAAGGGGTTAGGGCCAGGACATCCTTAGATAGTTGCAAACTCAATTGGCAGACTCAGAGACTTCAATAGGAGAACAGCCGTGCAGGGAAAGCCCCCAGCAAGGCGCCACTTCCACACGTGCAGGATTGGTGTCTCCTATGTAACGGTCCTTTAACAGTGCCTAACTCAGACGTATCAGTTCTTTCAGCTCCACTACAACTGCTCCTTGAAGTTCTTCAATACTGAGCTCCTGGTCTCTCACTAGACCCTCAGATTCACTGACTATGAATCCCTTGAGCTCCTCTAAGGTTTGCAGGGCTATCCCCTCAAGCATCACTCCCCCCTTCTATGCTGGGTCCCTAGCTTGGCACTCCAGATACTCCTCAAGTTTCACCCCTGCTAACCGGCTCGGTCCCTGGTTTGACACACAAGGCTGCTTTGCGTGCGTGCCTGCTATCCCGCTTAAAGGAGCCGACTTACAGCTACGACGGCTCGCGGGATTTTTAGGGTAACACTTTAAAGCTGATTGTAATATGTTAACCCACGGTACAGCAACAACATTGTAGCGATGATTTATTTATTTTTTATTTATTTCAGGTACTTATATAGCGCTGTCAATTTACGCAGCGCTTTACATATACATTGTACATTCACATCAGTCCCTGCCCTCAAGGAGCTTACAATCTAAGGTCCCTAACTCACATTCATACATACTAGGGACAATTTAGACAGGATCCAATTAACCTATCAGCATGTCTTTGGAGTGTGGGAGGAAACCGGAGTACCCGGAGGAAACCCACGCAGGCACAGGGAGAACATGATTTGCATTAACATACACACATAGATTGAAGGTGAATTGATCATTCCCATTAAACATAGATAAGGCACAGAGACTCTGTGTGAGCGCCAGGAGCTAGTATCAATATAGAACACCTATATGAATTAAGATCAATTTGGTGGAGCGGAAGCAGTACATAAAAATAGAGTCTTGTCTGACTATAGGAATCCCCCTGATGAGTCACGTGACCTTGTGACTTAACGTGTAGGGGAGGGGCATATTTGCTTGTCAAGATGCTTTGTATCATCCAAGGATAGGCACGAATTTGCTGCAGCATCGTGGATTTTATTTGATATACGCTGTATTCAATTGGTGCACTGGAGCACTCATTGAATGTGAGTTTTATGCGCATATTTTAATAAATGATATTATGTTTAAACCAATATAAGCACTATATGGAGCTCTCTTTCCACATATATCGAATCATAATGGAGAAACATTGACAGAGCAGAAAGGGGGGAAAACATGACCTGTTAGTCCAGAGTGACTAAAAAGCTCATGTGAGGTCACACATCTTAAGGTGAGCGCATTTCTAATCGGGGAGCACTGTGGTGAATTAATATAAGGTACAGTTTTTGAGGATCTATGAAGATTCGGGTAGTCTCATCTTGTTTTTAGACACTTATTTGATAATTATTTATACAGCATTAAATTGCACTGGAACACTGGATATATTGTTTGGACTTTGACTATCAAAAGAAGATACATTGTTTTTAATATTGTATTTATTTATTCAACTTTGGCACATGGTAACAGTTTGACACAATTAGAGATTAGATATGGTTTCAGCACAGCATCAACTGGTTTAGTATTTTTGCACATTTATATTGGGTTATTTGCTGGTGTTATTGGTGTTATTTGCTGCTTGCTCAGGATATAAACATTTACATTCTAGTTGCTCTCAAGACTTCCATTTTAACAAATGCTTTAAGCTTTCAGTCTGCATGGGATCATTTTGTCAGCACTGACACTCTAATTGGTTGCAGATTGTTAGCAGGGAATGGAGCTGTCAGTGACAGCTGAAGGCTTATGTTGTGAATGAAGCATTGAGTCTGCATTTGATCACTAGGTGAGAACTGACACTCTGGTTCCTGATTGTTAGCAGCAGCTGTGTCTTTAGTGTCTTGCTGCTAGCTTTCAAAGGGAGTATTTAAAGAAATGTTTAAGAATGGGGCACCATTCAGGGTAAAGTTCATCTACAGATTGTGAGCAAAAAGAGGTAAAGTCATTGCTGAAATGTGCAGGAACTACCTGCAAATTAATAATTATATGTACTACCACTTCTGTTCTATATCAAAATGTGAATCGCTCCCAGGAAAAAAAAAGGACTGAACAGCTTTTATTATTTCATTAACCTCAGAGCTGTCCCTTTCAGCACTACACACAGATGCAGATTGGCAAAGACCATATGTCATTTCATATTCTCTTCTTGGTTGTTGTACAGATGTACTACTAAAACCATTCCAGGAATCCCAATGTTGCAGTTTAGAAGAATGTGGAGAAAATTGCCTTTATAGGTAGCAGAATGCACAGAAAAATGCTGATCACAGCATCTTAAGGAATCTGAAAATTACAATAACTACTAGGGATAAAAATAAATAATTACTATATCCCTTTAGGGTCCTTCCAATTTCTATCTCCAGTCATGTTTTTCAGATGCCTCAGTGTAAGATCCCTCAATTTATTTGGAGCTCCTCTAAGCCTTTAACAAACAAATGTATGTTTGCTATAAAATTGGTTGGAGGTCTGGCGGTGCCTAATATTTACCATTACTATCTGGCAACCAACATTGCCCCTCTATCCCATCTCCATGCTTCTCACAATCTTCCTCTCTGGGCTGTGATCAACCTTGTTGACTTCCAGGAAACAGCGATCATAGGTCAATTGGCTTCAGTATAAATCACACAAATAGGAAACATAAGGGAAATACAAAGACACTGAATTTCAAAAGAGCCAACTTCCCTAAACTACAAACCTTGCTAGAAGATATAAATTGGGATAAAATCTTAGGAACAAAGAACACGGAGGAGAGATGGGTTCGCTTTAAGAGCATATTAAATAAGGGCATTAGCCAGTGCATCCCATTGTGGAATAAATTTAAAAGAGCACACAAAAGTTCTGGATTGCTTAACACCAATGTAAAAATGGATATAAAAGCAAAAGAGAAAGCCTTCAAAAAATACAAGGTTGAGGGATCATCATCAGCATTCAAACTTTATAAAGAATGCAACAAGAAATGTAAGGGTGCAATTAGGGTGGCTAAGATAGAACACGAAAAAGACATAGCGGAGGAGGACAAAAAAAATCCCAAGAAATTCTTAAGTATGTAAACAGTAAAAAAGGGAGGACAGACCATATTGGCCCCATAAAGAATGAGGAAGGACATCTGGTTACAAAGGGAGGGGAGATGGCGAAGGTATTGAATTTATTCTTCTCCTCAGTCTTCACGAGGGAATCGGGGGTCTTCAGTAACCAAAACTGCAGTATTTATCTGTGTGACACATCACAGGAAGCACCCTCATGACTAACCGAGGACAGAATTAGAATTAGACTTGGGAAACTTAACATTAATAAAATAACTGGGACCGGATGGCTTGCTCCCGAGGGTACTCAGGGAACTCAGCCAAGTAATTGCCAGACCATTGTTCCTAATTTTTACTGACAGTCTACTGACTGGAATGGTACCAGCGGATTGGAGAAATGCCAATATAGCACCAATATTTAAAAAGGGCCCAAAATACATCCCTGGGAATTACAGACCAGTTAGCCTAACATCAATAGTATGCAAGCTCTTGGAGGGGATGATAAGGGACTATATACAAGATTTTAGTAATGAAAACGGTATCATTAGCAGTAATCAGCATGGATTCATGAAGAATCGTTATTGCCAAACCAATCTATTAACCTTCTATGAGGAGGTGAGTTGCCATCTAGATAAAGGAAGGCCCTTGGATGTGGTGTATCTGGATTTTGCAAAAGCATTTGACACAGTTCCCCATAAACATTTACTGTACAAATTAAGGTCCATTGGCATGGACCATAGGGTGAGTACATGGATTGAAAACTGGCTACAAGGGCAAGTTCAGAGGGTGGTGATAAATGGGGAATACTCTGAATGTTCAGGGGTGAGTAGTGGGGTCCCACAGGGTTCTGTGCTGGGACGAATCCTATTTAATTTGTTCATAAACGACCTGGAGGATAGGATAAACAGTTTAATCTCTGTATTTACGGACCATACTAAGCTAAGCAGGGCGATAACTTCTCTGCAGGATGTGGAAACCTTGCAAGAAAATCTGAACAAATTAATGGGGTGGGCAACTACATGGCAAATGAGGTTTAATGCAGAAAAAATGTAAAATAATGCATTTGGGTGGCAAAAATATGAATGCAATCTATACACTAGGGGGAGAACCTCTGGGGGGAATCTAGGATGGAAAAGGACCTAGGGGTCCTAGTAGATGATAGGCTCAGCAATGGCATGCAATGCCAAGCTGCTGCTAACAAAGCAAACAGAATATTGGCATGCATTAAAAAGGGGATTAACTCCAGGGATAAAGTGATAATTCTCCCACTCTACAAGACTCTGGCCGCACCTGGAATATGCTGTCCAGTTCTGGGCACCAGTCCTCAGGAAGGATGTACTGGAAATGCAGAGAGTACAAAGAAGGGCAACAAAGCTAATAAATGGTCTGGAGGACATTAGTTATGAAGAAAGGTTGCAAGCACTGAACTTATTTTCTCTGGAGAAGAAATGCTTGAGAGGGGATATGATTTAAATTTACAAATACCATACTGGTGACCGCACAATAGGGATAATACTTTTTCGCAGAAGGGAGTTTAACAAGACACGTGGCCACTCATTAAGATTAGAAGAAAAGAGGTTTAACCTTAAACCACATAGAGGGTTCTTTACTGTAAGAGCAGCAAGGATGTTGAATTCCCTTCCACAGGCGGTGGTCTCAACGGGGGAGCTTAAAAAAACTATTAGATAAGCACCTGAACGACTGCAATATACAAGGATATACAATGTAATACTGATATATAATCACACACATAGGTTGGACTTGATGGACTTGTGTCTTTTTTCAACCTTACCTACTATGTAACTTTTGTTATTGGGGTTTAGTTCCAGGGGCGTAACTAGAAATAGCAGGGCCCCATAGCAAAATGTTGTATGGGGCCCCCCTGCAAACAGCCCCCCCCCCACAGCTGCCCTAGTGTCAATGCAGCGTGACCTGTGCCACATACAGTGTGACCTGTGCCCAATGCAGCGTGACCTGTGTCCAATACAGCGTGACCTGTGCCATATACAGCGTGACCTGTGCCCAATGCAGCGTGACCTGTGCCCAATGCAGCGTGACCTGTGCCCAATACAGCGTGACCTGTGCCCCATACAGCGTGACCTGTGCCCAATACAGCCTGGTCTGCCTGTGCCCCATACAGCCCCACCTATGCGGAGGAAGAGGCAAGCCACCCGGATGAGCAGAGAGCGGGATTGCCCGCTGTAATAGCTTTCATTTGAATTTCCCGTCTTCCCGGGGCTCATCGTCACATAGCCCCACCTCTTGGCCCGACGTCTTTGATGACGTCACATGTCCCGCATTGGATCAGCGTTCTGTCTATCAAAGGCACCGGGTCAAAAGGTCGAGCTACTTAACGTGAGCCCCGGGAACACTGGAAGTTCTAATGAAAGCTCGGGCAATTCAGCTCTCTGCTGATACAGACAGCTCGCCTCTTCCTTTCCTCTCTCTTCCCCTGGCTGGGAGACTGTGACGGCGGTGCTCTATGCCTCACTGGGCCCCACTTGGCTGCGGGCCCCATAGCGCCCGCATGGGTCGCTATGGTGGTAGTTACGCCCCTGTTTAGTTCTGCTTTAATCAC
Source organism: Aquarana catesbeiana (assembly GCF_042186555.1). NCBI lineage: Eukaryota > Metazoa > Chordata > Amphibia > Anura > Ranidae > Aquarana > Aquarana catesbeiana. Next base: position 695,135,803 of record NC_133325.1, on the reverse strand, counting down.
TTCAGCCCCTGAAGGTCTTACCCCCTTAATGACCAGGCCATTTTTTGCGATACGGCACTGTGTTGCTTTAACCACTTCAGCGTGGAGGATTTGGCTGCTCAATGACCGGAGCACGTTTTACAATTTGGCACTGCACTGCTTTAACTGGTAATTGTGCAGTCATGCAATGCTGTACCCAAATGAAATTTGCGTCCTTTTTTTCCCACAAATAGAGCTTTCTTTTGATGGTATTTGATTGCCTCTGCGATTTTTATTTTTTGCGATAAAAATGGAATAAGCCTGAAAATTTTGAAAAAAAAAAGATATTTTCTACATTTTGTTATAAAAATAATTGAATAAACTCAATTTTAGTCATACATTTAGGCCAAAATGTTTTCAACCACATGTCTTCGGTAAAAAAAATGTCAATAAGCTTATATTTATTGGTTTGCGCAAAAGTTATAGCATCTAGAAACTAGGGTACACTTTCTGGCATTTACGCAGCTTTTAGTTTATGACTACCTATTTCATTTCTTGAGGTGCTAAAATGGCAGGGCAGTACAAAACCCCCCAAATGACCCCATTTTGGAAAGTAGACACCACAAGGAAATTGCTGAGAGGCATGTTGAGCCCATTGAATATTTTATTTTTTTGTCACAAGTGATTGAAAAATTACAAAAAAAAAAAATTACACAAAGTTGTCACTAAATGATATATTGCTCACAAATGCCATGGTTATATGTGGAATTCCCCCCTAAAATACATTCTGCTGCTTCTCCTGAGTATAGGAATACCTCATGTGTGAGACTTTTTGGGAGCCTAGCTGCGTACAGGACCCTGAAAACCAAGCACCGCCTTCAGGATTTCTAAGGGTGTAAATTTTTGATTTCACTCCTCACTACCTATTACAGTTTTGAAAGCCATAAAATGACAAAATAGCATAAACCTCCCCAAATGACCCCATTTTGGAAAGTAGACACCCCAAGATATTTGATGAGAGGCATGTTGAGTCCATGGAATATTTTATATTTTGCCACAAGTTGCAGGAAAATTAATTTTTTTTTTTTTTTGCTTTTTTATTATATTTTTAAATGGTTCCTTTAATTTTTTTATCATTTTTATTGTTATCTCAGGGAATGTAAATATCCTCTATGATAGCAATAGGTAGTGGCAGGTACTCTTATTTGAAAAAAATGGGGTCTATTAGACCCTAGATCTCTCCTCTACCCTCAAAGCATCTAACCACAAAAAGATCGGTGTGATAAAATGTTTTGCCAATTTCCCAATGGCGCTGTTTATATCCGGCGAAACCTAAGTCATGAAATGCTCATAGCTTTTGGTTTCTTAGGCCATAGAGATGATTGGAGCCGTTCTGGTCTCTGATCAGCTCTATGGTCAGCTGGTGGAACCACCGGCTGCATTCTCAAGTTCCCTGTAGGGAGGGGGGGACGTTCCCTCCCACTGCTAATAAAAGCAGTCTAGAAGCTAATTAGGATTGCTTTTACATGAAAGCCGACCGCTGGCTGAAAAGAATGATACCAAGATGATACCTAAACCTGCAGGCATCATTCTGGTATAACCACTCAAATTACAGCAACATACCAGTACGTTGCTGGTCCTTGTTGGGCATACATTGTAATGTTCTTTTTTTCATGCAGCCTGTGGGCTGAACAAAAAAAAGAGATTGATCAGTGGGTATGCCCACCATTAGAATACCGCCCTTCATCCACCCACTTCTAGTGATGGGCATACATTTTTTTTTAACTGTGGTGGTGAAATCACCTCCGACAGTGCTGGAGTCGCTGATTTACATATTGTGGGAGCAAACACTGTTGCTGTCAAGATAAATAAATCAATGCTGCAGCTGAATGGCGTACCTGCTAAGCAAATGATGGTTAACAATAAAACAAAGTAAAATTACAGTATAACACTAAGACTTACCATACCTGCAAAGCAAATACAATTAAACATAGTAAAAATAAATCATTTTTTAACTCAATCTGTGCCTAAAAAATATATGCCGAAGCATTGGGGCAATCCGCCCCTAATGTTAGGTGCAAATCACTCCTCCACCCCTGCCCCCATGCTTCGGCATATATGCTCTTTTTTTTAACTGTGGTGGTGAAATTACCTCCGACAGCGCTGGAGTCACGGCTTTACATATCGTGGGAGCAAGATAAATAAACACAGTAATAATATTAAAGTGCTTTCGCGCTACTATGGACTAGTGAGTGCAATAAGTGTGTAATAAATGAAAAATTTAAAATAAAATAAAAGTGCAGCAAAATATATAAGTGTAACACATAACACTAGGCAGTGAATATTGATAAAGTGATTTTGCGCAAATAGTGACAAATAATTCTAAATGTATTGACCTATACAATTCAGAAAAACATTTATAATTATAAATATAAATTTTGCTTTTACCGTGTAAAATCTCACATAGTACTTAATATAATGTGCATGAATGTAACTGACCTGGTGCAAATAAAGTAATTTAAGTGTATATACCCCGGTGTGGGTGGAAACACAATAGAAAAGTATATATAAAAAATCTAAAAATAATCTAAAATACAAATCTGAAATACAAATCATTTTGAATTCCAAATCAAAAAAGTGATACAAAGTCCAGTAATAATGTAGTCAAACGAGAGGTAATAGGGTTCTGTTGTTATTAAAAATTAGTGCAGGTGATTGTTCACAATAGTCCTATTGTGGCTCCCTTTTCAGTGTGGTCTCCCGGGACTCTTACCTCGATATTGACAATAGTATGCAGTCACCACTAGGGGGAATCCCTTGGTTTCCCTGGATGGTAAATTAGGTATCTCTAGGTGGTATAATGGGCAGTATTCCTGCAGCGGTGTGTGGTCCAATCACATCATGCAGGGAGGTACCTCCGCATAAGAGAGGAAGCAAGGGGGAGAAAAGAACCTCCAATAGTGTAATATGTCAGGTCTAAAACATATTTATTAAAATCTAATAGCATAGACCCTTACACAATATAAGGTAAAATCACACAGGGAACAAATTAGGCGTTGTTCCTCGCCTTCTCACGTTACCTCCTGGCCGCGGCTCTTCCCGGCCAATCCCTACGCGTTACGTTGTTTCACACAACTTCATCTGGGGAACTGTAATGGTTCGGTTCCAGGTTCAGGTCTCCCAAAATGCGATGGCATCGTTGGAGACCCTCTGAATGTGTGTCCTAGTCTGTGCAGTGCTGTACCCTACGCTTATACTCCACTAGTGTGTGGTAGTGTTCAAAACATTCACCAATGCAAAGACCAGAATGGTCAGGACAGGAGGGACAATAATAGCGGGTGTCACGTCTATATCCATGCTTTCTACAGACACAAAATTTTCTTTGGGGGGGGGGGGGCTCGTTGGGTAGGGGTACCAGGGAGAACATAAGGAAAATGCCTCTCATGCAGCCGGCTTACTGCATTTGGATTGGGAAGTTGGGTTACAGCACGGTCTGGAAACAGAGCTGTGATGATCTCTTCCTGGAATTTAAGAAAGGATCCAGTTCGTCCTGATCCTGAAGCTTTGTATAGCACATAAGCATTCAGTAGAGCCAATTGAAATAAGTATACAGACACTTTTTTGTAACAGCATCTGGCCTTATGGGCAATTAGGTACGGCGCCAACAACTGGTCGTTGAGGTCTACCCCTCCCATATTAAGGTTATATTCGTGGACACAGAGGGGTTTCTCCACAACACCAGTCGCCGTAGGAATTTGGACCATCGTGTTTGCGTGAAGGGACGACAGAACGAAAACAGCGAGCAGCGAGCAAATTATTACACTTCAAGCAGGCTCTCTCCCCCAGCCTAAGAGTTAACAAGCTGCTGGGGTAAGTCCCAGCGATTAGATCGCACGGTGCCACATGCGCCAATTCCGTGATCAAACAAGTGACTAAAAAGTGTCACGCTCGTGTAATAATTGTCCACATATAAGTGGTACCCGTTTCCGAATAAGGGTGACACCAAGTCCCACACAATCTTATCAGTGTCCCTATGCAATCTGGGCAGTTCTTCGGCTCTATGTGACTATCTCTTCCCTCGTAAACCATAAAACTATATGTATAGCCTGTGGCCCTGTCACAAAGCTTATACATCTTGACCCCATATCTGGCATGCTTGCTGGGAAGATACTGTTTGAAAGACAAGCGGCCAGCAGACTTAATCAGGGACTCATTATGCAGACAACTTGATGGGGAGTAAACAAGGCTGCAAACCTTTGGTTGAACCGGTTTACGAGGGGCCGAATTTTGTAGAGCCAATCATATCCAGGGTCACCCCGAGGACAACAGAGTTCATTGTCGTTGAAGTGCATGAACCGCAAGATCTGCTCGTATTATGCCCTGGCCATGGAGGCAGAGAACACGGGCATATGGTGAATTGGATAAGTGGACCAATATGACCACAACTCACTCTTTTTAGTTATGCCCATGAGGAGGGATAGGCCCAGAAAGGTCTTAAATTTGGAAACCGTAATTGGTTTCCAATCTCTGGCAAGGGTCTAATGAGGATTAGTGGCGATGAATTAACCAGCATTCAAATTGCTTTGGTCCACAATAGATCTATAGAGATCTTCCATGAAAAACAGTGAATAAAAATCAAGTGACGTAAAATCAACTGTTTCCACCTGAATTCCGGGTTGGCCAGTGAATGGGGGAAGTATGGGTGCTGCAGAAGTGGTGGGTTCCCAATTAGGATTGGCAAATGCAGCAGGAAGGGCACTATGGGCTCGACAGGCCTATGTTTGTCTTCTTCTTTTGTTGCTGCGGGACACTAGTTGCACTTATGGGACTCGCCACATCACCATGTGTTACTGCAGTGCTGGTTTGACTACGACCAGGGTGTATTAGGCCGCTGGTGCTTGCCAGTTCACCAGAAGGATGAGCGGCACTAGTACTGGCTCTCTGCTCCATACGAGAGCCCTGCAGTTCTTGCACCTCAACAACAGCAGAAGAACGGGGTCTGGTATGCCTGACCTTAGCAGGGACCACAACTCCGTCATCAGAGCTATCTGTCAGGGTGCCGCTGCTGTCTACAGGATCGTATTCTGAGCCTGATTCTGACAGATGACTGACTGCCTCTTCACTATCTGTCATGCTCAGAAACGTGTAGGCCTCTTCACTAGTATACCTTCAATTTGACTTTTTGGTCTCTAAATTTACTGGTACACTAGTCCGAATCACAGGTAAAAAAGCTCCTGACTGCCAGCAACTGATTCAAAAAAACTGTTAGAGTTTGCAGGGATCAGGCCTGACTCTGCAGTTATGTGTGTTGTGTTTTGCAAGTGACAGTGATTGAGTGATACTGCACTTGGGTGGGCTGGGATGGGTTGGGCAGAGGGGCTAAACGCAGGTGCTAGCAGTTATCTGGGGACGCTAGTATAGATCTGATCAGATCAGATATTGATCCGTTCAGACACTATACTACTAAGGGAGGTGTATGGTGCGTGTGTGGGTGTTAGCACTACTGGCACTAATCTGACACTGCCTGGGGCGACGCAGACCCTGACTGATGCTAAAACCTAACTTATATCACCCCCTGGGCGGTCAGGGGGTTAAACCTTTATTGGGTAATATACGGCGGGTGCCCTGATGCTATAAAAAACAAATCAACTAACCAGTGTCACCCGTAACACTAATACTAGGGGGCAATCAGGGAGTTAAAACCTTTATTAGGTAATATATGGGGGTACCTGAGGCTATAAAAATCTGATGGTGAAACAAACTGGCTAACTAGTGTCACCAGTGACACAAATACGGCGATCGATTAGTCACACTGACGACAGGGGGTGAAAGGGTTAACCAGGGGGTTAAAACCTTTATTAGGTAGTATATATGGGGGTACCTGACGCTATAAAAACCTTACGGTGAAACTAATCACCAAACTGGCTAACTAGCGTCACCAGTGACACAAATACTGCGATCGATTAGTAACACTGGTGACAGGGGGTGAAAGGGTTAACTGGGGGCGATCAAGGGGTTAAACCTTTATTAGGGGTGTTTAGGGGGGTAACCTAGACCTAACGGGGGCTACAACTAACTGCCCTAACACTTATTTCAGTCACAAATTACACCAATGCAGTGATCAGTGAAAAATCTGAAAACTGCAATTGGTGACACAGTGACAGGGAGTGAAAGGGTTAACTGGGGGGGGGGTGATCAGGGGGTGGTCGAGGGGGGGCAAGTGTACCTATGTGTACTGGTGTTAGTGTACTGTTGGTGCAACTCACGGTTAGATTTCCTCACTCTCTCACTGGAATCGAAAAGACCCTACGAGGAGAGATGACATCACTTCCTCCTGTCTGTGTTTACACTTACACAGACAGGAGAAGGTTTTCATTTGTTAGGAGCGATCACCAGGTCCAGACCATAAATCATTGGTCTGGCCCTGGGGACTGATGGCTCCCCTAACGAATCCAACCGCCATGGGCATGGGGAGGGCGGGACGTATAGGTATGTCCATTTGCCCACCCGTACCATTCTGCCAACGTACATCGGCGTGCGGCGGTCGGGAACCGGTTAACTGACAATTGCGCGGTCTTGCGACGTTGTACCCAATCAAAAATGATGTCCTTTTTTCCCCCAAAACAGAGCTTTCTTTTGGTGGTATTTGATCACCTCTGCGGTTTTTATTTTTTGTGCTATAAACAAAAAAGGCTGACAATTTTGAAAAAAAAAAAACTCAATATTTTTTACTTTCTGCTATAATACATATCCAAAAAAATATATAAAAAAAATGCATTCATCAGTTTAAGTCATTTATGGACTTTTATTTTTTTTTATATGTTTTTACTGGTGATTGTCGGCGATCTGCGACACTTTCTGTGGACCAGTGACATTATTACATTGATCAGTGCTAAAATAATGCACTGATCAGTGTATAAATGACACCGGCAGGGAAGGGGTTAACACTAGGGGCCGATCAAGGGGTTGACTGTGTTCTCTGGGTGCGTTCTGTGTGGGGGCTGGGCTCACTGGAACACCACAGAGATCGCTGTTCCTGATCACTGGGAACAGCAGATCTCCATGATGTCTCCGGTCAGACTGGAGATCCGCCTTATTTACATAGGCAGATCCCGTTCCTCCTCTGTGTACCACAATCGCAGGTTGCCGGCGGACATCGAGTCCGCGGGACCGGCAGCCACTCTCCCTAGGCGTGCGCTACTGAGCCGACCTGCCGCTGTATATATACACTGGCTGGTCGGAAAGTGGTTAAATGAATGAGCCCCTCCTGTCCAGTGAGGTGCTTTAGTCCATTACAGTGCCCTGCATTTTGAATGGAACCCTAATGCACTAAGGCATTTGAGCTCTAATGCACATACATTGCAGTGTTGTGGTGCACTGTGTTGTGGAAAATTGAGTACGTCTATTTTTTAGACATCTGGTGCATTTCCAGGCATTTTATTTGAATAGGATGCCTCAAAACAGACCTTCACTCCCAAAACAGTGTTTTTCTCCCTGCAACCCCCATCCTCGGCTAAATGAAAAGGCCATTTTAAAATTTTTTGCTTGTGCCACATATCCCAGGGCTGGGATGTACTCAGGTGTGTTCAGAAACGTTACTAAAAAAAGCAAAATGGATGAATACTCACAAACGAATGAGTGTCACAAGCTCATCAAAAAGAACCAGACTTTGTATCCAGATCCACTGCACACGCTACTTATCTCAGGAAGATGCCGTCTGGTTCCAATTGGCTTATGCGTTTCAAGGGGTTCTCTTCATCAGAGCCCGCCTGATGAAGACAGGAACCCCCTCGTAACATATAAGCCAATTAGATCCAGCCTGCATCTTCCCGAGATAACGAGCGTGTACAGTGGATCGGTATACATATTTTTGGTTGTTTTTGATGAGCTTGTGACACTCAGTCGTTTGTGAGTATTCATTAATTTGCTTTTAATTAATAAAGAATGAATAAAGATAATGTGTTAGACTGGTGCACCCCCTTTCTTGCTTTTCTACTGCTATGGTATTGGGGTATCCCCAGTTCTCTGAGGGTAGCCAAGCGTGGCAAACGTATTGAATTGGAGAAGTGGATGAATGAGAGACGTAAAGTGGATATAAAACCTCACATATACCCAGTGAAGTGAACAGCCTCAGATGATACACAGAGATTAAAAAATCTTCATACATAAGTTTTACATGTATATCTGTTGTCTTCAACTTGCTTTATTCTTTAGAAAGTGCAGATCCTGTTCGAGATGTTCTCTTCTTGTTCAGCACTGGGAGTGGATTCTTGGCATAAAGCCAAGACAACTGACTGGAGGAAAGGCACACACCCCCACTCCACATAGGCAAAAAAAGGAAGGAATGTGCAAAGCTGTGCTGGGACAAGACCAGCTCTATTTATAGCAACCTCCCATGACACAAATTTCTGGCTGGTTTTATCTCCTGTGTCAGAGAACTGAATTTATCATGCTGATAACAGAAGAAGGGAACAGCAGAAACACATGGGACTTAGTGCTGTGGAGAGAGATAAGAAAACACTAGAGATAGATGTGCCCAGGTCAAATTTCATGAATCAGGTTTACATCCACTTTAAAGTCTGAGCATCACACTTGTGCACAGGAGGTTGTTGATGTGTTCAGACACGTGTCCAGCCAGCTGATACTGGCTGGAACGAGCCTGCCCTAAAATACCAGTACCGCCAAGGCCTGTCTGAGGTCCTTAAGGATGAATTAGCCAGGATGGAAACCTCAGCTTCTCTGGAAGAGTTGATCCAATCAGCCACCAAGCTGGATAGGCGCTTGCGTGAGCAACTCTCAGAGCGCTTCTAGGGGCCGCGTGCGGCTTGGACGTCATCCAGGCCAATCCCAACCCACGTATTATTTCCGGCTGCGGTCAGCTCCTCAGCTTCTGAAGTCGAGCCTATGCAACTCGGCTTGGTCCGTGCTCCTCTGACCCCTGAAGAAAGGCAGCGCAGACGCCAATCTAACCTTTGCTTATACTGCGGGGGTACTGGACAGTTCCTTCGCAGCTGTCCAGTAAGGCCTAGTAAGTCCTACCCGCAAAATTCTGTGAACTATCAAGCCATTGATGTGCCTAAGACTTACGTTATTCTGTTTATCTCCTTATAGTTAACGGGAAAGGAAACTCGCCTATCCGCTATAATTGAATCTGGAGCTTGCAGCTGTTTCCTAGATGTCACTCTGGCCCACAGTCTACATATTCCTCTTCAAACCAAAGCATATAGTCTCCAAATACATTTGGCCGATGGGTCTCTTCCCCGCACCCGGGAGACCCAACCCATTCTTGCCACCACGGACTCTGGCCATCAAGAATTTCTGCGATTCGACCTCATCCATTCTCCAATTTTTCCCATTATACTAGGTCTGCCCTGGTTCCAGGCGCATGACCCTCAGATAAACTGGAGTACCAAGGAAGTATCTTTTTCTTCTCAATACTGCTCCCAGCACTGCCTCTCCCCAGCTCCTAGTGTCTGCTCAACTATCACAACCACGCCTGACAACCTTCAACATATCCCATCTGTATACCTTGGGTTCCAGGATGTGCTTGATAAACAAAAGGCCGACTGCTTACCACCACACATATGATTGTCCTATCGACCTCCTGCCCGGCTCATTCGGCCGCATCTTTCCACTATCAGAAACTGAGCTAAAAGCCCTTAAGCTCTACATTGATGAAAATCTTGAAAAGGGCTTCATTCATCCCTCTTCTTCACCAGCAGGAGCTGGTATCTTTTTTGTGGGAAAAAAAGATGGGTCCCCAAGGCCGTGTGTGGACTACAGACAACTTAATAACATAACTATCAAGAACCGATACCCGCTGCCACTCATTCCAAAATTATTCCGATTTTGATCGGCCCGAATCTTCTCTAAGCTGGATCTCCGGGGCGCTTACAATCTCATCAGGATTCAGGCTGGGGATGAGTGGAAAACTACCTTTAGGTCCAGGTTCGGACATTATGAATACCTGGTGATGCCGTTTGGGCTCTGCAATGCCCCGGCCAACCTTCAACATCTGGTGAATTACATTTTTCGGGAATACCTTGACGACTTCCTAGTCGTCTACCTAGATGACATTCTCATTTTCTCCGACACCACTGAACTGCACCGAGGGCATGTTAAAAAGGTTCTCACCATACTCAGGCTTCATAAGTTATATCTCAAAGCCGAGAAATGTGAATTCGAGAAGTCTGTTGTGCAATTCCTGACATTCATTATTTCTAACAACGGGGTCGCGATGGACCCACAAAAGGTCAAAGCAATTCAGGAATGGCCAGCTCCATCAGACAAGAAGGGGGTGCAACGATTTACAGAGTTTGCCAACTTCTATAGAAGATTTATTGTTGGATTTTCTTCCATCATGGCACCCATTACTCAGTTGACACGTCAACAGTTATTTTTAATGGTCACAGGAAGCACAGGAAGCCTTTACCAAGTTAAAAGCTTTATTCACCTCCGCACCAATTTTATGACACCCTAATCAGACCCTACCATTTGTATTGGAAGTGGACACTTCAGAAACCGCTACAGGGGCCATTCTTTCCCAGAGACATGGACCCAAGGCCATTCTACATCCTGTAGCCTTCGCATCCCGGAAGCCCAGCCCGCCAGAATATAACTAGGATGTAGGTGATAGGGAGCTGCTGGCCAGTGCATGAACCGCAAGATCTGCTCGTATTATGCCCTGGCCATGGAGGCAGAGAACACGGGCATATGGTGAATTGGATAAGTGGACCAATATGACCACAACTCACTCTTTTTAGTTATGCCCATGAGGAGGGATAGGCCCAGAAAGGTCTTAAATTTGGAAACCGTAATTGGTTTCCAATCTCTGGCAAGGGTCTAATGAGGATTAGTGGCGATGAATTAACCAGCATTCAAATTGCTTTGGTCCACAATAGATCTATAGAGATCTTCCATGAAAAACAGTGAATAAAAATCAAGTGACGTAAAATCAACTGTTTCCACCTGAATTCCGGGTTGGCCAGTGAATGGGGGAAGTATGGGTGCTGCAGAAGTGGTGGGTTCCCAATTAGGATTGGCAAATGCAGCAGGAAGGGCACTATGGGCTCGACAGGCCTATGTTTGTCTTCTTCTTTTGTTGCTGCGGGACACTAGTTGCACTTATGGGACTCGCCACATCACCATGTGTTACTGCAGTGCTGGTTTGACTACGACCAGGGTGTATTAGGCCGCTGGTGCTTGCCAGTTCACCAGAAGGATGAGCGGCACTAGTACTGGCTCTCTGCTCCATACGAGAGCCCTGCAGTTCTTGCACCTCAACAACAGCAGAAGAACGGGGTCTGGTATGCCTGACCTTAGCAGGGACCACAACTCCGTCATCAGAGCTATCTGTCAGGGTGCCGCTGCTGTCTACAGGATCGTATTCTGAGCCTGATTCTGACAGATGACTGACTGCCTCTTCACTATCTGTCATGCTCAGAAACGTGTAGGCCTCTTCACTAGTATACCTTCAATTTGACTTTTTGGTCTCTAAATTTACTGGTACACTAGTCCGAATCACAGGTAAAAAAGCTCCTGACTGCCAGCAACTGATTCAAAAAAACTGTTATGCCGCGTACACACGGTCGGACTTTTCGTCTACAAAAGTCCAACGGACGCCGACGGACTAAAGCTGGCTGGTAATCCGATCGTGTGTGGGCTTCTCCGGACTTTCAGCAGACTTTTTCAGCCTCAAATCCGACGGACTTTAGATTTGAAACATGCTTCAAATCTTTACGTCGTAACTACGACGGACCCCGAAATCCGCTCGTCTGTGTGCTAGTCCGACGGACAAAAACCCATGCTAGGGCAGCTATTGGCTACTGGCTATGAACTTCCTTATTTTAGTCCGGTGTACGTCATCACGTACGAATCCGTCGGACTTTTGTGTGGTCGTGTGTAGGCAAGTCCGTTCGTTAGAAAGTCTGCTGCAAGTCCGCCGAAAGTCCGCCGGAAGTCTGTCGGACAGGCTGTCGGACTTTTGTAGACGAAAAGTCCGACCGTGTGTACGCGGCATTAGAGTTTGCAGGGATCAGGCCTGACTCTGCAGTTATGTGTGTTGTGTTTTGCAAGTGACAGTGATTGAGTGATACTGCACTTGGGTGGGCTGGGATGGGTTGGGCAGAGGGGCTAAACGCAGGTGCTAGCAGTTATCTGGGGACGCTAGTATAGATCTGATCAGATCAGATATTGATCCGTTCAGACACTATACTACTAAGGGAGGTGTATGGTGCGTGTGTGGGTGTTAGCACTACTGGCACTAATCTGACACTGCCTGGGGCGACGCAGACCCTGACTGATGCTAAAACCTAACTTATATCACCCCCTGGGCGGTCAGGGGGTTAAACCTTTATTGGGTAATATACGGCGGGTGCCCTGATGCTATAAAAAACAAATCAACTAACCAGTGTCACCCGTAACATTAATACTAGGGGGCAATCAGGGAGTTAAAACCTTTATTAGGTAATATATGGGGGTACCTGAGGCTATAAAAATCTGATGGTGAAACAAACTGGCTAACTAGTGTCACCAGTGACACAAATACGGCGATCGATTAGTCACACTGACGACAGGGGGTGAAAGGGTTAACCAGGGGGTTAAAACCTTTATTAGGTAGTATATATGGGGGTACCTGACGCTATAAAAACCTTACGGTGAAACTAATCACCAAACTGGCTAACTAGCGTCACCAGTGACACAAATACTGCGATCGATTAGTAACACTGGTGACAGGGGGTGAAAGGGTTAACTGGGGGCGATCAAGGGGTTAAACCTTTATTAGGGGTGTTTAGGGGGGTAACCTAGACCTAACGGGGGCTACTACTAACTGCCCTAACACTTATTTCAGTCACAAATTACACCAATGCAGTGATCAGTGAAAAATCTGAAAACTGCAATTGGTGACACAGTGACAGGGAGTGAAAGGGTTAACTGGGGGGGGGGTGATCAGGGGGTGGTCGAGGGGGGGCAAGTGTACCTATGTGTACTGGTGTTAGTGTACTGTTGGTGCAACTCACGGTTAGATTTCCTCACTCTCTCACTGGAATCGAAAAGACCCTACGAGGAGAGATGACATCACTTCCTCCTGTCTGTGTTTACACTTACACAGACAGGAGAAGGTTTTCATTTGTTAGGAGCGATCACCAGGTCCAGACCATAAATCATTGGTCTGGCCCTGGGGACTGATGGCTCCCCTAACGAATCCAACCGCCATGGGCATGGGGAGGGCGGGACGTATAGGTATGCCCATTTGCCCACCCGTACCATTCTGCCAACGTACATCGGCGTGCGGCGGTCGGGAACCGGTTAACTGACAATTGCGCGGTCTTGCGACGTTGTACCCAATCAAAAATGATGTCCTTTTTTCCCCCAAAACAGAGCTTTCTTTTGGTGGTATTTGATCACCTCTGCGGTTTTTATTTTTTGTGCTATAAACAAAAAAGGCTGACAATTTTGAAAAAAAAAAAACTCAATATTTTTTACTTTCTGCTATAATACATATCCAAAAAAATATATAAAAAAAAATGCATTCATCAGTTTAAGTCATTTATGGACTTTTATTTTTTTTTATATGTTTTTACTGGTGATTGTCGGCGATCTGCGACACTTTCTGTGGACCAGTGACATTATTACATTGATCAGTGCTAAAATAATGCACTGATCAGTGTATAAATGACACCGGCAGGGAAGGGGTTAACACTAGGGGCAGATCAAGGGGTTGACTGTGTTCTCTGGGTGCGTTCTGTGTGGGGGCTGGGCTCACTGGAACACCACAGAGATCGCTGTTCCTGATCACTGGGAACAGCAGATCTCCATGATGTCTCCGGTCAGACTGGAGATCCGCCTTATTTACATAGGCAGATCCCGTTCCTCCTCTGTGTACCACAATCGCAGGTTGCCGGCGGACATCGAGTCCGCGGGACCGGCAGCCACTCTCCCTAGGCGTGCGCTACTGAGCCGACCTGCCGCTGTATATATACACTGGCTGGTCGGAAAGTGGTTAAATGAATGAGCCCCTCCTGTCCAGTGAGGTGCTTTAGTCCATTACAGTGCCCTGCATTTTGAATGGAACCCTAATGCACTAAGGCATTTGAGCTCTAATGCACATACATTGCAGTGTTGTGGTGCACTGTGTTGTGGAAAATTGAGTACGTCTATTTTTTAGACATCTGGTGCATTTCCAGGCATTTTATTTGAATAGGATGCCTCAAAACAGACCTTCACTCCCAAAACAGTGTTTTTCTCCCTGCAACCCCCATCCTCGGCTAAATGAAAAGGCCATTTTAAAATTTTTTGCTTGTGCCACATATCCCAGGGCTGGGATGTACTCAGGTGTGTTCAGAAACGTTACTAAAAAAAGCAAAATGGATGAATACTCACAAACGAATGAGTGTCACAAGCTCATCAAAAAGAACCAGACTTTGTATCCAGATCCACTGCACACGCTACTTATCTCAGGAAGATGCCGTCTGGTTCCAATTGGCTTATGCGTTTCAAGGGGTTCTCTTCATCAGAGCCCGCCTGATGAAGACAGGAACCCCCTCGTAACATATAAGCCAATTAGATCCAGCCTGCATCTTCCCGAGATAACGAGCGTGTACAGTGGATCGGTATACATATTTTTGGTTGTTTTTGATGAGCTTGTGACACTCAGTCGTTTGTGAGTATTCATTAATTTGCTTTTAATTAATAAAGAATGAATAAAGATAATGTGTTAGACTGGTGCACCCCCTTTCTTGCTTTTCTACTGCTATGGTATTGGGGTATCCCCGGTTCTCTGAGGGTAGCCAAGCGTGGCAAACGTATTGAATTGGAGAAGTGGATGAATGAGAGACGTAAAGTGGATATAAAACCTCACATATACCCAGTGAAGTGAACAGCCTCAGATGATACACAGAGATTAAAAAATCTTCATACATAAGTTTTACATGTATATCTGTTGTCTTCAACTTGCTTTATTCTTTAGAAAGTGCAGATCCTGTTCGAGATGTTCTCTTCTTGTTCAGCACTGGGAGTGGATTCTTGGCATAAAGCCAAGACAACTGACTGGAGGAAAGGCACACACCCCCACTCCACATAGGCAAAAAAAGGAAGGAATGTCAAAGCTGTGCTGGGACAAGACCAGCTCTATTTATAGCAACCTCCCATGACACAAATTTCTGGCTGGTTTTATCTCCTGTGTCAGAGAACTGAATTTATCATGCTGATAACAGAAGAAGGGAACAGCAGAAACACATGGGACTTAGTGCTGTGGAGAGAGATAAGAAAACACTAGAGATAGATGTGCCCAGGTCAAATTTCATGAATCAGGTTTACATCCACTTTAAAGTCTGAGCATCACACTTGTGCACAGGAGGTTGTTGATGTGTTCAGACACGTGTCCAAACCTCTAAAGAATGGTTGATGTGCATGGGCATATGTCAGAGAAGGACCTTTTCCACCCTTGCTCGCCACGCTCCTGCACGCATGCACAGCGGATTGGCGCTCCGGCGCACACACCTGTGCAGCCCGATGGTGCAGCGGATGCGTGTACACAGCAGCTCGCGTGTGCACGCTGTGGCTCCCGAGTGTGCACGATAGAGCACGGTGTACGTGATGGCGCATGCTATGGTGGGGCTATTTCAGACGGCTCTGGCGTCCAGACGGGTTGCTGGTTTGTCGTCAGCTTCCCGTTTGTGCCTGTTTCCAGTTTGCTATATCTGATTACCCGCTGTGCCCCGGACTGTTCCTGACAACGCTGCTGTTCTCCTTGATCTGACCCTCGGCTTGCTTTAATGGACTTTGCCTGATCTGCCTACTAGTGTTTGACCCTCGGCCTGCCTAACGGACTTGCTTACCCGGATTTGACCCCTGGCCTGTTTCACTTGTTTACTTCCCTTGGTACCTGATTCATCTATCCTACACCAGACCCTCAGCCAGTTCCTGAACCCCAGCTAATTCTCCATTCAGCTATTCAGCCTTCCATTGGAACTCTCTCCTGCTGGTAGTCCGTGCCTCCGCGTGCCACCTGTTTCCTGTATCACCTCCGGGGGATGGGGTGCGTGTGGTCGCAAGGGCGAGCCGCTCTCGGCATCTTGGCCTCAGTAAGTACTATCCGTGACAGTACTAACCAGCCAGAGGCCGACAGAGTGCGCTCCCCTCTGGAGATCTTGTGCCAGCAGGTCTCAGCTCTTACTGATAACGTCCAAAAGCTTCAAGAAGGATATACTCAGATTGATAGCCACCTTCAGCAACTAACTGGGCCACCTTTACCTGCAGCCACAGCTCCTGCACCTACCAGTGGGGTCTCCTCCTCTCAGGCTACCACTAATCCTACTGTAGTTATGGCGTTCCCGGAGCCTAGGGTCCCCACACCTGAGCGCTTTGCAGGAGACTGCTACTCCCTCTACTTAGCCCTACAGCCCAGGACTTTTTCTTCAGAAATAGTAAAAGTGGACTTTGTAATCTCCCTCCTGGCCGAGGAACCCCAAGCTTGGGCCCACAGCCTGATGGAACAAAGAAGCCCTGTGCTGAACTCAATTGATTCTTTCTTCGAGAGTATGTCTCAACTTTATGATGACCCGCAGCGCAAGGCCACAGCTGAAGCGACCTTGCATAGCTTGTCGCAAGGGAGAAGACCAATTGAGGATTACACGGTGGAATTCCGTAAGTGGGCGGCTGATACTGGCTGGAACGAGCCTGCCCTAAAATACCAGTACCGCCAAGGCCTGTCTGAGGTCCTTAAGGATGAATTAGCCAGGATGGAAACCTCAGCTTCTCTGGAAGAGTTGATCCAATCAGCCACCAAGCTGGATAGGCGCTTGCGTGAGCAACTCTCAGAGCGCTTCTAGGGGCCGCGTGCGGCTTGGACGTCATCCAGGCCAATCCCAACCCACGTATTATTTCCGGCTGCGGTCAGCTCCTCAGCTTCTGAAGTCGAGCCTATGCAACTCGGCTTGGTCCGTGCTCCTCTGACCCCTGAAGAAAGGCAGCGCAGACGCCAATCTAACCTTTGCTTATACTGCGGGGGTACTGGACAGTTCCTTCGCAGCTGTCCAGTAAGGCCTAGTAAGTCCTACCCGCAAAATTCTGTGAACTATCAAGCCATTGATGTGCCTAAGACTTACGTTATTCTGTTTATCTCCTTATAGTTAACGGGAAAGGAAACTCGCCTATCCGCTATAATTGAATCTGGAGCTTGCAGCTGTTTCCTAGATGTCACTCTGGCCCACAGTCTACATATTCCTCTTCAAACCAAAGCATGTAGTCTCCAAATACATTTGGCCGATGGGTCTCTTCCCCGCACCCGGGAGACCCAACCCATTCTTGCCACCACGGACTCTGGCCATCAAGAATTTCTGCGATTCGACCTCATCCATTCTCCAATTTTTCCCATTATACTAGGTCTGCCCTGGTTCCAGGCGCATGACCCTCAGATAAACTGGAGTACCAAGGAAGTATCTTTTTCTTCTCAATACTGCTCCCAGCACTGCCTCTCCCCAGCTCCTAGTGTCTGCTCAACTATCACAACCACGCCTGACAACCTTCAACATAATCCCATCTGTATACCTTGGGTTCCAGGATGTGCTTGATAAACAAAAGGCCGACTGCTTACCACCACACATGATTGTCCTATCGACCTCCTGCCCGGCTCATTCGGCCGCATCTTTCCACTATCAGAAACTGAGCTAAAAGCCCTTAAGCTCTACATTGATGAAAATCTTGAAAAGGGCTTCATTCATCCCTCTTCTTCATCAGCAGGAGCTGGTATCTTTTTTGTGGGAAAAAAGGATGGGTCCCTAAGGCCGTGTGTGGACTACAGACAACTTAATAACATAACTATCAAGAACCGATACCCGCTGCCACTCATTCCAAAATTATTCCGATTTTGATCGGCCCGAATCTTCTCTAAGCTGGATCTCCGGGGCGCTTACAATCTCATCAGGATTCAGGCTGGGGATGAGTGGAAAACTACCTTTAGGTCCAGGTTCGGACATTATGAATACCTGGTGATGCCGTTTGGGCTCTGCAATGCCCCGGCCAACCTTCAACATCTGGTGAATTACATTTTTCGGGAATACCTTGACGACTTCCTAGTCGTCTACCTAGATGACATTCTCATTTTCTCCGCCACCACTGAACTGCACCGAGGGCATGTTAAAAAGGTTCTCACCATACTCAGGCTTCATAAGTTATATCTCAAAGCCGAGAAATGTGAATTCGAGAAGTCTGTTGTGCAATTCCTGGCATTCATTATTTCTAACAACGGGGTCGCGATGGACCCACAAAAGGTCAAAGCAATTCAGGAATGGCCAGCTCCATCAGACAAGAAGGGGGTGCAATGATTTACAGAGTTTGCCAACTTCTATAGAAGATTTATTGTTGGATTTTCTTCCATCATGGCACCCATTACTCAGTTGACACGTCAACAGTTATTTTTAATGGTCACAGGAAGCACAGGAAGCCTTTACCAAGTTAAAAGCTTTATTCACCTCCGCACCAATTTTATGACACCCTAATCAGACCCTACCATTTGTATTGGAAGTGGACACTTCAGAAACCGCTACAGGGGCCATTCTTTCCCAGAGACATGGACCCAAGGCCATTCTACATCCTGTAGCCTTCGCATCCCGGAAGCCCAGCCCGCCAGAATATAACTAGGATGTAGGTGATAGGGAGCTGCTGGCCATCAAGTTCGCCCTAGAAGAATGGAGGTGCTTATTGGAAGGTGCATCTCACCCGATTAGGATCTTTACCGATCATAAAAATCTAGAGTACCTCAGGACAGCGAAACGGTTGAAGCCCAGACAGGCCCGCTGGGCTCTCTTCTTCTCTAGATTTAATTTTCACATATCCTATAGACCAGGCTCAAAAAATGGAAAGGCAGATGCACTCTCTCGGATGTTCTCTGTAGACCCTCAAATGGAGAACCCAGTACTATCCTCTCTTCACAAAACTTCCTTGGAATCACCCAAGCTGACCCAATAACTTCCATCAAATCCTCATCTAGTCGCTGCTCCGACTGAGAAACACAAACTGGAATGTCACTTCAGAACAAGAAAGACTGCTGAGCTGATCTCCCGTTCTTTCTGGTGGCCAGAGTGGAACCGGGTCTACTCAAACCCTTGTCCATCCCAGAACAACCATGGGCAGAAGTGTCCATGGACTTCATTGTGGACTTACCTGCCTCAAAAGGGTTCACCACCATCTTGGTCGTTGTTGACCGCCTCTCCAAAATGGCTCACTTTCTGCCCATGGTGGGCACTCCTTCTGCCTCTGATATGGCCAATATTTTTCTCAAGGAAATAATTAGACTCTATGGTGTGCCTAAAAGTATTGTGTCAGATAGGGGTGTTCAATTTACCTCCAAGTTTTGGAAAGAGCTCTGCAAAACCTTGGAAATTAAGATTTGCCTCTCCTCAGCGTATCATCCCAGAGTAAAGGCCAGACGAAGAGGACGAATCAAGCCTTGCAGCAGTACCTACGTTGCTTCTGTTCTGGATCTGAAGATGATTGGGCGACTCTCTTCTCATATGCCGAGTTCGCTTACAATAACTCCATCTACTCCACCACTAATCAAACACCCTTCTGGGCAAACTTTGGGTTCCATCCCCCCTTCCTCCCTAACATCATCCCTGAAAATGTCTTCCATACAGTCTAACTTTCAAAAGATTCAGGATACTTTACAGAAGGCTCAGGATAGCTATAAGAGACAGTATGACCGAGGGAGGAAGGAGAACCCAATCTTCAATGTTGGCGAGTAGGTCTGGTTGTCAACTGCAAATCTTAAACTACCTCTGCCCTCACGGAAACTTGGGCCAAGGTTCATTGGGCCCTTTCAAATTAAGAGGATGATCAATCCTGTGGCATTTGAGCTCGCATTACCAAACTCTTATAGGATACACCCAGTTTTTCACGCATCCTTGTTAAAGCCTGTTGTGTCCGGCTCTTTTCCCGGGAGAAGGGAACTTCCTCCCCCACCAGTTAAAGTAGACGGGGAAAACGAGTTCGAAGTGGAGTCCATTTTGAATTGCAGAAAGAGGGGCAGGCAACTCCAGTACCTAATCCAATGGAAAGGATATCCTCCTGAAAACAATTCCTGGGAGCCCGCTAGGAATCTGCACGCCCAACGGTTAATTCAAGCCTTTCACTGGGAACATCCAGAACTGATGTCCAGTTTGGGCGTCCAGTGTCCGCCCCTGGGGGGGGGGCACTGTCAGAGAAGGACTTTTTCCACCCTTGCTCGCCACACTCCGGCACACACACGTGCGCAGCCCGATGGTGCGACGTGCGCATGTACACAACAGCTCGCGTGTGCACGCTGTGGCTCGCGGGTGTGCACGATAGCGCACGGTGTGCGTGATGGTACACGCTATGGTGGGACTATTTCAGACGGCTCTGGCGTCCAGATGGGTTGCTGGTTTGTCGTCAGCTTCCCGTTTGTGCCTGTTTCCAGTTTGATATATCTGATTACCTGCTGTGACCCTGACTGTTCCTGACAATGCTGCTGTTCTCCTTGATCTGACCCTCGGGTTGCTTTAATGGACTTTACCTGATCTGCCTACTAGTGTTTGACCCTCGGCCTGCCTAACGGACTTGCTTACCTGCCTATAGTGTTTGACCCTCGGCCTTCCTAACGGACTTGCTTACCTGCTTACCCGGATTTGACCCCTGGCCTGTTTCACGGACTTGTTTATTTCCCTTGGTACATGATTCATCTATCTTACACCAGACCCTCAGCCAGTACCTGAACCCCAGCTAATTCTCCATTCAGCTATTCAGCCTTCCATTGGAACTCTCTCCTGCTGGTAGTCCATGTCTCCGCGTGCCACCTGTTTCCTGTATCACCTCCGGGGGACGGGTGCGCGTGGTCGCAAGGGTGAGCCGCTCTCGGCATCTCGGCCTCGATAAGTACTATCTGTGACAGCATAACGTGTTTCAGCCCCATTGGTGATGCATCGAAACAAAAACAACCAAATTGCCCAAGGGACTTTGTGATACATGTTGTGAGTATAAAAATCTTCACATTTTATTAAGAAAACATTCTAAAAGCTTACAATGAAGTAAAAAGTAATTCATCAATAGACATACATGTACATATAAACCATTCTATAGATTTGTCATATCACAATTGGTTGATAACATACAGGTTCTTTCATGGTTCTCTCAATTATCTCAACGCATCTCATGAGTCAGTACTCCCTCCATCAGGATAGTGAGAACCAGTGGTGGCCGGTGTTTTTTTTTTTGGAGGAGGCGGCAAACAACCCCCACCCCCTTCTATGGACGGTGGGCAGGCTCCTGTGTCCTCTGTGAGGCTTCTACCTTCTTCTCCTAGGCGTCCAATAGGATTGCCTGTCCTTTCAGCAGATCAGGTATTCATTCGCTGTTGCAACACACCTGGGTGGGCTCGGGACGCAATACTATACGCCCCGAGCCCACCCTGTTTTGAAGCCTATTAGAGCCTCTGGCTCTAATCAGAATGCTTCAAAAACACACTCCGTCCAACCCCCGCCATAGGAATTCATGCACCTGTCCTGAAAGGGGCCATGCGCATTGATGGGGCAATGGCATGGATAGCGGGGGCCAGACTCACAATGGACAGCTGCCCCTGGTGAGAGCTCATAAGTGTCTGCAAGGAAGAGACCAAGCCATTATTAATTAAAAAAAAAAAATACCACACATGGTATACTTACTAATCAACTATTATAACGCAAAACAAAAAACTTGGCATAGGTCCTGATATCTGGTAAGTGTGGTAAAAATGTGCCAACTGGTCCACACCGTCCTGGCTGGGAGTTGTGAGAGGGGACAGACCGATCAAAGTGGATAAAAAAAAGGAGAAGGGAGGGGAGGTGTCAACACCACCAGAACTAGGGGACCAAAAAACATACAGCCCATGTTTGAAAGAAAAACACAGAAGGAAAAGGGGGAAAAAAAGAAGAAAAACTACGTTGGAAAAAACAGGAAAAAATTATAACCAATGCAGTAGATGATGAGTGAGTTGGTGAAAAGTAGAAGTGTATCAGGATAACAATATAAAGCAAGTGTACAGAAACAACCATGGAATTCCATAGTTGTGAAAAAGTGCTTTGAAAAAATAATGAAATGATTAGATTATAGCGTTTGTTTACCTACAAAAAAAAATTATCCTGTCCCTTTAAAACAGCACAGTGCTTGTGCTGTGTCATTTGGCCCCCTGTAACACCAATAGTACCAATAGTACCTGGCTGATCCTGCCAGTTTCTACCCTCCAGTTTGTACACTGACCACGGTTCATCATGGCTGCTGAGCCCTGACACTGTGGTCAGTTTACGTGCCTACGTCAGCCGTTGCTATCTGCAGCTCTTCTGTTCTTCTCTGTCCTCCTTCCCCCATCCCTGTCTGCTCCCGTGTCAGTGCCCGCCCCCTCCCGCTGCTGTAATACCAATAATAATCATATATAATCCTGCATGTTTCATAAAAACAGGCGCTCCTGTGTCTTTTTTTTATTAAAAACAAATGCCTTATTTACCGTGATTCAGAGGGTTCCCCAAGATCATGTGACTGGCCGGCTCTCCCCTCCTTTTGTCCTGGCTGATGTCAGTGGGGGAATCTCGGCCCTGCCTGCTAGAGCTGTCAGCCGGGCAGAGGAGAGAGCCGGCCGGTCACATGATTGCTGGGAGCCGCTCTGAAATACGGTAAATAAGCCATTTTTTTTATAAAACACAGAGACAGGAGCTCCTGTTATTAAGAAACAAGCAGGATTACATAAGCTTATATGAGTGGGTTAACAACCACTTTAAGGTTCCTTAATCAAATCATTTTTTCAGGTGTCTAACCTGCCTGATCTATATCGCCAGGAAGCTTTCGACGCGGACAACCAATCATAGATGGCAGAAGCATTCCCCACCCTGCTGTACACATATACACGTGGGGAATGCCTGTGAGTTTCAATAGCTTCCTGGTGTGACAGCTCAGTCGGGTTTGGACAAACACACCTTAAGAGCTGGTTCACACTGGTCCGACATGCGCTCCAACTTAACCGCTTCAGCTCCGGAAGATTTTACCCCCTTCCTGACCAGAGCACTTTTTGCTATTCGGCACTGCGTCGCTTTAACTGACAATTGCGCGGTCGTGCGACGTCGCTCTCAACCAAAATTGACGTCCTTTTTTTCCCACAAATAGAGCTTTCTTTTGGTGATATTTCATCACCTCTACGATTTTTATTTTTTGCGCTATAAACAAAATAAGAGCGACAATTTTGAAAAAACAACGCATTATTTTTTACATTTTGCTATAAAAAATATCGGAATCTGAAAACACCCCATAGCTGTATAGTGGCACTACTCCCCTGATCATAGGGGAAAATTGAACAAAACCCTAACGTGAATAAGTAAGTTGCATGTGCTCAAGCTAACCATAAAGGATCCAAAACACACATGAAAAAAAATTATATAAATATATATATGTAAAGATACAATATAAATAAGAGTATCAATTGATGATACAATGAACCATCCCTACAAAATAAATGTGAGATCAATCCTCTGGTGCGATATGACACCGTACCAGGGTGACTGGGTAAACATCCACTCTAATGCCGCGTACACACGAGCGGACTTTACGGCAGACTTTGCCCGGCGGACTGGATTTCGTCAGACAATTCGATCGTGTGTGGGCTCCAGCGGACTTTGTTTTCTCAAAAGTTGGATGGACTTAGATTTGAAACATGTTTTAAATCAATCCGTCAAAATCGAGTCCGGGCGAAAAGTCCGCTCGTCTGTATGCTAGTTCGAAGGACAAAAAGCCACGCTAGGGCAGCTATTGGCTACTGGCTATGAACTTCCTTGTTTTAGTCCGGTCGTACGTCATCACGTACGAATTCGATGGACTTTGGTGGATTGTGTGTAGGCAAGTCCGTTCATTCAGAAAGTCCGTCGTAAAGTCTGTCGAAAAGTCCGCCGAGCAAAGTCTGCCGTAAAGTCCGCTTGTGTGTACGCGGCATTAATCTTAGTGTACAAAGTGACAATGTATAAAATGACACACTTCGTGATAATTAAATTAAATTAAAATAATGATCATAGTTCAAACTGCCTAAATAACTGGGCTGCAAAAAATAGTGATGATATTAAAAATTCTTAAAGTGAAAAGCCAAATAAAGTGAGTAGCAGTGAATAGTCCACATAAAATGTGCAATTGTGCCAAAGAGAGGAAGACGTTCCAGAAAACAGATGTCTCCAATTCAAAATGCTGTGCCGAACTGTCCACCACACCTTAGTGACGTGAATCCACTCCCTTACGAATGGCAAACTCACCAGCTGTTGAGGCCGTACACTCTTGTGTTTGGCCGGACAAGGCTTTAACCCACTACCATGGGGGTTACCATGCGAGCATAGATATCCACTGCTCAGTGCACCGGACACTGTTCTTGGAGTAATGGTTCCACATACAGAATGAAACAAAAATGCTCCAGATAGTGTATTACCGTTTAAAATTTTAATAACAAATTGAAACCAAAACCAATGCATGCACATGATCCATAAAAACAATGGGCATGACACTTCACAGCACTTCACAGCAATCAGTATATAATGCAGCAAACGCATGCAGCAACAAAGGTTAAACATCAGACGGTCACGGCGGACCCAGGGAGTGTGGATGCCTGACGATCACCTCACCGGTTCGCCTCTGGCGTTTCCTCACTGTTCCCCGCTGCACCCCGCTCAGTCAGCCGTCTCTCCTAACTCTAGCACTAGTATGGGATTGCCGCGTAGCCACGCCCCGACATGTTTCGTCATACGGACTTAGTCATGGGGTTGGCTACACGGCAGGGCAATCACTCATTTATGCAAATACTTGGATTCTGTGGGCGGGCGCCAATCTCTTAGCATCTCCACACTTCCTGTGTCCCCGTCTCCGTGAAACAGCAGTAAGACTCCTCATAAAATTATATACCTGTGAATCCCAATGCATTTATTGCACCTAAATGAACTAGAAATCCTAATAACCATTCAGAAATAGCTAACACCAATGCACCAATTAATGCTATTACATAATAAATAATAATAAAAACTATGTGAAAAATAAAAATACTATAGGAAATATGAAAAAATACATATAATACAAGAAATCCCTTCAGGATACAGTGTTAATGTCCCTGCGTGCAAATGATTACAAAGCATGCGTGAAACCATATGAAATTACATAAGCCTCACTACATGAAATGTATACCCCCAACCACTCCATAAATAATGACATTATATCCAAAAACTCATAATATGTAAAGAGCTCAGTGACTCTCCTTGAAAAAACTGCTGAAAAAATAAAATGATAAAATAATAAAATAAAATGAGATAAGAATCACTAGGAGTTACTGATGAAACAGTTCAAATCCAGCTCAATGTTCATTCCTCTAGGGAACAGACTCTTGAGCTGGAAGGTCCATCGGGTTTCGGTCTGAGAGAGGTCTCTCACCCGATTGGAGCCCCTCCAAGATTGGTGTACCACATCTATACCACAGAATTGCAGTAAACTTGGATCCTGGTTGTGCTTCTCCTTGAAGTGGAGAGACACACTGTGATATTGGAAGCCTTTTTTAATATTGGCCAAATGCTCAGCGATTCGCACCCTCAATAATCTCTTGGTGCGCCCCACATAGTACAACCCACAGGGGCACCACAAGAGGTAGACTACAAAAGAGGTGTTGCACGTGATGAACTCCCTAATACTAAAGGTATCATCATCAACATTAGTAATTTGGGTCATACCTCTATGTCTAATCTGGACCGTTTTACAATGATCATACCTTTAGTCCGGCCAAAATGCACTGATTACTGTGTAAATGACACTGGCAGTGAAGGGGTTAACCACTAGGGGGCGGGGAGGGGTTAAGGGGGTAAGTACTCCTAGGGGAGTAATTCTAACTGTAGGGGGGATGGGCTGTGTGTGTCACTACGCTGATCACTGCTCCCGATGACAGGGAGCTGTGATCAGTGACACTTGTCACTAGCCAGAACGGGGAGAGGCTGTTTACATCAGCCTCTCCCCGTTCGTTCTCTCCGTGAGGCGATGGCAGGTATCCCCACGGTGATCGAGTCCAGGGGACCCGCGACCCGACTCACGGAGCTCCCGGCCGGCGCGTGCGCACCACCGGCGACACGCACGCAATGGCAAGGCGGGGAATTCCAGTGGACGTACCTGTAAGTCCATTTGCCCAGCCGTGCCATTCTGCCGACAGACATCAGTCGGGAACCAGTTAAAGAGCACAAGTCGCATGACATGTCAAAATCAATGGTTCCTGTAATCTAGATGAGGAAGAGCTCAGATCATCCCAAAACTCTCTACTTAGACCCCTCGTTTGGGGGCCTGGATCGAGTTGGTCAATAAAACCCTGCCAATGTAAAAACTGACTTACCTAGCAAGGGGTTGTCCTAAGAAATTTGATAAACTGTGGTCAGGTTGGGTGAATACTGTGTCCAGTGATATTGAAACTTGAGTGGCATTACTGTTACATGAGCCTTGGGATTGATTGTGGCACTCTAACAAGTGATCAATTTAATGGGCCTTGTTTATTCCTGTATGCACCTCGCTCCTTGTGGAAGTCCCCTTACTTGTGCAAACAGATCAATTATGTATTTCTGAGTAAGGAAGTCAAGTCACCAATGGGTTAATGTTTGACTTTTGGTTTATTCACTGCATGTGCACACCTGAGGATTCCTGAGTGAATTTATGAGTATACCAATGTATTGTAACATATGTGGTATCGATATGCCTTCCATATGTACCTTAAAACTACATTTGCACTGTTTTTTTTTTTCTTTTCTACTTTCTGTTTCCTTTTTAAAAAACATTAATAAAATTACTTAAAAAAAAAAAAAATAAAAAAAATCAATGGTTCCCTATGAGAGCCATCTTAACTGGTCCCACTTGTGTCAGTCCAAATTTGAAAAAGGTTTGCGTGCTACTTTGGTCCGAATTGGGTACGATTTCAGCCCATGTCAGTCGTATCCAAGTCGGATCATCATCTTAACTGATCTGACTTGTGGCATGCGACTTGTGCCCTGAGATCAAGTGTATGCAATGTTAGCATGATGGGTCTGTGATGTCACAAGGGGCGGAGTCTCAGGGTGACATTACCTGATGACAACGCCTATATAAGAACCGCCAGACACCGGAACTCAGAAAAAAGTGGGAGCCAGCGTCAGAGGAGTGTTTTCTTTTTCAGCGGGCCGGTCGGCGGCGGCAGAGGAAGAAGACATCAGTGGAAGAACCAGAGAAAGAAGACATTGGTGGAGGAACCAGAGAAAGAAAAGATCACGCTTGATGTTGAAGCTATGACGGGAGACATTCTTCCTTTTGAATAAAGGAGAAAGTCAAAAACCATCTCTTGTTTTTTACAACGCTACACTGCTTTTTTTTTGTTGAATGGATAAGGGTACAATGTACCCCATACTCATTCACATAGGGACATGGGGGAGGGCTGGGATCAGGGGGCCCCCTTTCTTAAAGGGGCTTCCAGATTCGGATAAGCCCCCTGCCCGCAGACATTCTCAACCACTGGCCAGGGTTATGGGGAAGAGGCCCACGTCCCCATCAACATGGGGACAAGGTGCTTTGGGGTGGGGAGGGCAGAGCCCCCCCAATGTTGAGGGCATGTGGTCTGGTATGGTTTAGGAGGGGGGGGGCGCTCGCTTGTCCCCCCTTTCCTGACCTGCAATGTTGGATAAGGGTCTGGTATAGATTTTGGGGGGACCCCACATTGTTTTTTTTTTTTTTTTATCATTTTGGCATGAGGTTCCCTCAAGATCCATACCAGGGCCTGTCATAGATTGGGGGGGAGTATGCCGGGTTTATTTTTTTTATAAGTTTGGCGGGTTCATCCATTCCAGAGCCAAAGGAATTGTTTTAATTGGTCAAATGACAAGTTGCAATCATCGCAAAGTCTGATCCTGTTTATTGAAGTCGCATAAAAGTCAGACATGAAATTGCAGGGCAAAGTCAGATTGGAAGTTGTGTGACTTCCGTGTAGTGTGAACATAGTCTAACTCATCCCTACCAAGGAAGCTACATGAGCAGGTGTTTTGTCAGATTAGGCGGCCTGTCAGGTTTTGCAATGGAAGTGACAGTCTGTCGCCGCCATCTTGCTACACCCGCACTCGTCCACAGTAAGGATACAATGAGAAGGAGGCAAGCGGACATCTTGTTACACCCACCGGAGTTTTGCATTTCACACTTATTTTTAACAGTAAATTGAGCTTATATAGTGAAATACAGTATTTAACAATCCGTCTGACTGTTTAGATCTTGAATTTTAATACCAGCAGCAAGCCTGCTGATGTCACAGGTTTACTAATCTGACAGAACACTGCTGCTTTGAAAAACCAACATCAAAACAGTCACACGGATTTCAAAACACTGTATTACACTACATAAGCCCACTGTTAAAAATAAGTGTGAAATGCAAGACTCCGGTATCCACTTGCCGCCTTCTCACTGTATCCTTACTGTGGACGAGTGCGGGGTGTAGCAAGATGGCGGCGACAGAACGTCACTTCCATAACAAAATCTGACGGGTCGCCTAATCTAATGACACAGGTACTCACAGGGGCCAGTGGGTGGGCTAGGCCTATGTCACTGGGGGCTGGCTGGAACAACCTGGAGAAAAAAGAATGGGGGTTGTAATATTTCTTTGTAACGCAGGAAAATGTACCACGTGTCAATTTAAAACACCAAGTTCTAACATTCTTTACACATAGCTATTCACACATAATTTTAAAGTAATAACTTGCCCTGCGTTGCCTGTCTGCAGTGGCACCATATGCAATACATTTAGCAGGCACTGTACAGAGCCTACCTAACATACATTAACAATACTGCCGCGCACGCGCAGACAATCCACTTTTTCCTTTACTAGAGTCGACGTTTTCAATACGTCGGCGACAGAAGGGAGAAGAGGATCTGCGCATGCGCGCGCCTTTTTCCTGTAGCCTTTCAGCCGGTTGTGGTGGAGAACTGAGCGTGCGCCGGTTCCATTTTATCGGAGATTTACATGGCGGCGCCGCTCTGAGGCTTGCTAGGATTGTATAGAGCAAGCAGAGAAAGAGATACAGGTATTCTCCAATTCATCCCTTTCTTTCCCTCCTAGGCTTGCCTTTTTCAGCAGGTTCCTTATTTCCAGGTCCAGTACTGTACACCTCGTCAGCTACTAATGAAACCTCCCCCTGGTCCTAATACTACTACCCCCTGGCATAGCCACCAGCCTTTCAATGGACGCTTCTAACAAGCTTGTTGTGTCCTCCTCACACTATACAGGTGTGGTGTGCTGCATGTCCCTGGACCGCACAATGTGTTGCTGGGTATGACCCAGGGGGCATTTGGTGACCCTTTCGTATTTTGTAATCTCTTGCCCACCACGTAATGTGTGTATGCTGAGAAAGGGGAGGTTTAAAGTGACACTAAAGGTTCATTTTTTAAAAAAAATAACAAACATACCTCCACTGTGCAGCTCGAGTGGCCCCGAACCTGCTCTTCTGGGGTCCCCCTGGCGGCTCTCGCAGCTCCTCCCCATATCTGATAACCCCCTCAGAGAAGCGCTCTCCCGAGGGGGTTACCTTGCGGGCGAGCTCCCGAGTCCAGCATTTAGCGTCCATAGATGCCAAATGCGGGACTCGGCCCTGCCCACCTTGCGCTCGTGTCATTGGATTTGATTGACAGCAGCGGGAGCCAATGGCTGTGCTGCTATCAATCTGTCCAATCAACAGCCGAGAACCCCCTAGCAGATAGACGGCGTGTCCCCGTGGTACAAGTTTGAGGGTTCAGGTCAGTAAAATGGGGGTTAGGGGGCCGGTCACTGACAGGTGTTTTTTCACCTTAATGCATAGGAAACACAAACCTTTACAACCCCTTTAATGCCTGTTTGCACATATGTGTCCCCAGCAGCATGCAGTTGTGTACTGACTGAACTGTCACAGAGATATGGGGCCCAAAGTCGGGTCGCAAAATGTCAAGCACTTCTGCAGCAGAGAATGACATTTTATGGCCCGACTTTGGGGCCCCATATCTTGGGGCCACTTGGTGCTAGGAACCCCAAATTTGGATATGTTGTAGAGTTAGTCCAACTGTCTTAGCACACCAAATTTGGGGTTCACTAAGTGGCCCTGAGATATGGGACCCCAAAGTCGGTTTGTAAAAAACACTTATAAACATAAACGCGGTACCGGCGCTTGGTGTCTGAAACGTGGAAAACGTTTGCGTCTGGAAAAACGAGGTTAAACGCAACTGCCTAAAAACACCAAAAAATGAGACTGTGTACATGGACACATAGGATAACATTGAATGAGTTCAGGGGCAGTTGAAAAAAGTGTCCAACTGCCTCTGAACACGAGTTTAACAGCGTCTCCTGTGTATGAGACCTAACCTCTTCGCCCCCTGTCAAACGCATCTCAATGGGGAACTATTGTGTAAGTTTAGCTATAAGCTGGCCATACATGGATTGAAATTCATCTGGTACAGTAGGGACAGGCAGAATTTCAATCCATGTATGGGCACTGTGGCTGTACAGAACTCGCTCGACTAATGTACAACCGTCCTGTCAGGATTTCCCTATCTCAATCAGTGCTGCCAGCTATAGCCTGCAACACTGATCAGTGTATTTTGAATATTGAACCCCCTGGTTGATTGGAGGAAAAAAAACGGACTAATCTATAAACTACCTTACTACAGTATCTTCTTCACTAATCCACTAGTGGAATGTGATATGTCTAATGTGATGACTTATCTTCTCAATGCAGTGTTTATCGTATCATGATGTACCTATCACCTTTGTATAACAGCTACTTCCAGATACGTTTGATGCTTCCTGTAATCCTTAAAGTGTAAACCCAAAAACAAAACTGTAATATATATATATATATATATATATATATATATATATATATATATATATATATATAGCAAAAAATTAAAACCGCAGAGATGATCAAATACCACTAAAAGAGAGCTCTATTTGTGGGGAAAAAAGGACAGTTTTGGGTACAGCGTTGCACGACTGCGCAATTGTCAGTTAAAGCGACGCAGTGCCGTATCGCAAAAAATGGGCTGGTCATTTGAGCAGCTAAATCTTCCTGGGCTGAAGTGGTTAAAGGATAGGTTCACCTTTCTAAAAAAAAATTTAAATGCACATTTTTTGCAAGTAAAAAAAAGTGCTTTTATTTTAGAAGCCCGCAGAGCATTGCACCCGTGATCAGCAGATAACGGGTGCAATCTCCAGCTACTGCAGACTGTCTGTGTAGGTGTTTGTCATTACCACTTATACAGGCAGGCAGTTAGTTACAGAATGACAGGCAAAATAAACTACTAGATCGCTCACCAGCGCCGTCAGCTGCAATGGCTGCAAGTAATTGTAGTTCATTCATTCACAAAACTCTATGAATGAATGATGTGGGTGGAGCCCCGCACGGCCGCGTTCTTTTCAAAATGTGACAGCGGGTGCAGGGAGAAGATCCCTGGCCTGCTGTCACAATGAGAAGGGAGATCGGGAAGAGGCCGTGAGAACGGGAATGTGTTGCATGTTCTACCCTAAAAACGTGTGGAATGTAACCTGTTCCCAAATGTGAACTTATACTTTAAAATACTGCACTTTAAAGTAAGGCTTAACCTGATCACTAAAGCCTTTTGTAAGCATTTAAAGTGGGATTCCGGCCGTGAAAAAAAAAAATTTAAAAGTCAGCAGCTACAAAAACTGTAGCTGCTGACTTTAAATAAGTACTTACCTGTCCTGGGTGCCCACGATGTCGGGCGCCCGAGGCCGACCCGTCCCTCGGGACCGCCATCCTAAGTAAGGGAAACAGGCAGTTTCCTACTGCGCACGTGCGAGTGGCGCGGCGCTCTGTGAATGGCCCCGTGGTGTTCTGGGAACACACACAGTTCCCAGAAGGCAATGGGGCCACTCACCGAGGAGCAGAACACGCCACGGAATAGGAAGAGGCAGATTAGGAAGACTGCCTAGCAGCAAGGGTTTAGGTAAGGTTACATTTTTTTTTTTTTCAAATTTTTTTTTTCAAATTTTTTTAGGATTTTTCATGCAATTTTTTTTTCTTTAAGGTGGCCCTCCACTTTAACGTTTTTTTTTTTTTAGTCTCTTAAAAATCTACAGCTTTCAGTAAAATAATAGTCAGTGATCCTGCCATGAAGGTCCTCGTTTAAGCACTTGGCACACACTCTGTCCCAGTTTCCAAGTTGTACTCACCCCGTCACATTCTTTCCTGCTAAAGTCTATAACTGGCTGCACTGACACATTGGCGGCTAATTACTTAAACTGGAGAGTGCAATATCTGGTGCAGCTCTGCATAGAAACCAATCAGTTTCCAGGTTTTATTGTCAACGCTTAATTGAGCAAGCTGAGGTTAGAAGCTGACCTACCATGCACAGTTGCAGCAGATTCTGTGTTCGTCTTTGACCCATCCCTCTGCTTCCAGCCTACTAACATATATTTCCCCTTCTTCTTTTTATCATTCCATTCAGAGATAGGTGTATCCACAGCATTTAACTCCTATATCTGTAGCCTGTGAACATATAAAAAATGCAAATCATGGTTCACATGAGATTTTTTTTCCCAGCAGGATACATGCCTAAGAAGTGATCAAGATGGCTGCTCCTGGGAAACAGTAAGTAGTGACAAAGTACAGCTCATACTACACTACACAGTTTCTTGAAACTATAGTATTATGGAAAGTATACTGATTTCTATACTTGATGTATTTTCCCTTAAAGTAAACCTATAGTAAGATACACATGGAAGTTGCTATTGCTGACATCCTCCTCAAAATTCTAACTCTGTGGCTTGTTGACTTTAATACAGTACTTTGGAATAAACTTGGGGATTATTTTTTTC
The DNA here is from genome assembly GCF_042186555.1 of Aquarana catesbeiana. NCBI lineage: Eukaryota > Metazoa > Chordata > Amphibia > Anura > Ranidae > Aquarana > Aquarana catesbeiana. The sequence goes on along the minus strand of NC_133325.1, from coordinate 695,102,991 downwards.
TTTTAGGGAAAATGCGGTAAACAGACTGCAGTCTGGGTTCCTGCTGGTCCTTAGGATAGAAAGTAAGAAGAGGTCTTTCCAGTGGGCACACCCACAGTACTACTCTTCTCACACACTGCAAATTTATTTTTTTTCCAGCTGTACTAGTTATCCTAGATTGATTCTAAAGATAAATACAATCAGAATACTTTTTTTTTTTTTCACATTTTTATTTATCAAGAAGCAGTTTCCAGTACATCCAAACAAAAGGAATTGAATGCGGTACAGCCGTAGATATAAAATACAACCATAAACTTCTGATAGTCATGACTGCCGAACAGTATAGTAAATCAGGATCAATAACCTGTATAGACCAAATGAAATGGAGCTCTCACTATTATAGCCCAAGGTAGGTCCAGCCCGTGAAAGGGTGTGAACAAGGTTTAAACATGAAGGTCCAGAGACTGGAAGTGGACCCCATTCAATAGGAACAATACTAATTACAGTGGGGGCAGATAAAATATCTATCCATGGCAAAAAGAGTACTGCTAGAGTTTTATCAACCACTTTGCGTCTGCGCTATAGCCGAGAGACAGCCAGCGCAGGCTTAAAATGCCGGGAGGGCCTACGTGGACGTCCACCCGTTCCCGCGCTGTCGGTGCACTCTGTGATCACTGATACGCTGTTGGTGTGAAGAAAAGAAGAAAGCCGTTAACCGGCTTCTGTTAGAGAGACATCGGTCCCCTTAGTGGCCACCAGTGCCATCTATCGGTGCTGTCAATCGGTGTCCATCACTGCCTCATCATCAGTGTCTCCTACCACTGCCCATCAGTGAAAGAGAAAAATTACCTGTTTGCAAAAATGTATAACAAATTATTAAAATTTTTTTTTTTTTTTCTTTTAACTTTCAGTCTTTTTTTTTTGTTTCTCAAAAAACCCAATGGTGATTAAATACCACCAAAAAAAGCTCTACTTGTGTGGAAAAAAATGATAAAAATTTAATTTGGGTACAGTGTTGCATGACCATGCAATTGTCATTCAAAGTGTGACAGCGTTGAAAGCTGAAAATTGACCTGGGCAGGAAGAGGGTACAAGTACCCAGTAAGCAAGTGGTTAACACAAGGAGAAAGGGAGGAAAAAAGGGGGGAGGGGGGTTTACAATCAAAATACATTTTATGTTCACTGCATAAATATGCATGAAAGAGCCTCTGTGGCTCTGGCTGGCTACACAAACAAGCTCATGGCTGCTGCCAAAATGTTAGTTTTTTGGTCTGATACCGCCTTAACAACTTTAGTCAGTAATCCTTGATGAGAGCGATGCTTTAGGGCTCATTGAAACCTTGACGTCTTTGGGCGTTGCATTAATTAACAAATTATTTTTGGGTTTTGTTATGGAAGCCCATTCAAATATATGGAATGATGACACCAAAATATCCAAATAAACCAGACCTGCACCATTTTAGGTGTTGCCTTACTACGTTGGGGTGCATTTCAAAATAAATGGATCTGTAGCTTGCATTGCTGTAATGCCACGTTATTGCAACACACCACACCACCATAGGTAAGAATGGGCCCTTAGTGAAACACCCTAGCGATTTCAAAGCATCTTTTTGGGGGGTCAAAACCTGCTTAGTAGGGGTACAAGAAACATGTCTCTGGCCAGTCCTAGATGCTTTAGAGCCCACTCACCTTTCCAGTTTGATGTGTTGCAATAACGTGCACGTTACCACACCACATGTTAACTACTGTTGCTTGTTAATTTTGTTTGGCACCCCAAAGCACTAAGGCAATACAGCTCCAACACACTTGCGTTGCAGCACATCACAATGAACCCTCGTTCACATTGGAGCGACTTGTCATGTGATTTGACAGGTCAAATTGCATTACAAGTCACAACCTATTGCTTCCAATCACTCTGTTCAAATCAGTGCGACCCGGCGGTGCCGCACCGATTTACAAAAGTAGTTCTTGCACTACTGTTGCCGAATTCAGGTGCAACGTGAATAGACATCTGTGCATGAGGCCGCATAGATGTCTTCCAAGTCGCACCTGAAGTTGCACTGACCTGCAGCTTTGAAATCATGCGATTGCACGATTTCATAGCCGCAGTCAACGTGAACGAGGGCTTACACACTACTATGCACTGTGCTGCACTGCGTTATTAGAAATAGCTTGTGTCAATTTTTTTCGGATGTCTTGGTGTGTTGCCAGCCTTTTCATTTGAATTGGCTGCCTTAACACAATGCACATTAACACAATGCACCAGGGTCTGCATGGGCCTTTAGCAATTGGGGGGGATTTTTCCAATTTTGCAGCTGAAGGTGGAAAACAATTCAGTACGATAAGGCAAGTGCTTTAGTGTGGGTGTGTGTACGGTTGTTTATAATAGAATTGCATTATTAGTGTTTTTTTTTTTTTTTTTTTTTTTTTCCTTTCTTACGAATTAAGGGGTCCTCACATGAGTTCACATTCCCGTGGGCAGCTGTTGCTGAGGCATGGTGTGGTACCAAGAGAGTTACAGACCTTACCACATACACTTGATTGTAAAAGCCCTCAGTGTACAGAGGAACCTGCTTATTGATGTTGCTTATTTGCTAACATAGTTGGCAGTGCTGTTGGTTCAGGTCTGTTCAGAGCTTGGAATTGCAGGGAAGAGGAGATTGGCAACTATTAAGTAGTATGTGAAGGGGAGAGGAAGAGGGAGAAAAGCTGCTTCCATATTGTCTGCTCTTAAAAGAGAAGTATGGTCATACTTCTCTTCTGGGTCACAGGAGTGCACTTGGTTCTGCACTTCTGTGTCCCAGATTCAGTCGACAAAGGGCTATTGCCCTGATGTTACAGAACATTTTCAGTCCCTCAATGTATCCCAACAATGTCAGGATCCATCTAGATGCCTTACCGGCAGCTGGCTCAGCCTCGCAGTGCGCCACTGAGAGCCTGAGTCAGCCGCTTCTGCCCCCTTCACAGCCTGGCTGCTAAAGTGGGCTTTGGAGTAGCAGAGCAAAGAGCCTGTGACCGAGAACTGAGCGATCAGTGGTCATGTGATCACTAAGTTGTCGGTCTTATTGCCAGCAGGGGACAACTACAATATGTGTTTTTTTTTTTTACATTCTATACTTCTTCCTTAATGGAACATCAATGAAGTGTGGCAAAAAGTTATGAAATATTGAAAGAAATTGTATGGGCTGGGTTAATGGACAGTGGAGTGAAGGTCAGTATAGCCATGCAGCAAGCGCTTGTTGTACAAGTAAACAGGAGAGGCTGGTTCTGTCATAGTAACTATTCTTTCTTGCTTGTTAGTTTATTTTAATATTGTTATAAATTTTAGTAGTTTAACGCTGAACTCTTGGCAAACTGCAGAGGAACACACAGGAAATACATACATGGAGCTGTTTTACCTCTCAAGGAATTTATATTTTTGTTCATCCATTCTGGAGATTTCCACAGATTTGCCCCACAGTGTAGCCATTCTGACTGGGCAGGAGACCTGATTTTTCTTGGTTGCAGTTAATACATGTGCAGGTCTTGTCCCCCCCCCCCCCCCCCAGCCTGTGATTAGACAGTGAAAGGAGAAGCAGCAGACTGATGATCCCTGGCCGCATATACAGTGGTGGTGTGGAAGGCCTCGGCTTCTCTGTCCCTTTGCCTCTCCTGGCGCCCTGGTTGCATTCTGGTGGCGTCCTGGTTGCATTCTGGTGGCGTCCTGGTTGCATTCTGGTGGCGTCCTGGTTGGTGGGACGCATGCGCGAACCGGGACTTTTGGTTCAGCGGCAGCCTAGGTTTCCATGGAACGGCTCGGTGGGTAGGGGAATGGAGAGGCTCTTTCAGCTTCTCCGACCACCACAGAGCATATGTGGTACATCCGACCGCAGCTGGCCCTACATGTCACAGCCAGCTTTCTTAGGACATGCGCCTGACGGCTCCCAGCAGCACATTGAGACCCGGCACACAGTTTCAGAAATATTGGTTTAACCGCTTGCTGGCCGTCATATGATGGCCAGGCGGCGTGGCTCTTGTTCTGGGCGGGCGTCATATGACGTCCATCCATTTAAACAGGGAATGCGCGCATCCCTGTTCCTTAGGTGGCGGTGTGTCATGGAGACACCACTCGCCACCAAGGGGGGTGAACAGCCATTGGGCATGGCTGTTTACCACGTGATCGGCCATGATGAAGTCACGGCCGATCACAGATGGTACCGCCCCACTTTGCACGGCGCATGTGCGCGCAATCGGTGGCAGCGTGTTCCCGGGAACACTGCTCATCACCGATGCTGATAAACAGCCGTTGGCCGGGGGTTGTTTACCACGTGATCGGCTGTGACCCTTTCACAGCCGATCACTAAATGTAAATACAGAGTGTTAACGAGATGTTACCGGGTTCTCCTCCTCACACACTGATCATGTGTGAGAAGGAGATTACGGTAACATCTCGTTACCGCTTACAGTGTACACCAATCACACTGATTGCCCCCCCCCCCCAATAAAGAGGACCTGTCACAGTCCATCTGAGTACCTGTCACCAGGGTACCCAAGTACCTATCTGCAACTCATGCCTCATAGAGTATACGTTGGGGTATTTGCTTTCCAAAATAGGGTAATTTTGTGGGTAATTCTAATAACAATAAGAGACAGGTTTTGAGATCGGGATGGGTCTAAGGGTTATAACCACCCCAACAAGGGCAGATCCCGGTTCCATTCACCCCTAAAGGGACCTTCGCTGTTAATGGGCCGGGATATAGGAAGAATTAGAGAGTGGGGTCAAAATTGGTGGTATGGCTAGAGGTAAGTTATATTCCTGATAGGCACTCAGGTTATCGGGGTGATAATGTTAGTTGGGAGAATATGACGTCGGGAGTATAAAACTCTTGCCAGTAATGTGGAATAAGTGAGAGTATGTGTAAGGGGATAGGTGTGTAGAGTGTCTAAAAAAGAGCCAGTGTTGGGGAGACACTGACGGGGAAAAGTAAGGTGCAGGATGGGAACGGGGAATGGCGGTATTGTGGCTTAGGGGACTCCAGAACGAGAGATAGCTAGCCACCTCATAGCGGGTGTGTAGGAGTTGGAGACGGAGTGGTCTGTGTGTGGGATTGTCTGTAATGTAACCAACTTGCCCATGTGATATTGAATTTGGTAGGGTTGTTGTTGGCTTGGCATATGAGTTTTTCCATGTCTGCTATTTTGTGTACCCGACGGATCCAGTCCTGGACTGTGGGGGGAGCAGGATTCCTCCAAAAGGCAGGGATGCATAAGTTAGCAGCGTTGATGAGGTGTATGGTAAGCGATTTTTTTTTTTGTAGGAACCAGTGGAATCGGGGGTGTGGTGAAGTAAGTATCGTTCAGGGGAGAGAACCGGTGTGTACGTGGTGATTTGTGAGATCAGCTGGTGAATTTCCGCCCAAAATGGCTGTATAAGATTGCAATTCCACCAAATGTGTAATAGGGTGCCCCTGTTTGTGCCACACCTCCAGCAAGTTGGGGGAATGGTGAATCTTGTTGGGTGTCCTGTACCATTTAGAGAACAATTTGTACCTGTTTTCCTGTGTTGAGACGTTGATGGAGCCTTTGTGCATGAGGGTGAATATATGATCCCATTCAGTGGGTGAGAGGTCTAGGGATAGGTCAGTTTCCCATTGTTGCACCAGTTTATCATTTTTGACCCTGTGTTGTGAAAACAGGAGGGAGTAAGTCGCATTAAGTTTTTAGATTAAGATTAAGTGACTCTGGGGTTCTGTACTAGAGCAGAGGAGTTCAAGTGGAGTGTGTTCTCTGTGCCAAAGGGAGGTGTGCTGAGGTGCTTGAAAGAGATGTCTCAGTTGTAGGTATTTGTAGAAGGGTATGTTGTAATTAGGTAATGTTGCGTAGAGCTCCAGGTGGGGAAGGAGCGTGCCGTTTCGAAAGAAACTATGTGCCCTAGCTTGAGTGTTAGGTGTCCCAAGAGTGGGGTCTTTTAATGCCAGGCCTGGAGGGAAGTCCGGGTTGTTATCAAGTGGTGTCATAGGGCCCGGTGAGGGTATGATGGTGAGCGATTTGCACGCCATTTTGAAAATAGCCAGGGTGGCGCCAATGAGGGGGTGAGATGAGAAGTCTTTGGGTAAGTGTCTGCTATTAATCCATGGAGAGTTTGCAATAGGGAGATTCGCAAAGGAGTCTTCCAAATTGATCCAATCCTTGGAAGGGCGGTGTATATGCCAGTCCACCAGTCTGGTTAAGTGACAGGCCCAATGGTACTTTTGAAGGTCCGGGAGACCCAAGCCCCCTAATCGTTTGGAAAGAACTAGCCTGTCCCAGCTAAGTCGTGGGTGTTTGGATGCCCATGTGAAGGTCCTGCATATATGTTTATAAGATGAGAAGAAGGATTTCGGTAGTTTAATTGGTATAGCTTGGAGGAGATAGAGGAGTCTGGGCAAAATATTCATTTTCAATATGGCGATCCTGCCCAGCCAAGAGAAGGAGCCCAGATGCCATTTCTGGAGGTCCCCTTGGATGGACAGGATCAGCGGTAGAACATTTTTACATAGAGGTCAGTTAAATTGGTGGTAATTTTAATTCCAAGGTAGGAGATTGCTGATTTCTCCCAGCCAAACGGAAAGTTGTGTTTACAAAGATTCACAGTGTCATTCGTCAAGGTAATATTGAGGGCCTTGGATTTCTCGAAATTAATTTGTAGATTGGAGAGGTTTTTGAAGAGTTTAAAATCTGCTAAGAGGTTGGGGATGGTTGTAATGGGATCCGTCAGGAAGAGTAGGATGTCAGCGTAAGCTGCTATTTTGTACTGTTTGTGATGGACATCAATATCTCTGATGGCGGGGTTATCTTTCAGTCTGCGGAGTATGGGTTCCATGGTCAGTATGAATATAAGCGGCGACAGAGGGCACCCCTGACGGGTTCCGTTGGATACAGTGAAGGTGTCTGACAGCCCCCCGTTAATCCTTAGTCTAGCCTTCGGGAAAGAGTACAAGGCTAAGATCATTTGTAGCAGACGAGGTGGCAGTCCCACAGCTTGTAGGGTGGCCGCCATGTAGTCCCAGGCTACTCTGTCGAACGCCTTCTCTGCATCCAAGGAAAGAAAGAAACCTTGTGTAGACGTTCTGGTGAGCCAGTGGTGAATGTTCAGGGCTTTGGTGGTGCTGTCTCTGGCCTCGCGGCCCGGGACAAAACCAACCTGGTCAAGCGAAACTAGAGAAGGAATGAAAGGTAAAATACGATTGGCTAATGCTTTCGCATAGAGTTTAAGGTCCACTTCAATAGGGAAATGGGGCGGTAATTTGTCACCAGCGTGGGATCCTTGCCTTGTTTGGGAAGAAGTGTGATGTGGGCTTCGAGCATATCGTTATTTGCAGCCAAGTCGGGTGTCATATTGAGGGCTTTGACTAGGTGTGGTAGGAGAATGGTCGAAAAGGATTTATAATAGCTGACCGATAGGCCATCCGGCCGGGGCTTTTGCCCGTCTTCATTTGTTTTAAGGCTGTGAGGAGTTCGTCCATTGAAAGAGGAAGGTCTAGTGATTGTGCGTCTTCTAAAGAGAGAGGGGTTGGACCATATTGCGCTAGAAAGTCTGTGATGGCAGTCATTCGGTCTACTGTAGTGTCGTTGGTGTGGGTCGATGGCAGGTTATATAGTTTAGAGAAATATTCCATAAATTGTGCCGATATATCTTCATTGGTAACTAAGGTCTCCCCCGCAGGGTTGCTGATTTTGTGGATGGTATGTGAGGCCTTCCTGGATTGGAGAGCCCTTGCTAGGAGTTTACCGGCTTTGTTGCCAAATTCGTAATATAGTTTTTGTGTCAATGCAAATTTGCCTTTCAGCGTCTTATTAAGCGTTTCTAAAAGTTCCTCTCTTGCCTGTGTCAGTTCGTTCAGTGAAGTAGTAGGGAGAGAAGCTTTGTGTGTCTGTTCGAGCGTGCGTATACGTGTGGTTAGTTCGGCAATACGAGCATATTTAAGTTTGTTACGGTGTGCTGCTATGGACAACAGTTCACCTTGAATGACACATTTGTGTGCAGCCCACGTAGTCATGGGTGTGGTTTCGTGAGAAGAGTTGTTTGTGAAATAGTCTGAAAGGCATGTGGTCAACCTGCATACAGTAATCTCATCAGTCAGCAATGAGCTGTCAAGGCGCCAGATACGCGTCTTTGTGTGTAATGTGGGTAATTGTAGAGTCATGGAGACAGGGTTGTGATCAGATAGGAGGGACGGGTCTATGGTGGCTTTGGTGAGATATGTCAGATCATTCTGGGAGAGGAAGAAGTGGTCCAATCTGGAGTACTTGTTGTGTGGCGGTGTGAAGAAAGTGAAGTCCTTCTCCTTGGGGTGCAACGTACGCCAGGTTTCATGGAGTAATAGGTTGCTTAGTTGCAGTTTTATGGCCCTTAAGGCCCGGTATGTGAGGGAGGATGCCCCGTTTAGATGTATCAATAGATGGGGTTAGAGGGACATTAAAATCTCCACCGACAATAAGGGTTCCAGAGTGGAAGCTGGAGAGCAATTGCATAGTTGTGCGGAAAAAGGTGACTTGGCCAGAATTGGGGGCATAAATATTGGCGATAGTAAAGGGGTAAATGGTGTAGAGTGCCTTTTATAAAAAGATATCTACATAGAGGGTCCCTTTGTATGTCGGTTACCTGGAAAGGACAGTGTTTAGAAATGAGGATGGTTACACCTTTTAGATTTTGCCTCTGAGTTAGAGGCGTGGATTACTGTGGGGAAGTAGTGATTTTGTAGTTTGGGGATGGAATCCGTCCGGAAATGCGTTTCCTGTATAAGTGCAATTTGTGCTTTAGATTGTTGGAGGGAAAGTAGGAGTTTAGACCGTTTTTCTGGAGTGTTAAGACCCCTAATGTTGATAGAGTATAATTTAAGTGATTGAGGTAAGGACTGTGATGTACCCGGGGTGGGATGGATGTCTGATGTGGCCGCCATCATAGGGGAGTGGGAAGGTAGATGAGGGGCGAGGGAGGAAGGGTGAGGTCTGTTGTGTGAGATGTGTGTGTAGATTGAGCGTGGGGATAGCAAGGGGGTAACCGAAGAGGTGTGGATCTACGTGTCCACTAGCCTCACGAACGTGAGATCGGTGTGGTACAGAGCGTGAACGGTGCGCATATCCTTATAAGGGATATAGCGCCCCGACACAAACCTGTGTGGGGGTTGGCCAGAATCAAGGCAATGGAGAGAGCGCTGGAGTAAGTGTCAGAAGAGAGGACAAGATCTGCCGCCACAGGATAGTGTTTAAGCAATGGTGGCGGTGTCAAGCTTATGGGACGCCCTTCCAGGTCGTGTGGTGGAGACTATGGTGGGTGTGCGGTAGGGCCCAATGAGCCCCGGAGAGCAAACAATGAACTAGAATACAATAAAACATTTGGGGTGGATATTGATACATGCTGAGCCATTGGATCAACCACTCGCCTTGGACTGTAGGAGAGGGCAGACTACCGTCTATGCCTTCTCCTCAAGTGCAGTGACGTCCACTAACCAAAATGGGGGGTAGTGGCGTCGGCAGGGGGTATGAGCCAGTGCCAGATATATAGTTGTCCTAAGAGCAATTACCATAAAGCCAGCGGCAAGAGAATCTGCATCTTTATGCTTCAGGGTGAATCTTCCAGTGTGTAGGGATGTAATGGCAAACCGAGGATATTGAGAGTTCAACAAGCTACAAACAGTGTAACAGGTAAGTGATGAATGGCATGGGAGCCTAGAAACTGTAGTAACATTACGGGAGTAGTCCAAACAAGTGGAGGGGGAGAGACGAACAACACAAGGGCGACATCTCTGGCAGCTCACGAGCTTTCATCCGGAGCATTGTATCTTCTGCATAAAGTCTCACCCAGTATGGATGGGTTTTGGTCAAAGGTGGGCTGTCTTTGGCTACTCCGGATCAGTTAAAGAACCATATGGAGGTGAGTGGTGTGATGGATGCGGACCGCCGGAGCATGCGGCTCATCGCGGTGAGTTGATTGAACTGGCTCAAATCGCATTCGCATCAAAAAAGGTGAATGCAGCTTTTTTTTAAATTTTTTTTATTCACACTGGAACTGGATTGCATAGGTGTTTATACCCATGCGATATGGTTCAAGCAAGCGAACTGTGTTTGCGACCTGCTTTTGGGGTGTCATTAACGTTCCATTGACACCAGATCGCAGAACACAGTGCGATTGCTAAGCGGTGTGGGAAATGCACGGGAACCACTGCATTTCCTGCACCGCATCAGTATGAACTGGGGCTGAAAGTGGAAACATCGATTGTAAAATGTGGTTCATTTATGTTCGTCTAAAACTATTGCCAAATTTTTACATCTGTATCATCTATATCACAGGTATGGACTTTTTTTCCCCAAGAAGCTGCAACAGAAAAATACTTTTGCGCCTAAGCACTCAGCATTTGCAGATGACTCTGATGATGAGGTGAGTGTTATTTTTTTTTAGCAGCTTGCCTATTTGTCTCATCTGTGTAAATCACAGTATTTCATAATTTCCCCTATTACCGCTTATCATTACACAAAACAGCAGCCAAACAAACATTTGTTAATTTGGAGCTAAACTATTAGAAAATGACTAAATACACAAATGAAATAAGTTCTGTTTTGGTGCGATTGTAATCATAATTTGCCAGTTTTGTGATCAAGACTGGAAGACCGCAAATGCAGGTCCTGGATCTTTATGTAGACAATGATGGGACTGGACAAAGTAGCAGCACACTGAGGTCCCTTCCACTCTCAGCATTGTCTCGCATAGCACTGTGCAAAGCAATAGAGATAATTTGCTCAGAATGCTGACCTTCCCTTTTTCAGCCTGGATGCTTTTGTCCATGGATTACAGTTAGCTGATATCAGGAAAGATCTAGGCCCTGGTCATTTCTAAAAATACATTTAATGTTCTATTGAATACATAGCTGGATTATTAGTTCACACAAAACTATTCGAATTTGGGCAGGACCTGCTGGGTCTAAGTTACAAGCTAGCATTTTGTAGTGCCTGTAAAGCACCTGAAAACTTCCCATGCTGCCCGAATGTGAAAACCCAAGTGCTTTCACACTGGGGCGGTGCGCTTACGGGATGTTAGAAAAAGTCCTTCAAGCAGCATCTATGGGGCGGTTTGGGAGCGCTGCTTTACCGCTAATGCACGGGTGGCCCTAGTGTGAAAGGGGTCTTAAGGAGTCTGTCGGCATCGTCTCAGCACTTGAGTTCTAAGGCTATCCACCCTCTGAGGTCACACGCTGCGTGTAGGGATTTATTTTTTGTTCAATAACGGAGGATGTAGCAAGATGAGTGAGACTTCCCCTGCAGCGCTGCAACACCAGTAGTGAAACAGCAGAGAGCTGAGTGCCAATGACCATTGACTAAACACTTTTAAGAGTTCTTTTTAAAACTGTTTTTGAAAGCAAAATAAAGGCACAGAAGAAATAGATATACACAGTATAGATCTCGATACATACATAACACGACCAATGTCTCGTTTGTTACTATTTACATGATAAAGTCTCCAAGTGTGTGGAGACAAACATTTTTTTTGCTAGAGTTAAGGCTGAGGTTCTTCAGTAGTCCCATACTATAATTTATCTGGGCAACTTTCATTAACATATAATATATTTCATATGGAATTATTTGGTGATCCATAAGTGTGAAGTAGTCGATTGCATTTACCTCAAAGTAATCACCTTATGTGCCATAAATAGTTTCTGCCAAAAATATCCATTGATAGTGGGGTCATAACTCATCATCCAGAATACCAAACAGGCAAATGTCTGGGGTGCAAGGTATGGGCAGTGGTGATAAAATGTTACCTGAGACCAAAAGTTACAGATAATAGGACGTGACCATAGCAAGTGTGCAAGATCTGCTTGCGGTTGGTGATAACGCAGACAGTTGATATGAAATATCTGACCAATTTTGTGCAGAGGAGTTGGTGTTAGGTAGGTTTGGTGAATAATGTACAGTTGTATGGGTTTATTGTTAACTTCCAGAGATACTGACAAGTTAGAGCTCCAGATATCGTCCCAATATTAGGCTGTCAGAGATGGCATTGGTGTTTGCCATTTCCCTTTATTCACCAGTGGAGAGTTGATATTCGAATGCCTAAGGCCAGAAATCGAGTAAATTTCCCCAGCTTTTCCTCCCCAAAACAACAAATGCATTGTGCATGTAAATGAATCTCAACCCCACTATCAGTTTGTGTGTAATAAACCTCCTTTAGCTGTATACAGCAGGTTTCTGTGTCTCTCACTCCTCCTCCTGGCTGAATTTCAAAGTTCTCTGACTTCCTGTTTCCAGTCCTGATACTACATGTCCCATGATCCTTTGGACTCTCTGTCGCTTCAGGGCGGGCTATGGTTGTCACTTGTACCAGTTCTGGGAGTTGATATGGGTGTTTCTGGGCATTCTTGTGGTTGGTGAAAGGTATAAATGTGTCGTACCTCCCTGCGTCATTCCTGTCTTGCAGCAAGACAGCATACCAAAGAATATTGGCTTGCTGCAAGATTACAGAAGTAAGGCTATGGGAGGTTATTACGAAGGGGTTTCCTTCGTCTCTAAATGAATCGCTTCATAGAGAGCAGGATCTGAGTGGTGGGACTCTCCCTGTTCACACCCCTGTTCCTGTTTAACTTGGCCGGATTCAATTCTTATTGTGATCCATTCAATCCTGCCCTGCAGCAGCACAGCTAGCTTTCAGAACAGACTGTGTATGAAGGATTTCCTATTTCCTTCTTGAATGATGCTGTGATCTATGAGGCGGGACTTGGGAGGTTTGGACTTTTCCTGTAGGTGTGACTGAATGCCAATTGAGATATATTCAATCCCACCCACCATCACAGCTGTGAAGGAAGTTGCATCATTTGCAGTCTGAAAGACTACAAAAAGGTGTGTTATAGGCTGTAGCTACTGCAGGAAGTGGTTGTGGAAGGGACAGTCTATAAGCAGGATATACAGAGTGTCACATAATACAAAGCCACAACTAAACCCAGAATATCAGGGGATCTGCAGACAACAGAGCAACATTGTACAGAGGATTGATCATTCCATTCTGTTCTAGTGAAAAGAAATTTGGGATTCAGCTTTAAGGCATGCCTTACTTGTCAATGGCAATAGTAAAAACCCTCCAAAAGAGTGGATTTCCCCTCCTCTGGCCCTCCCAGCTGCAGTGTCTGTTAGCTGGGAAAGCATTGGGTTATTCCAAAGCAAAAGATTAACAGGAGAGTCCCCAGAAGCTGCAGTTTTTTTTAACTTCCGGTCAAATTAACTTGGCTAGTCCATTAACAAAGTTTGTGTTAGACCAACTTATTCATACATTTTTGTAAGCTAAAATAATGCAGAGGTAATAAATTAATTTGAAAGTGAATGTCAGGGTAAAAAAAAGTACATCTCTGCAATACGTGCACATTTCCCTGTCTTTTATCACTTTAACCGCTTCCTGTCTGCCTATAGCAGAATGACGGCCGGGCGGTGGTTCAGTTATCCTGACTGGGTGTAATATGACGTCCTGCAGGATAACAGCCGCCGCGCGCCCGTGGAGGCGCGCATCGCAGCGCTCGGTGGTGGGGTGTGTCAGTCTGATTGTTTATCAGCGCAGCCCCCCCTCCAGGTCCCGCCCAGGACCACCATCATGCCGCCCAGGACCACCAGGATGGCCATCCACACTGGACCACCAGGTATGCCCCCCCTAGACCACCAGGGTAATGCAAATCTGTGCCAAGGCAGCTGCCAATCAATGCACAGGCAGCTTCCAATCAGTACCCACTCACAATGCCTACCACTGCTAGTGCCACCAAGGATGGCTATCAGTGCCCATCAGTGCCCAGCAGTGCTGCCTATCAGTGCCACCCATAAATACCCATCTTTGCAGCCTTTCAGTGCCTATCAGTTCCCACCAGTGCCACCCATGAGTGCCCATCAGTGCCGCCTGTCAGTGCCCGCTCATTGGTGCCGCCTTATCAGTGAAGGAGAAAACGTACTTATTTACAAAATTTTATAACAGAAACAAAAGCAAAACTTTAATTCTTTTTCAAAATTTTCCGTCTTTTTTTTTATTTGTTTAGCAAGAAATAAAAACCGCAGAGGTGATCAAATACCACCAAAAGAAAGCTCTATTTGTGGGAACAGTGAAGCATGACCGCGCAATTGTCATTTAAACAGCAACAGCGCAGAAAGCTGAAAATTGGCTTGGGCTGGAAGGTGTACAAGTGCCTGGTATTGAAGTGGTTAAAGACCTGCAAGTACAGAAATGCACTCAGCCTCTAAGTCCTGTTGAGGACAGACAAAATACAGCATTTTCCTGGACTGGTGTCAACCCTGCCCAGTTGTCTTTTGCTAAACTACTAAACTACTCAGAACCTCCCACCTGTTCTCCACAACATAGAGACTAACCATTCTGCTGCACATACTGTAGATAAGAACTAGTGGGACTGTTTAGACTTTGGGCAGGATACACTAATGCATTGGCAACACATTTCTGTTGTTATTGACATATTAGAAAGTCTTGTGCCAAATTTGAGAAAGCCATGTGACTGTTTTCTTGCTATTTCTGGTTCATGTTACAAATTCAGGTACAGTAATACCTCGGATTGCGAGTAACACGGTTTACGAGTGTTTCGCAGTACGAGCTATTATTTTTTAAAATTTCTGACTCGGTTTGTGAGCGTTGTCTTGCAAGATTAGCAGGATTCAAGCCAATGGGGTGTACAGTACCGCATTTGGCCAGAGGTGCGGGGGCGCCGGTGAGACTCGGAGATGCTCCATTCCCGAGCCTCTCCGAATGCACCTGAGCGGTCTCTGTGTGTCTCCAGCGCCCCCCCCACCTCTGGCCACATGTGGTATTGTGTACAATAGCGGTCACTGTGGAATGAATTATCTGAGTTTCCATTGACTGCTATGGGGAAACTCGCTTTGATATACAAGTGGGCCCCCAGATCCCGGCCCCCCACCCTATGTGAGTATGGGGTACATTGTACCCCTACCCATTCACCTAAAGGAAAAAAAAAAAAAAGTGTCCAAAATAAAACACAGTACACATGTTTTTTAAGTACAGTAGTTTATTAAACAGCTCCGGCGTCTCTTCCCACGTCTTCTCCGCTGATGTCTTCTAGCCCTCTCCGGGTCTTCTCTGCTCTCTCTCCGGTTCTTCTCCCTCTGTCCGCTGTCTTCTGCCGGGTGTCCTCCTGCTGTCTTCACACTCTTTTGCTCGCACCTTTGCCCGATCTTCTCCACTGTCTTTTCCCTCTGTTCTTCTTCCAATGTTGACTCGACGCTCTCTCCCGCTCTAATGCTGGGTGCGCGGTGTGCCACTGCTTATATTGGCATGGGGCAGGGTCACCGGAGGCCCCGCCCCTTATGACATCACAGCCCATGCTGCCCCGGGCTTTGATGTCATAAGGGGCAGGGCCTCGGGATGACATCACACTGTGACCCCGCCCAAAGCACCCACCCCCCATGTTGAGGGCAAGCGGCCTGGTACGGTTTGGGGGGGGGGCACTCGTTCGTCCCCATCCCCTTTTCTGACCTGCCAGGCTGTGTGCTTGGATAAGGGTCTAGTATGGATTTTGGGGGGGACCCCCAGGCTGTTTTTTGGTGTGGGGTTCCCCTTAACACCCATACCAGACTGAAGGGCCTGGTATGCTCTTGGAGAGGAAACCCATGCCGGTTTAAAAAAAAAAAAAAATTGGCGTGGAGTTCCCCTTCAAGATCATCAGATCACAAGTCGCATGCCAAAGTCGGATCGGTCAAGACGGTGATCCAACTTTGATCCGACTTCAGTGATATTCAGTGGGCTGAAGTAGGATCAAAGTCAGACCAAAGTAGTGCAGGGAGCATTTTCAAAGTCTGACCAACTTGTGTCGGACCAGTTAAGACGGCTCCCATAGGGAAACTGACGTGTGATTTTCACACGTCATGCGACATGAGCTCCTAATGTTGGAGCGTTTGTTGTAACAGTGTGAACCCGGCCTGATGGAGGAAAAAAAATGTAACCCATAGTTCTCTTTTTTTTAAGTCAGTAATTTACAAAATTCTAAAGCCATTGAATCCGCATAAAAACCAGGGAACTAGTATTTGCAAAGCTATTGCAGCCTCTGAGCCTCCTCAGGTTTCCTTTAATGGTTTGGATGTCAGTTATGACACATTTAGCATGCTGTAGTCTTTGAGCTGTAATATTCTATATCAGAGGGAATCTGGAGACTGATGTGTGTTGAATCAGAGGATTAGTCCCATATGTCTTTTACACTCTAAGTTTTCTGGCAGTATGAGAAATTATTGTAATCTGACATTTGCAGTACCGTTTATTCTTCACTTTTAAAAGAAGAAGGTTTATGGAGGAGAGAAAAGGGCAATTTTAAAGCCCCTGAGCTGTGAAAAATACAGCATTGTCATAACAAAGGTGATAAATGATTTGGCCTTTTGGAGGCACTTGGAAATTTCTTAAAACCACAGAGCCAAGAGGTAATGTTTGTATCAAGCAAAAACCCAACATATGGCGTTCTCAGCACACATTGCTTAGGAACTTTATGTTATTGCTGTAAGCTTAAGTGTTTTCTATCTCTGACAGCATGCGTAGAGACTGCATTTTCAAGAATGCCTATTCTGAACACAGATGATGCCTGAGTGTAGTTATCACAAGAAATGAAAGAGTTGGTCAAGAAGGACCCAAGCTTCCCATTTTACAAGCTTGAAACTGAGCTTTGAGCAGAATAAAACAAGCCATTTTGATGGCTTGATACATTATGTGGATGAAAAATACACGTCCATCATTATTCATTCCCATCTTCTTTCCTAAAGACGGCCATAGATTATTTGAATCTTGGCTGGTTCAGCAGCGAACGGCTGAGATTTGAACAGTGTATGGACAGGCTGAATATACCCAAGTGGATCCATTGATCGTCCAGCGTGTCGGATTTTTCATGCGACTGTTGCATGATAGTGGGGGCAGGGCTGAGCCGCTCGGCTTGGGTGGGGACACCCCTTGACAGGCTTTTCTGACAGCTAGAGATGGCTGTCGAAATACCTTAACAGTGGCTGCATCTGATTGGATACAGCCACAGTTAGACTGAACATTTTCCAGCAGACTCCTTCGACAAAAATCAGACAGTCCAATATTTTTTAATGAAACTGGGATGGCAGGGCCACCCACTGAGCAAATGTGCATGGCCAGCTTAAAGTGAATCTTTATTGTGTATAAAACATAAAAAATGAAAAACTGTGGCACGGTAAAACCTTATTATTGCTAAGCTGGCTCTTGCTCAAGGATAAGAACAGAAAAATCTCGACTTTCAAACAAAACACGGCATCAAGCCGGGGGGGTCCCCCCCATCAGGAGGTAGACTATTTTTACTGAGGCTATTCAATCAGATGTTGCGGTGGAGGGTTCAGCCAACCATTTGGTCCATACTCTAGTAGCCTCTATTTTGATAGGTGTCTTTTTATAGAGAGATAGTACTTTATTGACATGTGTTTTTCACAGAAGGGAAGGCGGGCCCGTTTCTTCCAACAAAGGGTAATCCATTTTCCTGGCATAGAAGAGTAGAAGTCCGATCACAGTTTTCTCCGCTACCTTGGGGGCTAATTCTTCCACAAGTCCCAGTAAACATATCTGCGGTGTTGGGGCTATATCTTTACCCACTATGTCTTGTACTACAGAGACTGTTTGCGACCAGTAGACACTAATTGTAGGACATGACCAGAAAATGTGTATAAAATCACCAGGGACCTGGGTACATCTCCAGCACTCCAAGAACAGGGAGGTTTTCATTTTATGCAATCTGTATGGAGTGATGTATGCCCGATTGGACTATTTTGTATTGTATGAGACAGTCACGCAGCGAGACAAGAATTTTGAATGGGAAGTCTCACATGTCTTCCCAGTCCTCAGAGTCCAGCCCCGGAATATGATGCGTCCAACGCTGACCAAGCAATGTAAGTTCCGAGGAGGAAACCCGGAGGAGATGTGTGTATAGGACAGAGGTCGGTTTCTTCGTGCACTCGCAGCATACGACCCTCTCTATATCAGGTTGTACCACTTGTGTGTCATTGGAGCATATTTGGCTCCTGAAAGCATGGGACAGCTGCAAATACTGGAATAGGTATGAGGGCGGGACATTATTATGAGACAGTAGTGGTTAAATGTGTATTTGGAGGTATCGGTTGTAAGATCGGAAATTAATTTGATGCTGCGTTTGGCCCATATTTTGGGGTTAGGCAATACGTAGAAGTGAGGTAGGGTGGGGTTGTTCCATAGGGGAGGATTTGGAGAGACCGCAGACCGTGGGTATTTTTCAAGACCTAGTCCTGCTTTCCAGGCCTGTAGGGTTGTGAGCATGGAGGGGGTTAAATCGTATGGAGCTTGGGGTAGGTGCGATGGCCTCCACTAAGCGGACCACCGCAGCCTCCGGTACAGTACCAGCCACCAAACCGCTGTGACTAGCTGAGCTGCCAGAAAATATTTCTGACAGTCTGGAAACGCCAACCCCCCCCCCCGTGACAGGGTGGCTAGTTTCAATCAAGGCAGACTTGGGCCCCAAAGGAAAGATGTTAAAGTGGATCTTTACTGCATCTGAACACCACAAACCAAAAACATTGTTTAGTTAATTTTTTATATTCAAAGCAAAGTCACCCATCGGTCCATTTCTCCATGCTTTTTGTTGAGAAATCACTTTGGAAAACACCCCCCAGTATTTCTGGCCGTGGCCATCTGGAGTAAGGGCAAATGATTCATGTAGCATTTACTTCCTGGAATACATCTGCCCTTAGCTCAACCATGCATGCAGTTGAGTGTTTGTTTTTAGTTGAGAAAAGTCTCCTCCCCTCCTGAAGACTCCTGGGATGTATGACATCATTTGTCTAGGGCTAGGCCATCAACCAGGAAGTAACTGAAGAAATGTAAAATCAAATAAGATATTTTCCTTTTACAGTAGAGATACAAAAAAAGTCACTTCTAAAAGGCCTTCTGAAGTAAAGGGCAACAGGTATAGTGGTGGTAAAATGGTATCCCGAAACTGGGTGCATGCTGCCTTCCTCAGATTGGGTAATTCGAAGGAAAGAAAAACAAAAATGTAAGGAGCGCACACTTAGTGCATTACCAAAGATAATTTATTAATAAAAAAAATGTATAAAAGTGTGTACTCACTAAATGCAACTACCAGAAAGCCATAAAATTACAAGGTGTATGGACATGCACAGGACACGGGGTAGAGTTGACGCATTTCAGGGGTGTACCCCCTTCCACAGAGCTAGCTCTTTGGTAATGCACTAGGTATGCGCACCTTCCATTTTTGTTTTTCTTGTAGATACTTTCCTATCTATATACTAATGCTAGCAGCATGAGGATTAAAAATAATCAATGTTGATTGGGAGAGCGAAGCTCCACTTTAAGACATTGCATACCATTTTTTTGTTTTGATGTGCCTGGAATGTATTTTGCTGATTTAAACTGAAAGCGTATTTAAGCTTACTTACTATTTAGTAAAGATTGATGAAAAGGGTGATTAAGATGTCATTCACACTATCTGCAGTTGCCTTCCTTTTTCTGCGTGAAAAAATGCATGCAACTGCATTGACACATGGACAACAGTGTGTCATCTTCACACCAGAACGCTGTGTTTCTTTGTGTTGCAAAGCTGTGTAATTTTATGTAACACGTTTGCATAAAATCGCAGCGCAATGCACAGAAACGTGTGTAAATCTGCACAAACACACTACACCTCTCACCCACAGCAATTAGGTCAGAGGAAATGTGCTTTTGGGGGAAAAAAAACTTTACATACAAACGTGTGAAAAACGTGCATAAAGACATGTAAAAACACACAGCAGTACAATTGACAGCTGACATGTTCATGTGCGTTGCAGTGTACATGGTCCCTTAGATACATTATGCTTCTAACACCTGGGGGAAAATATGCAGTTCAGGATGCACATATAATATTTAAATATATATTGCTTCTGACTTTGCTATTTAACTGCTCATATTTGCCAATAAGGCTGTCAGTTTACCAACCTTAAGACCCTGTTCACGCTTCATGTAGCGGGAATCTGCATTCCTGTTTGTTTTTATGTTGGCAATTTTCATGCTATTCCACATGTCACGCTTAGGGCAACCCATTGCGATACTTGAATAGGTTGGCATATGCGTGTTCGTCGCAGCAAAGAAGCTTAGGGGTCAAATTTTATCCCTGAGCTAGGTGCGATTTTACATGTGCGTTCTGTCGCATGACAGTCATGCCAAAATCGCACTTTGGGGTGCCCAAATGCCACCCATACGCGAATCGTGCATTTTGCCATGACTTGGAATTGTGTCAGGTGTTTGCATGGATTAGATAAAATTCCAGCTGACAGACGATGGAGAAAATGCTATAAAACTTTCATACAGCAGAGGGCACTGTGACTTTTTTTCACCACTGATGATCAGAAATAAACCTTTTCCTTTTTTTTTTTTTTTCTTTCCATAATGATAGTAATAATCGGGGTAAATAATAAATGACAGGGAAATATACACTGTTTCATGGCAATGCATTTAGCAGGAACAAATTGCAAAAGGAATGACAGCTGTGTCTATGGATTTACCATTTTACTCTTCTCAAGTCATTAATATTCAGCCATACATTCCTTCCATTTTGTTCAGTATTCTTACAGGTTCTAAGAACAGTTTTACTTGACATCTGGTCAACTACAAAAACGGTCAGTTATTTTATTTTGAAAATGACCTATCGGGTCCCCTAATAATCACTGTCACTTAGGAGTAGAGGCATATAAAAAGGGTCTCATATGCACCCTAAATATGTTGAAGCATCTGTACTTTTACTTATGATGGTGCCTGTGTGTATTTCTATGGAAATATGAGGAAAGCTATCTTCATAAGACATTGAAGACTTTTTTGTTTTGATGCACCAAAAATAAATGGAGCTGCGATATTTTTATATAAAATTAACTACAACCCCAATTCCAAAAAAGTTGGGGCACTGTGTAAAAAAACAATGATTTGCAAATCTCATAAACCAATATTTTTTTCACAATAGAAAACGTGTCAAATGTTTAAACTGAGACAATGTATAATTTTAAGGGAAAAAAAAGGGTCATTTTGAAATTGATGGCAGCAACACGTCTCAAAAAAAGTTAAGACAAGGCAGAAAAAACCTTGCAAAGTAAGTCTAGGTTCACATCTACGTGGCTGCGCTTGATGCATTTTTTTCAGGCACATTTTTCAGTGCATTTTTAAGCCAGCATTTTTGCATGCAGTTTTCATGCATTTTGCGTCTTTACGTTTTTTTTTCTCTTTAAATGCACTGTAAAACACACTGTATATAGCTGGTTGCTAAGGAGGAGGCTGGGAAGTCCCAGCCGCTGCATCCTTAGCAACCGATGAGTCATCAGCTGTCAACAGGGTACCCCGCTGAAAGCTGAATGTAAAAAAATAAAAACAATTACCGGCAAAAAAATTTGGCGTGTGGTCCCCCCCAGTTCCATGCCAGAGCCCTTAAGGTCTAGTATGGATTCGCAGGGGACCCCCACGCCAAAAATGTAAAAAAAAAAAATTGCTTGGGCTCCCCCCCCAAAATCCATACCAGCCCCTTATCCGAGCATGCCGGCAGGTCAGGAAAGGGAGGGGACGAGCAAGTGCCCCCCCCCGCCTCCTGAACCATACCAAGCTGCATGCCCTCAACATAGGGAGGTGGGTCCTTTGGGGCACGGGGGCCTCTGCAACCCCCCACCCCAAAACACCTTGCCCCCATGTTGATGAGGACAAGGGCCTCTTCCCAACAACATCAGCCGGTGGTTGTCGGGGTCTGCGAGCGGGGGGCTTATCGGAATCTGGAAGCCCCCCCTTTATAAAGGGGGGCCCCTAGTTCCCGGCCCCCCCCATGTGAATACATAATCTGATACAACGTACCCCTACCCATTCACCAAAAAAGCTGTTTAATGCAATAAAAACACAAGAGCCGTTTTTTAACAATTCCTTGATGAATAGCTATGTCTTCTCTAGCCGTCGCTTCCCGCCGTCTTCTCCCCCCTGCCCCAAAGCACAAACCACCCCCCCTAATGTTGAGGGCATGCTGCCTGGTATGGTTCAGGAGGTGATCGCTCGCTCATCCACTCCCTTTCTTGACCTGCTGGGTGGCATGCTCGGATAAGGGTCTGGTATGACCTGGGGGGACCCCACTATATAAATCTATATATTTATTTATTATTCAGCGGATAACTCATCGATTGCTAAGGACGCAGTGGCTGGCCCCCTGCTTAGCAACCAGCTATATACAGTGGTAAAATAAGAACCGCAAATCACATAAATGCACCACTTGTGTTTCTGGTGTAGCTCCACTGAAGTCTATTAGCCGTAAATCGCGGGAAAAAAGTCCCCGACCCTGTCCAAAAACGCACCGGCCGCAGAACGCAGTGAACTAGTACCATAGGAAACCATGTTAAATGGACTGTAGTGCATTTCTGCAAACTGCAAAACGCACTAAAAAATGCATAGGTGTGAACATAGGGTCAGTGGTACTAACCAGGAAGAGCTGGAAGAACATTTTGGAACCAATTAGGTTAATTGACAACAGGTCAGTAACATGATTGAGTATAAAAAGAGCAGGGGGTCAGGGTGTCTCAGAAGTAAAAGATTGGCAGCGTTCAATGTAAAATTCCAAAGACTTTAAATACATCATCTACAGTACATAATATCAAAATATTCTGAGAATCTGGAGAAATCTTTGTGTGCATGGGAAAAGGCCAAAACACAATATTGGACATGCACAAGATCTTCGGGCTCACAGAAGGCACTACAGTAAAAACAGGCATGATTCTGTGATGGACATCATTGCATGGGCTTAGGAATACCTCCAAAAATTGCTGTCTGCAGACATAGTTTGCCGTGCTATCCAAAAAGCTTGTTTTAAATGGTCTGTTGCAAAGTGGAAAACTGTTCTGTGTTCAGACAAATTTAGATTTTGACATTCTTTTTGGCAACCATGGGCGCCGTGTCCTCCGGACTAAAGAGGAGAGGGACCTCCCAACGTATTTGCGCTCCATTCAGAAACCTGCATTTCTGATGGTATGAGGGTGCATTAGTGCATAGTACACATTTGGAAAGGCACCATCAATACTGAAAGATATATGTCCAGGTTTTAGAGCAGCATATGCTCCCATCCAGATGACATCTTTTTCAAAGACGGCCTGTGTTTTTTCTGCGTTGGTTGAACTGGATGGGCTTGTGTCTTTTTTTTTTTTTTTTTCAACCAGATTAACTATGTTTGTAACTGTATATTTCTGCAGGACCATACTAAACCACATACTGCATCTATGACAACAGTTTGGCTTCATAGTAGAAGGGTCCGGGTGCTTAACTGGCCTGGCTGCAGTCCAGACCTTTCACCAATTAAAAATATGTAGTGCATTTTGAAACAAAAAATACAAGACGCAGGACTGTTGACTAATTAAAATCCTATATCTGGAAAGAATGGGACAAAATTCCTCTACCAAAACTCCCGAAAGTGTTGTTAAAAGAAGAGGGGATACTACATCATGGTAAACAGGGTACTGTCCTAACTTTTTTTGGGACGTGTAGCTGCCATCAATTTTAAAATTACCTTATTTTGCCCCCCATTATTTAAAAGACTCGAGAAGGATCTTCGTTGTTGGGCGGATTATTCCCTTTCATGGTTTGGCAGAGTCAATTCAATAAAAATGACGTTCTTACCTAGACTCCTTTTTATTACTTTAGAACTTACCAGTGGCAGTCCCGAGGCGAGACATACAACATCTGCAAGCTGAAGTCCTGCGTTTCTTGTGGGGTAACAAGAGACCTCTGATACAAAAGCGAATACTTTATACACCTAAACATATGGGGGGACTTGATCTTCCCAATATACAGGCATATTTCCAAGCAGCCCAGATTGCCCAGCTAGCCTACACCACAGCTAAAGGTTCAGTTCCCCTTTGGATGTCCATTGAGGGCACTTTCCTGCCATCCGTTTGCTATAGGATCCTTAATGTGGCTTCCTAGTCATTTACGCCTGCCTATGCCCCACTTTATCACATTCTTTAGCAATATGGGACAGGACATGCCACCGCAGTCCTTTATCATCCCCTCATACACCACTAGCTCCCATTCTCCATAACCCGGAGTTTCCACCTGGTTTGACTCCGCAATTGTTCCAATCGTGGCATAATAAAGGGCTACCGAGAATCGGCGATTTCCTTAATGGGGATCAGTTATATACTATACAACGTTTTAAAGACATGTTTCTAATGCCTCCTAATGAAATATTTTAATACAATCAAATCGCATTGTTTGCCAGATCCAAACTTAACCAAGTAGTGGGCTCCCTTACGCTTACATTTGAATTGACATGCCAGGCCAGAGGCTTCCAGAGGGGTCGGATATCTGCGATATACACTTCTCTTACTGTATATAGAAGGGATAACACAATGTGGGAGCCCCCAAAGCTGCATAACCAAAATGTATACAAAAATAGGAAGTTTCCCAGGGGTTTTTTAGCAGCAGAGAATTTGTATAAAAGTAGTTGATGTAAAAAATCACTTCTCTTACTGAGTCAGATTCAAAACTTGCCTAAATGGACCAGTGGGAAAGGTACTTGAACCTTACCTTTGATCTGACTGAATGGCAAAATATTGCTTATCAGCTATCCAAAGTTGGGGCCGATGCACCATATCTGGTGACAATGCCCCCTCATAACTAGGTTTTGGATTAGGATTTTCAATTTTATCAACTCAGTAACGGGGGTAAACATTCGCAGATCTCCAGAAGCCATTCTTTCACAAACTACCTGAGGAAACACCCAAAAAAATCGATCTGAAAAATTGACTCCATTCTGTCAATGTGTCTGGTCATTCTAGACTTTGTTCTTTTTTTCAATAAAAAAAAAATAAAAAAAAAAAAAAAAAATATATATATATATATGGGGCGGCACAGTGGTGCAGTGGGTAGCACTCTCACCTAGCAGTAAGAAGGGTCGCTGATTCAAATCCCGACCACGACACTACCTGCCTGGAGTTTGCATGTTCTCCCTGTGTCTGCGTGGGTTTCCTCCGGGTACTCCGGTTTCCTCCCACACTCCAAAGACATGCTGGTAGGTTAATTGGATCCTGTCTAAATTGGCCCTAGTATAGGTATGAATGTGAGTTAGGGACCTTAGATTGTAAGCTCCTTGAGGGTATAGGGACTGATGTGAATGTATAATATATATATGTAAAAGCGCTGCGTAAATTAATTAACTATATATATAGTAATTTTATATTTCAATATTTTTTATATTTGCTCTGACATTTGCGGCGATACCTCACGTGTGATTTGGACACCGTTTACATATGCGGGGGTGTGCTTTTTTTCTTTGCTGTGCGAGCTCGCGGGGACGGGGGGACTTTAAAAAAAAAAGTATTTTTTATTTTTATTTTTTTTACATTGTCACTTTTAGAAAAAAAAAACTTGATCACTTTTATTGCCTTCACAAGGAATGTAAACATCCCTTGTGACCGTAAAAGGTGGTGACAGGTACTTTTTATGGAGGGACCGGGGGTCTAAAAGACCCAAATCCCTCCTTTACACTTCAAAGTATTCAGATCGCCAAAAACGGCGATTCTGAATACTGTCATTTTTTTCAAAACCGGCGCCGTTAGCAGCCGAGTAAACCGGAAGTGACGTTGTGACATTGCTTCTGTGTTTACAGTGAGAAGAATGGAACCAAGGGGTTTCCAGCTTCGTTCCAGTCTCTCTCTAGCCAGCGTAAGTGACGGATCATATCTCGGGTCTACCGATGGGACGGGAGGAGCGGTGGAAGGCGGCAGGATGGGGGGGACGTCCCCTCTCGCTCCTCCGGTATAACAGCCGAACGGCTTTTAGTCTAATCCGTTGTTATCCCTGAAGAGCCGACTGCCTGCTCTAAAAAATGCTAACGGGATGACCCCCTAAAGCCGAGGCCGCATATATGCGTACACTCAGCAGGAAAGGGATAACAAGGGTATGAAATCTGCAAGAACGTTCTCTGCAATGCCAATGTACATAAGACTGTTCCCAAAAAGGGGAGTTAGGTGCTGCTGTGCTTACTTTTTTTATGAATTTCAGGATGAGTTGTCCGCAAATGACGCTTCAAGTTTGTTGTATTTTTACCAGCGAGTGTCGCTCCACATGGTTTCCAAAGAGTCTTGTCCTTAACATCAAATGTAAAATACATCCATAGATCTTCTCTTCTCTTTCTACCAGTGACAGTCACAGAAGCCGACATTTCCGTTATAATTTGGAGTCATGGACGGACAGTGGGGAGGAACTTGAAACCTGTATGCTGAGTAGAGTAGACCTGTAAAATTTGGAAATAAATGGCATGTAGTGAGTACTACATAAGGTGCTGGAGCCAGGATGGTGGTCTGAGGGATGGATGGCCTATAATCGACAGTGCATTTGCAAAGAGGCCTGGATGCCAGTGCCACTGCCTGTCAGAGGAGGCCTGCACAGTTGCACTTGCACTGTTACACAGTGTGCTCTGGACGGACGATGGTAGTCCTGAGGGGAGGCGGGAGGCATCGGGCCTGTTATATGTACCACAATTATTGTACTAAACTAGTCTGTTCACACAGTCTGCTCTGCCTAAGGGCGGCAGGCGCCTGGCGCTGCGTGAGGAGGAGTCGGGACTCAGGACGGGAGGCTGAGGCCTGTAATGCACAAAGGGTTCTTATTGCCTTGTCTCTCTCACACTATCTGGCACCCTCTGAGTCGTCATGGTGGCACGGTGCGTGCTGAGCGCAGATTGTGGAAGTAGACAGAGCTCCATAAAAAACTGAAGTTGGTAATAAAATTGTATAGCAGGCTGATGGCTCAGTAGTAGGGAGACGCCGAGTCGGGCCGGCAAGCAGTATAGGTGTGAATCAGGCCTTCGATAATTTGCATTTGTTCATGTTTGATACAAATCAAGTATGCTTGAAAGTAAGGCAGATGCACTAGTTAGAATACTAAGTGAATTCTATCCAATCAGGTAGGAGCACAATTTTCTAATTGCAGAGCTATAGGCCTGGTAGGTAGGAGGTGTGCTGGACCTATGCACTTTAAAGCGGAGTTCCACCTGCAAAAGAAAAAAAAAATTAAAAGTCGGCAGCTACAAATACTGCAGCTGCTGACTTTTAAAATATGGACATCTACCTGTCCAGGGCACCCGCAATGTCCTCACCTGAAGCCGACCTGTCCCTCTGCTCTGGGTGGAGGCGCCGGCATCTTAAGTAAGGGAATCAGGAAGTGAAGCCTTGCGACTTCACAGCCTGTTTCCCTACTGCGCATGTGCAAGTCACGCTGCGCGTTCTGACTGGCCTGCTGTCTTCTTGAACCTGTGTGTCTCCCAGAAGACAGCGTGGGGACTGAGGCGGGGTCGGACATGGCTTAGATCTCCACGGATACCGCAGCGAAGTGGGAGCAAATGCCTGTATTAGGTCCTATGGGTCACAGGAGTGCAACCCATTTTGCACTCCTGTGACCCGTTTTCAGCAGAGAGCGGTCTGAAGTCCGCTTTTCGCTGACATCACCAAGATCAGTCCAGGCAGCGCATCATCCCATCTTAGGAAGTCTGGATCCACCAGCTGCCTGGACTGATGGCAGCCTCGGCCTCTCAGCGAGCCGCTGGGATGGCCGCTCCCCACTCCTTCACAGCTTAGAGCTCCAATGAGGGTGGAGGAGCAGAGCAGGAGAGATGCTGACTGACAGGCAGCAGGTCTCCGCTCGGGGAGGTGAGAGAACCTTGCCATCGGTAGTGTTCGGTGGCTCGGTTCTCAGTGAAGAGGCGGCGGGGGACTGATGCAGCATCGGACTGATGCTGCATCCACCTACATAAGTATGAAACTAAAAAGAAAACAAAAAAAAAAACCATACTTCTCTTTTAAATAAAAACCGTCAGCGGCTTATTTTTAGATAAACCAGGATTATGGACTTTTGATCTCTTAATTTGGGCTCTGTTTCCATATGGGGTTGTATGGGATACTCTTAAGGCCTACCTTCGTGGACTGTTGATCCAAAAAATTTGTATCGTTAAAACTGCTTCCCGTAGAGAGCTTGAACTTGCAAAGGCCGATACCTCTGCAGCGGAAGCCCTATATGTCCAGGATCCCTCTCCTGATGCCCAACAGGAATGGCTTTCATCTCAAAAAAGGCTGAATGAACTGTTGGAATCCAGGGTGAGGAATAAGATCTTCTTTCAGAAGAGACTTGGCTGGGCAGAGGGAGAGGCAAATGGTAGATTGTTGGCTCAGATAGTAAGGTCTCAATCCAACCCCACACATGTCTCATGTTTTAATGAATAGAGAAGGAGAGGTCATTAACCAGACTAGCCCTATTGTTTCCACTACCAGTAGGTTCTACTACCAGGAACTATATACTTCTAGGGCACACTATACAGTACGTTAGCCAAGTTACCTATTTATCTGGCTACTATTAATCTCCCGGGCCTTTCAATGGAAGAGACCCTTAACGCCCCACTTACTCTATTGGAATTGGAGAGTGCGGTGGCTAGTTTTTCTAATTCCAAAACTCCAGGGACTGATGGTCTCCCTATAGAGATCTATAAAAAATATAATGAGATGCTTCCTGCCCTTCTTAAAACATTAAATGAGGCTTTCCATTTAGGTCTGCTTCCAGATAGTATGGGCCAATCTGTTATAATAGTTATATCTAAAAAAAAGATAAAAACCCGTTGCACCCTGAATCCAATTTCCTTCTTGTCTATAGATGTTAAAATTCTTGCCAAAGTACTCTCTACCAGATTAAACAAAGTTTTTAAACATATTATTCACACAGATCAGGTAGGATTTATGCCCAATATGTCAACTGCAGTTAATATTAGACGTGCATATTTAAATATGCAGGTCCCGGTCCCGGATCATCCAAATCGTGCCTTTTTGGCCTTCAATAGTGTTGAATGGCCTTATCTATGGGAAATCTATCTATTCTGGAAAAATTTGAGTTTGGTTCTAATTTTTGCCAATGGGTTCTGTTGTATGCAGCTCCTGTGGCATCAATTAGGGTTAATGGCCTCCAATCTTCTAGTTTCAGTCTTTGCTGGGGCACTAGGCAGGGGTGCCCATTGTCCCCCCTGCTCTTTGCCCTAGCTATAGAGCCCTTGGCTTGTCTTATGCGGGCTTCATGTGATGTTACCGGTCTGATTAGTGGAAATATGGAGGAAAAGGTATCATTATATGCTATGCAGACTATCTTCTTTTTTTGACCAATATCCACTCATCTTTACCGGCAATAATGAAATATCTTAAGGAGTTTGGTAGGTTTTGCGGGCTAGGTATACATTAAGAGAAGTCCACGTTGATGCTTTTAGATCTCCCCCAGGACCCACTACCATCCTCACTTTCTAAGCTCAAGGTTGTGTCTTCTGTAAAATATTTGGGTATAGTTATTTCTGATTCCCCTCAGTCAGATATTGTAGACAACATACTTCCACTACTCGCTGGATTCCAAGACCAAAATAAAATCTGGAATAAACTCCCTCTCTCGTTAATAGGCCATATTAATCTAAGATGATAGGTATGCATTCGCTTCTGTATTTCTTACATAATGCTCCAATCTGGATACCTTAAGGCCCCTTTCACACTGGGGCAGTGGGGGCGTCGGCGGTACAACAGCGCTATTTTTAGCGCTGCTGTACCGTCGTTCTTGCAGCGGTATTTGGCCGCTAGCGGTGTGGTTTT
Organism: Aquarana catesbeiana; assembly: GCF_042186555.1. Classification (NCBI taxonomy): domain Eukaryota; kingdom Metazoa; phylum Chordata; class Amphibia; order Anura; family Ranidae; genus Aquarana; species Aquarana catesbeiana. The sequence continues at coordinate 695,073,357 of NC_133325.1, read as the reverse complement.
AACCCCCGCTGGCGGCCCGAAAAAGGGTTAAAATCCCTCGTACAGCGCGGCTATAGCCGCGGTATAGCCACGCTGTCCCATTGATTTCAATGGGTAGGAGCGGTGAATACAGCGCTCCTTCACCGCTCCAAAGAAGCGGTTTGCAGGGCTTTTTTCACCGTCCTGCCAGCGCACCGCTTCAGTGTGAAAGCCCTTGGGCTTTCACACTGAACAAACAGCGGAGGCTGTTTAGGGGCGGTTTGCAGGCGGTATTTTTAGCGCAATACCGCCTGCAAACCGCCCCAGTGTGAAAGGGGTCTTACAGATTTTTACTAAGATTCATAGTATATTTAGGCCTTTAATATGGCAGATTAAAACCCCCATATTAAATTGGAGACTCTTCAACATCCCAAAAATGCAGGTGGATTGGCAGTTCCTAACCCCAGGATATGTTTCTTTGCATCACAACTACAGCATTTTGCTGAATGGGAGCTTGAACAGCTACCTCTTCCTGCTTGACGATTATTTTCCTATGTATTTAAGGGTCGGCCACCACTATATGTTCTAGATGGGGTAAGAGGGGGTGTTTCGTGTACAGATATGCCCACTTGTAAATTAAAGTGGAGTTCCACCCAAAAGTGGAACTTCCACTCATCAGATTCCTCCCCCCCTCCGGTGACACAGTTGGCACCTTTCAGGGGGGTACAGATACCTGTATATTACAGGTATCTGTACCCACTTCCGGCATAGATAGCCGCAGAATCTGCGGTTATTTACGCCACTTCCTGCTCCCTCCCCGCTGCCTGCTGGGAAACACACGGGTCCCAGAGGCAGCAGGGACCATCCGTATTGCGCTGCGCGACTCGCGCATGCGCAGTAGGGAACCGGGAAGTGAAGCCGCAGGGCTTCACTTCCTGATTCCCTTACCGAAGATGGAGGCGGAAGCACCCGAGGACGGAGAGACAGTTTGGCCTCGGGTGCCGACATCGCGGGCGCCCTGGACAGTTAAGTGTCCATGTTTTAAAAGTCAGCAGCTGCAGTATTTGTAGCTGCTGACTTTTAAAAAAAAAAAAATTTTCGGCGGCGCTCCGCTTTAATGTGTAAAACAGTCAAAAAATTATGGTTATTTCATACCCCACTAGATTTACTCCGATATGGGAAAATGATAGATTCCCCCAACTTTCAGTTCTTAGAGGCTTTCAGAGGTGGGAAAAATCAGGAATAACAACGTTAGTTCAGCTGTATGATAACGGTTTACTTACTGTAAGTCCTTTGAAGAGTTCAGGGGAGAGTTCCCTTTACAATTAAATTGGTTTTATCAATTCCTTCAATTGAGACATGCTCTGCATACTCAGTTTTCACCGCTGAAATACTCTTTCCCCCTACCCCTGTTTTCGACAAGATCGTACAAGCAAGGTTAACAAAAGGTCTTACCTCTGTTACATATAGAGTGCTGTTAGATATATTTCTGTTGAGCTTTCCCATTCGCTCTAGGGCCGGATGGGAACAGGATCTTGGTCCCATTCCAGAAGAAGTCTGGGAAGATGCTCTCTGATCTCTGCCTCGAGTATCCCTCTCTCCATCACACAGACTGACCCAGATCTTTATCCTTCACAGGGCTTATAGAACTCTTAGATCTGAGCCAGCATGTGCTAGATGTGGTAACACGGGTATGTTAATACATCTTCTCTGGCAGTGTCCTAAACTCCAGAGCTACTGGGCGGCCATGATGGGCACATTAAATCGGCTATTGGATATCAATATCTCGGCTGAACCACTTATGTGCCTATTGGGCTACTGTGGGAAAAAAATAAATAAATTTTATATATATATATATATATATATATATATATATATATATATATATATATATATATATATATATATATATATATATATATATATATATATATATATATTTTCTATACTCATTTGTTGCCCACAGACAGATTGCCCTTAAGTGGATCTCTCCCCATCCGCTGACTGCATCTGACTGGATTTCAGACCTTAATAGGATTAATACATATTTTTTTAAGGAACGCCATGAATACGTTTGACACTATCTGGTCAAAGTGGCTCGAGTCTATGTCCCTGGCATCTGTATGACCAATCTGTATTATGTATATTGTGATATCAGATATTGGGCTGTAGGCGACCGTCTTAATATAGGTATTTATGGGTAAATATATAGGTTTTTGGATTTCCCTTTTTTCTGTGAAAGCTGTACTTTGTGGTCACCCTCAGTGCTTCTAAGCATTAAAGGTTTTTTTTTCTTATACTCCAAGGAATAGGGTAGGGGAGGGTTGTTTTTATTTTATTTTTTATTTTTTTGTTGTAGTGTTTGGTCTATGTGATTTTTTTTGTTTGTATTGTTTTAAAGTTTGCTTATATAAAAAAAATCTGATTTAAAAAAACAAAACAAAAACAGGATTCATTTGAGAGAAATTTTTTTAAACTGGAGCAGCTGTACATGGCAACCAATCGGCTTCTATCTTTCATTTCAAATCTTAAAGGGTAACTCCACTTAAATATAGCAAATAAAAGAAATATATATAGCTTAAGCATTTACTTCACAAGCTATGTTGTAATTTAGCGTTACAAATTACAAATTAACTTTCCCTTTCAATCTGCAGCTGTTGTAATTTTCTGTAAAATTCAATACAGTATGGCAACCTGGAGGCATTCTGTACAGCACAAATGGAAATCTAATTCACTGCTTGTGTTATTGGCTCATATTCCCAGAAGTCTGCTAACTAAAATACAAGTCAACTTTTAGGCACTGCATAATCCCCCCCCCCCCTCCCCTCCCCGCAATAGGTATTTGAGTTTTGATGAGATACTCCCCAAAGGGTATAGCCTACACTTGTGCTTATTTTTTTTTCCATTGGTAGAAGCCTAAGAGACATTGTCCCTTATCCTGCTGGCTCCTCAAATAGCTGAATTTCTCCTCCATTGATTCCCGCTCTACTGCTGCTGTAATCTTCTGGTTCTGTGGGAGTTAATACAGCTAATGGAGCTGTGATAGGCACTCATCAAGAGTGATTAAGGAAAAAAGGGGGTTTGGGACTTTATATGAGGCCAAGACATGAGCCATCAAGTGCCTCCATCCCTATTAAATTGACATAAGGAGAGAGTTTGGGACTTTGTATAAAGCAGGAGGCCTACATTGAACAACATGAACAAAGAGTGACTGGTGGGTATAAAATAACTAGCCTAATCGCATAGTGTTATGGCATGTACATAGTAACATAACAGGAACCAATTGCATGATTATATGATTTAATGACATATGAATCACAAAGTAAGAAGGTAACATGAAAGTACATTAAATTTCAAAACATGATAAAAAGAAACTGTCAAACTCTAACATCTATGTTCACATAATGTAACAGGTCCATGACAACTTGGTATAGGCCAAAAAACCAACATGATAATGTACATAGTGTTATCACTCTTGGATTAAAAACGTAATGAAGGCATCTATATAGCTTGACGCGTTTCATGGGTAACCTCCAATCTTCAGGAGAAGATGCAACAATCTATAAACTTAACCACCTCAATACAGGGCATTTTCGCCCCCTTCCTGCCCAAGCCATTTTTCAGCTTTCAGCGCTGTCGCACTTTGAATGACAATTGCGCGGTCATACAACACTGTACCCAAATGAAATTGTTATTGTTTTTTCCCCACAAATAGAGCTTTCTTTTAGTAGTATTTGATCACCTCTGCGTTTTTTATTTTTTGCGCTATAAACAAAAGAAGAGTGACAAGTTTAGAAAAAAAACACAATAATTTTGACCTTTTGCGATAATAAATATCCAATTTTTTTTTCTTTAAAACAAATTTTTTCTCAGTTTAGGCCGATATGTATTCTTGTACATATTTTTGGTAAAAAAAAATCGCAATAAGCATATATAGATTGGTTTGCGCAAAAGTTATAGCGTCTACAAAATAGGGGATAGTTTTATAACATTTTTATTTTTTTTTAATTTTTTTACTGGTAATGGCGGCGATCTGCGATTTTTATCGTGACTGCGATATTGCGGCGGACACATCGGACACTTTTGACACATACTTGGGACCATTCACATTTATACAGCGATCCGTGCTATAAAAATGCATTGATTACTGTATAAATGTGACAGGCAGTGAAGGGGTTAACACTAGGTGGTGATCGAGGGGTTAACTGTGTTGCTAGGGGAGTGATTCTAACTGTAGGGGGCGGGGACTCACTAGGGGAGGAGACCGATCGGTGTTCCGCTGTACTGGGAACACATCATCGGTCTCCTCTCCTCTGACAGGACCGTGGATCTGTGTGTTTACACACACAGATCCATGGTCCTGCTGTGTTACCGGTAATCGCGGGTGCCCGGCGGACATCGCGGCCGCCGGGCACGCGCACTGGGTGCCTAGTGACACGGCGGGCGCGCGCGCCCCCTGGTGGCCTAGGAAAGCGAGGACGTCATATGACGTCCGCCCGCAACGAGAGCTGCGCCGCCTGGCCGTCAATTGACGGCCGGCGGTCGGGAAGCAGTTAATGTAAAATTAATTGATGTGACTGCCCCCCCTTTATTTGGCCAGTCATATCAGCTTGTTTCCAGTTGACAGCGGACCAAGGACCACTGTTGGCTGATGTGAATTGGCTGGTCCAGGCTCTGAAAAGATCTTAACTTTACAGTCAGGATCCACCCAGATGCCTGGGCCGGCAGCTTGCTCAGCCTCTCAGCGTGCCTCTGGCACACTGAGCCAGCCATTCCTGCCCCCTGCACAGCCTGGCGCTCCAGTGAGCTCTGAAGGGACAGAGCTAGAGCTAGTGACTGACAGTCACTGTTTCTCTGCAAAACTGAATACTGAGAACCAAACAGTCGGCAGTTTTTGATCGCTCAGTTCTTGGTGTAGAGCTAACGAGGGACAGCTGCAGTTCAGATCAGTGCTACAGCCATCTGGGTGAATATGATTGATTGTTTTCCCAAACTTCTTTTAAATGATGATAAATGCTCTTTTAGTGGCTTTCACCTGTAAATTAAAAATAGGTTATAGAGGTTATGAAAGTAGCTGTGGGTTAGAGGGAGACAGTTAAGATGATGTACTTATCTTACCAGGCTACCTAGTTCAGTGGCTAGGTGAGTGCTGGCCAGATCTTGAAGAATGTTGACTGGCCCATAATCTCATGAGAAGACTATCTTGCACCAATGCTCCAGAATCTTTTCATGAGATTCGGGCTATTCAGCATTTCCAAGGATGACGTCACCCCCTGCACTATGGAAGTTGGCGAAATATATATATTCTCTATATTTTCCCTTTCCAGAGGAACTCAGCCCTTTTTACCCATTGTCACCCTAAAATAGAAAGTGTATTGGAGCAGCAGAACACCTCCCCATCTCCTTAATGCCATAACATAGGTGTGGAGATGATCTGTAGTTCATGGGTCAACTGGGCTGAGCTGATAACACTACTTGGAGTTTCAGCGCAGCATTGTCAGCTCATTAAAGGAAGTTATGAGCTTGCTGTATTTCGGGAAAGATCATTCAAAGTTCAGGGTTATTTTTTTCAGACCGATATAACAAAATGCTTCCGGTGGTATATTTAGCAGAATAAAATGAAGCAAATAAGCATTCATTGTTAAGATGTACATACATTTTAACTCCAGTTGCAGAAATGGTATGGACCCACAGCGCCTGCTCACCAGCAAATGGCATGATTTTTTTGTGGAAATTCCTTATTAAAATGGGTAAAGCGTAGGAATAAAATTGAAGGTAATAAGACCTTCTGCTCCCATTGCCTTTAACTGATTAAATGTTTGATGCTATCATATTTTTTTTTTTTTTTATGTTTGCTTACTTAATATCAAATTTTTTTATTAGGTGAGTTTTAATTCCAGGGATTTTGATAAGGGACAGCATACAGAGAGACATTCATTTCCTGAGGCTTATCAGCAAGAAGAGCATCTCTGTTTCAGGCCGTGTTTTTATAACAAAGCTCTAATAAAGTCCAGCCAGGGGACTGCTCACACTGTACAGTGATCACCCCACTGATATATTGCCATGTTTTTCCCAGGAACAAGTGCTTTTATTCTGCTTTGCAGCCAATTATTGTTCACGTCTTGTTAGGGTGCTTCTGTGATACTGTTTGCCTAATGTTTTTTAAAGTCAAAACTTTGGTTGATAAAAAAAGAAAGTCATGGCACAACTTAAATGGCGATGAATCTCTAATGTAAAGGTCTTAATATTTTTTTAAACATTATAGAGCTAACTTCACTTTCAGTCCTGGAACACAACAGGGAATTAGAACAATTCTCTCCAAAGTGACTTGAGTAGACAGTTGTCAAGGAAACAAGGGTCCCCAGTGGAAGATTTATACTTTCTCTGTTCTAGGGGCATTTTAAAGCTTTGCATTTTTCCCTAATTCTTAATCCCATTGACATCAGTCAACAGGTCAGATAAAGAGGGTGAGCCTCCCTATTGGGGGCACAGAAAGCAATAAAAACTCGGCAGAGGCATTAACCTTTACTACTTTATTAACAAAAAAACTTTGCCTTTTAGATTTCTTTTAGGTCCACCTGAAGCTGTCCTAAAACAAATTATGCACACACATCACTTCCATCAGAAATACCCCAAAATAACGGTATTTTTCTTAATTTCAGCATAGTGGGCAGGGCCTTGCAAATCCTCTATTCATGCCCCTGGGCCGATGGTGTACTTAGACTTGTTACCCATCATCAGTACAAGGATTGAAAACCATGACTTTTGTGAAGTAGGGCATGAGGAGCAATGAGAAAGTATAAAAAGGACAGCAAATAATTTCTTTAGATTGCCTCACTATAACCTGTCTGGTCACGGTTTTATTCCTTTTTGACACCTGTTCGAGAAATGAAGTGTGAGGTTGTTATAGGGTCAGAATATCACCGTCAGCAATTCTCTGGATCACAATATATGCAGATGATTCTCTGCGCAACCTAGGTTTAACTGTATGGGCTTCCCACCTAGCAACACTAAGGTTGGCTATTAGCATCTCAACCACAACACTACCTGACTGGAGTTTGTATGTTCTCCCTGTGACTGCGTGGGTTTGCTCCGGTACTCCGGTCTCCTCCCACACTCCAAAGACATGCTGGTAAGTTCACTGGCTCCTGTCTAAAGTGGCCCTAGTAGGTGTATGCATGTATGTGAGTTAGGGACCTTAGATTATAAGCTCCTTGAGGGCAGGCAAGGATGTGAATGTAATGTGTGTGTGTGTATGTGTATGTATATGTGTGTGTGTGCGTATGTGTGTATGTATGTATGTGTGTGTGTATATATATATATATATATATATATATATATATATATATATATATATATATATATATATATATATATATATATATATATATATATATATATATATATGCGCTGCGTAAATTGACAGCGCTATATAATAAAAAAATGAATTCCAAACTATGTGCTAACCAAATATGCATATATAATAGAGTGAAGAAAATGCCAACTAGTGTACTAGTTACTGCACTGTGTTTCCACACTGAACAAAGATACATGTACTATAAAGCAGTGGTCATCAACCCTGTCCTCAGGGCCCACTAACAGGCCAGGTTTGCAAGAAAACTGAATTACATCACAGGTGATATCATTTGCTGCTCAGTGATTACAGTATTCTAGTCTGCATCTCCCCAAGGTAGGACATAAAACCTGGCCTATTAGTGGGCCCTGAGGATAGGGTTGATGATCACTGCTATAAAGTGTAGTGCAACCAGGTTAAATCAAGAAAAACGTTTACATGATTGTCTATTTTTATCAGTATCCTATCTATATTTATAATTTTTACACACTTTTATTTGTGACTAAACAAACCTGGGCAAATTACCTAAATAAATTATTAGTGACTGTAAATAAATTGTTGCATAGTAAACAGTGATAACATATCAGAAGTATTTTAATCCATGTTACAGTGTTCGCTACACTATAAAGTCCCTAAATACAGGTGCATCTAAAAAAAATTGGAATATCATCAAAAAAAATTTATTTTTTTCTGTAATTAAATTCAAAAAGTGAAACTCATATTATATAAATTCATTACACACATAGTGATATATCTCAAGTATTTATTTCTTTTAATTTTGATAATTATGGCTTACAGCTAGTGAAATCCCAGCATTCAGTATTTCAGAAAATTAGAATATCGTGAAAAAATTCAATATTGTAGACTCATGGTGTCGCACTCTAATCAGCTAATTAACTCAAAACACCTCTAAAGGTTTCCTGAGCCTTTAAATGGTCTCTGTTTCAGTAGATTACACAATCATGGGGAAGACTGCTGACTTGACAGTTGTCCAGAAGACAGTCATTGATGCCCTTCACAAGGAGGGTAAGTCATGAAAGGTCATTGCTAAAGAAGCTGGCTATTCAGAGGATGGAAAGTTGATTGGAAAGAAAAGGTGTGGTAGAAAAAGGTGCACAAGCAACAGGGATAACTGCAGCCTTGAGAGGATTGTGAAGCAAAGGCCAATCTAGAATTTAGGGAGATTCACAAGGAGTGGACTACGGCTGATGTCAGTTCTTCAAGAGCCACCACCACACAAACGCATCCAGAACATGGGCTACAACTGTCACATTCCACATTGTGTCAAGCCACTCCAGAACCAGAGACAACGTCAGGAGTGTCTTACCTGGGCTAAGGAGAAAAGACTGGACTGTTGCTCAGTGGTCCAAAGTCCTCTTCGGATGAAAGTAAATTTTGCATTTCATTTGGAAATTAAGGTCCCAGAGTCTGGAGGAAAAGTAAAGAGGCACAGAATCCAAGTTGCATGAGGTCCAGTGTGGAGTTTCCACAGTTAGTGATGATTTGGGGAGCCATGTCATCTGCTGGTGTTGGTCCACTGTGTTTTATCAAGTCCAAAGTCATTGCAGCCCTAAACCCTAATACCCCATAGAGAATCTGTGGGGTATTGTCTAGAGGAAAATGAGACACCAGATCCAACAATGCAGACAAGCTGAAGGCCGCTATCAAAGCAACCTGGGCTTTCATAACACCTCAGTAGTGCCACAGGCTGGTCGCCTCCATGCCACGCCACATTGATGCAGTAATTCATGTAAAAGGAGCCCCGTCCAAGTATTGAGTGCATACTATACTGTACATGAACATGCTTTTCACTAAGCCAACATTTCTGTATTAAAAATCCTTTTTTTTTTAATAATCGGTCTTATGTAATATTCTAATCTTCTTCTGAGATACTAAATTTTTGGTTTTCACTAGCTGTAAGCCATAATCCTCAAAATTAAAAGAAAGAAATGCTTGAAATATATCAGTCCGTGTAATAAATCTATATAATATGAGTTTCACTTTTTGAATTGAATTACTGAAATACATTAACTTGATGATATTCTATTTTTTTTTTTTTTTAGATACACCTGTTTATCAGTGCAATGTGATAATTGCCTTATTGCTTGCCACAATCCTAGTGTGATATTGCCCACGTGAAATCCATCATAGTTCACTCTGTGCTCTCACTGAAACATCTTAACCTATACAGACAATATCACAATGTGCTTTCCCCTTTTTAGGGGTCTCGATCATCCGTTTGGGGTATCTCCAGATTAAAGGTCATATCTCCTCTCTCCAGATCTTGCTGTTAGGCTCAGCTTTAGCAGCTCCGATGCTCAAAGAGACAAAAAAAAAAAAATAATTCTTATACCTTTTTAATAATCAGCTATTTATTAAAATAATTCACACTCATAAGCTTAGTGAACATTTAGACTAGTGTATGAAAGGAGGATTGCTTTAAAAAAACACCATGAATTGCCCCTTAAGACCTGAGCTTCAGCATCACCTCTAAACCACTGTATCCATCACTTTCGATGTCACGTAGCTCTGCCCTGAATGACTGTGTATATATTATAATCACGTAAATGTTTTTCTTCATTTAACATGGTTGTGTTGCACTTTATAGTATATGAATCCTCTGGATGAACTGTAGGTAAACGCTTCTGTTGATTTTCTATTATTTAGTGAACTTTATAGACCTGTTCCGTTGTTCCAATCGATGTCCGTGTGGATGGTTATGGACGTGGTTCGCGATCTGCTGAATAAACCTTCTCCCTGCAGACAGCTTGGTTAGCCTCAGGATCTCATGGTTCCATTATGGATGTTCAATATTTGCCATTAAAAGTAATAAAAGAAAACAGGCCTCCTATGGTGTAATATATAAAGATAATACAGTTTATTAGAAATGCCAAGTTGCCTCTTACATTTAAAAAGATAAAAACAAGCTTATCTGTGTGTATCCATGTGTCAAACACACTCCTTGCATCACTTCCTGTCTCTCAGACTTTTGGCCAATCCCTACGCACGTTTGATCACAACACGTGACTTCATCAGATAAAAACAAGCTTATCTTTTTAAATGTAAGAGGCAACTTGGGATTTCTGATGGGGCGGACTTTTGACAGACTTCCGACTTTTTTTTACGAACGGACTTGCCTACACACGACCAGACTACGGACGGACTTGCCTACACACGACCGGTCTTCCCAATGGAGTTACAACGCACTTTCCGAATGAATGGACTTGCCCACACACGAACAAGTCCGTTCATTTTGAATGTAACTCGGGTACGACGGGACTAGAAAAGGAAGTCCATCTCTCCGCTTTTATCGGCGAGATTGACACCTTGCGAGCCCCATTGCGGGGCATACCCTAGGCCCTTAGGTCTGGTATGGATTTTAAGGGGAACGCCCTACGCCGAAAAAACGGCGTGGGGTCCCCCCAAAATCCATACCAGACCCTTATGCGAGCACGCAGCCCGGCCAGTCAGAAAAGGGAGTGGGGACGAGCGAGCGCCCCTCCCTCCTGAATCATACCAGGCCGCATGCCCTAAACATGGGGGGGCCCCCTCCCCCAAAGCACCTTGTCGCCATGTTGATGAGGACAAGGGCCTCTTCCCGACAACCCTGGACGTTGGTTGTCAGGGTCTGTGGGCGGGGGGCTTATCGGAATCTGGGAGACCCCTTTAATAAGGGGGCCCCCAGATCCCGCCCCCCCACCCTATGTGAATGAGTATGGAGTACATCGTACCCCTACCCATTCACCTAGGGGAAAAGTGTCAATAAAAAAACACTACACAGGTTTTTAAAGTAATTTATTAGACAGCTCCAGGGGTCTTCTTCTGACTTCGGGGGTCTTCTTCTGACTTCGCCGCTCTCTCCGGCCTCTTCTCCCGGTGTCCGGTTCTTCTCCCGCTCTCTGGCCTCTTCTCCCGGGGTTCGACCTCTTCTCCCGGTGTCCGGTTCTTCTGCCGGCTCCTCCGCTATCTTCTGCCGCTCTTTTACTAGTGGTGGCCTGGACTTCTGCGTCGTGTTTTTTTCCCTCTTCTCTTCTTGCGATGTTGACACGACGCTCTCTCCCGCTGTAATGCTGTGAGGCATGTTGGGACTGTGACGTCATGAGGGGGCATGGCCAACCTCACCCGATGACCACGCCCCCTTATGACATCAGTCCCAACATGCCCCGGGACTGTGACGTCATAAGGGGCGGGGGCACCGCCTATATAAGTCATTGCGGATCGCTGTCACAGCATTACAGTGGGAGAGAGCGTCGTGTCAACATCGGAAGAAGAGAAGAGGGAAGACGACGACACAGAAGTCCGGGCCACCGCTAGCAAAAGAGCGGCAGAAGATGGCGGAGGAGCTGGCAGAAGAACCGGACACTGGGAGAAGAGGCCGGAGAGCAGGAGAAGAACCGGACACCGGGAGAAGAGGCCGGAGAGATCGGCGAAGTTGGAAGAAAACCCCTGGAGCTGTCTAATAAATTACTTTAAAAACCTGTGTAGTGTATTTTTTTTTATTGACCCTTTTTCCCTAGGTGAATGGGTAGGAGTACGATGTACCCCATACTCATTCACATGGGGGGGGGGCCGGGATCTGGGGGCTCCCGGATTCCGATAAGCCCCCGCCCGCAGACCCCAACAACCAACGGCCAGGGTTGTCGGGAAGAGGCCCTTGTTCTCATCAACATGGGGACAAGGTGCTTTGGGGTGGGGGGGCCGTACCAGACCTAAGGGACATCGTCGTGCTTGCTGCAATAGGAAAATTTGTTTTTCCTATTGCAGCGATCACGAAATGTAGTACCCTGCCCTTGCATCGTATCTGGTCCGTCAGACCAGCATACAGACGAACGGGCTTTCCGTTAGGAACTGAGTCCGGCGGAGTTACGACGTAAAGATTTGAAGCAGGTTTCAAATCTAAAGTCCGTCGGATTTCCGACCTAAACGGTCCGTCGGAAGTCTGATGCAGCCCACACACTGTCAGATTGTCCGCCGGATTCGGTCCGTCGGACCAGTCCGGTCGGAAAGTCTGCCCGTGTGTACACGGCGTAATAAACTGTATTATCTTTATATATTACACTATGGGAGGCCTGTTTTCTTTTATTTCTTTTAATGGTGAATATTGAACGTCCATAACAGAACCACGAGATCCTGAGGCTAACCAAGCTGTCAGCAGGGAGAAGGTTTATTCAGCAGATTGTGAACCACGTCCATAACCATCCACAAGGACATCGATTGGAAACACGGACGATATACAGGCGATCCCATCTCAGGATACCGATCTAAGGCTTATTCTCCATCTGGAGGTAAGAGCTCTGGGAGCATTATGTGACTATCTAGTCACGAAGATTAACATCAATTTCACAACATAATTGTTTATTTAGCAGATTCACCAGGATTATGGACACTCATGATTAGTATCACTATTTTATCACTTTGATTTGGACTTTTTTTTGATGTATACACACTCATTTTGGATTTCAATTACTACTTTTTTACCAATGATTCAGATTATTTCACCTCAATATTAATAAACTAGGGGTTCTAACACTTCCCCAGGCAGATAAAAGTGTATTTTAATTTTTTTTGTGTCCCTAGAGCAGAGTTGTTTGTTTTTTTGTTTTTTTTTTTAACTTTTTGCCCTGCTGAAAAATGAGGGCAAACCTTCGTATTAGGGACACAGAGACTGTAATTCTTCCCCGCTTTCATGTTATTAAACCCAAAATCAGTCTCTATATGCAGTAAAGCATGATTGTTATACTCACCGTGGAACCTAAGGAGTTAAGCCTCTGCATTGTGTTAAAAGGCTGTTTGATCCTGTCTTCTCTGATCCGCCACTTCTTCCCCAATCCATCTGCTGATAGAACAGAGCCCTAGTAGGCATTCTGCATATGCTCAGTTTGGTGTGTATTGCTAGAGAGTTGTTTTTTTGGGGAGGGCGCATGTGATCAGCACAGGGCCAGTCTGCACTGTCCAGACAAAGTCAGGGGTCATGCATCCTCATAGGACAATCAGAGGAGAATGAAAACTCCTCCATCCTCAAGCTTTAACCAGTGGACACGGATAGAAGTCACAAGACTGCTGTATACTGCTGAAGAGAAAAATATATTTATTTTATGGTTGCTAAAATAATTGCATTTCTATGTTCTGTGTACTGTGGGAGACCAGATATAGTGAATGCAGGGTCCTGGGCTTAGTTACACTTTAAGACTATTCAGTTGCTTTTCTAAAACTGGAGAGTGCAAAATCTGTAGCAAGTTTTGCAAAAAGACAATCAGCTTCCAGTTTATTTTTTTGGTCAAAGATTAATTGAACAAGCTGAAGTTAGATACTGATTGGCTAACATGCACAGCTGCACCAGATTTTGCACTCTCCAGATTTAGTAAATAAACCCCATTATGTTCTGGGATGCTTCTTTATGTGCTAGAACATGTTTCCTGTAAGCTGTAGCTTGTGCTCTACATTTCACTCATGTTGTAGGCACACAAAAGAAATGCTTATTTTATTTGTTTTGCTTTTATTTAAATACTTTTAACTGGGAGTCTAATCATAAAACATTTTGCATTGATAGATTGCTTTTTTATTTGGATTTTGAGCAGTGATACACTGCCTTTATCTGCAATAATAAGCATATTTATATTTTATATTTTTTATATGTCTAGATATTGACTTTGTTGTAACATCTCTGAATGTTCTGTGGTAACTGGACTCCTTTACTGAAAGTAATATTAAAATTTGAATTTAAAAAAAAATTAAAATAATAAATATGTCATACCTGCTCTGAAATCTTTTTGCACAGAGCAGCCCCGATCCTTCCCTTCTTGGGTCCCCTGCTGGCATACCTGGCTCAGAGGCCCCCTGCCCAGTGCCCCCATAGAAAGCCGCTTTCTATGGGGCACTCGTGCGGGTGTCTGTCGTGTCAACAATAGGCTTGTCATATAAATTGATTGACAGGAGCGAGAACCAATGGCTTCATCTGCTAGCAATCTGCCCAGCGATGAGGATAAGAACCAGGAGAGCTGCTGCTCTTGTGCACCACGCTCCATAGAGGCCCTTAAATGCCTGCCATGCCGAGGTCCCAGAGTTCCTTATGTTTTAACGCCCTCTATGCTTGCCACGCTTAGGACTTGGAAGGCAGGACTTGCCTGTGAGTGGTATCTGTGAACCACAGTTTCCCCTAATATCCCTCTTTGGAATAACCCCACACTATGGAAAAAGCCCACATCTTTAAATTCCCAGAGTCTGTAGCATGGACCAAATATAATGTCAAGCAAGTGAAAGATGTCACCTCAGACCACTCCATTTGCTCTTTTGATTATTTTGTTTCTAAACACAGTGTCCCCTCATACCTTTTTCGCTACCTTCAGTTGTCTCATGCTTTCAGAAGCCATTTCCCCTGGGGGGGGGGCTCAGATGGTGTCTTCGGATCTGGAAAGAATCCTATGCCATTACTGCTCGGAGAAACCCATTTCCATCCTCTATGTGCACCTCCTCAGGGTATCCTCTCTGGAGCGATTGGCGCTTCATCAGCAATGGTCTATTGATGCTCTTGAGTTGGATCCCGAAGACTGGGATGACATATGGGATAGGGCTGAAACAACTAATCGATTAATCGACAACTAATCGATTATGAAATTAATCGATTACTATTTTCATAATCGATTAATCGGCCAGTAACATAATGGGGTTAAACAAAACCTAAAATTAGCCCTTTATAGTACAAAAAGAGCAAATAATCGCTACTGCAAATATTACTTTCATGGTTCTACACTAAAAAAAAATTAAACCCTTACAGTAGTGATTATCTGCTTTTTTTTTTTTTTTTTCTCTATAAAGGGCTCATTTTGTTTTTTTCACCCCATTATGTTACTAAACGTCTTAGACCTGGTTCACATCTATGTGTTTTTTGGTGCTTTTTGCAGAAACGCACTACAGTTCATTCACATGGTTTCCTATGGGACACGTTCACGCAAAACGGTGCTTTTTTGGTTCAATATACTTCAATAGAGAAGCTGCAGAAAAGCATGTAATGCGTTTTTGCAGCAATATGTGTTTTTTAATCTGCCCAACAGCAAATTGGCTAAAAAAATGCAAAAACGCAAATCGCACGCACAAAAATCAAAACGCACAGCAAAAAGCACTGCAGAAACAGATGAAAAGCAAACTGTATAGGTGTGTACTGAGCCTTATGCTGGCCACACCGATCAATTTTCAGGCGAGAATATTCAGAAGAAAAATCTTTGTACATTCGCTGAATGAAAGAACAAACGTTCTTAAAATTACATTTTTTTTTTTTTTGAAGGAAGACATGGTTTTTGTTTTTAATAAAAAAAAATTTGATCACTGAGTCTGATGATATTTACCAGATTAACCCTTTAATAGTATATACAGTATATCTCCTCTAATAGTATCTACAGTATATCTCCTCTAATAGTATATATCTCCTCCTCTAATAGTATATACAATATATCTCTTCTGTCTGTTATGCTCAGAGTGGATTCGATATTTTGCTCCCTAACCATATAGTTGGTTATTTATATTTACCACTGCATAGAGATTTTTAAGAATAAATTACCCTTTTTTTTAAAAAACTATACAAATTAACTAAATTATACACCACACTTTTTTTTTTTCTTAAGGTTATTAACCGAATAATCGATTAATCGAAGCAATAATCGACCAACTAATCGATTTATGAAAATAATCGTTAGTTGCAGCCCTAATATGGGATTATCCATTCAAGATTCTTGTTGTACTATGAGATCGTCTTATTCAGTTTAGGCTGGTACATGGGGTCTATCTCACCCACCATCATTTGCTTAAAATGGGACCTGCCCATTCTTCAGTATGCTGGCGCTGTGGCTGTCTTCAGGGAGACCTTATCCACACATTCTGGGCTTGTTGTCTGGGGATAACATTATGTTGGACACGGGTGCTCTCTGTTATTCAGTTGGTGTCCAACATCACCATCTCCCCCTCCCGAGGGGTGTGCCTGCTAGGTTTAGTGGAGGATCTGGCTCTCAAAGTGGCAGAGAGAACCCCAATTAGTCTCCTCCTATTTTATGCCAGGAAAGCAATTACGCTATGCTGGAAAAAATAGACCCCTCCCCGTCTCTTTCTGGAAACGGCTGGGTAATAATGCATTCCCCTATTACAAAGATGCATATGCTCAGAGGTTGCCCCAGGAAGTATGACAGAGTTTGGGCCAAATGGCTAGCGGAGCTATCCATGGCTGTGGATAGTTAATATGGGCACATGTCATTTACAGTTTAATCTTTCTAGCTCATATCGTGCATTAGGATCTCCTGGGTTTCAGTAACTGATGTGGTTAGGGTGGTTATGTGTACACAGGTTTTCTAGTTTAATTGTAATCCCCCCCCCCCCTTTTTTTTGTGTTAGTACAGTCCTCAAGGCCTCTGTATTATATATTCTAATTTTTCTGCTTTTGTGCCCCTGCGTGGGCTCAGTGCCTGAGACTGGAAGGTTTTTTATGATATGTATGTTGAACTACACTAAAATGTAATCAAAAGAATTCTTAAAAAAAAAAAAAGTAAAAAACCTTAGTGGATGTAAACCCTCACATATACCCAGTGATGTGAACGCCCTCAGATGATACACAGAGATTAAACAAATCCCCCTACATAAGTTTTATATGTATATCTGCAGTCTTCAACATTATTCTTTAGAAAGTGCACATGCTGTTAGAGATTTTCTCTTCCTGTTCAGCACTGGGGGTGGATTCTTATCATTCAGCCAAGACAGCTGATTGGAGTAAAGGCACACCCCCCAATCAACATAGGCAGAGACTTGCAGAGCTGTGCTGTGACAAGGCAAGCTCTCTGCTAATCTATATTTAACAACCTCCCCTAGCACAAAATTCAGACTGGTTTTATCACAGTTGACTGAGAACTTGTCAGAAGTTATCATGCTGATAACAGAACAGAGCAGGAGAAAGCCATGGGACTTAGGGCTTCGAAGAGAGATAAGAAAACACTGCAGAGATATGTGCCCAGCTCAAATTTCATGAAGTGGGTTTACATCCACTTTAAGGCTTTCAAACCATTTGAACCATAAGCACCGATCACTTTGTATAGAGAATTTTTAAACTGAATAGCAATCGCAGGCCTGTTCACTAGAGCTGCACGATTCTGGCCAAGATTAGAATCGCAATTTTTTTTTTTTTTTTTTGCTTAGAAGATCACGCTTCTCTCACGCTTCTCAAGGTTTCACATTATACAAAAAAAATTGGGCTAACTTTACTGTTTAGTTTTTTTTTTTTTTTTTTTTTTTTATTCATTAAAGTGTATTTTTGTTCCAAGAAAATTGCAATTGAAAGACTGCTGTGCAAATACAGTGTGACACAAAATATTGCAACAACCACCATTTTATTCTCTAGGGTCTCTCCGAAAAAAAAATTATATGTTTGGGGGTTCTAGGTAATTTTCTAGCAAAATAAATTTTTTTACTTGAAACCAGCAGATGTAAGAAAAGGGTTTAGTGTTTAACCACTTAACCACTTCAGCCCCGGAAGGATTTACCCCCTTAATGACCAGAGCACTTTTTACAATTTGGCACTGCGTCGCTTTAACTGCTAAGTGCACGGTCATGCAATGCTGTACCCAAACGAAATTTGCGTCCTTTTCTTCCCACAAATAGAGCTTTCTTTTGATGGTATTTGATCACCTATGCCGTTTTAATTTTTTGCGCTATGAACGGAAAAAGACCGAAAATTTTGAAAAAAAATGATATTTTCTACTTTTTGTTATAAAAAAAAATCCAATCCAACTCAATTTTAGTCATACATTTAGGCCAAAATGTATTCGGCCATATGTCCTTGGTAGAAAAAATGTCGATAAGTGTATATTTATTGGTTTGCGCAAAAGTTATAGTGCCTACAAACTAGGGTACATTTTCTGGAATTTACACAGCCTTTAATTTATGACTGCCTATGTCATTTCTTGAGGTGCTAAAATGGCAGGGCAGTACAAAACCCCCACAAATGACCCCATTTTGAAAAGTAGACACCCCAAGGAAATTGCTGAGAGGCATGTTGAGCCCATTGAATATTCATTTTTTTTTTGTCCCAAGTGATTGAATAATGACAAAAAAAAAAATTACAATAAGTTGTCACTAAATTATATATTGCTCACACAGGCCATGGGCATATGTGGAATTGCATATAAATTATTGCGGCGCTGAAAAGTTCAAAAATAAAATTGAAGAGTGGGAGGAATCCAATCACCAAATATATTGTGCAGATGTAGAAAGAGTCACTCGTCACCATGTGGTAATGTAGTCTGCTTACCAGAAGGTATTAAGGATTAGGCATAGATGATAAATACTCAAAAGCATCCAGCAAATCCAGCCCACTGGAGACCCTCGTCAGACCACAACATCTGTGGGATTTCCTTCACATATAAACTTCTCCCAATGGTCACTTCAGAATTAGGCATTCAGGCATGTAGTCATCATATATCCGAGAAAAGAAAATGAAGGACCCATAGTGAAGCCCGTAATGATAGATAAAAAACGTTTATTGTAGTAACTTACAGTTGAAGCTTAAAACAGCATGCATCAAGGATAGGCACAAACGGCTGCAGCAATCAGCGTACGGATGTCAGCCTGCCTGACATGTTTCATCATAACAGATGTTATGATGAAACATGAGTTGGATTGGATTTTTTTTATACATCTACATCTGCACAATATATTTGGTGATTGGATTCCTCCCACTCTTCAATTTCAGTTTTGAACTTTTCAGCGCCGCAATAATTTATATGCATGTGACTTTTTGTTTGTTATCTACAAACTTTGCTGGCCGCTTGCTTTTTCAGTTCAGCGCAAATTTTTACTTGTTTTTTGCCATATGTGGAATTGCACCCCAAAATATATTCAGCTGCTTCTCCTGAGTATGGGAATACCACATGTGTGGTACTTTTTGGGAGCCAGGCCGCGTACGGGGCCCCGAAAACCAATCACTGCCTTCAGGATTTCTAAGGGCGTAAATTTTTGATTTTACTCCTCACTACCTATCACAGTTTTGAAGGCCATAAAATGCCCAGATGGCATAAAACCCCCCCAAATGACCCCATTTTGGAAAGTAGACACCCCAAGCTATTTGCTGAGAGGCATGTTGAGTCCATGGAATATTTTATATTTTGACACAAAATGCGGGAAAGTGACAAATTTTTTTTTTTTGCACAAAGTTGTCACTAAATGATATATTTCTCACACAGGCCATGGGCATATGTGGAATTGCACCCCAAAATACATTTAGCTGCTTCTCCTGAGTACGGGGATACCACATGTGTGGGACTTTTTAGGAGCCTAGCCGCGTACGGGGCCCCGAAAACCAATCACCGCCTTCAGGGTTTCTAAGGGTGTAAATTAAGGGTGTAAATTTTTGATTTCACTCTTCACTGCCTATCACAATTTTGGAGGCCATGGAATGCCCAGGTGGCACAACCCCCCCCCCCCCCCCCAAATGACCCCATTTTGGAAAGTAGACACCCCAAGCTATTTGCTGAGAGGCATGGTGAGTATTTTGCAGCTCTCATTTGTTTTTGAAAATGAAGAAAGATAAGAAAAAAAATGTTTTTTTTCTCTTTTCAATTTTCAAAACGTTGTGACAAAAAGTGAGGTCTGCAAAATACTCACTATACCTCTCAGCAAATATCTTGGAGTGTCTACTTTCCAAAATGGGGTCATTTGGGGGGGGTTTGTGCCACCTGGGCATTTCATGGCCCCTGAAACTGTGATAGGCAGTGAAGAGTGAAATAAAAAATTTACGCCTTTGTCTCTTTCCCGCAACTTGTGTCACAATATAAAATATTCCATGGACTCGACATGCCTCTCAGCAAATAGCTTGGGGTGTCTACTTTCCAAAATGGGGTCATTTGGGGGGGGTTTGAACTGTCCTGGCATTTTATGCACAACATTTAGAAGCTTATGTCACACATCACCCATTCTTCTAACCACTTGAAGACAAAGCCCTTTCTGACACTTTTTGTTTACATGAAAAAATATTTTTTTTTTGAAAGAAAATTACTTTGAACCCCCAAACATTATATATTTTTTTAAAGCAAATGCCCTACAGATTAAAATGGTGGGTGTTTCAATTTTTTTTTTTTCACACAGTATTTGCGCAGCGATTTTTCAAATGCATTTTTTGGGGAAAAAACACACTTTTTTAAACATTTTAATGCAATAAAACACACTATATTGCCCAAATGTTTGATGAAATAAAAAAAGATGATCTTAGGCCGAGTACATGGATACCAAACAAGACATGCTTTAAAATTGCGCACAAACGTGCAGTGGCAACAAAATAAATACATTTTTAAAAGCCTTTACAGGTTACCACTTTAGATTTACATAGGAGGTCTACTGCTAAAATTACTGCCCTCGATCTGACCTTCGCGGTGATTCCTCACATGCATGGTGCAATTTCTGTTTACATTTGACGCCAGACCGACGCTTGCGTTCGCCTTAGCGCGAGAGCAGGGGGGGACAGGGGTGCTTTTTTTTTTTCTATATATTTTTTTTTTGCTTTTTTAGCTTTTTTTTAAACTGTTCCATTCATTTTTTTTTTTTAAATCATTTTTATTGTTATCTCAGGGAATGTAAATATCCCCTATGATAGCAATAGGTAGTGACAGGTACTCTTTTTTTGAAAAAATTGGGGTCTATTAGACCCTAGATTTCGCGCTCAAAGCATCTGACCACACCAAGATCGGTGTGATAAAATGCTTCCCCAATTTCCCAATGGCGCTGTTTACATCCGGCGAAATCTAAGTAATAAAATGCTCGTAGCTTCCGGTGTCTTAGGCCATAGAGATGTTTGGAGCCACTCTGGTCTCTGATCAGCTCTATGGTCAGCTGGCTGAATCACCGGCTGCATTCTCAGGTTCCCTGTTGAGACAGGAGAGCCAGAGAAAAACACGGAAGACGGTGGGGGAGGGGGGGCATTCCCTCCCACTGCTTGTAAAAGCAGTCTAGAGGCTAATTAGCCGCTAGGATTGCTTTTACATGAAAGCCGACCGCTGGCTGAAAAGAATGATACCAAGATGATACCTAAACCTGCAGGCATCATTCTGGTATAACCACTCAAAGTCGTGAATGGCGTACCTGAAGACAAAAAAATGGTTAACAATAAAGCACAGTAAACGGTAAAGTATAAAAAATTGCATACCTGAAAAGCAAACATGATAAAACATAATAACAATAAAACATTGCAGAATAGAATAGAATAAAAAAGAGCAGAACAATAGAGAGAGAGAGAGAACAATAAAACGACAACTATTATTTTTTTTTTTTTTTTTTTTACAATTTTTTTTTTACAATTTTTTTGTAACTGTAACTTTTATAACTGTAACCGGTTCCAGGTTCGGGTCTCTCAAAATGCGATGGCATCTTGGGAGACCCTGTGAAAGTGTGCCTAGACTGTACAATGCAGGACAGGAGGGACAATAATAGTGGGTGTCACGCCTATATCCGCGCTTGCTGCAGACACATCTTTTTTGGGGGGGGGTTAGTTAGGTAGGGGTACTCGGGAGGACATAAAGAAAATGCCTCTCATGCAGCCGACTGCATTTGGTTGGGCATGTGGATGTGGGAAGTACGGGCGCTGTAGAAGTGGTGGGTTCCCAATTAGGATTGGCGAATGCAGCAGGAAGGGCATTATGGGCACGACGGGCCTGTGTTCGACTTCTTGGTAGCAGCGGGACACTACTTGTGCTTGCCACCTCACCAGCTTGAACTGCACTTATGGGACTTGCCACGTCTCCAAGTGTTACTGCAGTGCTGGTTTGACTACGACCGGGGTGTACTAGGCCGCTGGTGCTTGCCAGTTCACCAAAACGCTACCAAAAAAACTGTTAGTGATCGCAGGGATCAGGCCTGACTCTGCGAACGCTGCAGTTATGCGTTTAGTGTTTTGTAAGTGACAGTGATCGATCGATACTGCACTTGGGTGGGCTGGGCTGGGCCGGGCGGAGGGGCAAAACGCAGGTGCTAGCAGGTATCTTGGCTGATCCTGCTAACGCTGCGTTTTTGGGAACCCTAAACTGCTGGGGATGCTAGTATAGATCTGATCGGTTCAGATATTGATCCGTTCAGATACTATACCACTAAGGGAGGTGTATGGTGCGTGCGTGGGTGTTAGCGGTACTGGTGCTAACTTGACACTGCTTGGGGCTAGTGTTTGCCAGTTCACCAAAACGCTACCAAAAAAACTGTTAGCAATCGCAGGGATCAGGCCTGACTGTGCGAACGCTGCAGTTATGCGTTTAGTGTTTTGTAAGTGACAGTGATCGATCGATACTGCACTTGGCTGGGCTGGGCCGGGCGGAGGGGCAAAACGCAGGTGCTAGCAGGTATCTGTTCTGATCCCACTAACACTGCGTTTTTGGGAACCCTAAACTGCTGGGGACGCTAGTATAGATCTGACCAGATCAGATATTGATCCGTTCAGATACTATACCACTAAGGGAGGCGTATGCTGTGTGCGTGGGTGTTAGCAGTACTGGCGCTAATCTGACGCTGCCTGGGGCGACGCATATCACCGCCAGGCGATCAGGGGGCTAAACCTTTATTCGGTAATAAACGACGGGTGCCCTGACACTATAAAGAATAAACTAACTAACCAGCGTCACCCGTAACAGTTATACGGTGATCAGTGGTGAAAGGGTTAACTAGGGGGCAATCAAAGGGTTAAAACATTTATTAGATAGTATATGGGTGTCCCTGTCGCTATAAAACGCTGACGGCGAACCTAAATATTTAGCTCAGTAACTAGCGTCACCAGCGACACTAATACAGCGATCAGAAAAATGATCGCTTAGCGACACTGGCGACGGGGGGTGATCAAGGGGTTAAAACTTTATTAGGGGGGGTTAGGGGGGTATCCTAGACCTAAAGGGGGCGAACACTAACTGCCCTACCACACTAACTGTCACAAACTGACACCATGCAGTAATTAAAAAAAAAAAAAAAAAAAACTGCTTGGTGTCAGTGTGACGGGGGGGGGGGGGGGGGGTGATTGGGGGGAGATCGGGGGTGTAATGTGTGCCTGGCATGTTCTACTGACTGTGTGTGTGTTTTACACTCACAGTGATGTCTTTTCTCCTCGGCACCGGAACGGAAAATACCAAGCCGAGGAGAGATTACATAATTTCCTTTTTGGAACCCCCCACCCTCTGGAGGCAGATCACCTATATGTACGTGATTCTGCCTGCATGTGCCATTCTGCCGATGTATATCGTTGTTAGGCGGTCGGCAAGTGGTTAAGGACCAGGCTCGTTTTGGAATTTAGGTGTTTAAAACAGGTTTTTTTTGCTAGAAAATTACTTGGAACCCCCAAACATTATACATTGTTTTTTTTCTAACACCCTAGAGAATAAAATGGCGGTCATTGCAATACTTTTTTTCACACCGTATTTGCGCATCGGTCTTACAAGCGCGCTTTTTTTTGGAAAAAAATTCACTTTTTTGAATAAAAAAATAAGACAACAGTAAAGTTAGCCCAATTTTTTTTATATTGTGAAAGATATTGTTACGCCGAGTAAATTGATACCCAACATGTCATGCTTCAAAATTGCACCCGCTCGTGGAATGGCGTCAAACTTTTACCCTCAAAAATCTCCATAGGCGACGTTTAAGAAAATCTACAGTTTGCATGTTTTGCGAATTATTGCTCTCGCTCTAACGATTGACCACCATTTTTATATGCTGGCGCTACTCACACATGCGTTCACTTCTGCGCGCGAGCTCGTCGGGACAGGGGGTTTTAAAAACATTTTTTTTTAATTATTTTACATGATTTTATTTATTTTTACACTGAAAAAAATTGTCACTCTTGTTCCTATTACAAGTAATGTAAACATCCCTTGTAATAGAAAAAAAGCATGACAGGACCTCTTAAATATGAGATCTGGGGTCAAAAAGACCCCAGATCTCATATTTACACTAAAATGTAATAAAAAAAAAAAAGTCATTTAAAAAAATGACATTGGAAAAAATGTGCCTTTTAAGACGTATGGGCAGAAGTGACGTTTTGATGAAGTGGGCACCATCTTAGCCTCACTCGTCTCCATGCACAGCAAGGAGACAGACGCGATCGTCTCCGCCGCTACCGATGGCTCCAGTAAGCGGCGGAGGGCACCAGATTGCGGCAGGAGGGGGAGGCCTCTCCCGTCACTGATAAATGATCTCGCGGCAAATCCGCTGCAGAGACCACTTTTATCTGAAAGCCGACCACCACACGAAAACGGGGATACCAAGGTTATGGCAGCTAGCTGCTGCCATAATAACGATATCCGCTGCCAAACTTAGGACGTACATCGGCGTACACCGAAGTGTATTCCTTGGCTGAAGAATGTTGTGATACTTGGCAGACTGCCCCGTTTTGTTTTTTTTTTTTTGTTTGTTTTTTTGACGGCGGGAAAATACTTTGTCAAGATCGCAAGGGGGAAAAAATCGTGATAACGATTCTTAACGATAAATCGTGCAGCTCTACTGTTCGCCTTTTCCAGAATGAGCTCCTGTGTTTTGTATAAAACACAGAAGGTAATTAAACTGAACTAAAGAAAGGAAAGCAGTAACGACTTGGTATTGCAGGCTGGAAGTTCTTTTAAAAGAACACAATTTTTATGCCAAACCAAAAATCCTGAGGGTTCTGTATTCTCTTCTCAGCAGGAGACCTCCTTGGAGTACCTCTCCTTTACTGTCTCTCTTTCAAACTTGAAATGTCCTCCTTTCTAAAACTGCATACTAATTGTTTTGATTCTCCCCATGTTGACAGAAGCATGAAAGTATAACTAACAACAAAACTGAAAGTAAAAGAAATCCCAAATTTTGTGTTGTCCCCAGAAAAGTAATAGAGGGGAAATTTTCCAATGAGGACCCTAGTTCTGGTGACCTTGGGGGTTCCCAAGGAATTTCCTTAATTTGTAAGGATTTCCTCTCACTTCCTGTGTTGGCTATGGGACAGGAAGTGACCCCTGACCCCCTGTTTGGACAGTGCTGATTGGCCCTGTAACAATTACATGCACCCTCCCAAAATAAAACTCGCAATACACACCAAACTGAGCATTTGCAGAGTGCCCCCAAGGCTCTATTCTATCAGGAGATGAATTGGGTCTTAGGAAGAAGGGGAGGATCAGAGAAGACGGTACCAAACAGACTTGCGCGGGATTAACCCCTTAGGTTCCACAGTGAGTATAACAATCGTGCTTTACTGCATATACAGACTGATTTTACTGTTGTGGGTTTAGTAACACTTTAACTGCAGTAAATAACAATGAGGTCACTAACCTCTCTATGCTGCAGGGGTTCCGTGGTCACAGGTCATGCAGAACAGAATTACAAATGTTTTAAAGCATAGTAAACTCAGATAATGTTACCTCAAATCAGCAATATGCAATTTCATGTTACCATTTAGTAGCTATGCTTCACATACATTATGCAAATAGAACGTTCTTACTTGAAAAAATTTACTTTTTATGATCGCCTCTGCTTGTACTCAGCCGCTGCCATTATAACTCCTGTCTTCCACATCTCAGTTGTATTTTATTTCTGCCCCCACTCTTCTTCTGTGGCCATAATCCCGCACGTGCGCATTTGTTCCTAGAAGCCAAGCCTCATTTTAGTTTCAGACAGACAGGCTCTGTCCTCGGCTCTGCGCTCCAACCCCTGTGACGTAGCGAGTCACATGGGGTTAGGATCAGCTTCTCAGCAGGAGAGTGTCGCAGGATCTTGGGGCTGATGTCTGCGTTTTACACAGAGCAACTCGTTCATGAGGTAGGAAAGCTTGATATGGTGGAAATAGCACAGGATGGGTTTACTACCGCTTTAAGTCCTGCTTTAAAGCAGTCATTTGCTTCTCTATAAGGTAACCCCTTTTCTAGACCTTAAAACCATTTCTTCTATTAATATTGTTCTGTTACTAGGTAATGGCAGATGCAGATACATCCTGGTACGGGTGTGATATAATATTTATTTAACCTTTAGAAATATCTTTATGGCCTTATTGCATAAACAAAGGACCATTCTTAGGCAACCAATAACTATAAGCCTACAAAGTTAATAGCCAATAGAATGCTATTAGGGAGACAAATAGCCTTTGTACTATATATATTGTGTATCTTCAAATGTGCCATATGTTTGTTCTGCTCCGAAAATTAATGTTTAAAGTGGAGATCTAATGCCCAGTTCTTTTATAATAAGGGTAAAGTTTGAAAGCATTAAACGTCTGCCAGGTTTTTATTGTTCCTGCTGGAGGGATTGGCCCTTATTTCCTTTACTAGTCGCCATTGCAACAAAGGAAGAAGGTGTGTGGGAGTAGTAGAGTAAGGGTTTCAAAACTTTTATAGCTGTCTGTGTAGCAGGTATAGAGAGGAAATTCTCTACTGGGAATACCTGTCGCAAGGCCTGAAAGTAAGAGATTTGTCTCCAGAACTGGAATGTAGATGAAGTATTCTGATGGGCACAATTGTTCTGGTGACAGCGGTCTAAGAGGGAATTTCCTTCACCTTGGAGAGATTTTCTATTGCATCTCCAGGAAAAGCAGTCATGTGAAATTTTCCTTTGTTATTTTAATTATTAATAAAAATGTATTGTTATGTAAGTTATTAATAGACAGTCAGGGGTCACTGACTCTCCACTCAGAAAAGGCTTCATCCTGACAGTTTCCCCCCCACAGCAGCTGGTAGGAGAGGGGAAAACCCCGTAGAGGGGAGGGGGGGCAGGAAAAAGCACGGGGGGCTGGAGAGCACACCAGGCAGCATAAGAGCTGCATAGGAGCAGCTGTGGGGGCAGCTGCATATAAAGGAACTAATCTCTCCATTTTCCCCCGCTTCTCCTCTCCCGCGGGCATTCCTTGGCTGCAGGAGGAAAATGGAGAGATCCGTTTCCTCTATGCCAGTGTTTCTCAATCTTTTTCCAGTCAGGGCACCCTTTAAGTATACCCCTAGATGAATGGGGCTGCACTGCAACCACCCCGCAACTGTGTGCATTGCACGCAGTTGCAGCATAGTGATGATGCATTTAGGGGGTTAAAACAGGCAATGAGGAGGCAACATATTGCCTCTTTACTGCCTGTCAAATGCCTCTTAAAAGCAATCCGAGCATGGATCGCTTTTCAGAGAAGCAAATTTTTTGCTGGTACTATGAACAAGCGGTAAAACAAAATCAGTTCCGATTGTACAAATATAGGGTCTCAGGATTAAAAGTAACGTGCATACATTCACACACGTAAAAACACACACACGCACACGCATAGTATCCCACAAAAGTGAATACACCCCTCACATTTTTGTAAATATTTTATTATACCTTTTCATGTGACAAAACTACAATGTAAAGTAATGAGTGTACAGCTTGTATAACAGTGCCCTCATATCTTTTACTCGCCCATGTATCAGTAAAGCTTTATCTTCTAAATTAATGCTAACTGTATACAGGTATACGCTCTGCTTGCACAAATTTGTGCATGGACCTAAATCTCCGATGGCAGCTTTTGCACATCCAGGGATTTTACCCCCCTTGCATGAGTTTATGCATGTATGGCATATACCAGCATCAACCGTTCTATTACTGAGGATAGCTGTATGCTGTATCAGTGTCTCCTGGGAGCAGGAATATGACCACATTTACATTGGATTCCTGAAAACATCCATATGCATAAGGTTGTTATCTTTATTCTTAGACCTAATTTGAGCATTGCAAACAGAGAATTGTAGAGTAATCTTTGTCTTTGTTTTTTCATTTTTTTTCATATTTATTTTTCTAATCTGTAATACTCTTCACCAAAGCAAAATGTTTATTTGCTGATCTGGTATATCCACGTAGTAAAAAAATTAATTTCCTTTCCTGTACAGAAGCTACACAAACAAACAAGACTAAGGTCATACCATTAAACAATTTTAAATAAAATCGCCTCCACAACTGACTGTTTCACAGTCTTGTACCTCCCAACTTTGTGAGATGAGAAAGAGGCACACATAACAAGAAATAAATAGGTTCAAACTAAATGCCCCTACAGTAACATGGCCAATGGGAATGAATGCACTTTCTCAAAAGACTTTTGATGTGTGACTATGGTAATTCTTTTGGGTGCAAAAATTTGCAGGCGGTTGTCTGCGCTTCCTTGTGGCCCCTTTTAGGGGTTGTTTGGGTGGTTGGCATATTTGCCTGGTTGCTCCAATTATTTTTTTGGTTTCCCCACCCCTCATTGAGGCACTGCTCTGGGACATCCCAATGGTCAAGAATAAAGAAAAAACACTGTCCGTCAACGAACAAAAGAGTAAATTGGATTTTGTTACCGTAAAATCCCTTTCTCTGAGTTCATTGAAGGACACAGCACCCACCCCTCTGGTTTTTGTCTACTTGTACTACAAGCTGTTTATGGCAGAGGAGGTTGACTAACAGCTAGGACTGCCCATAAGGGGTGCTGAGTTTTTTTTTTCTTCCTAGTGTCCTACTCCTGTAGGTGGCACTATAACCCAGTGGTCAAATATAAAACAGAAGCTGTGTCCGCCAATGCACTCAGAGAAAGGGATTTTACAGTGAGTAAGAAAAAAATGTTTTTTTAAGGCTATGTATTGGTTTTGTCTGTCACATCTCCCATATAGAGACATTGAGGCTTGGAGAGAATTCCAGGATTATGGAAAGGCAGTTCAAGTAGACCTTACTAATGTTTCAGTTGTAATTTAGTAGTGATATGAAACCAAAGGTGGGATTCTTGGCAGTAAATGGTGAAAGGTCCAAGACAGAGGGATTTCCAATGCTTTTGGTGTACCATCATGTGATAGTAGAGAGGGATGAAATGAACTAGACCAGGGGTGTCAAACTGAATTTTATTGCGGGCCGCATTAGCGTTACAGTTGCCTTTTTAAAGGGCCGGTTGTATCTAAGACTAGATGTCCAGAGCACTCCACCCTCCCCTTACATCAGATGTGAAGAGCCCCCCACCATCAGAACTCCCCCACCCTCCCTTACATCGTGTACCCCCCCTTACCTAGTGCTGCTGCCAGGAAGAAGCTGGTGGCGGAGCTGGGATGCAGAACGTGCAGGGTCTGGAGGAGGACCAGAAGAGGGCTGGAGTCAGCTGCCAGAGTCTGCTGAATACTGAGACCAGGGGAAATGTAGAGGTGGGGGTGCTGCGGCTTTACAAAGAGGTGCAGGATCTGGCGGATGAGTTCTGTCTTCTTTGCTGCCAACTGCTGAGGCGGGGGGGGGGGGGGACAGGGATGAGGGGTTTGCTGAAGCTGCAGGAGAGGTGTGAGGGCCACATGAAAGAGCCTGGTGGCCCATTGGCCTTGTGTTTGACACATGTGAACTAGACACTCCTCCAGTTCGACCCATCTGACAGAATAAATTTATCTTTGTAGCTGGTGAAAAGACAGGCTACGAGATTTCAGTGACATATCAATTTTGAAATCTCCATGTATATGTAATACAGTAAAGGGAAAGTGCTTCATAAAGCTTATCGTTTCCAAGTGGCAACCCCCCCCCCCCCCCCCCCAAAAAAAAAAACTGTACTCCGTATAGCCTGTTGTATCACCCCAGTAGTGGAAAGGATGCAGAGAACAAGGAACTCACATCTGGTGACAATGGTACATTCCAAGATCCACAGGAAAACTACTGCAAGATGCATTAAAGTGATCAATAATCTACACTATTATTGAATCTCTGGTATATACATTTTCATTGCACAGGCTTTTCACCAAACGGATATAAGCTCACAATTGCACTTTGCCTAGTGAACCCTGCTTAAACACTCATTCCATTAAACTGGAAGAAAACTTCCGTTCTAAAAATGTGGTTCCAAAAGATAAAAAGAATAAGATTAATGATTATTGGAGGAACACATGCACAGTATTGCAATATTCAAGATAAATTATCCCACCTTCAATCTAGCTTGATTGTCAGCAGTTTGAGACTGTGCTGTCCCTTGTGCTAGGCCCCATGTGATGTAGTCAATGCCATCACTCCCTGACCGGGGGAAGCTCAGAGAAGCAATGCTAAGACAGTAGGACCCAGAAGCTTTGTTATAAACTGAGTGCTGGCGCACAAATATGAATACATTTTTATTGGTGCATGTTAATTGAGTTCATCAGAATGTTTTAATGTCAAAATTGGTGATAGTTTAACGCAATAATGTAATGTGGGCTCCCTGAAAATACACCATAATACTGCTTCATAGAGAAGACACTCTTTTTGAAGCCTTGCATTTGCTTCTTTTGTCAGTATTAAATGACTGGAGATGTAATATCAGTGTTTACAGTAGAAGACGATGATTGATGGGTAGGGCCGTATGTAAATACACATAGTACCTATATTATCAGTCTCATTGACAGTCTGGATATCAGCTGCTAGCGAGTGACATTCTTATGTTTTATGTTATGCTCATTGAGTGTTGGGAACAATAAATAATGACAAGTCTGACATGCACAGTTACTGGAATAAGTAATTTATTTAAAGCAGCCTGCAATATGACTACAAAGAGAACCGGTCTTGAGACAAACATTAAGGATGAAAATATTGTTACCTTGGAAAAAAGCGTGAAATACACGCTTTGTACCCAGAAAGAAAAGCTTTTGTGAGGACTGACAAAGAAGGCTTACTTGTTGCTGGGCTATTGGACCTTTAATAAAAGACCTGATGATAAGTGAGAATAATATAAAAGGTGCAGGAAATTGTAATCCATCAGTGCCTGCAAGACAACAGGAAATTGTCACTATAAACCATTGACATTGTGGTGTTTGCATTGCCAACACTTTCTTTAAATGTACTGATACTCAAGCCAAAAAGAAGGCAGGTGGATTATTTTAACATGTTATGATATAGAATAAACAAAGGCACTACTCGGCTACAGAAATTTGTTTTATGTGAAAAGCAAGTATACAGGTAAAGAAATATTAAAGCTAAAATGTAAGTTGGCAATTTGGGGTACTGTACCGGGTACAAAAATTCTGTTTAGTTATTATTGGTTTATTTGTAAATTAGAAGGTTTTTAGAAAGTTCATTAAATTCTCCTTGTTGGATTGCAGCTAAATGTGTTCTAGAGAAATACATTAGTAGTAGGGATTGAACGATATTGTTTTTTTCAGGACCGTTATGATACCGATGTTCTGGACGCTTTTCAGGCCGATATTCTGTAGCTTTCTACTTTATTTTTACACTGTCCTTTTTTAAATATATATATTTTTTTTTATCACTTTTAGTGCTGTCACAAAGAATGTAAACATCCCTTGTGACAGTAATAGGCAGGGGAAGGTGTTCTTTATTGAGGGATCGCGGGTCTATAAGACCCCAGACCCCTCCTCTGCAGTTGAAAGTATTCAAAACGTCATGATCTGCATTTTTGGATTCTTTCTATTTTTTAAAACTGGCGCCTTTAGGATGGCAGTAATCCGGAAGTGATGTCATGACATTGCTTCTGGGTTCAGAGATGCAAACCAAGCAGAAAAAGGGTCCCACCGCTCAGGTAGGCACAAACCAGTGGAGATAAAGCCAGTGTAGTTTTGGCCTTCAAAGGGGAAGAGTCCCAGGTGCTGGCTGATGCAAGATGAAGCAGGAAAATCGAGGAAAGCTGGAAGCTGCACACCGGTGTAATGATGAATGCTTTTATTGGTAAAAAGCTAAATCATAAAGGAACACAAAAAACTACAGCAGAAGCGTACAGAAACAGCTGACGCGTTTCACACTCACAATGAGTGCTTACTCATAGCTGATGAGTAAGCACTCATTGTGAGTGTGAAACGTGTCAGCTGTTTCTGTACGCTTCTGCTGTAGTGTTTTGTGTTCCTTTATGATTTTAGCTTTTTACCAATAAAAGCATTCATCATTACATCGGTGTGCGGCTTCCAGCTTTCCTCGATTTTATTGCTTCTGGGTTACTAGATCTGAGACCCAAACAAAGCCGATTTGGCTTTGTTCGGGTCTTTGGCCATCCGGCGGACGTGCCGGCTGGTTGCTTGGGCCTCCCGGTGGCACTGGAGACATGGGTGGAGCGGCGGAAGGAGGGGGGGGTTTTAACGTCCCCTCCCACTGCTTCTAAGAACAGCTGAGCGGCTGCTGAGCCACATCGGTGGTTGTTACAAGAAAGCTGACCGTCCACTTTTAATGGTACCAGGGTGATGCTTGCAGCTGCATTCATCACCTTGGTAGAACCCATTAAAGCAATATCGGTAAGTTTGTGACCAATACAGATACTTCAAAAAAAGTGAATATTGGCAGACCCCTAATTAGGACACCAAATGTCCCCCCCACTGATGGGACACTTCTTGTGCAGGGTGGTCTCATAGTTTCATCAGTGACAGAATAACAATAGTTTTGAATTCTTAATTTGGTGTTAGGCATAGAGGTTAAGGTGAGGTTTAGGGTTAATAGAATTAAGCAACTCTTAACATTTACATTTTGATTAAATCTACTGGCAAGTATGACATGTACAACTTATAATGAGCCTACCTCTACATAGCAATGCTTTTAAAATATTCTCCCAATCCAGTTTACAAGAACTTGAACTAATTGCTTAACAAGAATAGGTTTAACCACTTGCTTACTAGGCACTTAAACCCCCCCTCCTATCCAGACCAATTTTCAGCTTTCAGCACTGACGCACTTTGAATGACAATTGTGCGGTCATACAACACTGTACCCAAATGAAATTTTTATCATTTTTTTCCCACAAATAGAACTTTCTTTTGATGGTATTTGATCTTTGAAATATTTGAAACCTTTGCGGTTTTTATTTTTTGTTAAAAAAATGTAAAAAGACAGACTTTAAAAAAAAAAAAAAAATTATTTTATATTTGTTATAAAATTTTAAAAAAGGTAATTTTTCTCCTTCATTGATGTACGCTGATGAGGCAGCACTGATGGGCAGTGATGGGCACTGATGGGTGGCAATAATGGGCACTGATCTGTTACACTGATAGGCAGCACTTCTAGGTGGCACTGATTGGCACCACTGGTGGGCATTGATAGGTGGCACTTGTGGGCAATGATAGGTGGCACTCATGGGCATTGATAGGTGGCACTGGTGGGCACTGGCAGGGCGTACTGGTGGCACATATGAGGCATTATTGCCTCTCCCTGTTCGGGACCGACGTCCCTTGCTGATGAGCCGGTGATCGGCTGTTTTTTTCTCCTCACGCTGTCAACGAGAGGAGAAAAAAAAAACGATCACAGAATTTTTGTTTTGATCATGTGATCAGCTGTCATTGGCTGACAGCTGATCGCATTGTAAAGGGCCCGGGACCGGCCCCTTACTTGGATCGGTGATCACCCGAGTCTCAGTGACTCGGTGATCACTGCCCGCAGGGCGCGTGCACAGGGCAGACCGTCATATGACAGCCTCCTGGGAATTCAGGTCCGCTCTGTAGCTGTCATTCGGCTATAGTGCGGATGTCAACTGGTTAATTAAAATTTGTATCTTAATAGTACATCACAGGATGCAGGCTGGATATTCATAGAACCTGGGTTATGGGCTGCTACCTTTAGGTGATTGGACACTGGCAAAAATTTTGCTGGGCCATCCCCCTAAAGTACGTCTATAACCCCACCCCATTAGGGAGTCCTCCAGTTTTTTTGCTGGTGTCCTCAGGTGATGGACCTCTTCTCCCCTATGGAGAAGCTTTTCTATGCTTGATGTTACTAAATCCACATAAGTAAAATCAGTCTATATGCAGTAAAGCATGCATGGTATAGTCACTGTGGAACCTAAGGGGTTAATACTCTGCATTGTGTAAAAAGGCTGTTTGATCCAGTATGCACAGATCCTCCCCCTTCTTGCATTGCCCCAAAACATGTCCGAATAAGACAGAGTTACTGGTGTCAGGCTGCACATGCTCAGTTTGGTGTGTTGCTAGAGAGTTTTTTTTTTCTTTGGCCCTGTGCTGATCACATGCACTCTCCCATCAGCACTGTACTGACAGAGGGTCAGGGGTCCTGCATCCTCATAGGACAGCTAGTGCAGTGTGAAAACTCCTCCTACAACTCCAACAAGTTTTAACCAGGCACTGGTAGAAGTCACAAGACTGCTATATGCTGCTGATGAGAAAAGGTATTTAGCAGTTTATATTTACTAAAATGATTGCATTTCCATGTTCTGTGTACTGTGGGACACCAGATATAGTGAATGCAGGGTCCTGGATTTAGCAACATTTAAACTAGTTTTCTTTCTTTTCTTTTGTTTTTTTTAATCTACTATAACCATAGAGGTAGTGTATCTGGATCAGTGTAACCTTGGTAATAACTTGGGAACTGTACCTGGACCACATGCTATTGGGGCAGCATAACCTGTTTGGGGCACTGGATCCTGCTTTGGCGCTCACCTTGGCATTGAGTGCAACAAGTATAGTTAGCCACAGGGTGCAATACAGGTCTAGATTTCTGGTCCATTCTTATGGTTCACGACTCTAAAGACCCTTTTGGGGGTCTGTCCACCATGATGTAGCTTTACAGCAAATATTAGAATCAGTATCTCCACTACTTGCAGGCAGGGTGGCTTTGATTTTTTTAAATTGTCAAATCATGATTTAAATCCCTAGTAAAAAGGCTTGATTTAAATCAACTCTTTTTAACCACTTAAGGACCGGGCCTGTTTTTTCAGACTCTGTGTTTACAAGTTAAAATCGTTTTTCTTTTTTGCTAGAAAATCACTTAGAACCCCCAAACATTATGTATATTTTTTTTCTAACACCCTAGGGAATAAAATGGCGGTCATTGCAATACTTTGTCACACCGTATTTGCGCAGCGGTCTTACAAGTGCACTTTCTGTTGGGAAAAAAATACACTTTTTTGACTTACAAAAATAAGATAACAGTAAAGTTAGCCCAATTTTTTTTTATATTGTGAAAGATAATGTTACGCCGAGTAAATTGATACCCAACATGTCACACTTCGAAATTGCGCCCGCTTGTGGAATGGGACCAACTTTTACCCTTAATCTCCTTAGGCAACGTTTAAAATTTTCTACAGGTTACATGTTTAGAGTTAGAAGAGGTCTAGTGCTAGATTTATTGCTCTCGCTCTAACGATCACGGCGATGCCGCACGCGTGTGGTTTGAACACTGTTTTCATATGCGGGAGTGACTTACGTATGCGTTCGCTTCTGCTGCAAGCTTTTTTTAACTTATTTTTTTCTGTCCTTCTTTTAAAAAGAAATTCCTTGTAATAGAAAAAAAGCATGACAGGGCCTCCTTGAGGTCTTTCTGACCCCACATCTCATATTTACACTAAAATGCAATAAAAAAAAAAAAAAAATTCCTGGCTCCGGTAAGCGGGGGAGACGACTGGAGCGAGGTGGGAGGAGGGCCTCTCCTGCCCCCGATAAGTGATCTTGCAGGGAATCCGCCACTGAGACCACTTTTACCTGAGGGAGGACCCCTGGCCGTTTAAAAAAAAAAAAAATACTAGGGTTATGGCAGCTAGCTATGGCAGGCTTAGGCTCAAGTGGAACACTAGGTGTTACATCACACCACAGGTAATACTATTACCTCCACTTCCACTCATAGCTCTTATAAGGTACTCAAGCACTTCCTCCCACCCTTTTGCCACGAGAACTTCATTACAGCACAGTCGACACCTGGGTGGGTGTGTATTCTTTTATGGGTAGCTTTTTCCCATTTCTGCACTCAGGGAACAACCTCATTTGATAGAGTGGAAACCAGGTGCAATGAAACCATGGCAAATGCTGTCTGCCAAAGGGTTGCAAAACACTCAAACTGCTAAGTGATGTTTCCCTTGCACTGGAGCAGGGCTGGTCTTTGCATTCGATTCTAGTTCTTGGGCACACAGCAAAAGGCCTGTCTGACCAATGCAAATTTCTCTGCAACTCTGAAAAGACTTTGACAGATGGAAGTGGATCTACCTGTTCTATAAATAATAGAAACAGAGGTGAAGAGAACCCTTAGACAGTACTAAAGGAGGCCACGGTAGATTTCGCAATCTCAGGCTCCTCTACACTTGATACTGTGGCTTCATGCCAAATGCTTGCCAATATTGACATGCTCACTTCTGTAGGTAAAAGCCGCAACATAGTTGCACTTAAAGAGGTTGTAAACCCTCGTGTAAACCCTTCTGGCATTGATTGGCCCCCTAGGCCCCTCTTTTTACTCACCTGACCCCCCTCAGCGGAGACGCACTGGACCTCTCTGCCCGGGGTTCTCGGCTCTTGATTGGATAGATTGAGCCATTGGCTCCCGCTGCTGTCAATCAAATCCAGTGATGCAGGGGCGGGGGGCCGAGTCCTACATTCTGCGTATGGACGCAAATGCTGGGCTCGGGAGCGTGCCCGCAAGGTAAGAGCGCTCTTCTCCAAGGGGGTTATACGATGTGGGGAGGAGCTGATGGCGCCGCCGGGGGACCCCAGAAGAGGATGATCGGGGCCACACTGTGCAAAACGAACTGCACAGTGAAGGTAAGTATGACGTGTGTTTTTGTTTTGTTTTTTTTCAAATAACAAAGCTTTACAATCACCTTGTAAACAACCCATTTAGTTTAAAATAGAAATTAAAGGCAAAACATTTGTGTATAGCTATAAAAATACTTTATAAATGGCTTTTTTCCCTGTGATCACATTCCCTCTGTTCTCAGTTGCACAGGAGCTGGGGGAGGAGAAGCAGCAGCACACTGAGCCTGCCAGTGAATGGCTGTGCAGCGGGGGGGTGTCAGGACAAGTCTGATCATTGGAGGAGAGCAGACTGAGTTTCCAACATGGCTAGAGAACTGACCATGGTGTGCTCTCCTGCTTAGTGTGGTCAGTTTTTAATAGGAAAGAGGAGGGACTGGTAGGAACACCAGGGATTTTACATAAAGGAAGCAATACAAGGAGAACAGGAGTCTTTCTCATACCAGTACATAGTACAGCAGGCATATATCAGGAATATGAAGTGTTTGGGTAACACACTTTAAATCTCCTCTGTCTCACCATGCCCTTCTAGGAACTAAGAGACCTGAAAAGTCTAAAAACAGATTTGACGATTGGGGTACTCCTGAAAATATTTTCGCTCCTTCAATAATCATTGCCAAGCTATAAATCACCAAAAAGGTGGGCTGTTCCAGTATTAGACCTTGTCATCTCAGTCTTAAAAAAAAAATAAAAAATATTAAAACAAATTATCCTACAAAGTGTGTGACCTCACACATGTGGGAGCTCCTCAAGATGGAAAAGGGGTGACCACAACAGTCCATGCTCCCTGGCAAGGGGCATGGGTTAGGACAAGAGCGGTATCCTGAAGGCTGTTCCCAGACAAGCTGTAATTGGCACAGGGGAGGATGTGATTAAACTGTACATGTCCAAAGATCTGGCTCCCTGTATATGATGTCTCGATCAGTGCGCGTAATCCCTATGGTGACGTCACACGGGGTTGGATCTTAGGACAGACATGGCACCATCATGTCCTCCCCAGCGCTGATCACAGCCTCCAGGATACTGTCCTTGTTGTCCTAACCGAGGCCAGGGCATGTGAAACGTTTCGTGGTCACCCCTTTTCCGTCTTGGACTTCCGCATGTGCCATGTAACACGCTTTGTAAGTAGAATCCTTTGTTTTAAAGCGGAGTTCCACACAAAAATGGAACTTCCGCTTTTCGGAACCCTCCCCCCCTCCGGTGTCACATTTGGCACCTTTCAGGGGGGAGGGGGGTGCAGATACCTGTCTAAGACAGGTATTTGCACCCACTTCTGGCATAGACTCCCATGGGAGTCTACGCCTCTTCCCGTCCCCACCGCGCTGTCTGCTGGGAACACACAGCTCCCAGGAGAGAGCGGGGACCACTTGGGACGCGCAGCGCAACTCGCGCATGCGCAGTAGGGAACCGGGAAGTGAAGCCGCAACGCTTCACTTCCTGATTCCCTCACCTAGGATGGCGGCGGCAGCTGCCGAGAACCGAGTGGGTTCTCGGCGTCGCCTGCCGACATCGCTGGACCCTGGGACAGGTAAGTGGCCATGTATTAAAAGTCAGCAGCTGCAGTATTTGTAGCTGCTGGCTTTTAATTTTTTTTTTTTTTTTGGCGGTGTGGGTGGACCCCCGCTTTAAGTTAGAAGCTACACATACTGTAGCTGCTGACTTTTAATACTAGGACACTTGCCTGTCCTGGAATCCAGTGATGTCGGCACCCCAGCCAATGTTTCCATCGGCTGTTGGGTGCTACCGCCACTCTACATGAATAAAAAGGAAAACCTTCGATAGGGATAGTAAGATTTTGCTTTAAAAAGAAAACAAAAACCTGAGTGTCAAATAGCATGCAGCACTCAAATCCAGTCCGATAAATTTGTAAATAGTGTGTAAGAAAAAGATGGGTGACAAACGAACAATCGAATGCAAATAAACACAAACAGAATAGGCTAATTTGTCATTTGAATCAGTACATGTGGATATCCCAAAAACTAGAAATACATAAAACCGGTAAGGGAACCTGGCAGTGAAGCCTTGAGGGTACCTGCTAAAAACCGATACTGGCTCCCCCCCTGAAACGTGCAGGGCAAACTCCATGGTTTAGTACCATGTCTCTCCCTCCCCTTGTTTTCATTTATGCAGAGGGAGTTCCCTCTCCACAGTATACAGCAGCAGACCTGGTTTTAGAGCTGGTTTTATGTATGTCTAGTTTTTTGGGATATCCACATGTACTGATTCAAATGACAACTTGGCCTATTCTGTTTGTGTTTATTTGCATTCGATTGTTCGTTTGTCACCCATTTTTTTCTTGCACACTACACATTTATCGGACTGGATTTGAGTGCTGCGTGCTATTTGACACTCAGGTTTTTTTTTTCTTTTTAAATCAAAATCTTACTGTCCCTATCGAAGGTTTTCCTTTTTATTCATGTAGACATAAAATTTGAGACACTCCTTAAAGCTCTCTTGGCTCTTGCAGGTCCAGCCCTTCAACTGGCTAGTGCTGCAAATTTCTGTCTCTCAAACCAAAGGTAATTGGAGTCGGGAAATTAACAATCAACAGGATCTTGTATTCCAGGTCTGAAATCTGACAGAACACTTATGAACATTGCCTTCTGCCCTACTTTTTTATGTTGATGCCTTTGAAAATCTGAGACAAATTTCCAGAAATCCCTAATTTCTGTCCACATGAGCAGCATATTATGGCTAAAAGCATGGACAGCTGAAGCTGCTTGTAAAAGACACCTCACTTATATGCCTTTTGAAGGAGGACATCTCTTTGGTGATGCACTTAAGTTCATAAAAGAAGTCACAGGAGGTAAAATCCACAATGGAAGACAATAAAACCCACCTCCCTGAGGGCTTCTACTTCCTCTAAATAAACAGTGTTCCATTCCTTTCTCTAGGCTTCATCTTCAACGCCAAAAGTTAGTCCTTCCATTTGGTGCAAGACTTGGAACACAAATTCGGCCGAGTCTACCCCAAAGCCTTCTTCACAATGAAGGGGTTGCAGTTTTCATTACTTTGGGTCACAGATGTACCAGACCTAATGCATTCAATTGGTGGTTTCAATTAGTACAAAATAGAGTTTCATACTCTACCTCCTGTTTGCCTCTCTCAAACCAGCCAAAATCTGCTCAAGGTCAGATTTGCAAACTACACTATACCTTTTTTTCTTTTTCCCTTGAGTTGATATTCTGATCCCTCTGGAGGACCAATTCAAAGGATTCCATTTAAACTTGTTCATGTCCTCATGTTCTAAAGTTTTGCATCAAAGCTGCAAAGTCAGTAATTGCTTCTCTGGGACAAGGGGAACTGGCATCAGACATTCAAAATGCCTAATTATATATTCCCATTTACCCTCCTCATTTGAGTTGTACTGCCATCTGGCCTATCCTCTGCCCCCAGAGTATTCACAAAGGTGTTTGCACCCCTAATGGCCCTTCTAAGAACCCAGGGCATCCAGGTCAATGGGTACCTACACAACCTTCTTTTGATGGACTTGTCTCAATCAAAACCATCTGCAAACCTCAAAAAATTTCTGGCATTGCTGAGTAATCAAGTTTCAAAAGTCTGCCCTCTAGCGTTCTCTTAATCTAGAGCAGTGTTTTTCAACCTTTCTTCAGTCACGGCACCCTTGAAAAGTGTTTTCATTCTTAGGGGCCCCCTTCTAGGGCTTGGTTTACATTACTGTGTGTTGAGAATGGGTGCAAAATACTGACACACAGAAAAACACACTACTGTTAAGCACTTTCAGTGAGCTGCTGAGAGCCTAAGCCAGCAGCTCCCACCCCCTGCACAGCCCAGCACTCCAGTGAGCACTGGAATGGCAGAGTAGACAGCCGGTGATTGACAGCCACCTCCTCTCTGCAAGCTGAAGACTGAGGGCTGAGCGACCAGCGGTGTTTGATCACTCAGTTCTTGGTCTTAGAGGCGGCGGTTGACAGCTGCAGCTGGAATCGGTGCGGCAGGCATATAGGTAAATATGATAATTTTCTTTTCTTTTTTTCTAATCCCACTCTCTTTATTATTTGCCTTTCCTCCTGTGCAGATCCTTCCACAACCGCTCTGCAAAATAGAGATAGAGAAAAATCATAGATTCTTATTACACTTAACTGTTCTAGAAGAATCTGGTACACATATATACTCAAACCTCCTCCTCAGTCATTTGTCTTTACCAGCTTGGCTTTTGAAACCCAGGTCTTGAACAATGTTATTTTCTTCTTATTCAGTACCAGGAAAGGCACTTTGAGAAATATTCACTACCATACCCGTCCTTCCTTTATTTTGGCTTGACCAGAATTTGGTCTTAAGTACTCTTAAAGGACAGGTTTCGGCCTTATCCATTCTATTCCAGAAAAATTGTCATCTCCTAGATCAAACAGCAATTGCAGCAACCTGTGCTTCCCTGGGATCTCAATTTTGTTAACTCAGCAGAAACCACCATTTGAAATCAGTAGGGAGCTCCCCTTGGGTGATCTCACCTGCATATCACATATGTTAGATGTGTATCTAGGTTAGCAGCTTTCACTTATAAAGAGCCATTCCTGATTCTTCTCACAGCATGCAAGACCCTCCTTTCCTCCTAGGGTTATATAAGCCTTGTCAATGAGGATTTTGTGCTTCCTTTTTTGTGCCCTGCTCCAGAGCACCCCAAAGAAACTGTTCTCCATTGTCTATACACGGTCAGAGCTACCAGGGTCTATCCATTGGCAAGTGTCTGTATCCAAAAAACAGACTTGAATTGTCTAGTAACAGAAACCCTGCTTCTAAATCTACTATTGCTAGGTCGACAAGACCGCTCATTGCGTGAGCTTAGGCTCTCAAAGATAAGGTACCTCCAGTTCCTTTACCTGGTCACTCCACCAGATCATTTGTGGTTTCCTGGGCTTTATGACATCAAGCATCTGTTGCCCAACTTTGTAAGCGTAATGCCTGGTCTTCGGTTTATACTTTTTTCCAAGTTTTGCCAGGTATGTGTCCACGAATTTGCAGATGCGATCTTCATCAACGAGGTTATTTCGACTGTACTTGGAGTATTTTTTGTTTTGTTGGCACTGTTCTGTTTTCCTTGTTGTTGTCTTCCCCTCTGTTTCATTGCTTGGGTATATCCCAGAATCTGTGAATATCCAGCCTTTGTTCTGTACTTTATGGTTAAAGGAGAAGTATGGCCAATGCTTTTTTTGGCTCTAATTCTCCTGTAGATCACAGGAGTACAGTTCCTTCTGCATGCTTGTGACCCGTTTTCAGCCAACATGTTGGCTGACGTCACTCAGCTGGTCCAGGTTCTGGATCGATCTCAACTTTACAGTAGGGATCCACCCAAATGCCTGTATCGGCAGCTGGCTCAGCTTTTCAGCGAGCGGCTTGGAGACTGAGCCAGCTGCTCCAGCCCCCTCCACAGCCCAGCACTCCCCAGGGAGGGGCAGAGCAGAGTGCGGTGACTGACAGTCACCGTCTCTCTGCTCAGAGCAGAGGGGAGTATTGAGTAATCAGCGGTGTTTGCTCAGTTCTCAGTGCAGAGCCAGTGGGGGACAGGTGCAGCATCAGACCGATGCTGCATCCACCTAGGTGAGTATAAAAGGTGTTTTTTTTTTTTTTTTTTTTTTTTTTAATAAACCCAAACTTCTCTTTTAAGATAAAAAGAATTTTGACTTGCCTATAAATAACATATCTTGGCTTACAGTACAGGATTCTGGCCACCCTCCCATCTGTTCCTGTGCTAGGCCTCATTCACACAAGCATAACTATGTATACACCTGTATGAAGGTATGTCTTTGCCCACACAGGATGCACAGGTTTTCTGTGTATCCATGTGCAGTTAGTCCTAGTCATGCTTTTTGGGACATAGCCCCTGCACGGATATAGCCACTGGTCCCAATTTGACAGCTGTGCGGGTGCGTGACCCTATATGCATACAATGTCCATTTGGACACACATGCATTGGGACCAGCAGCTGTGTTTTTGCAGCTGCTACATCTCAATAGATATGAATGGGACTGTATGGAACTCCGGTGCAGGAAAAGACGACCTACACATGCGTTTGTGAACGATGCCTTGCTCTGCATTGCAACACTAAAGATTCATGGAGTGTGGTGGGATTATAAGAGAAGGCCCAGGGGATGTGCCCAGAAAAGCCTATAACCCAGAGTCTATGAATTTCCATCCTGTTTCCTGTACTGCACTCCAAGATATGGAATGTACAGGTAATTCAAAATTACTTTTTTCAACTGTCTAAAAACTGGTGTTGGTAATAAACATTCTTTATCAGTTGGTCACTGTGAAAATATGGACAGCATGCTGGAAAAATCAATAGCTTTGTTGTCATGCTGCAGTGGATCCTGAAACTCCCCTCAAGTCCTCCCTTTGAGCACAACCCCCCCCCCCCCCCAATTCCTCCTCCTAGCACAGACTCTCTGCTCCCAAATTTCCACTGCTAGCAGAAACCCCACTCCCAAACCTCTCCTCCTCTCCTAGCACAAACCTCCCCTCCTCCTGCCTGTACATGAGCATTATGGGGAGAATATAGGGTGCAGTAATCAAACCGTGCACACTGACATATTGTAAACTCCCCTGCACAGAGAGGGCGAGCAAACCTCGCTCCACCTCCTAACTCACCTTCTCCTCCCTGCTGCTATGTGTGCTATTGCCATCAAAACAGAAAGCTGTGTTTGCCACCCGACATG
This sequence comes from Aquarana catesbeiana, assembly GCF_042186555.1. Taxonomy (NCBI): domain Eukaryota; kingdom Metazoa; phylum Chordata; class Amphibia; order Anura; family Ranidae; genus Aquarana; species Aquarana catesbeiana. The sequence continues at coordinate 695,029,975 of NC_133325.1, read as the reverse complement.
TCCTTAGCAACTGATGACATCATTGTTTGGTAGGACTGTTTTGCCGGCAATAGTACACTTAGGAGCAGGGAGGAGGTGCTGGTGTGCTTTCTCTCTCTCCTCGCCCTGCACAGGAGTTTACAAAGGGTCACATTCAGAGCATGATGTTGCTGCAGCACCCCGGTTAAAAAACACTGTTATAATCTTTCCCCACTCTACTGCCACAATGATATAAAATTAGGGGAAATCATTCCAACAGCAACACAGCACAGAAAAAAACACTGATCAAGGCTCTACCAATTTAATTAAAGTCTGAAGTTCGGTTTTTGATCAAAAGGGCTCCTTGGGATAGGAAGGCAAAAAAACGCAATAAGGACTTCACAGGTCTAGAATATCCTGTCAGACACACACACACACAGAAAACATAGATATGTTTAATAATAATATTTTTATTATACAGGTTTTATATAGTGCCAACAGTTTGCACAATGCTTAACAAAATAAAGGCAGACATTATAGTTACATTATATATTTGGGAAATGCTGCGCCAACTCTTAATGAAAAAGGGGGGAAAAGTGAAGCAGCCAACACAACAATCTGACTATTGTGAATATATAAGGAGCAACAAAGTGTGGCGCTGGAAAGGTATTGGTGAAAAAGCCAAAAAACACAGTAACTAGTAATAATAAGTGTAAAAATAAGGGGAGTGTGTGTTACCCTAACAGAGTGTAGAACCCAAGGTATTCCCAAGGGGAATATACCCAGAGGTATCTTCCACAAACCCAAAGACAAATAAATAAATACCTAATGAAAAAGTAAATATGAGAAGTGATGGAAAATAGAACTACATATAACTAGTAGTATTCATTCGTAATACAGCGAGTGTATTGTGATGGGAAAAGCCTGAATAATTGGATGAATTGTAAAACAAATCCAAATATGTATAATAGAAAACACCTCAATATACTATAAGTAAGCTCAACAGTATGTGTCTATCAGATTAATTGCATAATCACATATCACAAGTATATCAGACAAATAGGTATATAGAATATCAATGTCCGTCACTACAAAATGGGTTGGTCACGGTGTCTAGGTGACACTAAAGGTGCTCCTGGTCATCACATGTATTAAAAAGGGACTATCAGGAACATCTCTGCATGTGGAGTAGGCTCTTCTCTTAGCGTGACAATATCATCTCAGGCAAATAAACATAAAATGCCCTTACCAGAACGGGTGGACTCACAGGCCATTGGCGGTGAGTCAGAAAGGCTTGTACCGTCAAACGGTGTAGTAGGTCAAACAGTAGAGTTGTTCAGATTTGGATCCTGCCGGTAGACTTGGCTTGAAGAAGCAGAGAGTATCGCCAAATGGTGTATCCCTGAGTGGGTTGGACTGGACCCTGGTGTCCTTTCGAACCAGCTTGGAACAACCGCCAGACACCACCTTTTATCAAAAGCATCCCAGCTTCAGGCAAGGGGCTGTGCTTAGGCTGAGAGGTGCATTCTCTGAGATTTGTTTTACAATTCATCCAATTATTCAGCCTTTTCCCATCACAATACACTCACTGTATTACGAATGAATACTACTAGTTATATGTAGTTCTATTCTCCATCACTTCTCATATTTACTTTTTCATTAAGGTATTTATTTATTTGTCTTTGGGTTTGTTGAAGATACCTCTGGGTATATACCCCTTGGGTATACCTTGGGTTCTACACTCTGTTAGGGTAACACACCCCCCCCCCCCCCATTATTTTTTACACTTATTTTTACACTTATTACTAGTTACTGTGTTTTTTTGGCTTTTTCACCAATACCTTTCCAGCGCCACACTTTGTTGCTCCCTATTATAGTTACATTACAATTTGGTAAGAGGAATCGGAGGGCCCTGCTCGTTAGAGCTTACAATCTAAAAAAAATATACAGTATATACATATAAGTAATGTCCCCATTACTTCCTGTCCCTTTAACGAGAAGTGAGGAGAGATCTCAGTGAGAACACAGACAACAATAAACACGTGACGTATTAACCCTATAACATGAAAAGAAACAAAGGAACCACGCTCTTGTATCATAAATTGCATACAATAAATCACCACAGTGAATAAACAGGGTGGTTTTAACGCAGGTGGATCGCTAACCGGCGATTCATATACAATACATGCTGATCCCTGTTGTCTTTGATGTAAGTGCAATACAACCTTCTTTTTTAAATGATTTGAATTACTGCACCAAGAGAGTATCCTTTCCTCTCCCTCTCTATATGGCAAAACAGAAGCTTTGAATATATATATATATATATATATATATATATATATATATATATATATATATATATATATAATATATATACACACACACACTCGTATGCAAAAGTTTAGGAACCCCTGACCATTTCCATGATTGTCATTTTTAAATATTTGGGTGTTTGGATCAGCAATTTCATTTTGATCTATCAAATAACTGAAGGACACAGTAATATTTCAGTAGTATTTCAGTTATTGGATTAACAGAAAATGCGCAATATGCATCAAAACGAAATTAGACAGGTGCATAAATTTGGGCACACTTGCCATTTTGTTGATTTGAATACCTGTAACTACTTGGCACTAATTAATTGGAACACACAATTGGTTTGGTGAGCTCATTAAGCCTTGAACTTCATAGACAGGTGCATCCAATCATGAGAAAAGGTATTTAAGGTGGCCAGTTGCAAGTTGTTCTCTTTGACTCTCCTCTGAAGAGTGGCAACATGGGGGCCTCAAAACAACTCTAAAATGACCTGAAAACAAAGATTGTTCTACATTATGGTTTGGGGAAGGCTACAAAAAGTTATCGCAGAGATATAAGCTGTCAGTGTCCAACGTGAGGAAATGAAAGACCGCAGACACAGTTTTTGTTAAGGCCAGAAGTGGCAGGCTACATAAAATATTGGAGAGGCAAAGGTGAAGGATGGTGAGAACGGTCAAACGCAGCCCACGGACCACCTCCAAAGACCTACATCAACTTGCTGCAGATGGTGTCACTGTGCACCCTTCAACAATTCAGCGCACTTTGCACAGGGAGAAGCTGTATGGGAGAGTGATGCGAAAGAAGCCTTTTTTGCACACACGCCACAAACTGAGTCGCTTGAGGTATGCAAACGCACATTTAGACAAGCCAGCTTCATTTTGGAATAAGGTGCTGTGGACTGATGAAACAAAGATTGAGTTATTTGGTCATAACTAGGGGCGTTATGCATGGCGGCAAAAGAGCATGGCATTCTAAGAAAAACATTTGCTACCCACAGTAAAATTTGGAGGTTCCATCATGCTGTGGGGCTGTGTGGCCGGTGCCGGTACTGGGAATCTGGTTAAAGTTGAGGGTCGCATGGATTCCATTCAATATCAGCAGATTCTTGAGAATAATGTTGAGGAATCAGTCACAAAGTTGAAGTTACGTCGGGGCTGGATATTTCAACAAGACAACGACCCAAAACACTGCTCAAAATCTACTTGGGTATTTATGCAGAGGAACAAGTACAATGTTCTGGAATGGCCATCCCAGTCACCAGACCTGAATATCATTGAACATCTGTGGGGTGATTTGAAGCGGGCTGTCCATGCTCGGCAACCATCAAACCTAACTGAACTGGAGATGTTTTGTAAGGAGGAATGTTCCAAAATACATTCATCCAGAATCTAGACACTCATTACAGGCTATAGGAAGTGTCTAGAGGCTGTTATTTCTGCTAAAGGAGGCTCTACTAAATATTGATGTGATTTTTCTGTTGGGGTGCCCAAATTTATGCACCTGTCTAATTTTGTTTTGATGCATATTGCACATTTTCTGTTAATCCAATAAACCTCATTTCACTACTGAAATATTACTGTGTCCTTCAGTTATTTGATTGGATCAGCAATTTCATTTTGATAATGACAATCATGGAAATTGTCAGGGGTTCCTAAACTTTTGCATACGACTGTGTGTGTGTGTGTGTGTGTGTGTGTATGTGTATATATATATATATATATATATATATATATATATATATATATATATATGTGTGTGTGTGTGTGTGCTAGATATATATATATATATATATATATATATGTGTGTGTGTGTGCTAGATATATATATAATGGCAGCGGTTTGATTAAGTCCTCTGACCTCATGTATGACATCTTGGATTTTCCCATGTTTAATTTGACTCCCCTTAAAGGGGTCAATTAAGTCTGGTGAGTGCATAGTATGTCTGCATGCTGGTGGAGAGGAACCTTTCCTATACTCACTGAGGACGTTAATCACGTGTGGGATTTATACATGGACTTCACATTTTTTTTAATGTTTTTTTTATAATCCAAATTACGTTGTATTTGTTCACAATGGTGATTTATACTAGAAGAGTGCAGTTCCTTTGTTTTCATGTTATAGGTTTTTTTTTACACTTTACAACATGCAGCTCTTTATTGTAGTTTTTGTTTTTTGGTCGTGGGTTTGGAACCTATTGGTTCATATATTTTCTTTTTTTGTAAGTATTAACCCTTCTCAACTCCATCCCAAACAAACACTTTTTGCTGAATATGATCTTTAAACGAGCAAGGACCACAAACAAGAACAGAGACCCTTGATATATATCTGGATATACATGTTCATCATCATGTAATCATGCAGACGATTGTGCAAACCTTCTTTGCAGTGCAGGTGTGATTAATGACGTCTGAGTCAGTTAAAAAATATACAAATACACAAGTGGGGAAAATATTGAACAAGATAGGCCTCCCAACCCTCTCCGTGTGACGGGACTGTGCTAAGCTTGACGTACATATTGGTAAATTCTCGACATTTTTGGCAACATTGCCCTTTGTTTAGCTTCATCTACAGTTGTTTTATTTATAAATGAGTCGTGCCTGGTACTTCGAGCCTTATCAGACCAGTTACGCTGAGATTTATTCATTTTTGAAGTGTCTTACACCTAAAGTTTTTTGGGGGTTTTTTTTTATGGTTTTCATTCTGCTTAGTCACTGATCTCCATGACAAAGCATAGAATCAAAATGTTGTTTCAGTGGTAAGAGTTAAAACTTCTGTCAGGTTTTGTGCTTTGCTTTAATTTCTTCAAGCAAGTCCATGTGAGTACTTGGTAAACTCATGCCAAAAGCAGACTAGTACACTATCCTTCATTACTACTTTGTGAGAGCATCACAGTTTTGTGTTTATTTTCTCATTGGCAGCTGCTCAGGTTCTTACAACAAGGCAAGGTGTATGTGGGTGAGGTGATTTCGCAGTTCTGCTAAGGCTTCATGTACACGGGACGTTTTTACAACCTCTCCTGAACGATGTAACTTACAGATAGTAACCCACGTTTAAAACGTCAGTTTTGCCTCGTTTACATGCTGCATTTAGCCGCGTTTGCATTTTAGAAGTGTTTCTAAAAAAAAAAAAAAAAAAGTTTTTTTTTTCTTTTAAGATGGCCAAAAACGAAAAAAGCCTATAAACGAAATGCGGCTAAACACCTAAGGCCCCATGTACACTGCTGCTGCTTAACGGACGTTCAGAGGCAGTTGGACACTTTTTTCAACTGCCCCTGAACTCATTCAATGTTATCTTATTTGTACATGTACACAGGTTCGTTTACTGTCGTTTTTAGGCAGTTGCGTTTTTATAGGCTTTTTTTTTTAAGGCAAAAAATGAGTTCAGACGCTAAAGTTTCCCACTTTTCAGATGCCAAGCGCTTCTAAACGCGGTAACCCGCGTTTAGCAGCATTTCATTTATAGGCGTTTTTCGTTTGTTTCTGGCCATTTAAAAAAAAAAAAAAAAAAAAAAAACGCGGCAAAACAGACGTTACTATCTGTCAAGTTAAATTGTTCAGGAGAGGTTGTAAAAACGTCCCATATACATGAAGCCCTACTGTCAGGTATTCGCTACCCTCCAACCAGCAATATAAACAAATAGTTGTGATCAATACATGGTAAATGTCTGTTTGCATACAATACCATATAAACACAAAAGGTGCAGCACTAAAAAAGGGTGTTTTAAAGGAGAATACAAAGTACTGTATAAAGTTCATAATGATAAGAGTCCAGATAATGTGATTCCGAATGGTGAACAAGAAATCTTGTGAGAAATCCTCCATCAGCGGGTATGCACACACTGCCTCTTAACGTAAACTGTGGACCACCCTATAAAGTAGTCACTGGTACTCTTTACAAATCGGATCACTTCATGTCACTCCGATATCAAACGCCAAAAGTATTCCTTCCACATCAGACTCCATATGACAGAAACTCCACCAAATATATAAAGTCAACAAAGCAGATAGACATCTCATGGTGCAATAAGTTAAAAAAGGGGGGTTTATTAAAACAGTTTCCAAAATACACAAAAAACGTCATTGGGCATTTTTTTTATAACAAAACAATCTGGCGGAGTTTCTGTCATATGGAAGGAATTCTTTTGGCGTTGGCGATATCAGCGTGACCTGGAGTGATCTGGTTTGTATAGAGCGCCAGTGACCACTTTATAGGGTGGTCCAAAGTTTATGGTAAGAGGCAGTGTGTGCATACCCGCTGGTGGAGGATTCCTCTCAAGATTTCTTGTTCACCATTCAGAATAACAATATCTGGACTCTTATCATTAACTTTATACTTTGGATTCTCCTTAAAACACCCTTTTCTTTCTCGAACATCATGGGACACAGAGCCTCAGTAATAACTGATGGGTTATATAGGTATCACTAGGTGATTGGACACTGGTACAGTTCAACCCCCTATATAATCCCTCCCCCTTGCAGGGATACCTCAGTTTTTACGCGAGTGTCTTAGGTGATGGACGTGTAAAGATGTCCTGTGCTGAGCTCCAAAGGGATTATCCTATATCCTATACTGGGGCAAGCCAGGCGAACCGGATCCATTTCAAAGTGTCTTTTCTGGGCCGAATTGGATGGTACCCGGGGCTCGTGTCCGAAAAAACGAGGTTTTTCCTGTAACGCTTCTCTCTTTTTAGAGAGCTGGACCCCGCATATCAGAAAATGGTTTTCTATCCTTATTTCTGGCCGGGTGCTTTACAGGCCAGAACTGTGGATCCCCCTATTCGTAGGGGGCCCCAGTCTCTGAAGGTTTTTTCAAACGGAGCCCACCGTGAGAGGCGAAGATTGGGTCTGTACAACAGAACCCTGCGGCTGGATAAGGTAAGGGAGATTCCACAGAATTTTCTAATTCTAGTAGGTTTCTCCTTTAAGGTAAATGCATGCTATGCCTATTGTCGCCACCGGGGGCTCCCAAGAGCACATACCTTCTCATGCTGATGTCAGTCTCAGTGTTTCCATGCTGCACAAGCTCCTCCGGCCGGCTCAGGTAGGATGGGATGGGGGGCTCTCCTTAGGGATATCTCTCCCTAGACTAGGGGGAGGCCGCAGGTGGTCTGTGAGGCGGTTATACACCGCATTTTCACCGCCGCCGCCATTTTGCCACGTGCAGGCCCCATCACTACCGGCCTCTCTCCTTCCTCCCCCTCCCCCAGCCTTCCCTCCATGCTGATTCCGGAGGGTCGGCTCGCGCTGGAAGTGCGCGGTTTTCGAAAAACGGAGGGGGGGGGGCGGGGCGTCAGCACAGCATTCCGGCTGCAGGCTATTAAAGGCACTGATTACAGGTGCACTAAGCCTTCTGGAGGGACACAGAGCTGATGGTTGCATGTAAGGTGGGACACAGGCATTCTCCTAGGCAGCATTTACTAAGGTAACGCCAGACTGGGCATTTGGTAGCAGGGCTTTTAGCCGGACTACATCGCTCAGCATTCAGTGTTCATTTTGTAATACCTCCACCTTGTTGCTTTGCACTATGAGTAGAAGAGGTTCAAATACCCCAAGAACCAGAGACTCTAGGGGATCTCGTTCAAGTTCTGAGGACCCTCTTTCTGCAGCATTCCCCCCCCCCCCCGAGGGGCCAGGGACGGCTAGCCAGGGGGAGCCATTGGGGTCAGGGGCTAAACCTGCTTCAGCTCCTGTATACATTACACATTAATGGTTTAGAGGAAAGATTATTGGCTGTGATCACATCTTCACTCAGTGGAAGAAAATGCACTAGGCCTTCCTCTGTTCCCCAAGACCCTCAGGCAGAGGAGCTCTAGGATAAGGGAGAGGAATCCTCTTCGGAGGAATCGGGTGGGGGGAGGGCCCTCTTCGGCTTCCCAGGAGGAGAAAGTCTTAGTGCAAATCCTTACTGGATTGACCGCTCCACATTTAAGTTGTCCATATCTGAATCTGTTAAAGAACCCTCTTCTTCTTTAGGGTCACTGAAACCTCCTCAAACTGCACATGCTTTTCCGGTTCATAATTTACTTGAAAAGCTCATGTATTCTCAGTGGGATCACCCAGATGAGCGTTTTTTTCCGCCGAAGAAGTTTTCAACACTTTATCCTATGGAAGAAAAGTTTATCAAAATGTGGGGAATTCCGGCCATTGATGCCGCCATTTCCTCCGTAAATAATAGTCTGACTTGTCCTGTAGACAATGCTCAGATGCTCAGGGATCCTGTGGATAAAAAGATGGAATCCCTATTGAAGGATGTTTTCTCCTTGGCAGGTTCAGTGGCTCAACCTGCAGTAGCAGCGATTGGAGTCTGTCAATATTTAAGAGACCATGTTAAGCAGGTCATCAAGGTTTTACCTGAACAGCAGGCCCAGGGGTTGGCTAACCTTCCAGCGGCCTTATGTTATGTTGTTGACGCCATCAGAGATTCTATCATGCAAACCTCGCGTCTTTCACTGGGGTTGGTGCATATACGTAGAATCCTATGTTTGAAAAATTGGTCAGCCGAAGCACCATGTAAGAAGACTTGGATAACTATATCAGGAGAATCTCTTGTGGGAAAAGCACTCTCTTACCTGTTAAAAAGAAGAGTAAGTGTCCCTCTTTCAAACAGACTCTTTCCCCAGCGCCAGGGGCTTCAGCCTCCAGGCAGTCTCGACGGCCTCCTCCGTCTGGGTCCAGAAACAAGAGTCAACCCCAGGGACAAAAGAAGTCCTGGGGGAAGAAGCCTACTAGGCAAAACACTAAGACCTCTTCATGAAGGGGCGCCCCCGCTCGCTCGAGTGGGGGGGAAGACTGAGACAGTTTTCAGGGCTCTGGCAGGAGGATTTCCAGGACAGATGGGTAATCTCCACGGTAAGCTTAGGGTACAAGCTGGAGTTTCAGGAATTTCCCTCTCCTCGTTTCCTCAGGTCAAGTGTCACCAGAGATCCAGAGAAAAAGCAGTCGCTCCTTCTAGCGTTAGAGCGACTTTTGTCGCAGGAGGTCATTATGGTGGTTCCTGCGAAGGATCAGGGATTGGGCTTCTATTCCAACCTTTTTACGGTCCACAAACCAAATGGGGATATCAGACCCATTCTGGATTTAAGGGATCTGAACCGATTCCTAAGGATTCAGTCCTTCTGCATGGAATCAATTCGGACAGTAGTCTCCACCCTGCAGGGAGGAGAATTTCTGGCATTGATAGACGTCAGAGATGCATATCTGCATGTATCCATTTTTCCTGCTCATCAGAAGTTTCTGCGCTTCGAGATAGGAGGGCGCCATTTCCAGTTTGTGGCTCTGCCTTTTGGGACACTGCACCTCGAGTGTTCACAAAGGTCTTGGCTCCTCCTCTGGCCAGATTAAGGGCTCAGGGTATAGCTGTCATAGCATACCTAGACGACCTGCTCCTGATAGACCGGTCGGTAGCCTCCTTGAACGGGAACTTGAGGACCACAGTCAAGTATCTGGAACACCTAGGTTGTATCCTCAACCTAGAAAAATCTTTCCTAAAACCAGTAAGAAGACTGGAGTATTTGGGTCTGATCATAGATACAAGCCAGGAGAAAGTATTTCTACCTCAGGCAAAGATCACTGCTTTAAGGGAGCTGATTCTGACAGTCAGGACCAAGAAGGGTCCTTCTGTCCGCCTTTGTATGAGGCTGCTAGGAAAGATGGTGTCTTCATTCGAAGCAGTTCCCTATGCTCAGTTTCATTCAAGACTGCTGCAACACAGTATTCTGTCGGCCTGGAACAAGAAGGTTCAGGCATTAGACTTTCCGATGCACCTGTCTCAGGCGGTGCGTCAGAGCCTCAATTGGTGGCTCATACCCGAAAACCTGCAGAAGGGGAAATCCTTTCTACCGGTTACCTGGACGGTGGTAACAACAGATGCCAGTCTGTCAGGTTGGGGAGCTGTTCTGGAACAGTCTGTGGTGCAGGGGGTATGGTCCAAAACCGAGAGGACTTTACCCATCAACATTCTGGAGATCCGTGCGGTATATCTAGCCCTAAAGGCCTGGACTTTCAGGCTACAGGGTTGCCCGGTCAGGATCCAGTCCGACAATGCCACAGCAGTGGCTTATGTCAATCATCAGGGGGGCACCAGGAGCCGAGCGGCTCAAAAGGAGGTGAACCAGATCTTAGTCTGGTCAGAGAAGCATGTGCCGTGCATTTCGGCAGTTTTCATTGCGGGGATAGAGAACTGGCAGGCGGACTATTTAAGTCGCCAGCGGTTACTTCCAGGGCAATGGTCTCTGCATCCCGACGTCTTTTGGGCCATATGCCAAAGATGGGGGGTTCCAGATGTAGATCTCTTTGCATCCGGATTCAACAAAAAGATAGACAGATTTGTGGCAAGGACAAAAGATCCTCTTGCATGCGGGACGGATGCCTTGGTAATTGCGTGGCATCGGTTCTCCCTGATTTATGCATTCCCACCTATTCTGCTACTGCCACGACTCCTTCGCAGGATCAGGCAGGAAAGGAATTCAGTGTTTCTAGTGGCCCCCGCTTGGCCCAGAAGGACGTGGTATGTGGAAATAGTAAGGATGACAGTGGGTTCCCCATGGACACTACCGGTACGCCCAGACCTGCTATCTCAAGGTCCAGTATTCCATCCTGCCTTACAAACGCTAAATTTGACGGTTTGGCTATTGAGACATACGTTTTGAAGAGTCGTGGGCTTTCGGGTCCTGTGATATCTACCTTGAGCAATGCAAGGAAGCCAGCTTCTAGAATGATTTATCATAGAGTTTGGAAAGCTTATGTATCCTGGTGTGAATCCAGGGGTTGGCATCCCAGAAAATATCTGATAGGTAGAATTCTTGATTTTCTACAATTGGGATTAGAGATGAAGCTGGCTGAGTACCATCAAGGGCCAGGTCTCGGCCTTATCAGTATTATTTCAGCGGCCACTTGCTTCGCATTCTTTGGTTCGAAACTTCATGCAGGGGGTGACGCGTCTTAATCCTCCAGTTAAGGCGCCCCTCAAACCCTGGGACTTGAACTTGGTTCTGTTTGTGTTACAGAAACAGCCGTTTGAACCAATACGTCAGATTCCTTTGGTCTTGTTGACAAGGAAGTTAATTTTTCTGGTAGCCATTTCTTCTGCTAGAAGAGTATCAGAATTAGCAGCTCTTTCCTGTAAAGAGCCTTATTTGATTGTAGACAAGGATAGAGTGGTACTGCGCCCTCATCCTAGTTTCTTACCGAAGGGGGTTTCAGATTTTCAGCTAAACTAAGACATTGTTCTGCCTTCCTTTTTTCCAGACCCCTGTTCTCCGGAAGAAAGATCACTACATTCTTTGGATGTAGTAAGAGCAGTCAAGGCCTATCTGGAAGCAACTGCTCAGATTCACAAAACAGATGTTTTGTTTGTGCTGCCAGAGGGTCCCAGTAGAGGACAGGCAGCGTCAAAAGCTACCATTTCTAAATGGATTAGACAATTGATTATTCAAGCTTACAGTTTGAAACAGAAGATTCCTCCATTTCAGATCAGGGCACATTCCACAAGGGCTATTGGTGCTTCTTGGGCGGTGCATCACCGGGCCTCTATGGCTCAAATTTGCAAGGCCGTAACCTGGTCTTCAGTCAATATATTCACCAGATTCTATCAGGTGGATGTGAGAAGGCATGAGGATATCGCCTTTGGGCGTAGTGTGCTGCAGGCAGCGGTACAGGGTCCTCAGGTCTGATTGCACCCTACTTGGTTATGGTTCCCCTCCCCCCCCTCAGATAGCATTGCTCTGGGACATCCCATCAGTTATTACTGAGGTTCTGTGTCCCATGATGGTCGAAAATAGGATTTTTTATAACCGCTTACCTGTAAAATCCTTTTCTTTCGATGGACATCACGGGACACAGAGGTCCCGCCCCTCTTCTAATACACTATATTGCTTGGCTACAAAACTGAGGTATCCCTGCAAGGGGGAGGGATTATATAGGGGGTTGAACTTCCTGGTAGGGTGTGCCAGTGTCCAATCACCAGTGATACCTATATAACCCATCAGTTATTACTGAGGCTCTGTGTCCCGTAAAGTCCATCAAAAGAAAAGGATTTTACAGGTAAGCTGTTATAAAAAATCCTATTTTTTAGCGCTGTACATATTTGTGTTTATATGTAACCTTTTTGCTGCCAGTATATTGTGCAAGCATCAGCACAATATCTGAAGATACTATCTTCAGGTCCATCTAAGGCCTTGCTAAAGCCACATTTTTTTGAATGACTGTACAACGATTTTCTCCTTCACTGAGTTCCATGATGTTTTCATGCACAAACTTAAGTGATAGTGGGCCATTTGTACAGTAGGTGTCAGATCATGATTACCAGCAGCCCTACATTTGTTGCACTCTTCTCGCATAAAGACTTTAAATGGTAAGACCCCAGGAATTACAGCTAGATGAGTCTTCACTTCTTTAACCGGTTCCCGACCGGCGCATGCCGATGTACGTCGGCAGAATGGCACGGCTGGGCAAATGGGCGTACCTGTACGTCCATTTGAATTCCCCGCCGTGCCATTGCGTGCGCGCCCCGGCCGGGAACTCCGTGAGTCGGGTCGCGGGTCCCGCGGACTCGATCGCAGCGGGGATACCCGCGATCGCCTCACGGAGAGGACGAACGGGGAGATGCCGTTGTAAACAGCATCTCCCTGTTCTGCCTAGTGACAAGTGTCACTCGATCTCTGCTCCCTGTCATCGGAGCAGAGATCAGTGACGTCACACACAGAGCCCATCCCCCTACAGTTAGTAATCACTCCCCTAGGACGTACTTAACCCCTCCCCCTAGTGGTTAACCCCTTCACTGCCAGTGTCATTTACACAGTAATCAGTGCATTTTTAATCGCACTGATCGCTGTATAAATGACAATGGTCCCAAAAATGTCCGACATGTCCACCATAACTTCGCAGTCACAATAAAAATCACTGATCGCCGCCATTACTAATAAAAAAAAATTATTAATAAAAATGCCATAAAACTATCCCCTATTTAGTAAACGCTATAACGTTTACGCAAACCAATTAATAAACGCTTATTGCGATTTTTTTTTTACCAAAAATATGTAGAAGAATACGATCGGCCTAAACTGAGGGAAAAAAAACATTTTTTATATATTTTTGGGGGATATTTATTATAGCAAAATGTAAAAAAAATGCGTTTTTTTCAAAATTGTCGCTCTTATTTTGTTTATAGCGCAAAAAATAAAAATCGCAGAGGCGATCAAATACCACCAAAAGAAAGCTCTATTTGTGGGAAAAAAAGGACGTCAATTTTGTTTGGGAACCACGTCGCACGACCGCGCAATTGTCAGTTAAACCGACGCAGTGCTGAATCGCAAAAAACGCTCTGGTCAGGAAGGGGGTAAAATCTTCCGGGGCTGAAGCGGTTAAAGCACTTTTTTGTAGTTGCGCTAATATGTGCTCTAAACTGGTCAAGCACTAATGAGGCAGGTTTTTTCAGAAGCCCTCCAAGACGTTTGGACCACACTTTTTCAACCCATACTCTCATTCCATTTCCATCCATCCTTTCTCATGAACATGTATAGTGGGATAATTCAGGGAGCCGTCAGACTGTAACAGCCATCCGAGTGACCGCCTGCCCCCTTTTTCCCCATTTGTCTACACTACAGTGTTAACTTAAAGTGGTGTTCCGGACGAAATTATACTTTTTAAATAAAAATACCCCTATAATACACAAGCTTAATGTATTCTAGTAAAGTTAGTCTGTAGACTAAGGTCTGTTTTGTTAGTTTATAGCAGTAGTTTGTTATTTTATAAACTTACAGCAGGCCGTGGCCATCTGAAGCCAGTGTGTATTTCTTCCTGGATCTCATCCTTGCAGATCTCGCACATGCTCAGTGCAGCACAAGCAGTGTAATAGGTTTCAGGTCAGGTTTTCATAGCAACGGCAGTTTCAGAGGAAGTTGCCGCCCCTTCCCAGAAGGCATTGCAAACAGGAAATGATGCGGTGAGCCGTGGCCAGGGAGGAGGAAGTGAAAAATGAATACAGCAGATATACAGTAGGTGCTGAGAAAAAAAATTAAAAAATATCCAATTTGTTTACAATGCACAGTTTAGTGAGAGTTGCTGAAGAGTTGTAAAAGTGGGTGGAACTCCACTTTAAGTTTAAGAGTCTGCTTCAACACTTGGACTGACAGCCCAGGTGGATTTGCCCCCCCCCCCCCCCCCCCATGAAAAAAATAGATTTCAGCAATTAACTGCCACACGTCCATCATCCATTGGCACAGTGCATTTTTCTCCACTTTTATTTGCTCTAATAATAGTCTAAGACAGTTTGTTCATTATGGAGAAATACTTAACCACTTTCATACCGGGCCTATTCTGGCACTCCTTTCCCAATGTATAAATCATTTTTTTGCTAGAAAAAAATACTCAGAACCTCCAAATATTATGTATGTTTTGTTTTTTTTAGCAGACACGGTGAGGAATAAAATGGCAGTTGTTGCAACTTTTTTGCGCAACAATTTTTCAAACGTGTTTTTTTTGGGAAAAAATAAGTTTAATGAATTTAAAAAATCACACAAAATCACCCAATTTTTTTGTGTAATGTGAAAGATGATGTTACGCCAAGTAAATGGATACCTAACATGTCACACTTTAAAATTCCGCACACTTGTGGAATGGCGCCAAATTTTGGTACTTAAAACTCTCCATAGAGGTTTCAATTTTTTTTACAGGTTACCAGTTTAGAGTTACAGAGGAGGTCTAGTGCTAGAATTGTTGCTCTCGCTCTAACGCACGTGACAATAACTCACATGTGTGATTTGAACGGTGCTTACATGTGCGGGCGCGACGTTCGTGTGCATTCGCTTCTGTGCACGAGCACACGGGGATTCTTAAAAAAAAAATTTTTTTTTTTATATTGTTTATTTTACTTACGTTTTATTTTTACACCTTCTCTTTAATTTTTTTTTTTTTTTGATCAATTTTATTCCTATTACAAGAAATGTAAACATCCCATGTAATGGGAATGTGCGTGACAGGTCCTCTTTATGGAGAGATGTGGGGTCTCACTCACCTGTCCCGGGGTCCAGCGATGTCGGCACCCGAGACCGAACCGTCCCTCGATCCTCGGGTGCTGCCGCCGCCATTCTCAGTGAGGGAATCAGGAAGTGAAGCGTTGCGGCTTCACTTCCCGATTCCCTACTGCGCATGCGCGAGTCGCGCTGCGCTTTCTCAATGGTCCCCGCTATCTCCTGGGACCTGTGTCTTTCCCAGGAGACAGCGGGGGAGTGCGGGAGGGGGCGTGACTCCCGCGGGAGTCTATTCCCGGAAGTGGGTGCAGATACCTGTCTTAGACAGGTATCTGCACCCCCCTCCCCCCTGAAAGGTGCCAACTGTGACACTGGAGGGGGGGGAGGAATCCGATAAGTGGAAGTTCCACTTTTGGGTGGAACTCCGCTTTAATCTGCTTTTATATTTTTCAGAAATGTTTTTTTGTGTGTGTGTTTTCGGTCCTTTTTTTGGTTTTTACATATTTAAGTCTTTCTAGTTCGTTGTTTGTCAAAAAAGGCTGATTAAACGATGTCATTATTTGCCTTGCTCTTGTGAGGTTTGCATGTACAGTCCAGCTGTGTGTATGTTAGAGAACAGTGATGACAGGACACAGTGTAGTAAATAAGTTCATCACTTGTTATTGGTGTAAAGTAACTGGTGTTGAATGAGGGAAAAACAATGTCTTTCTATTTCTGCATTCTACAGGGCCTCTCTGATAGCAAATGGAGCATGACAGCCAGACTCTTCTCTGGAAAAGCACACTCTTGGAATCTCACAGATCACATATTGCCACTAACCTAATACATTTTATGGATCAGTATGATGTATCTTGTTATGTATACAACCAATGTGTAAATCAGCAAATAGATTAATGGTATATTATTTTTCAGACTTCAGTTGGAGAGAGTCTAAAGAAGGAGGCCCTGAAGAAGAGAGTAATGATGCAGGTACTGTGTAATATGCAGTCTGTTGTGCTGAGAGATTGTACTCCACGAATATTTTATATATCATTATATTTTAGCAATGGGTTGATAATACCTGATGGATGAATTACTCTTATAAGAGAACACTAGCGGCACCTCAAGACTACAAGGGCATCGCAAAGTTAACAGTGTAATAAGTGCTAAATTTATACTGGCAATCGGGCTTAAGCCAGGCCATAGATGGATCAAAATTCGGCCAGTTCAGCAGACACTGGCTAAATTTAATTCCGTCTATGGGCAGGCTGGTTGTACAGAAGTCGATCTCCGGCAGGCAGCCTGACTGTGGATCAGTTCTGCAGTGATGTACACTTGTATATACACTTGATGATCTGCGAAGCCATCCACCTGTCATTGATTTTAACAGGCTACAAGCAGAGGGTTGCACAGAACATCTGAGCCTCCCATGCAGATGAGGATGATCCTTTTGTACGGGTGTATACACTTGTGAATGAGGCTTAAATATTGAGTGCGCCTGCTTTGATTTCACAATTATTTTTTTTGGGTATTGATAGCAAAGTAGTGTGGGTATAGTATATATCTACCCTAGTGTTATAGACAACAGTTGACACCTTCTGCCATGCAACTTTAATGATTAGCACTTCAAGGCACCATGCACCAACATTTGTCTTAACACATTCCATGGTGATTAGATTAAGGCTACTGAGTTACCTGTGTGTCTATAAATGCTGGGGTATGTTTCTGACACTTGTTAGAACTGAAGAAGCTTCTTGAATGAGTAGTGAAACACATTCACCGATAAGCCATAACATTATGCGCACCCACCTCATATATTGAGTTTGTCCCCCTTTGCTGTCAAAACAGCCCTGACCTGTTGAGGAATGGCCTCAACTAGACCTCTGAAGGTATGTTGTGGTATCTGCCACCAGGCCATCCGTAGCAGACCCTTTAGGTCCTGTAAGTTGTGAGGTGGGGCCTCCATGGATCAGACCTGTTTATCCACCACATCTCACAGATGCTTGATTGGATCGAGATCTGGAGAATTTGGAGGCCATGTCAACTTCTCAAACTCATTGCATTCCTCAAACCATTCTTGAAACCGTTTTGCAGTGTAGCAGGGCTCATTGTTCTGCTGAAAGAGGCCATCAGGGAATACCGTTTCCATGAATCGGTGTACTTGATCAGAAATAAACTATAGGTAGTTGGTACGTATTAAAGTACCAACCACATGAATGGTAGGACTGAGGTTTCTGAGCAGAACATTACCAAAAGCATCACTCTGCCTTCACCAGCTTGCCTGCTTCCCATACTACATCCATCCTGATGCCATCTCTTCCCCAGGTAACATATCCACACATCCGACCATCCACATGATGTAAAAGTAAACATGATTCATCAGACTAGGCCACCTTCTCCCATTGCTCCTTGCTCCAGTTCTTATGCTCATGTGCCCTTGGTCGGTGCGTGTACAATTTGGTCCTTGTCAGTCACTCATATCCTTATTCATTCCCATTTTTTTCTGCTTTCAACACATCAACATCAGGGATAATGTGTTCGCTTGCTGCCTAATGTATCCTACCCACTTTCATGTGTCATTGTAACAAGGTATTTAATATTATTCAATTTGCCTGTCAGTGGTCATAATATTATAGCTGATCAGTGTAAGTAGTTGCAGTGGCTGTCATTAAAGTGATTGTAAAGTCCCGTTTTGTTATAAAAAAAAAAAAATGTTATACTTACCTGCTCTGTGAAGTGGTTTTGCACAAAGCAGCCCAGATCCTCCTCTTCTCAGGTCCCTCTATGCTGCTTTTGGCCCCTCCCTCCTGTCTAATGCCCCCACAGCCAGAAGATTGCTATGGGGGCACCCGAGCTGAGCTGCAGCTCCATGTGTCCATTCAGACAATTCTTGGGCCCACCCCCTCTCTCCTGATGGGCTAACTGACTTTGACAGCAGTGGGAGCCAATGACGCCGCTGCTGTGTCTCAGCCAATCAGAAAGTTGAGTCTCAGATGGCCAAGGGACTTGTGAACATTGCTGAATAGAGATGGGGCTCAGGTAAGTATTACGGGATTCTGGGGCAGCTGTTACACACAAAAGGCTTTTTTATCTTAATGCATAGAAATGCATTAAGATAAAAAAACCTTCTGCCTTTACAACTTCTTTAAAAAGAAGAGTCAAAGCAAAGGTGCACTTTAAGTGCTAGAGTTAATCCTATGGCTGGCAGCTAGGTAGGTATTAGTATGTAAAGAAAAGTGTGGCAGTTTTTCTTTATGTGAAACTGTACTACTAGAAAATACCATAGTTTCCCCTTTTGATGTTTAGCTGGAATGCAAAATTCACGTAGCATGATTTCATATTTATGTTTGACTGAAATCTTGGATGCCTAAGCCCAGGTTTACACTGATGCGGGTTAGAAAACGTGCAAGTTAAGCTGAACTCGCATGATTTCAAACCGGCAATGCAGTCCGACTTGGGGGGGCGATTTCATGCACAGATGTCTATTCAAATCACCCCCGAAGTGGCCAAAAGTAGTACAGGAACTACTTTTGGGAATCGGGGCAGCCCCGCAAAGTTGGCGTTGCACCGATACGGACGGTGCCATTGCCAGAAATAGCTGCTGATTTGGCATGCGATTTGACATGTCAAAATGCATGCCAAAGTGGCCCAATGTAAACGCAGGCTAATTCAGCGTTATTTCCAATGCCACGCACTAGGGCTGCAACTAACGATTATTTTCATAATCGATTAGTTGGCCGATTGTTTCGGTTAATAACCTTAAAGTGTGGTGTATAATTTAGTTAATATGTAAAGTTTAAAAAAAAAAAGGCAATTTATTCTTAAATGTCAATAACCAACTATATGGTTAGGGAGCAAAATCTAATCCACTCTGAGACTTAGGGCTCTTTCACACTGACGATCCGTATGTCCGTTTTTCATCCTTCCATTTTCGGATGAAAAACTGACATACATGTATTCCTATGGAGCGTCAGATGTCAGCGGTGACATATCCGCTGACATCCGACCCGCTCCGATCTGAAAAGTGTAACGGAGGAAAACCCTACTTTTCCATCCGTTATCGGATCGGGTGACGACGGACTCTACGGTCCGTCATCATCCGATCCCCCATAGGGGAGAGCGGCGCTCTGACAGGTCCGTCGCTGCACAGTGTGCAGCGATGGTCCTGTCATCTTTCTGCTCAGTGGGGATCGGCGGAGCGATCCCCGCTGAGCAAGCGGGTGTTCACGGGGCGGATCATCACTGATCCGCCCCGTGTGAAAGAGCCCTAACAGACAAAAGAGATATATTGTATATACTATTAGAGGTTGAAGCTGGTAAATATCACCAGACTCGGATCAAAATATTTTATTTAAAGAAAAACAAAGTTGACTGTTTTGCAGATTTTCAAACAGAACTGTAATTTATTATATGCTGGCCATACAAAAATAATATCTTCCTTCAAAAAAAAAAATGTAACTTTAAGAACGTTCATTTGATTTTCTAATCGTTAGTGGGGTCAAATTGACGTTTGTTTTCAACCACAGTGACGTGAAAATGTGGAAATAAAAGAAAACTTCTTGGTCAAGGGAATGTGGTTTTCATTCAGAAATGACATTCATTTTAAAACAGAATGTTGAAAGTGAAATTTTCAAACAACATTCTTTCATTCAGCGAATGTACAAAGATTTTTCGTATGAATATTCTCATCTGAAAATTGATCCGTGTGGCCAGCATAAGGCATGGTGCACACCTATGCAGTTTGCTTTTGATCAGTTTCAGCAGTGCTTTTTGCTGTGTGTTTTGATTTTTGCAAACGTGATTTTGCTGCGATTTGCGTTTTTGCCTTTCTTTTATGCTTTTTTTTTTTTTTGGCCAATTTGTTGTTGGGCAGATAAAAAAAAAAAAAAAAAAACACAAATTGCTGCAAAAACACACTACATGCTTTTCTGCAGCTTCTCCATTAAATTATATTGAACCAAAAAAGCAAAAGCGTTGAAAAAAGTCCTTGACCCTTTCCAAATACGCAGCGGCTGAAAAAAAAAGCATAAATGTGAATGTGTCCCATAGGAAACCATGTTAAATGAACTGTAGTGCGTTTTGGCAAAAAGCACCAAAAAAAAAAAAAAACATGTATGAACCAGGCCTAAGACATTTAGTAAAATAATGGGGTTAAAAAAACTAAAATTAACCCTTTATAGTACAAAAAGAGCAAATCGCTAATGTAAGGGGTTAATTTTTTTACTGTGGAACAGTGAAAGTAATATTTACAGTAGCGATTTTTTGCTACTTTTTTTTACTATTAGCCCGGTTCACACAGGGGTGGCACGACTTGCAGGTCGCCTCACCGAGGCGACCTGCACACGACTGCCACGGCGACTTGCAAAACGACTATATGTCGTATATGTATAGAAGTCTATGCAAGTCGCCCCAAGTCGCCCCCAAAGTAGTACAGGAACCTTTTATCTAAGTCGGAGCGACTTGCGTCGCTCCTATTAGAACGGTTCCATTGTACAGAACGGGAGGCGACTTGTCAGGCGGCTAGGTCGCCTGACAAGTCGCCCCTGTGTGAACCGGCACTAAAGGGCTAATTTTTGTTTTTTTAACCCCATTATGTTACTGGCTGATTAAGCAATTATGAAAATCACAATCGATTAATTTCATAATCGATTAGTTGTCGATTAATCGTTTAGTTATTTCGGCCCTACCACTGACTAATATCCATTGCAATAATGATACCTAGAAGTCATATATGTTGCCTAATAGGGGCTGGAGACTATCAGGAGTTGAATGTTTTGTTGGTAT
Organism: Aquarana catesbeiana; assembly: GCF_042186555.1. Lineage (NCBI taxonomy): Eukaryota > Metazoa > Chordata > Amphibia > Anura > Ranidae > Aquarana > Aquarana catesbeiana. The sequence goes on along the minus strand of NC_133325.1, from coordinate 695,008,971 downwards.
TTGATGTATATACATTATCTTTATTGTACAGAAGCTCATAAAATGATCACTTAAAATTCTCTCTGGATTCATGTGCAATGTTGTAAATATATCTCTTGTTAAACCAGTAGATTACTTTTCTGGATAACATTCCAGTAAATATCCTTTATATTGCTGACAGGTGTGATACCCCACCTGGCTTTTTACAGTGAGGGGGGCCTGGTAGAGTTTGCCATAATCACCCTGAGGTCATTGTAATAAAATGTGATAAATTACAGAAATGTTCTTGTTTATATATCTCTTCCAAGACCAAGCTGGGGATGCAGAGAGCCCTGGAGGAGGATCCCTCTGTGTACGAGTATGACAGTATATATGATGACCTACAGAAGAAAAAAGAGGAAGATACAGCTAAGCTGCTTTCTGGGCAAGATAAAAAAGTATGTATACACTGTCCAATTGTATAGTGCCCAATTTTATAGTTTAAGTTTTTTCTGAAGCTATGTGAAAATATAGTATTCTGAATAGAATTTGTATGGGCCAGTTTATGCTGGAAATAGTTTCAGTTATGGCTGTAATTTTAAAAAGAACCTGTCAGCCCGATTTTGGGGCGGCGCGGGCCTTGGGTATCAGGTGCATAGCTATCTACTATTGCTATCATGCTTGATGTGAAATGTATTACGTGGAATGTGCGGGGCCTCAGGGCAAAGCCTAAACGAAATGCAGTTTTGTCATATCTTAAGGCACAACGTGCAGACCTTATAGTGCTAGTTGCAACTTATCTCACAGGCCAGCTCCAGATGGCTCTTAAAAAGCCGTGGGTGGGATGGCTATATCAAGCCCCCCACTCTGCAAACACCAGGGGTGTTGCCATACTGGTGGCCAAAACAGTGCAATTTGTACTAATAATGCTCAGGTCTGACCCCCAGGGCAGAGTTTTATTTTTACATGCTAAATTAAATGGCCTAGAGATCTTGATCTTAGCAATTTACATACCTCCTCCCTTCCAATTCAATGTCTTAAATGAAGGTTTGGAATTTATGTCACAATTCCCTACTGTTCCTGCAATTTGGTTGGGAGATTTTAACAATGTTGTGAACAGAAACTTAGACCGACTGTCATTAACACCCCATGTTAATCCCCCCCAATCACACACCAGGTTTGGTAAACTCCTCACTGATCTCGCCCTAATAGACACATAGAGACATCGCTACCCTCTAGACAGGGCATTCTCATGCTTTTCAACGAAACATAATTCTATGTTACTAATAGACCTTATACTGCTATCCCACACCCTTCTTCCTATGTTGGGAGAGGTGGGATTTAACCCATGCGTTCTACCTGATCATGCCACATATTGGATTATACTTCAAGTCGATTCCCCCCCAGACATACAACTGGAAACTTAACCCCTTTTGGCTGACGGCTGTCCCCGACTTGGGGAAGGCTGGCATTGAGTGGGATTTCTTCTTCCAGACGAATAGAGACACGGCGCCATTCGGTGTGATATGGGATTCTTTTAAATCCCATGCCCGTATGGTCCTGTCTCAGCGTATATCCAGATACCGGAAGACCTCATCTCAGGTGATCAGACAAGCAGAACAGTCGATTGCAGATGCAGAGAAAAACTTTACTGACGTCCCTTCACCATCTACAGAAGACCATATGAAACTACAGGCCAGAATAGTAAATAATCTTCATTTTGAGAAGGCTGAAAGAAAAATATATTATAGTAAGCAGAGGCAGTACAAATGTGGAGAACGGGCGGGTCGTCTCCTGGCCTACCTGGCCCATCCAGACCACAGGCCTCCTATGGTGGTTTCCCTCCATACTACTGACAGTGCATTATTGACCGACCTTGACGAGGTGGCCGGAGAGTTTCGCTCCTTCTTCGCGTCCCTATACTCCTCTGCTACTAACAATCCAAGGGATGAGATAGTGTCACTTTTGTCGGACATAGAATTACCCAGTCTTACACAATCCCAATTTGAGTTGTTGGAGGCTCCTATCACTGAAGACGAAGTAGCGAAGGCAATGTCCCTGCTTAACCTATCCAAAGCGCCAGGTTCCGATAGCCTGCCCCTTGAATTTTACACAACCTATAGTGAGACCCTAATCCCTAGACTCCATGAGCTATTTTTTTTTTTAACAGTAAAGTTTTTTATTTTATTAAACATTTAAGACAGTACAAACAATGTCAGCATTTGTTGAGGATCCGACATGAATCAACAGACTACAAACTTATAGCAGTACATGTGTAAAACATAAACTCCTCCATTCCATCTGCTAATATAATAAGCATAAGCTTGATCAAAGAAGCAACCGGGGGGCCCAAGCCTGTACAGGATGAGAGATGTGTTATCGTCATATAACTTTTCCTTGATGGGATAATTTGAGAAAATCTTTACATACACCATTAGTGTGCTATTGATCACTCATCCTCACCACCTCCCGGACTAGGGAGGAGGGGGGGAGGGGAAAAGAAACATAGGCGCCCGTGGTCCCCCCCAACCCCTGGGGTCAACCACCTGCACCCATCCAGCTCGACCACACCTTGTCGAATTTCTGAGGACAGTTCCTGCTCTCGTAGGTTAAGCGGTATAGCGGCAGTGCATTGTTTACCGCCGCCTCCCATGCCCCTTTAGTAGGGGCCTCTTTGTTCTTCCAATTAAGGAGAATTTCTCTCCTGGCGTAGAATATGGAGTATGTTAGGCATTGTTTAATATATCGGTCACCCTCTATGTCCTCCAAATGACTGAGTAATAGGACCGATGGGTCCTCTGGTACCTCGGCTCCACACACCACCCCCAGCTTGTTTGCCACCGCGCTCCAATATGGGCGGAGCTTGGGACAGGACCAGACCATGTGAAAGAACGTTCCCACTTCTAGTTCGCATCTAGTACAGGTGGGGGGCTTTTCAGGATATATTTGTGCTAGTCGCTGAGGCGTATAGTAGGCTCTATGGATAAATTTTAGTTGAATAAATCTATCTTTGGCTGCAATCATGGAGGGGATAAACGTGGACAGGCACTCTTCCCATTCCTCCTCCCCCAGCGAGGGAATATCTGTCTGCCATTTGATTCTGGTTCTGTCGGTTTTAACATCGTGGGCCACTGTTAAATACAAGTAAAGAGAAGACAGGGGTTTCTCCAGCATCCCGGAGATCAAGAGACGTTCGATTGAATCTGGCTCTAGCGTCACCTGATCAGGAAACTGGGCCCTGAGGGCGTGCTGCAACTGTATATATCTGAAAAGGAAGGAGCTTGGTAGATTATGGGCCTGTTGCATCTCTCTAAATGACAGAACTCTCCCCCGTGACATCACCTGTTTTAATTTGGTGATGCCTCGCCTTGCCCATATTGCCGGGTCTGGGACAGTGAAGAGGTGCGGGAGCATAGGATTGGCCCACAGTGGGGTATGTGGGGACACAGTGGCTGGTTGTAATAGAGCTGCCCTAGCGGACCTCCATACCTGAATGGTGGTCTTCATGGGGCCTGTAACTGCAGGGGTGGCCTTCATTCCTCTGTACGGGAGGTTGGAGAGTGCCGCGTAAGAGCCCATAACCGCCGCCTCCAATGTGACAGCCGGATTTTGGCGGGGCTGCGAGAACCACCACCTCACCGTTACTAGGACAGCCGCCCAGTAATAAATTAGAAAATTCGGCAGAGCTAATCCACCCCCCGAAAGAGGAAGATACAATATAGCCTTAGCAACCCTTGGCGCTCTCCCAGCCCAGATGAAAGCAGTCACAGCACTCTCTAGCTTGCGGAAAAAGGATTTGGGTATTAAAACTGGGGTTTGCCTAAAGTAATATAGAAATTTTGGTAAATAGATCATTTTCAATAGGTTCCCCCTACCCACCGGGGACAGAGGGAGAGATCTCCAAGTGGAGCATTTTTGTTGCAGTTGAGGCAGTAATGGGTAAACATTCCTGTCCAGGTACTCCTTTAACTCACCCCCCACACGTACTCCCAGGTATGTGAATTCTCTCACCCACTTCAGTGGAGTATTTGTGTCTATAGGTGGTAGGGAACTGCTAAGAGGAAAAAGCACCGATTTGTTCCAATTAATGCGGATGCCCGAAAACCGACCGAATGTGTCGAAGAGGGCCAGATCTGCCCTCAGGGAGTTCGAGGCATCCGCTAGATACAGGAGGGAGTCATCCGCATACAGCGAGATTTTCTCGGTGACAGCTCCTACCTGTATCCCCTTGACCATTTCATCTGCTCTAAGTAGGATGACTAGCGGTTCGAGTGCCATAGCAAAGAGGGCTGGGGAGAGCGGGCACCCCTGCCTCGTGCCCCTCTCCAGGGAGAATCCCTCCGAGAGGGTGCCATTTGTGCGGATACGGGCCGTGGGCCTGGCGTACAGCAGTCGGAGCCATGTCAGGAATTTAGGCCCAAAGCCAAACCTAGAGAGCACCACCCATAGGTAGCCCCACTCGACGGAGTCAAACGCTTTCTCCGCGTCGAGTGAGGCCACCACTCCCGAACCCCTCGACTCAGCCAGAGCTATATGCGTGTGCAGTCTACGAATGTTTATGTCTGTTCCCCTGCCCGGCATAAAGCCTGTCTGGTCTGGATGAATTAGGGCCGTAATCACCATATTTAGTCTGTTGGCAAGGACCTTTGAAAGGATCTTAGTATCTACATTAAGTAGAGAGATGGGGCGGTAGGATGAGCATAAGGTCGGGTCCTTTCCTGCCTTGGGAATGACGACAATCACCGCCTCATACATAGAGTCAGGAATAGATTCCGCGGTCAAGGATTTTGACAGTAGGGATTGGATTTTGGGGGCCAACTGTTCTGCATACATTTTATAAAGTTCGACTGGAATGCCGTCCGGGCCAGGGGTTTTGCCCGTCTGCATCATTTTTAATGCTTTTAGAATTTCCTCGACACTAATGGGAGCGTCTAGTTTATTAGCATAGGTAGAGGTAAGAGTTGGTTTATCAATATTGTCCAAGTAAGCGGTCAGCTCCGCAGGGTGGTAATCCACCCTGGAGCGGTATAAGTTCTTATAGTAGGAGGCAAATTCCTTGTTGATGTCATCTGGGGAGGTGAGCATAGATCCCCCATCATCACATATTTGTCCTATTGACATCCCCCCCGAGTGTTCTCTAGAGAGCCACGCCAGGAGGCGACCCGTCCTCTCCCCCTGCTCAAATATCCTCTGTTTTTGGTGCAAAAGTCTCTTTTGGGTTAGAGACGTTCGCACCATGAGGGTCTCTCTCAGAAGCTCCTGCAGTCTCCCGTATGTCTGGGGGTCAGGGGAGCTAACGTAGAGAGCCTCCTGCCTTCCTGCCTCCTCTTCCAGGCGTGTAAGTTCCTTTCTCCTGTCCCTGCGAACCCCTGAGATGATGGTCTGGAACTGTCCCCTGGTGAACGCCTTAAAAGCATCCCAGACCGAGGCCGCCGAAGCAGACTCCTCGTTCTCCACCCAGTATGTCTCCAACTGCTGTCTATACAGCGGCTCCACCTCCACATCCGAGATCCAATACCTCGACAGGCGCCAGAGTCTGTCAGATGGGGCCACCGAGGCATCTAGATCCAGGAGAAGCGGGGCATGGTCCGAGATTCCCCGGGGAAGAATTTTAATTTCACGAACTCTAGGTAGGACAGAACCCCCCGCGTAAACTAAATCAATTCTCGAGAAGGTTCTGTGCGACGCAGAGTGACAGGTATACGCCTTTTCATGTGGGTGCTTCCATCTCCATAAGTCAAACATACCATAGGTGGCCGCCCACTCTGCGAGCCCCTGCGAGGTCGCACCAGTGGGGGTCAGTCTGTCCAGACCTGCATCCGGCACCAGATTAAAGTCTCCCAAGATTACTACGTTTTCTGTGGCAAATTCCGCTATTTTCGCAGTTATTTGATTCAGTATTTGAAGGGAGGCCGGGGGCGGGAGATATAGGCCCACAATAACCCATGGAACATTGTAAAGCAGGGCATGCAACACCACATATCTACCCCCCGGGTCCAGAGCCAGGTCAAGGAGCTTGAAAGGGAGTGTCTTGAGAATTAATATGCTTACTCCTCTTGAAAAGGAGGAGTATGTCGCATGATAATGATACCCCACCCACGGTTTTTTAAGACTAAAGGTCCTTTTCCCCACCAAATGTGTCTCCTGGAACACACACACATGGGGTTGGTAGGTCTTAACAAACTGAAAGACCAATGAGCGCTTCACCGGAGAGTTCAGGCCCCGTGTGTTCCAGGAGAGCAGTCTAAGGGAGGTCATCTATGTTGTAGAGAAGTATATTAGGATCAATGGGAGGTATCAGCTCCTTGGCCAAAGGTCTGGGTTCAGGTGGGCTAAACCAGGACTTTAAGCAGCTTGGAATGATTTGTAGGTAATCTGCCTGTAGCACTGTCAAAAGCAAAAAACTTATAAAAACAAAAAAAGCAAAACAACACAAGTGGGTCTGCAACTGCAGGCCATTTAAACCAAACATCCCCCCCCCACCCCGCCCCTCCCCCCAACATGGCAAGAGGGGCCTCATTCCCATCCAACAAAAAAGGGGAAGGCTTAAAGCCATCATGAGGGCAGTGTGCAAACGGCGCTCAGCCTGTCACCGGCAAATCAGCTTCTTGTTATCCGGCACGGATAGTTTAGTGTGAATCACCCGGGTCCCCGGGGGCGCTTACTTAAACTTTCAAAAGTTGCGTATCATATGCCTGCCCCAGTCAGTATCGAATTACAACTTGGGTCCACACCATGCCCCCCCATTCTTAACAGGAGGTGCCATGCATAGGAAGTCTCGGGCCGGCAAGTCCAAAGACAGGGTCCGTAACCCCTCCGCCCCCACCCCTCCTAAGGCATCAATGAAGGAGAGTCCCCTCCGTAGAAGAGGAAAGACAAGAGAGGGGAGGGGGGCACGCCCTGGGAGCCATCCCCGGCAAGGGAGATCACATGGGCAAACCAAGACCGGATCAGTTAACAAGTTCCAGGATCACCATTACATGGCCTCTCCCGAGTGGTACGATGAGACAAGGTGAACCCTGGGAGGCCAAGTTAACCTCCCTGGGGAGTTGCTGCATTAAGTTTGGTCCTCTCAGACTTTATATGGTGCACATGCACCTGTATGAAAAGGTCTCAAAAAGGGATCAGTCACGCATTTCATCAGGCACGTGTGGGGGGGCCCAACCCAGGATTCAATCAGAGGGGCAGCACATGAATAGAGCAGAGTGAGCGGGATTTAGGGGCGAAGAGTCTCAGCCCACGCTGCAGCATCCCTGGGCGATGTGAAAAATTGTACCCTCTCACCATCCTGTACCCGTAGCTTAGCAGGGAAGAGCATGCTGTACTTCACGCCCTTTTGTCTCAGCATGGCTCTGACTTGGTCAAAGGATTTGCGGCGGCGTTGGGTCTCCACTGAGTAGTCCGGGAATATAAGCAGGGTTGCATCACCCACCTTTAGGTCTCCTTGCACCCTGGCTGCGCGGAGGATCGTGTCCCGATCTCTGTAATGCAGGAGCTTGAATATAAAGGTGCGCGGTGGGGCTCCCGGAGGTCCCCTAGACGCTGGCATCCTATGGGCTCTCTCTATAGAGAAGTGGGGAGAAAAGGCGGCCCTGGGGAGCAGCTTAGGCAAGAGGTCCTCCATGAATGCGACCGGATCAGCCCCTTCAGCCCCCTCAGGAAGGCCAAGGATCCTCAGGTTGCTCCTCCGATTGCGGTTCTCCGCGTCTTCAGCTCTATTTTCGAGGTATTTGACTTTCAGTTTCAGGGCCTGAATGTCCGCATGATGCTCCCTCTGAGTATCTTCCACATCTGATACCCGTCTTTCCGCCTCGGTCACCCGGTCCCTGAATTTATCCATGTCCCTGCGGATGAGGGCAGTCTCCGTCTGTACATGGTCAATTTTGGTGGTTAAGGTTGCCTGGCAAGTAGTTATGGCCAGCATTAGGGCATCAAAAGCCGCAGAGCCCGCCTGTATAGCTCCGTCAGGAGAGGAGGCCGACGGCGACGCCATCTTGGACGCCTCGTGTGCGGCGGATCTCGGGGCAGAGCGGGTCTTCGCCGGGGTGTTAGTGTACCTGTGCTGGCTCGATTTCCTCCCCGCGGGCATCGCCCAGTCCACACACCAGAGCCTCCGGGAGCGATAAGGTCCAATTCTGCGATCCTTCACACTAGGATAGCTGTAGGATTGATGGCCGGAGACGGGAGCTCAGCTAACACACGTCTGCTCCCAGCGCCATCTTGGACACGCCCCCTCCATGAGCTATTTTACTCTATATTTGAGTCCAGCTCTTTACCCTCCTCCGTGAGCGAGGCTATATTGTACTGCTACCCAAACCTGGCAAAAATCTAGAACTCCCTCAATCGTATCAACCAATATCTCTCCTTCAACTAGATATTAAAATCCTGGCTAAGATCCTGGCGCTACGCTTGAACAAAGTGATCCTTACATTAATTCATCCGGACCAGACTGGGTTTTTGCCAGCTAAAAATATGGCATACAACTTACGTAGGCTCCATATGAATATACAGGCTGGACATGATGAGCTGGGCTCTAGAGTTTTGGTGTCTCTCGACGCCGCAAAGGTGTTCAACTCAGTTGAGTGGGAATACCTCTGGGAGTGCCTTGCAAGATTTGGATTTGGACCCAATTTTATTAAATGGATTTGACTTCTATATCAGTGCCCACGTGCCATGGTCTTCGTCAGTGGAAAAGTCTCTGACCTCTTCCCTCTTTCAAGGGGCACACGACAAGGATGTCCCTTATCCCCCCTATTATATGCCCTTGCAGTAGAACCCCTTGCCTCCTCCCTTAGAATGCATCCAGGCATCTGTGACGTGGAGACTTGATGGAAAAGATCAGTCTATACGCATACGATATGTTGCTATATTTAGAAGATGCAGGCCCATCCCTACAATTAGCCCTTGAGGTTATTCAAAAATTTGGTAGATATTCGAGCCTGAAGATTAACTGGGACAAATCCCAGATTGTCCCGATAGATGTAAGTGTCCCTCCAGAACTACAGACCTCCTCCCCACTCCTTAGAGTTAGCTCCATGACATACCTTTGAATTGTGATCACCCACTCGCCAGAGGACTATGTCTGACTCAACATAGAACCCCTGATAGCAACGTTAAAATTTAAAATGCAGACATGGACCAAATTACCCCTTGGGGTGATGGGCTGGGTGAACCTAATCAAGATGGTTCTCCTCCCCAAATTTTTATATGTTTTATGGCATGCCCCGGTCTACTTGGCTCTAAGGATCTTCAAATCTATTGAAGCCCTCCTCAACTCTTTTGTCTGGGGGTCGAGTCGGCATAAGCTGTCCTGGCAAACACTGAAAAAGCCTACTGAATTGGGTGGTGTGCCACTACCTGACTTTAATCTTTACTACCTGGTGGTTCAACTATCCCACTTTTTTCATCTAGACAAACCTGATATAGACCGTTACTTGACTTTGATATGCTCCTCTTACAATAGCGGGCTTACCCACCCTTTCCAAATTCTGTTTAGAGGTATTGCAGGTACATGTGGGTTGGGTAACCATAAAGGATTATTATACTATCACTGCAGAATATGGGAGGTGGTGAGGCGTAGATTGAAGATGCCACTCACACATTACCACACATCCCTATGGGACAATCCCAATCTAGGAGAATTATTAACTGTGCCAAACCATGGCCTGTGGCTTAACCAGGGGGTAAGGTATTTGTTGGATGTTTTAATGTGATAGGGCTCTTTCACACGGGGCGGATCAGTGATGATCCGCCCCGTGAACACCCGCTTGCTCAGCGGGGATCGCTCCGCCGATCCCCGCTGAGCAGGAAGATGACAGGTCCATCGCTGCACACTGTGCAGCGACGGACCTGTCAGAGCGCCGCTCTCCCCTATGGGGGATCGGGTGATGACGGACCGTAGTGTCCGTCGTCACCCGATCCGATCCGAAAACGGACAGAAAAGTAGGGTTTTCCTCCGTTACACTTTTCGGATCGGAGTGGGTCGGATGTCAGCGGACATGTCACCTCTGACATCCGACGCTCCATAGGGATACATGTATGTCCGTTTTTCATCCGAAAACGGAAGGATGAAAAACGGACATACGGATCCCTCGTGTGAAAGAGGCCATACTGTTTTAAAATCATTTCAACAACTTAAAGTGGAATTCTGTCTTCGTAACACCATTCACTTCCGTTACCTCCAGCTCCGTCATGCCCTCAGGGCTCAATTCGATGAAACTTTCCCCAACATAGAACAGACGGGGCAAGACTCTCGCAAACTTATTTCGGGGTTATACAATTCACTGCTCTGTCCCACAGCGACAACCCTTGCATATAAATTGAAAGATAAATTGAAAGATTGTTGGTCTGGGGATGTGGGGGGCTGGAGGATGATGAGTGGGAGGACACCTGCAAAAAGGACTCCACTAAGTTATCGGACTGTCTTACACAACTCTACTCTACATTATACATAGATCATATTTGACCCCTCTCCGTCTAGCCAAATACAAATACAGTTATGGCTACATAACTGGGGATGTAGCCATGTTCAGAATTAAGCAATCACATTCAAACTCATGTTAAATAGGAGTCAGTACACACCTGCCATCATTTAAAGTGCCTCTGATTAACCCAAAATAAAAAGTTCAGCTGTTCTAATAGTTCTTTCCTGACATTTTCTTAGTCACAACCTACAGCAAAAGCCATGGTACGCAGAGAGCTTCCAATGCATCAGAGGGATCTCTTTGTTAAAAGGTATCAGTCAGGAGAAGGGTACAAAAGAATTTCCAAAACATTAGATATACCATGGGACACAGTGAAGACAGGCGGTCGGCTTTTATCTGGGAGCGATTAGAGGTGAGGGGGAGACCATCCATTCGTGGACCCCCCCCGCTCCCAGCCAATGAGATTCTTCCTCTGCTGCTGTATAGTAAACAGCAGCAGAGGAAATGATGTCATCTCTCCTCGGCTCGGTATTTTCCGTTCCGGCACGAAGGAGAGAAGACATCTGAGTGAGTTGCACAACACAACACACACAGTAGAACACGCCAGGCATACTTTACACCAGCGATCACCCCCCAATCATTCAACGACCGCCTGCCGCCCCCCCCCCCCCCCCCACGTCACACTGACACCAAGCAGTTTTTTTTTTTGTTTTTTTTTTTCTGATTACTGCATTGGTGTCAGTTTGTGACAGTGTGGTAGGGCAGTTAGTGTTAGCCCCCTTTAGGTCTAGGGTACCCCCCTAACCCCCCTAATAAAGTTTTAACCCCTTGATCACCCCCCCGTCGCCAGTGTCACTAATCGATCGTTTTTCTGATCGCTGTATTAGTGTCACTGGTGACGCTAGTTAGGGAGGTAAATATATAGGTTCGCCGTCAGCATTTTATAGCGCCAGGGACCCCCATATACTACCTAATAAAAGGTTTTAACCCCTTGATTGCCCCCTAGTTAACCCTTTCACCAGTGATAACCGTATAACTGTTACGGGTGACGCTGGTTAGTTTATTTTTTTATAGTGTCAGGGCACCCGCCGTTTATTACCGAATAAAGGTTTAGCCCCCTTATCGCCCGGCAGTGATATAAGTTAGGTTTTAGGGTCAGATAGGGTCTGCGTCGCCCCAGGCAGCGTCAGGTTAGTGCCAGTAGCGTTAACACCCACGCACGCAGCATACACCTCCCTTAGTGGTATAGTATCTGAACGGATCAATATCTGATCCAATCAGATCTATACTAGTGTCCCCAGCAGTTTAGGGTTCCCAAAAACGCAGTGTTAGCGGGATCAGCCCAGATACCAGCTAGCACCTGCGTTTTGCCTCTCCGCCCAGCCCAGCCCACCCAAGTGCAGTATCGATCGATCACTGTCACTTACAAAACACTAAACACACATAACTGCAGCGTTCGCAGAGTCAGGCCTGATCCCTGCGATTGCTAACAGTTTTTTTTGGTAGCGTTTTGGTGAACTGGCGAGCACCAGCCCCAGGCAGCGTCAGGTTAGTGCCAGTAGCGCTAACACCCACGCACGCACCATACACCTCCCTTAGTGGCATAGTATCTGAACGGATCAATATCTGATCCGATCAGATCTATACTAGCGTCCCCAGCAGTTTAGGGTTCCCAAAAACGCAGTGTTAGCGGGATCAGCCCAGATACCTGCTAGCACCTGCGTTTTGCCCCTCCGCCCGGCCCAGCCCAGCCCACCCAAGTGCAGGATCGATCAATCACTGTCGCTTACAAAACACATATAACTGCAGCGTTCGCAGAGTCAGGCGTGATCCCTGCGATCGCTAACATTTTTTTTGGTAGCATTTTGGTGAACTGGCAAGCACCAGCGGCCTAGTACACCCCGGTCGTAGTCAAACCAGCACTGCAGTAACACTTGGTGACGTGGCGAGTCCCATAAGTGCAGTTCAAGCTGGTGAGGTGGCCAGCACAAGTAGTGTCCCGCTGCCACCAAGAAGAAGACAAACACAGGCCCGTCATTCCCATAATGCCCTTCCTGCTGCATTCACAGTCCTAATAATTGGGAACCCACCACTTCTGCAGCACAAGTACTTCCCCCATTCACATCCCCAACCAAATGCAGTCGGCTGCATGAGAGGCATTTACTTTATGTCCTCCCGAGTACCTCTACCCAATGACCCCCCCCAAAAAGGATGTCGTGTCTGCAGCAAGCGCGGATATAGGCGTGACACCCGCTATTATTGTCTCTCCTGTCCTGACAATCCTGGTCTTTGCATTGGTGAATGTTTTGAACGCTACCATTTACTAGTTGAGTATTAGCGTAGGGTACAGCATTGCACATACTAGGCACACTTTCACAGGGTCTCCCAAGATGCCATCGCATTTTGAGAGACCCGAACCTGGAACCGGTTACAGTTATTAAAGTTACAGTTACAAAAAAAAAGTGCAAAAAGGAAAAAAAAAAACAAAAAAATACATATAAAAAAAAAAAGTTGTCGTTTTATTGTTCTCTCTTATTCTCTCTCTATTGTTCTGCTCTTTTTTTATTGTATTGTTATTATGTTTTATCATGTTTGCTTTTCAGGTATGCAATTTATACTTTACGGTTTACTGTGTTTTATTGTTAACCATTTTTTTTGTCTTCAGGTACGCCATTCACGACTTTGAGTGGTTATACCAGAATGATGCCTGCAGGTTTAGGTATCATCTTGGTATCATTCTCTTCAGCCAGCGGTCGACTTTCATGTAAAAGCAATCCTAGCGGCTAATTAGCCTCTAGACTGCTTTTACAAGCAGTGGGAGGGAATGCCCACCCCCCCCCCACCGTCTTCCATGTTTTTCTCTGGCTCTCCCGTCTCAACAGGGAACCTGAGAATGCAGCCAGTGATTCAGCCAGCTGACCATAGAGCTGATCAGAGACCAGAGTGGCTCCAAACATCTCTATGGCCTAAGAAACCGGAAGCTACGAGCATTTCATGACTTAGATTTCGCCGGATGTAAACCGCGCCATTGGGAAATTGGGAGAGCATTTTATCACACCGATCTTGGTGTGGTCAGATGCTTTGAGGGCAGAGGAGAGATCTAGGGTCTAATAGACCCCAATTTTTTCAAAATGGAGTACCTGTCACTACCTATTGCTATCATAGGGGACATTTACATTCCCTGAGATAACAATAAAAATGATTAAAAAAAAAAAAAATGAAAGGAACAGTTTAAAAATAAGATAAAAAAGCAAAAAAAAATAAAGAAAAAAAAAAAGCACCCCTGCCCCCCCCCCCCCCCCCTGCTCTCGCGCTAAGGCGAACACAAGCGTCAGTCTGGCGTCAAATGTAAACAGCAATTGCACAATGCATGTGAGGTATCACCGCGAAGGTCAGATCGAGGGCAGTAATTTTAGCAGTAGACCTCCTCTGTAAATCTAAAGTGGTAACCTGTAAAGGCTTTTAAAAATGTATTTCGTTTGTCGCCACTGCACGTTTGTGCGCAATTTTAAAGCATGTCATGTTTGGTATCCATGTACTTGGCCTAAGATCATCTTTTTTATTTCATCAAACATTTGGGAAATATAGTGTGTTTTAGTGCATTAAAATGTAAAAAAGTGTGTTTTTTCCCAAAAAATGCGTTTGAAAAATCGCTGCGCAAATACGGTGTGAAAAAAAAAATGAAACACCCACCATTTTAATCTGTAGGGCATTTGCTTTAAAAAAAATATATAATGTTTGGGGGTTCAGTAATTTTCTTGCAAAAAAAAAAAATTTTTTCATGTAAACAAAAAGTGTCAGAAAGGGCTTTGTCTTCAAGTGGTTAGAAGAGTGGGTGATGTGTGACATACGCTTCTAAATGTTGTGCATAAAATGCCAGGACAGTTCAAAACCCCATTTTGGAAAGTAGACACCCCAAGCTATTTGCTGAGAGGCATGTCAAGTCTATGGAATATTTTATATTGTGACACAAGTTGCGGGAAAAAGACAGACAAATATTTTTATTGTTGTCACTTAATGATATATTGCTCAAACATGCCATGGGAATATGTGAAATTACACCCCAAAATACATTCTGTTGCTTCTCCTGAGTACGGGAATACCACATGTGTGAGACTTTTTGGGAGCCTAGCCGCGTACGGGACCCTGAAAACCAAGCACCGCCTTCAGGCTTTCTAAGGGTGTAAATTTTTGATTTCACTCTTCACTGCCTATCACAGTTTCGGAGGCCATGGAATGCCCAGGTGGCACAAACCCCCTCCCAAATGACCCTATTTTGGAAAGTAGACACCCCAAGCTATTTGATGAGAGGTATAGTGAGTATTTTACAGACCTCACTTTTTGTCACAAAGTTTTGAAAATTGAAAAAAACAAATGAGAGCTGCAAAATACTCACCATGCCTCTCAGCAAAAAGCGACCCAGTGCCAAATTGTAAAAAGTGCTCTGGTCAGGAAGGGGGTAAATCCTTCCGGGGCTGAAGTGGTTAAAGGAGCTGCAGGAATATCTTGCAAGTACTGGCTGTGTGGTGCATGTGACAACAATCTCCCGTATTCTTCATATGTTTTGGCTAGAAAGTTTTGGGGTAGATTGGCAAGACGGAAGCCTTTTCTTATGAAGAAAAACATCCAAGCACTGCTAAATTTCGCAAAAACACATCTGAAGTCTCCGAAAAGCATGTGGGAAAATGTGTTATGGTCTGATGAAACCAAGGTTGAACTTTTTGGGCATAATTCCAAAAGATATGTTTGGTGCAAAAACAACACTGCAACCACTTATGCAACCACGTTTTAGTTTTCTATTTTTACTCCCCCCCCCCCCCCCCACCGTACAGTTTATTTAAAGTGGTCCTAATGGCTCAAGGTTTTTTTTGCCTTCATGTATTTTATGCATGCAGGTAAAAAAAACCTCTATGCAACAGCCACCAGCCCCACTAATACTTGAGCCTCATCGTGATCCAGAGATGCGAATGAAAGCCTTGGCTCTCTAGGGACTCTCCCTCCTCACTGGCTGCGCCAATGAGGGGAGAGAGAGGAGGCAGGGCTGAGCCACAGCTCTGTGTGTGAATGGATACACAGAGCAGCAGCTCTGGAGCGAGCCTGATTGGGTGCCTAAATTGCAATCTGCTTGCTCTGGGGGCATTCGGCACGAGGGAGGGGCCAGGAGCGCCGACGGGGGATCCGAGAACAGGAGGATCAGGGCTGCTCTGTCCAATACTGCTGCACAGAGCAGGTAAGTATCACATGTTTGTTTATAAAAATAAAATTAACCTATTCAGTCCCGGGAGGATTTACCCCCTTCCTGACCAGATCATTTTTTGCGATACGGCACTGCGTCGCTTTAACTGACAATTGCGTGGTCGTGCGACATTGCACCCAAACTAAATTGATGTCCTTTTTTTGCCACAAATAGAGCTTTCTTTTGGTGGTATTTGATCACCTCTGCGTTTTTTACTTTTTGCGCTATAAACAGCGACACTTTAAAAAAACAAAAAACAATATTCTTTTTGCTATAATAAATATCCCCCAAAAACATAAAAAAAAATAATTTCTTCCTCAGTTTAGGCCGATATGTAATCTTCTACATATTTTTGGTAAAAAAAAATTTGCAATAAGCGTATATTGATTGGTTTGCACAAAAGTTGTAGCGTCTACAAAATAGGGGATAGATTTATGGGATTTTTATTTATTTTGTTTTAGTAGTAATGGCGACAATCTGCGATTTTTATCGTGACTGTGACTTTGCGGCTGACACTTTTGACACTATTTTGGAACCAGTGACATTTATACAGCGATCAGTGCTCTAAAAATGCACTGATTACTGTGTAAATGACACTGGCAGGCAAGGGGTTAAACACTAGGGGGCGATCAAGGGGTTAATGTGTTCCTTCTGTGGGGGGGGGGCTCACTAGAACGTGATAGAGATCACTGCACCTGATGACGGGGAGGAGTAGATCCCTGTCATGTTAGGCAGAACAGGGAAATACCTTGTTTATATGGGCATCTCCCCGTTCTGCCTCTCGTGTCAAGATCGCGGGCCCCACGCGGTGCACGCCCACTAGCCCATGGTTTAAAGGGGACGTACAGGTATGCCCATTTGCGCAGCCGTGCCATTGTGCCGACTTATATCATTGTGCGCTGGATGGCAAGCGATTAATATACTTTAAGTGTAATTTGGTATGGGCCATAGTAGAGGTTTTAGACCGCAATTTCCTTGGCAACAGGGTGTTGGGTTTATCTTCTAATGTATAAAATTTGTCTCGCCTATCTAAGAGTCTTCTCTGCTTTTGTGGGGCAACTCAAATTTAGAGTGATGTGATCAGTTTCTATCAGTGTTCTAAGATCTTTGGGTGGTTCCCTCTTCTGCTCCCTCATTAGTTTTTCTTTTGATATTGGAGTCTCACTGATATGTAAAGTGATACTAAAGTCTCGCTTTTTTTGGGGGGGTTAAAAATAACAAACGTGTTATACCTGCCTACTTGCCTACAAGAGTGGTGTGTATTATTTACAGTCTAACATACATTTAGATTAATCCAAAACAAAACAAAGAATAAATTAAAGTCCAAATAGTGATAATAATAAAGTGCTCAATCCGAATATGGATGGATAACATCCGGTATGTAAAGTCCCTTCAGCATGCCGTATTGTGTCTGCAGCAAATGGCAATCACTCTGTGTGAACCCAATCACCACGTGTAAAGTGAAGTGATGATCCCCACTCACCAGATCATTTTGACCCATTTGGACTTTTTCTTATTATTTTGTTTTGTATTAATCTAAATGTATGTTTCACTGTAAAATATTCACACAGGCAAGCGCTGTTTACACACAGAGCCACACCACTCTTGTGGGTTGTATTTTGACTATTGCATAACCAAACGGTTTGGGACAGCAGCTGCACACATTCACATACCGTTTCCCCAAAAATAAGACCTCTCGTGATTGTCAGTGATGGCTGCAATATAAGCCCTACCCCCAAATAAGCCCTACCCTGTTTCCCTGAAAATGAGCCCTACCCTGAAAATAAGAACCACAAGGACTTTAACTAGGGCTTATTTGGGGGGTAGGGCTTATATTGCAGCCATCACCGACAATCACGCTAGGTCTTATTTATGGGGAAACAGGGTAGGTGGCGCAAATAGAATGCAATATGTAAAAAAATGTTCTGCCTCTAGAACCACTTTAACTCTAGAAGCCAATTGTATTTGCCTCTAATGGTAGCTTTGTGGGCTACGCATTTAGTGGTGGGGGATGTTTCTTCAAGTAAAATAACCTGAAAATTTGTCACATTTCTGTCTCTACTTAGTTGTAAATTATAGGATCATTTAATAGAAATACATTTAGACACCAAGTGACTGCAAGAGGTTTAGACCAAGGATCAGATATTGACATTTGTACCGGTGACTGATCAAACCATGGGGCCGACAAAACCTTGGCTGATGTAATGGGGAGAGAGTGAGTTGATGGCCTATATGCAAATATGTCCCATGTACATGAGAATAAAAGGTCTCTAGTATTGGGGTTACAATCCCCCTAAACATCTATTAATTCCTATTGATGTATTAGTTTGACAATTTTATTGCTTTGTTTTGGAGGATTTTCCTTTGTTAGGGCTTAACTTGTTTAGTATTTTAGGCATTAGGTTGTTTAACATTTTGCAGAAAAAAATCAAACTGGCTAGTACTTGGGGCTTGGTAAGATATCAAAGTAACTACGTGGTCATTCGTTTTCTCCGCCACTAGCAAATGTCTACACTCGTCGTCGTGATTATAATGTGCAATGGGCACCCCAAAAAGCTGTGTGAGAGGGCCCAGAGCAGCCATGTTGTTCAGAATTCCTCAGGCAGCCATGACACTTTTGAAGAATAGGGACACATAGCAGCAGTGTTTTCCTTTCCATAATCCCAGGAAATGCAACTCCTATAATCACAACCCCTTAGCTGCATTCCAAACAGCTATTCTGCATGTTGATTGACTCAGTAGAACCTCTTAACTAAATGAACCAATATCATAACAAAGCAAATGGCAAACAGATAATCCTTTGATTTAGTCCTCGTAAACCTGTGACTTGTGAAGTATGTCAAAGTGGTAAACCCATTTGATTTGGGTTCTCACAGTTAAAGTGACTCCATCGTGAAAAAAATATGGGAGCTGCCATCATTCATCTGCTTTGCAAATTCTAGTTGCCTGGCTTTTAAAATACTTGTTAAGTTATAGAACTGGAACTAGCATGCTATAAATGCCAGACAAGTGTCCATATTCTTTATTTCTATACTTCTGGGTGAGACATTGAAAAGCCATTGAAGCAACATCATCAGCATGATTGCCAGGGAACAGATATTATCAAAGTAGAGGTCAGCAATGGCAGCCCCATAATTTGTGTCACTTTAAAGAGACCCTGTTACCAGACCATTCATTTTAACAACAAATATTATTATATGTGCATTAATTGTCTTTTATGCATGTGGTTTCCTTGAAAATGCCTCCTATTTGTAGACATTCTGAGACTGTTGCTGTGCTCTGCCATCTTTGATCTGATGTCAGCAGCCCCAGCAGATTCAGAGCTGTCACACAAGTGGCAGAGGGCTATGATGTGCAAGGAGAGAGGTGGCTGCACTAAAGAATAGACTGTTCCTGAAGAGGTCAAATTTGCAAGAGAATAAACAGTAATTTTGGGCAGAAACAAGCAACCATTAAAATACTTGTTTTTATGTGCTTTTACCTTCATTTTTTTTTAAGTTGTCGAAGGGGTCTTTTTAAATACATCAGACCTATTTTTACCACAGAGTTGGCTTTAGAATTGATTACCAGTTAAATGTACAGAAATTAGAGTGGTTGGAGCACATAAGCACACTGGGTTCAACATATATTAGTGTCTCTTTTTGCCAAATAAATGGATTCATTGTACTTGCATAGTTTCATAGTTGGTAAGGTTGAATAAAGACAACAGTCCATCCAGTTCAACCTGTGTAGGTGTGTGTGTTTAGAAAAACAATTTCCCATATCCCCTTATATTGTTTTCGCTAAGATGCACGTCCAAGAGTCTTTTTTAAAACTATGCATACTTCCTGCCGACAACACCGATTGTGGAAGAGAGTTCCACATCCTTACTGCCCTGCCAGTAAAAAAACCCCTTCGCAGCTTAAGGTTAAACTGCTTCTCTCCCAGGCTAATCGTGTGGCCCTGTGTCCTCTTACACTCCCTGGGACTGAAAAGTTTCATACTTACGCTGGCATTCCCATTGAGATATTTGTATATTGCTATCATATCTCCTCTCAGGCATCTCTTCTCCAGGGAGAATAAATTTAGCACTTGTCGTTTCTCATAATTTAGGTCCTCCAGTCCCCATATAAATTTAGTTGCCCTTCTCTGGACACTCTCCAGCTCCAGCACATCCTTTCTGAGGATTGATGACCAGAACTGGCCGGGAATACTCCAAATGCGGCCGAACCAGAGTTTTATAAAGTGGCAGAATGATCCTTTTATCTCTGGAGTAAATTCCCTTTTTATTGCATCCTAATATTCTGCTGGCTTTAGTAGCCACAGCTTGACACTGCATGTTATTGCTCAGTCTGTCTTCTACTAGGACCCCTAGATCCTTCTCCATTCTGGACGCCCCTATGGGTTCTCCCCCTAAAGAGTAATTTGTGTTTATATTTTTACCCCCCAAGTGTGTTACCTTATATTTACATCCTAGATCATTAGATAGGTAAGACCTATTGCTACTACCCAATTTATGGCAAGGGGAGAGTAGTTGGGTCTGACAGACTAGGCCTTCTTATTTTAATAAATGTAACACTGAATATTGACATCCCAGGTGGGAGGGGGGGTTCTATTCGTTTTTTGTAATTTTTTAAAAAAGCACAATTTTTTTGTGAAAAAAAAAAAAAGCACATATATACCCAGATGTAGGCTTGGTGACCTGAATGGCACACTTAGGCTACAGAGATATTTGCAATACTAATGCTGTGGTTCTGGAGATGTAAGTATTGATGTAACCCCTATCTAATGTACTGTATGATTATTCCTTATGTGCACAATAAAAATAAAAAAAAACAAAAAAAAAAACAGAATTGGTCCCAGGATAGAGCCTTGGGGTACCCCACTAACCGTCTCTAGACCATTCTGAGTATACAATATTTATCACAACCCTTTGGACAGGCCCCAGTAGCCAGTTTTTTATCCATACATACCCTATGGTCCATGTCTACAGACCTCCGCTTGTAGATTAAGCGTTTGTGGGGGACTGTGTCAAATTCTTTTGCAAAATCCAGATACACCACATCCAACAGCCTACCTTTTGTCCAGATGGCAACTCGCTTCCTCGTAGAATATTAATAGGTTGGTTTGGCAAGAGCAAACTTTTGTAAACCTGTGCTGATTACTGCTAATGATACTGTTTTCATCAGCAAATTCTTGAATATGGTCCCTTATCCCCTCAAATAGTTTATAAACTACCAACGTTAGACTGACAGACCTATAGTTTCCAGGAATAGATCTCTGCCCTTTTTTGAATATTGGTACCACGTGGGCTTTTTTTTTTCAATCAGCTGGTACCAATCCTGTCAGTATGCTGTCCATGAAGATGAAGAATAGCGGTCTGGCTATAACTTAAAGAACTGAGTTCTTTAAGGACTCTCAGGTGTAAGCCATCTGGTTCTGGTGATTTATTTATGTTAAAGTGTAACTCCACTTTCGTGGGGGAAAAAAAAATCAAATAAAAAAATAATAAAGCGTGTACAATGCGATACAAGTCATATTGTAATTGAATGATAAAGATTACCATTCCTTTTCAATCTGCAGCCGCTGTAAATTTCTATGAATGCAATATGGCTACATGGAGTTCTGTACACAATGTGTACTGACCAGTCCCCAGAAACATAATTTCCTGCTTGTGTGATTGGCTCACCTATTTTCCCAGAAGTCTGCCTAAGATGTGAGTCAGATTTCAGGCATCCCCTGCAAAAAAAATGTAATTTTTGGTAAGATATTTCCAATAGGAACACGTCTAAAGGGATACAGGACAGCAGCTTTCCTTACTATTGCCCTGCAGCTGCCACAGCTGACTGATAGTTATGAAACCACTCCCATTAGACCCACTTAGCCCAGAGGCACAGACAAACACACATGGATTTCTTCAGAATAACAAAAGGTAGGAATCTGCAACAAAGGTTGTTATAATCCTTGCAATGTACATAGATCACCCGGGGGGGGAATGTTTTTTCTCCAAAAAAGTGGAGTTGCGTATTAAGCTTCTCTAATTCTTTCCGGACTCTGGCCTTTGTTAGCCATAAGGGTAGGTCCTGTGGCGTGTACAATACTGTTGTGGTCGGTATACACATCCTTTACTTACCTTTACTGTGTGAAGACTGAGGAGAAGAAAGCATTTAGCAAAGCTGCCTTCTCCTTGTCATCAATAACCACCTTCCCTTCCCCGTCCTTTATGGGACCTATGTGTTCCGTCCTCGCCTTTTTACTGTTGGTATATTTAAAAATCATCTTGGGATTATTTTTACTCTCCTTTGTGTCTGTCTTTTTTTAGCTGCCCCTCACATTGCATTCCTTGTTTTGTTGGAATACTGACACTGACCCCTCCGCTTTGTACTTATTAAAGGCCTTTTTTTTGTCCTTCATATGACCTTTTACGTTTTGGTTCAGCCACCTAGGTTTAACCTTTTGTTCTATATTTATTAACCCTTGGAATGCACTTGGTGATGCATTTATTTAATATATTCCTAAAGCATTGCCATTTTTCCTCAGTGTTCAGTAATTCAAAGATTTGGTCCCACTTAATGTCCTGCAGTATTGAGCTAAGTTTAGAAAAGTTGGCGCTTTTGAAATTTATTGCTCCTGTACTCCCCTCGTGCCTCCCTTTCCTATGATTTATGTAGAATGTAATAATTCTGTGGTCACTAGTTCCCAAGTTGTCCCATATTTCCACAACTGCAATCTGTATCATTTGTAATTAAAAGAGCTAGCAATGCGTTACTCCTAGTCGGGGAATCCACCAATTGGGACATGACATTGTCCTGTAGAACATTTTAAGAAATGGCGGCAAGTCAATGTCGGGATAGTTGAAGTCCCCCATTATGATGACCTTTCCCTGTCTTGCTGCCATTTCTAACTGTGAAAGGAGATCCAACTCCACCTCTTCCCTCAGGTTCGAGGGCCTGTAACATACCTCCACTAATAATTTCCCGCTTACTTCCACCCTTTGGAGTTCCACCCATATGGACTCCACCTCTCTCCTTGTCCCATCACTGATGTCATTCTGCTCTTCTACCGTAAATCATTCCTGCTATATAGACACACCCCTCCCCCTCCTACCCTCCCTGTCCCTTCGATCCAAGGAAAACCCCTGGATGTTTGCCAGCCAGTCATGTAAGCGGTCAAACCAAGTTTCTTCTGTTCCCATGAAGTTCACATTCTCCTCGTGTAATAGCAGCTCCAGTTCCTCCATTTAATTTACTAGGCTTTTTTTTCCCATATGATTTCTCAGGCTTCGTTTTTGATTTGATAACTCATTAACCCCGGGATTAGATGTTATGGGTATAATATCATTAGTGTCTCCGCTATCCCCCTCTGTTCTATGCTCACTGCTGGTTATCGCTACCTCTAAAACCCCCCCCCCCCACACATAGTTTAAAAGCCCATCCAACTTTGTAACCATCTTTCTTCCCAATAGAGCTGTACTATCCCAATTAAGGTGCAGCCCGTCCTTACTAAAGAGCTGGTAACCAACTAAGAAGTCAGCCCAATTCTCCAGGAACCCGAGCCCCTCTTTCCTACACCAGTTCCTCAGCCACATGTTCAGTTCCCTAATCTCCTGCTGCCTCCCTGGTGTGGCTCGAGGCACAGGTAGTATTTCAGAGGAAACCACCTTGGAGGTCCTTAATCTATTCCCTAAGTCAATGAAATCCTTTTTTTAGGATTCTCCACCTTCCTCTCACTTTGTACCATGACAGCTGGTTCCTCCCCAGCCCCACCCAATAGTCTGTCCATGCGATCCACGATGTGCCAAACCCGAGCACCGGGTACTCAACATACTGTTCGGCGACCACAGTCTTTATTACAGATTGCCCTCTCTGTCCTAATAGAGTCCCCTACTACTTGTACCTGTCTAACCTTTCCTGCAATTCTGACCCCCTCCTTACCGGAGCCATCACTCCCCCGGGGAGAGCGCCTGCTCCAGCACTGCCACCCCTAAGCTTATATCCCCAGCTTCATGCAACTTAGCATATTTGTTGGGGTGTACCAGCTCAGGACTAGCCTCCCTAGTGCTCTCCCCTCTACCCCTCTTTCTACTTCTCTAGTTTGGACATTGATCTTGCTACACACACCCAAAAATATGTAATTTAAGTACAAAGGGCATGAGTAGCATGTCCAGTCCTTTTTCCCCTGATGTCGCTTTCACTACTGCTTTGGCTGATAACTCCTGGCTGTCAAAATGACAGCTCGGAGATTAATAAGCCTCCAGACATATTGTTTATAAACACTGTTCAGATGTCATAAACGCTTGCTGCCTGCCCACAGTGCATTTACAGCGGGCGGGTATCATGGGCAGGCTGGATCATGTACATCATTTAGCCTATTCAGGGTTGGGGGCACGACGGTTTAGGCAGCTGGGGGATTTTGTTATCACTTTGCGATCACATGATAACAATGTCAACAAAGCTGTTATGAATGAATTTGAGTGAATAAATGAGTGATGCTGTGATTGGCCCACAGGTACAGCGCCTCGAAAAAGTATTCATGCCCCTTGAAATTTTCCACATTTTGTCATGTTGCAACCAAAAACGTAAATGTATTTTATTGGGATTTTATGTGCTAGAACAACACAAAGTGGCACATATTTGTGAAGTGGAGGGAAAATGATAAATGGTTTTCAAAATTTTTTCCAAATATCTGAAAAGTGTGGCGTGCATTTGTATTCAGCCCCCCTGAGTTAATACTTTGTAGAACCACCTTTTGCTGCAATTACAGCTGCAAGTCTTTTTGGTGATGTCTCTCCCAGCTTTGCACATCTAGAGTGACATTTTTGCCCATTCTTCTTTGCAAAATAGCTCAAGCTCTGTCCGATTGGATGGAGAGCATCTGTGAACAGCAAATTTCAATTCTCGCCACATATTCTCAATTGGATTTAGGTCTGGACTTTGACTGGGCCATTCTAATACGTGAATATGCTTGATCTAAACCATTCCATTGTAGCTCTGGCTGTATGTTTAGGGTCATTGTCCTGCTGCAAGTTGAACCTCCACCCCAGTCTCAAGTCTTTTTAAGGTTTTCTTCTAAGATTGCCCTGTATTTGGCTCCATCCATATTCCCATCAACTCTGACCAGCTTCCCTGTCCGTGCTGAAGAAAAGCATCCCCACATGATGCTGCCACCACCATGTTTCACGGTTGGGATGGCGTGTTCAGGGTGATGTGCAGTGTTACTCTTCCGGAACACAGCGTTTTTGCTTTTAGGCCAGAAAGTTCAATTTTGGTCTCCTTTTGACCAGAGCACCTTCCACATGTTTGCTGTGTCCCCCATGGCTTCAAGCGCACTGATCCCAACGCACACATTCCTGTTAAAATGGCTGTGCAACTGAGTGGGTGCTGTAGTGACCAGCGGCTGGAACCGTTTAAAGTGATACTAAAGGTTCCTTTTTTTAAAAAAAAAAAAAAATAACAAACATATCATACTTACCTCCACTGTGCAGCTTGTTTTGCACAGAATGGCCCTGGTCTTCTGGGGTCCCTCGGCGGCTCTCTCGGCTCCTCTCCGCATTAAATAACCCCCGGTAGAATCCCTCTCCGGGGAGGGTTACCTTGCGGGCGCGCTCCCGAGTCGAGTATTCGGCATCCATAGATGCCGAATGCAGGACTCGTCCCCCCCGCCCCCCGGCGGCTGCGTCACTGGATTTGAGTGACAGCAGCAAGAGCCAATGGCTGCGCTGCTATCAATCTATTTAATAAACAGCCGAGAACCCCCCTAGCCAAGAGACGGCAGTTTGAGGGTTCAGGTAAGTAAAAAGGGGGGGGGTGCTGGGGGCCGGTCACTGCCAGGTGTTTTTTCACCTTAATGCATAGGATGCATTAGCGACCACATCGTTACAGCAGTGAGCAACGTTTTGGAGCCTCAGAGGACCCCTTCATCATGTGACAAAGTGTGATAAACAACAATATTTAAAGAACCATCCACCAATCGGTGAACAAGACATTACCTCACATTCCTGATATCCAAGTTAATTTTATGACAAAATAAACCTTACTCTGTCACAGAATATAAAAAAAGCAATCAGGAAATCCATGTAACATCTCACCATCAAAATACATTAGGAGGTCACATATTTATAAAAAAACTAACATATGTCATGTAAACAGAAAGGGTACATAAGTCTAAACAACATAAGATGTTTGGTAAGCCGCTTGCGGCATGTTGAGTCCGGGTTGCGAAGTAACAGCGGGGGCTTGTCGCTAGCCTCCAATGTCCAGTCCCGCTGTGCACTTCCGCTCTGGCATTTGTGGGTGTCAGCCGCCGGTGTTATGACAACATATGTTGCCAGTTTCGGCTGCGGCATCTCAGCGCCAGTGTTATACCTAATGTTGATGCGGTCGCCGGGGTCAAATCAACGTCCGACACCGGCGCCAGCTGGAGCGTGGGGAGGGCTGATCAGAGAAAAAAGGGTGAGATTTGAAAGTGTGTGTGTTACATAAGTCGGCTGACTGCAAGAAAATGGGTGCAGAGAAACTGATGCACCCATTCGAAGATGCGGGAAAAAGAAATGAACATAAATGACAAAAGAGAGGAAAATTAGATGAGATTGAAAATAAAGGGGGAAGAAAGAGCGAGTAGGGGAACAAAAGGATAAGAAAAAGAAATGAATCAAAATGAAAACTGAAAATAAATTTAAAAGAAACAAGAAAAATATTGATGAAAATAATCTAAATTAAAATAAAATGTAAAATTTTTCCCTAAATATAAATATAGGGAAGAGTCAGGAACATAAGGTAAAATAATAGGAATAGCAATCTTCTTCCTGCTTCATGCCTCCAACACCTCAACCAAAAATTTAAAAAAATCTATAATCCGCCATCTTGTCGACACAGCCAAGACCTGCATCCCTTTATGGAAATCCACACAACCTCCATCCATAGGCCTGTGGCTTAAAAAAGTGGAGGAAATTGACAAATGGAGGATCTCATCCTCACAGCCTGCCATCAGTGTGAACGATACACTAAGATATGGACTCTGTGGAATTTGTTTTGCCTTCTCTGACGAGGGACATGCCCTCTTTGATAGCGTCACGACAGACCAATCCATTTAATATAGCCACGCAGCCGCTTGCTGCGGCTATCCGCCGACTCTTACGGCAGGCACTGCAACCTGAGACATGCACATTCATCACAAGGTACCCCCACTTCTCTGGGGGTACCTCAACTGTCTCTACTACTCCCCTCCTTCCCCCTTCCCTTGTATACCCATCTTGTATTTCCCCTACAGACATATGTCTTACTACAGCTTTAATATATTTGGAAAGTATGGGATGGGGAACACGAGGACACCCACTATATCACGCTACCATCCGATGAAGTAGTCATTTCATGGTCTAGAGGTAGAGGCTTACAATTATATTTTCACAGACCCTGTAAAGGGTCAAATTTACATACGGTAAATGTTCTCCACGTCACATCTAATTGTACCTTGACACCATATTTCTATTATGCTGTGTTGCTATGCCTCAATTTATGCTATTGTTCCTCTTCCATGTACTTGAGGATGTTGTGTTACGTGTTTCATGTCTCTTGAAATAAATAAAAGATTTAAAAAAAAATAGGAATAGCGATTAATGGAGCAGCCGCAACGCATGAAGAAAGAACCATTAACAAAGATGAGAAACACAGTGCAGGTAGAAACGCATGTAACTGTACAAAATTCACTCATGAGCCATCCGGATAACCGGAGTTGTCCATCAAGAAAGCACAGGAAAGATGAGGATACTCTCTCGGTTTCCCCCTCTCGCTGGTCGAGCAACATGCTTGATAACCATGCCTCTTATGCCCCATACACACGATCAGAAATTCCGTCAGAAAAAACTTGGATGGTTTTTCTGACGGAATTCTGCTCAAGCTTGCCTTGCATACACACGGTCACACAAAAGTTCTCTGAACTTTCGTCTGTCAAGAACGCGGTGACGTACAACACTACGACAAGCCGAGAAAATTAAGTTCAGTGCTTCCAAGTATGCGTCGAATTGTTTCCGAGCATGCGTGATTTTTTTTTTTTTGCGCGTCCAAATTGCATACAGATGAATAAATTTTCGGATAGGAACTTTTTCCGACCGAAAAATAGGGAACCTGCTCTCAATCTCTTGCTGGCTGGAATTCTGCCAGCAAAAGTCCGATGGAGCATACACACGGTCGGAATTTCTGACCAATAGCGCACATCCGACTTTTGCTGGCGGAATTTCTGATCGTGTGTATGGGGCATTAGTTCATGTATCTTATGTTTTTGTACTAAAAAATGTGATGCCACGGGTTTATTTTGATCTTCTGGTTCACCTTCTAAGGTCTTGGCAAAGGCTGATCTTGTGTTGAGTCTGTTTCTGGAACCTGTGCTTAAAGGGACCTATTGTTTTACCGACATATACCAGGAAACATGGGCATTTCAGGATATAGACAGTCTGTATTGCAGTTCACATTCTCATGTATAGGGTAACGCTTGCCATTATGGGGGTGTAAAAAACATTCCCCACATATCAAGGAGTTGCATATGTTACAATTGTGACACTTGTAGCAGCCACGTCTGTGTGAGATTTTGACTGCTGTTTTGGTGTATTTTGGTCGGGGGTGTGCTTGCACTAGTAGATCACGAAAGTATCTACCCTGTGTGTGAACCAGTAATGGAGGATTCTTAATGTCGGATGCCAATGCACCATCTGCTTTAAGAATGTTAATGTGTGGCTGCATGTTTTATACGCTCCGATTTATTGTTGAAACTGTGTATAAACAGTGGTCTGTTTGTGGTTTTAGAGATTTTTTTAGAGTTTGAAATCGCTCTGATTAATGCCCTGTCGGGTATGGTGGTGGGATATCCATGTTCAAGAAATTTGTTATAAATGGCCTTAAGCTGCAGATCCTTATCATTCTGATTTGAACAAATACTTATTACTCTTTTGAACTCTGAGATTAACCAGCATCTAACATGTTCAGAAAAGAGAGCTGTGGGGTAGATATTATGTCCTCCATATATTCCACAAATAGGTTGGCAAATGAGGGGCCAGAAGAGCTGCCCATGGCTGTGCCCCGTATTTGGGCATATTTGATTCCTTCAAATGCAAAAAAGTTATTCTCCAACACAAATTATAGACACTCAGTTAAATATGCGCATGGAATATTCTGGGTTGGTGATTGGGATAAAAAATGTCATCCTGCCATCAGACCGCCTTTGTTTGGTATACTCGTACAGTGGGGACAG
This sequence comes from Aquarana catesbeiana, assembly GCF_042186555.1. Taxonomy (NCBI): domain Eukaryota; kingdom Metazoa; phylum Chordata; class Amphibia; order Anura; family Ranidae; genus Aquarana; species Aquarana catesbeiana. Next base: position 694,980,132 of record NC_133325.1, on the reverse strand, counting down.
AAAGTATTCAGACCCCCTTAAATTTTTTACTCTTTGTTATATTGCAGCCATTTGCTAAAATCATTTAGGTTCATTTTTTTTCCTCATTAATGTACACACAGCACCCCATATTGACAGAAAAACACAGAATTGTTGACATTTTTGCAGATTTATTAAAAAAGAAAAACTGAAATATCACATGGTCCTAAGCATTCAGACCCTTTGCTCAGTATTTAGTAGAAGTACCCTTTTGATCTAATACAGCCATGAGTCTTTTTGGGAAAAATGCAACAAGTTTTTCACACCTGGATTTGGGGATCCTCTACCATTCCTCCTTGCAGATCCTCTCCAGTTCTGTCAGGTTGGATGGTAAACGTTGGTGGACAGCCATTTTTAGGTCTCTCCAGAGATGCTCAATTGGGTTTAAGTCAGGACTCTGGCTGGGCCATTCAAGAACAGTCACGGAGTTGTTGTGAAGCCACTCCTTCGTTATTTTAGCTGTGTGGTTAGGGTCATTGTCTTGTTGGAAGGTAAACCTTCGGCCCAGTCTGAGGTCCTGAGCACTCTGGAGAAGGTTTTCGTCCAGGATATCCATGTACTTGGCCGCATTCATCTTTCCCTCGATTGCAACCAGTCTTCCTGTCCCTGCAGCTGAAAAACACCCCCACAGCATGATGCTGCCACCACCATGCTTCACTGTTGGGACTGTATTGGACAGGTGATGTGCAGTGCCTGGTTTTCTCCACACATACCGCTTAGAATTAAGGCCAAAAAAAGTTCTATTTTGGTCTCATCAGACCAAAGAATCTTATTTCTCACCGTCTTGGAGTCCTTCAGGTGTTTTTTAGCGAACTCCATGTGGGATTTCATGTGTCTTGCACTGAGGAGAGGCTTCCGTTGGGCCACTCTGCCATAAAGCCCTGACTGGTGGAGGGCTGCAGTGATGGTTGACTTTCTACAACTTACTCCCATCTCCCGACTGCATCACTGGAGCTCAGCCACAGTGATCTTTGGGTTCTTTTTTACCTCTCTAACCAAGGCTCTTCTCCCCCCGATAGCTCAGTTTGGCCAGGAACCTTAAGTGGAGCAGAAATTTTTTTGTAACCTTGGCCAGATCTGTGCCTTGCCACAATTCTGTCTCTGAGCTCTTCAGTCAGTTCCTTTGACCTCACGATTCTCATTTGCTCTGACATGCACTGTGAGCTGTAAGGTCTTATATTGACAGGTGTGTGGCTTTCCTAATCAAGTCCAATCAGTATAATCAAACACAGCTGGACTCAAATGAAGGTGTAGAACCATCTCAAGGATCATCAGAAAAAATGGACAGCACCTGAGTTAAATATGAGTGTCACAGCAAAGTGTCTGAATACTTGGGACCATGTGATATTTCAGTTTTTCTTTTTTAATAAATCTGCAAAAATGTCAACAATTCTGTGTTTTTCTGTCAATATGGGGTGCTGTGTGTACACTAATGAGGGAAAAAAAATTAACTGAAATGATTTTAGCAAATGGCTGCAATATAACAGAGTGAAAAATTTAAGGGGGTCTGAATACATTCCGTCCCCACTGTATATAAGGATAAGATGTCCATGGTCGTGAACCACCTCAATTTTTCCAAAGTCAGACCTCCGGTAAGTCTGGGGGGGGTTGCCTCCCCAGCAGACGCCCCCCTGTGCTGTTTTTTACTTCAGGGAAGGAGCGCTTCAAAAAAAAAAAGGAGCGCGAACGGCACGCCGCTCGGCAGCTTCCAGGCCCCCCTCCGCCATTTCTCTCTGATCCCATAGGATCGGAGCTCGCGCGGGGCAGGGCTTAGCGCAGCGTTGGCATCTTCCTACGCCCAGCGCGGGGAATGTGTGTTTTAAAGGCACCATTGTTGCTGGCAAGCTGCAGAGGGACACCAGAGCAAAGGTATTTATGAGGTTTGGTGACACAGACCTTCCTTTTGACACATTTACTACTGCATCAGGCTGAGCATTAAAAAAAGCAGCAGCAGAACTGGACTATTGCTCAAGCAATGCATGCATTCCTTCTGGTAATACCTCTGCTTTGTGTATCAGGCTATGGTCGGAAGGGAGGTTAAAATCACCTCAAAAAAGGCTCTAGAAAGACTATAGTCACTAGGGAGCCTAGACCCATCTCAGAAAAGATGGCATCCTCCCCTGAGAGTAATATGAGCCATCAGGAGGGTTAAGTGTTACAGCTGCTTTTAGCATTTGCAGCCCCTGTACATATGACTAAGGGGGTTTTTTCTCCAACCATTCTAAGTTTGGAGCAAAAAATTGATGCTTTAATCGCATCCCAGAGTGGGACTAAGCATAACAGGTCCCTGGCCATTGATCAGGACCCTCATGCTGAGGAACAAGGGGCGAGAGATGACGAATTTTTCTCAAGGGACCAGGAAGAGGCTGATGTCTGAAGGGCCTGATACGAAAGGATCAGGTTCGCAGGAAAGGTTGTTGCTGCAATCTCTCACTGAATTGGTCTGCTCCACATTTTTACTGCCAATAAGTGCAGTCAATCGATGAGCCCACCTCTAGTTTGGGTTCACTAAAGCCTCCTCAATCTGTTCATGTTTTTCCTATTCATTCATGGCTAAGAAAGCTTATGTATTCTGATTGGGAGCTCCCAGATAAAGTTTTTTTTCTTCAAAAAAGTTTTCAATACTTTATCCTATGGAGCAGTGGTTCTCAACTCCAGTCCTTGGGACCCACCAACAGGTCAGATTTTAAGTATTACCTTGGGGAGTTGCAGACTAGAATACTGCAATCACTGAGCAGCAAGTGATATCACCTTGTGATGTATTTCAGCTATCTTGCAAACCTGGCCTGTTGGTGGGTCCTGAGGACTGGAGTTGAGAACCACTGCTATGGAGGAAGAGTTCTATAAGAAATGGGGATTTCCAGCAGTTGATGCTGCTATATCCTCTGTACCTGACTTGTCCAGTAGACAGTGCTCATATGCTAAAGGATCCAACAGTTAAGAAGTTGGAATTCCGCTATATTTCACTCCCAGGTTCAGCCTGCACTGGCAGCGATTAGAGTATCTCAGATGGAGGTACTCAAGATTATTCCTGATCAGCAGGCCCAAGATTTGGCCGGGATATTCGAAGCGTTGCGTTTTACAGTAGACGCTATGAAATATTCTATTCTCCAGGCCTCATGGCTCATGCTAGGGCTGGTGCATGTGCATAGAATCCTGTGGTTGAAAAATTGGTCAGCCAAAGCGCCATGCAAAAGCTCTTGGCCAGTTTCCCATTTCATGGTGAACGGTTATTTGGAGGCGATCTGGATAAGTATATCCAAAGAATTTCTAATGGGAAAAGTTCCCTTTTACCAGTTAAAAATAAGTTTTAAGCATTTTTTCTTTTAAAACATTTCTCTTCTCCGGTGCCAGGGGCATTAGCCTCCAGGCAGTCATGACGGCCTCCACTGTCAGGTCCATGAGGTAAACCTCCGGGTCAGTCCCAGGGCCAAAAGAGGACCTGGGGGAGGAAACCCACAAAACAAAATACTAAAGCTTCTTTATGAAGGGGCACCTCCGCTCGCTCGAATGGGGGGAAGGCTTCTACAGTTTTCAAGGGTCTGGCAGGAACAATGTCAAGACAGATGGGTGGCTTCCTCAATTTCTCTAGGTTAGAAACTAGAATGCCGAGGGTTCCCGTCTCCTCGTTTTCTCAGATCAAACGTTCCCAGAGATCCAGTGAAAAAAGAAGTCTCTCTTTCTAGCTTTGGATCATCTCTTGTCTCAAAAAGTGATATTGGTGGTCCCCTTGGAAGAGCAAGGATTAGGGTTTTTATTCAAACCTTTTCACAGGGATGTCAGACCCATTTTAGATCTCAGAGATCTAAACCGGTCTTTGAATATCCCTTATTTTCGCATGGAGTCAATCCGATCAGTAGTCTCCATCCTACAAGGGGGAGAACTTCTGGCATCAATCGACATCAAGGATGCTTTTCTCCATGTGCCGATTTTCCCCACTCACCAGAAATTTCTACGCTTCGAGGTAGAAAATCTTCATTCCAGTTTGTAGCTCTGCCTTCGTTCTAGCTACTGCACCTCGAGTGTTTACAAAGGTCCTGGCTCCTCCTTTAGCCAGGTTAGGGGTCAAGATATAACAATACTAGCCTACTTAGACGATCTACTCTTGATAGATAAATCGGTAGCCCGCTTAAAACCAAAGTTTGGTCACCACAGTCAGCTACCTGGAATACCTAGGTTGGATTCTCAACCTAGAAAAATCCTCCTTAAAACCATCAAGGAGATTGCAGTACTTGGGGCTGATCATAGATACAGCTCAGAAGAGGGTGTTTTTGCCCCAGGAAAAGATCAGTTCCATAAGGGAACTGATTCAGTTGATCAAAACAAAGAAGAATCCTTCCATTCGACTTTGCATGAAATTGTTGGGAAGGATGGTGACGACTTTCAAAGCCATTCCTTATGCACAGTTTAATTCAAGACTGCTGCAAAACAGTATCCTGTCAACTTAGAACAAGAAAGTCCAAGCTCTGGAATTCCCAATGTGTTTATCCCCCAAGGTGCATCAGAGCCTCAATTGGTTAATATCCAAGTATCTTCCAAAAGGAAAATCCTTTCTACCAGTTACCTGGAAGGTGGTAACAGCTGCCAGCCTTCTGGGCTGGGGAGCAGTCCTGGAAGAATCGTCTGTCCAAGGGAAATGGTTCAAATCAGAGATGGTCTTGCCCATCCATATTCCAGAGATTTGGGCAGTACGCTTGGCCCTGGAGGCCTGGATGCTCAGACTACGGAATTGTCCTGTCAGGATCCAATCCAACAATGCCACAGCTGTGGCCCATATCAATCACCAAGGGGGGCACGAGAAATCTGCAGCCCAGAGAGAGGTGAATAATATTCTATCTTGGGAAAACAACATTCCTTGCCTATCAGCAATTTTCGTTCCAGAAAGAGAGAATTGGCAGGCGGACTAATTGAGTCGCCAACAATTGTTCCCGGGAGAATGGTCCCTTCACCTCGACATCTTTCTGTCAATATGCCAAAAATGGGGAGTTCCGGACGTGGATCTGTTTGCGTCAAGGTTCAACAAGATCGACAACTTGAGGACAAGGGATCCGATGGCATATGGAACAGATACCTTGGTTTTTTCCATGGGATCAGCTTTTCACTGATCTATGCATTCCCTCCTGTTCTACTGCTTCCGCGCCTTCTCGCAGGATCAAGCAAGAAGGGAAGGAGGTGATTTTTGTGGCCACAAAAGATGCCATGGCCCAGGAGATCTTGTTTGCCGAGATCGTAAAAATGGTGGTAGGAGACCCTTGGACTCTACTGCTATGGCCAGACCTTCTCTCGCAAGGTCCGGTATTCCATCCTACCTTACAATCACTAAATTTAGCGGTTTTGCTATTGAGCCCCACATTCTAAAAGATCGTGGGCTGTTAGCTTCAGTAGTTTCTACTTGGTTAATGCTAGGAAGCCGGCCTCCAGAGTCCTATACCATAGAGTCTGGAAGGCATATGTCTCCTTTGGAAATCCAGGGGTTGGCATCCCAGGAAATATATCATAGGTAGGATCCTTGAATTCCTACAGATAGGATTAGAAATTAAGCTGGCCTTGAGTAATATCAAGGCCAGATGTTGGCTTTATTGGTGTTTTTTTAACAACCACTTACTTCACACTCTCTGGTTCATAACTTTATTCAGGGGGTAACGTCAGGTCACCCCTGAACCCTTGGGACTTAAATTTAGTCCTGTCGGCTTTACAGAAGCAGCCTTTTGAGTCAATATGAGATATTCCCTTGGTCCTCTTGATGAGGAAAAATAATTTTCTTGGTTGCCATATCTTCTGAAGGAAGAGTATCGGAGTTGGCTGATCTTTCTTGTAAAGAGCCATATTTGTTTATTCATAAGGATGAGGTTGTATTGCGGCCTCATCCTGAATTCCTACCGAAGGTAGTATCGGTTTTTCATTTAAATCAGGATATTGTTCTGCCTTTAATTTTTTTCCAGAAACTCGTTCTGTGGAAGAAAGATCACTACATTCTCTTGATGTGGTGAGAGCTGTCAGTCTATTAAAAGTGTCTGCTCAGATTCATAAAACAGATGTTTTGTTTGTGTTGCCAGATGGTCCTAAAAGAGGACAGGGAGCGTCGACATTTACTATTTCTAAATATTCAAGTAGTTGTTTATATTAAAGCGCACTTCTCCAGGGCTGTTAGTGCTTATTGGGCAGTGCATCACCAAGCCTCCATGGATCAGATCTGCAAGGCCGCAACTTGGTCTTCAGTCCATACATTTACCAGATTCTGTAAAGTAGATGTAAAAGATCATGAGGATATCACCTTTGGGCACAGTGTACTGCAGGCTGCAGTATGAGTCCTCTAGTCTCTTGGTGCCCTACTTGTCTCCCTCCCTTCAGTTGGCATTGCTATGGGACATCCCACATAGTAACTGCTATGGCTCTGTATCTCGTGATGTACGATAAGAAAATAGGATTTTTATAATGGCTTCTGTAACTGTCCATCACCTGAAGGTGTCCTATAATCCACATAGTAACTACTATGGCTTTGTGTCCCGTGATGTACTTCAAAGAAAAGGATTTTACAGGTAAGCTGTTTTAAAATCCTATTATCATTTTGCTTCCACTTCACAATTATGTGCCACTTTGTGTTGGTCTATCACATAAAATTCCAATAAAATAAATTTATGTTTTTGGTTGTAATATGACAAAATGTGGAAAATGTCAAGGGGTATGAATGCTCTTTCAAGGCACTGTATATCGCATGGCACTTGGGCCAGTCATAGCACCCTGTACTATGCGATTAGCTGTAGCCAATCACAGATCACTAGTAATTACAGCTGTTATAAAGGCAACACATTCATGACAGTAAAAAAAAGTTGAGAGAAAATAAAATATGGAAAGTTAAAAAAAAATTAAATGAAATTTTTTTTTTCATATAACATACTGTCACCAGTTAGTATCCCTGATAACCGCCACACCAGTCATAATATTATGCTGTACTGCACTAGTAACAGCATGTAAAAAAATTCATTCATTTTTTTTTTTTTTTTTTAAATGAAAAATAGTGGAATAGTTCACTTTTTTTTTTTTTTTTTTTTTTTATGTTTTGCTATATTTTTATATGTGGATTGCATTAAAAATTAAATTTGCAGAATAAACCGGCCCAGAAACCTAAAAATTGCTCTGGTTCATAGAGGGTGTACAGGTGTGAGAGCTGAAGTAGTTAAAGCTGAGCCAGTGACTAACTTTTAAGTATTTATTTTAAGTTTACTTTTATATTTTCTTTCCTCTTAGCCAAAGTATATCCAGAATATCTTAAAAGCTGTTGAAGTGAGGAAGAAGGAACAGGAAAAGCGGATGGAGAAAAAGATTCAGAAAGAACGTGAGATGGAAGGAGACGAATTTAAGGATAAGGAGGCTTTTGTGACGACTGCCTACAAGAAAAAGTTGCAAGAGAAGTCTGAAGAAGAAGAACGGGAGAGAAAGGAAGCTGAATTAGAAAGTAACAACTTGTCATTCCCTTTTCTGTGATATGTTTTTCTGATTTAGTACAAAAAATGTAAAAAAAAAAAAAAAAGGTAAAGCTCTTAATTCCTTATCAAGTTGTGTATGGAAAAAATGTCGTCAGCATGATATGCCTACTTAGCTACAAGTTCCTTACATGTCTTGAGCTCCAGCAGAGTGCTTCACTTAGTTCATTATTAAACGATTAGTCCCCTGAAGCCACTCCTCCTCCAGTTGTGTGGCTGCCCCCTTGCCAACATCATCACGTACAGTGTAGGATTAGCAGTATCTATTGTTTTTTCTGAAAAAGAGAGTCCTTAAAAGGCTGGGAAAGGACAAGACCACACAGTTCTTAACTGAGTTGTAAGGTTGGTATTCTCCCTTACAACCCAATAGCCACAAATGTCATCATTTTTTATATTGAGGGTGGGGTAGGGGAGGGTGCTTCTTAAGACATTTAAATCTAGTCCTCTGTTTTCATCTTTAATCTCTGTTGGGCATATGTTAAAAAAAAACAAAAAAAAAACATTAGAACACATTGAACTTTTGTACATAGCATATTCAAAGAATGATCATTCTCTCTTCATTCTTATGAGTAAATACAAAAGAAAAAAGATGAGTATACCTTGTCATGCACTATCCATATTTTGGCCCATCCCTGTTGCAGTGGGCTATGCATAATAACCATGCCAGACACTCAGGCAGCTTTAAAACTCTATGCCCCAGGTTGGAAATCCCCACTCGAGTGTTGGAGCACCAATCGCTGGATTAAAAAAAAAGAGAGAAGTGTTTGAAGACCCAAAGCTCCTTTTTGGATCACAGAAATGCACTTCGTTCTGAGCCAGTCCAGGCTCTGGAGAGATCCCGGATTTAATGTCAGGATTACCCCAGATGTCTGGGCTGGCAGCTGGCTCAGTCTCTTAGCACGCTTCTGAGGGCCTGAGCCAGCTGCTCCCGCCTCCCTCCACAGCCTGGAGCTCCAGTGAGCGCTGAAGGGGCAGAGCAGAGAGCTGGTCACGGACAGCCACTGTCTGCTCAGTGAAGACTAAGAACTGAGCAATCAGTGGTCTTTGATCACTCCGTTCTTGGTCTTAGAGGCGGATTGATGCTGCATCCACCTGGGTGATTATGACTGTTTTTTTACATTCCTATACTTCTTTTAACTATGGTTTACAGAGATCAATGGACACCAGTTATGATTATAAAGTGGCTTCAGAGGAAGATCAGATTTTGAATAATGCTTTTATTGGTGAATGTATCCTTTTTAAGTAGGTAAATGCTACTAATCTTTTAAGTGATTCCACTATTTGTACCATCTTTAATACTTAGATTCACATAACTAGGCATACAAACTCTGTTTAACACAGTAGACATGTATAGAACATCAGTTTTGAAATATATATAATTTTTTTTTTTTTTTTTAAATATATTTCCAAATTTTTGTAGTTTTCAATTACCAACATTAAAATAATGATCTTCACCAGCACACCTTGGTTTAATGATAATCTTGTTCTTTATTTACACAAAGCAACAGGCATCACAGGCTGACATTTCGGGGCCATTGCATGATCCCTTTTTAAAGGCAGAGTGAGGATCAAAAGGGAAAGGGAGATCCTGCAATGTTGGGCTGTAATGCCTGTTGCCTTATGTGAATAAAAGACAAGTTGGGATTCTGTGTAAAATCTACATAAAACAGAATGAAATGGTTTACAAATGTCATAAACCCATACTTTAGTCACAATAGAAAACATATAAAATATTTAAACTGAGAAAATGGCTAATTTTAAGAAAAAAAATAAGGTAAGATTATAGCAATATGTCTCAAAAACTTTGGAACAGGGCCATGTTTACCATGGTGTTGGTGTAGCATCCCCTTTTCTTTTTAACAACACTCTGTAAACGTCTGGAAACTTAGGAGACCAGTATCTGGAGTTTTGAGAGAGGAATGTTCCATTCTTGCCTGATATAGGATTATAACTGCTCAACACTCTTGAGTCTTTTTTGTATTTTTTGTTTCAAGATGTGCCAAATCTTTTTTAATTGGTGAAAGGTCTGCACTGCAGGCAGGCCATTTAAGCACCCGGACTCTTTTACTGTGAAGTTGAAAATGCTGTTGTCATAGATGCAGTATGCAGTTTAGCATTGTCCTGCAGAAATTTGCAAGGCCTTTACCGAAAAAGACGTTGTCTGGATGGGGCATATGCTGCTCTAATACCTGGATGTATTTTTCAGTATAAATGGTGTCTTTCTAGATGTGCAAACTGCCCATTCCCAATGCATCAAGGCACCCCCATACCATGAATTGAACCCAATACCATTAGAGATGCAGGCTTTTGAACTGATGAGCTGGAAAGGTCTCTCTCCTCTTTAGTCTGGGGGACAATGGAGCCTATGGTTGCAAAAAAGAATGTCAAATTTCGATTTATTTTACCACAGAACAGTCTTCCACTTTGCAACAGATCATTTTAAACGAGCTTGAGCCCAGAGGAGACAGTGGCATTTCTGGATCATGTTCAGATATGGCTTCTTTGCATAATAAAGCTTGCATTTGTGGATGGCACGGCAAACTGTGTTCACAGAGTGATTTTTGGAAGTATTCCTGAGCCCATGCAGGGATGTCCATCACAGAATCATGCCTGTTTTAATGCAGTGCCCTCTGAGGGCCAGAAGATCATGGGCATCCAATATTGTGTTTCAGCTTTGTCCCTTGCACACACAGATTTCTCCATATTCTAGGAATCTGTTGATGATTTGTACTTATCTTTGCAATTTTATGTTAAAGCACATTATTCTAAAATTGTTGGATAATTTTTAGATGCAGTTTTTCACAAATTGGTTAACCTTTTCCCTTCTTTACTTCTGAGACACTGACTTTCTAAGATGCTCTTTTCATACCCAGCCATGTTACTGACATCTTCCTTGTTAGTACCACTTACTTTGCCAGCTTTTTGTTGCCCTGTCCCAACTTTTTTTGAGACCTATTGCTCTCATCAATTTCAAAATTACCTTTTTTTTATTTTTTCTTAAAATGGTACATTTTCTCAGTTTAAACATTTGATATGTTTTCTATTTTCTGTTGTGAATAAAATATGGCTTTGAGATTTACAAATCATTGCATTCTATTTTCATCTAGATTTGACACAGCGTCTCAACTTTTTGGGAATTGGAGTGTAGGTAAAAAGCTACAATAATTTTGGAGTTTGGCATTTTATTTTTTTAAACCAGTACATTTATAAACCTAATAGTTTCAAATATCTTTATTTTCTTATGATTACATGGTGGTGCCATCCACCAGTTCACTAGAGCACCCTTACACAAACTGTTGGCAAGCCTGTAAGGAGTACAATACAACCTTTCCTTCTACCTACAGACATTTTAGTCAAGTGGGCAATCTTTTAATGTGACAGCACCAGTAGTCTGTTGTTCTGAAAGGGCTGCTTCTGAAAGGGCTGCTGTGGATCACTTTACCATGGTGCAAGTGCAGTCAACTTTTAAAATGTTTGCTAGCAGAGTGCTGGTAGTTCTTGCGTATATGGTTTGTGTAGGTGATAACTAATAATGTGTTTCTTCTCATTTGTCATCACTTTAGCTTCTCTTGATGTTACCAAACAAAAAGACCTGAGTGGATTTTATAGGCATCTTTTAAATCAGACTGTGGGGGAAGAAAAGGCTCCAGAATGCAGCTTGAGAGATACAGGGTAAGAATTGCTGTATGTTACTTTTTCTAAAAGAATTCCGCCATAAATGTTTTGGAGACACAAAGCTGCTTCTTTTCCATTTTGGAACCTGTGTAGCTGCAGGTTAATTCTGGTACAGGGGCTTATCAGTTCCAATGTAAACAGATGTGAGATTGAGACTGATTTTATTAAAGGAATTGAGACTTTTCACATTTCTCTACAGTTATCCATTTACGTGAAAAGAATCTGGTTTATTTACTTCATTAATTGAAGTGAATATTCAAACTAATCTAATAATTGTTTAAAGGGGTTGTAAACCCTCGTGTTTTTTACCTTAATGTATACTATGCATTAAGGTGAAAAAAATTCTGACGCTGACCAGCCCCCCAGCCTCCCCGTTTTACTCACCTGAGCCCTTTCTTTCCCTCAGTGGAGACGCGCTCTACCTCTCTTCCTGTTGTCTCGGCTCTTGATTGAGAGCAGCACAGCGGCTCCCGCTGCTGTCAATTAAATCCAATGACGCAGGGGCGGGGCCAAGTCCGGCATCCTGTGTCTATGGATGCAAATGCTGGACTCGGGAGTGCGCCCGCACTCTAACCCATAGGGAGATCGCTTCTACTAGGGGGTTTACTGATGTGGGGAGGAACTGATAGCCCCGCTGGGGGACCTTAGAACAGGTGGATTGGGGCCACTCTGTGCAAAATGAACTGCACAGTGGAGGTATGACGTGTTTTTTGTTTAAAAAAAAAAAAGAGGGTTTACAATCACTTTAAATTTGGAATAAAAATATAAATAGGTTTATATTAAAAAAAAATCAGGGCAGCGTCTTCACAGATGCTTGGAGAAGAAGCTAAGTAACCAGTTCCTCTTCCAGGGTTGCTGGGTTCTCCAAGTGAAACAAAGCACCTCAGTGGCTAGCTGTGGTCAGAATGTTGATTACAGTATTCACATCAGCAGGAAGAGATACAGTTCTCAACAAACATGGACTTTTATACCTCTCTGGGACCAAACGGTAGAGGGGCATTCAGCATTTGTATAGGCATTCAGCTTATACAAATGTATAATATAAAAGATAGAGATAGAATATATTAATTTGCTATAAGCCATTTGAGGTTTGAAGGCTTGTCGGAAATTACATTTAGTGTCCTGTAATTGAATTACTAAAAAGCTGCAAATACAAAGACTTGTCTTTATTGGACTGTAGTTTAAATCTCTATTATCTTCAGTTCTGGTAAGCTGTAGAAGCTTTTTCTGAATAAAGAATTTTAATTATACTGTTTATATGAGATGCGACAATTTAATTCCTCGAATGGACTGTAAAAAAAAACAAAACACCTGCATTCTTCAAAAGATGAAATTTGAAGACAGTCTTTCTGATCTTCTGTCGAGATTTGAGGCACCATCTTTGCGGAAATCTTTCTCGCTCTCAATTCCTCCATTAGAATGTGCCGCACTGTTTCCCCTGTTTGTTTTAATTCTTCCGCCATCAGTTGCATCGATCTGAGAGTACGAGGACTCGCACTCTGTCCACGTTTGCATCTGTCTTTTGCTTTTTTTGTTGCTTCAATGTGGGCATCTTCCGGCCCCTCCTTAAACCACCTATGCCATTCAAAAACACTTGATTTCTTCATGGAATGTTTACCATAAACCTTTTGTACCTGAGATAAAGCTTCACTAGCAATTTTGCCAATTTTCATGCAAAATTTGATGTTAATCCACTGTTTCAGATTCCGGTCACTCATTTTCCACCAACAGCACAACACACACGTTATTTCTTCTTCTATTTAGTAAAACCTGAGTCAACTGGTCTGCGACCCAAGCGAATGCAAGTTAGAGCATGTCAGCAAATGCTTGATTGTGAAAGGCTGTGTAACACACTACCATAGTGCTATGCCGCAAGAATTCCTGGAAAAAAAATTGTCACACCTTGTGTATATATATATATCTTTAGTGACCTAACTTGCCTATCATGAAGTATGTTTCACGATGTGCAGGTTGCTGTGTTCTGTAGAAACCTTCTGTTCAGGGGAAACCCAGTCCTGTTCCTGCTGCTGAACTTCTGGCACTGGGGAAGTTGATGGATCCAAGTTTTCTAGGAAGCTGCAGTGAACAAGCTTGCAAGGAGGACCCACCCCTCCACCACCATGTGGAAAGGTTGTTTCATGGTGTACACGTCATGTAACATCATCTCTAAATGGGGGAAGAGTCTGATGAGACACGGGATTCTCTCTTCCATTCACAGATCATGTTACATGCAACACGATGAAACAGCTTTTCTCAGTAGAGGAGGAGGGGGCAGGTCCCGGTCGGAAAGTTGTTTACTGCAGCTTTACAGAAGAAGACTTGGAGCTATTAACTCCCTTAGCGCAAAAAGTTCAACAGAAAGAAGTGGACTGGGCATCCTCTGCACACATTTTCTTACAGCATCCAGCAGCCTGCACAACATGGGATATCCATTACAGCCAAGTTTGGTCACTAAAACTAGAGCTTTTTTATTTTTATTTTTTTAGGAAAACTTCAGCTTTAAATACCAGCATTTCATCTTCCCTATAATTCCATATTTATCAAACATTTAATGTGGATATACATTGCATACTAATATTGTAGGTACTGACTTTACTGGAAAATCCCCAATTAATCTGGCTGTTATGTTACCTTCCATGTTTAGAGTAAAAGAGGAGAAGCCAAGGGGCTATCCAGATGAAGTGAACAATACTAGTCAGCAGGAAAACATTGATGCTGATAGTGATTTGGGTACAGAGTCCAGTGAGGAAGAGGACATCGCCGACAAAAAGCCTTCATGCAAGTCTGGTCCAAGTCAAGTCAAAATAAGTGAAAAGACCTATTACAGACCGAGACATTCTAGTTCATCCAGCGAAGAACAAGATAACCATAAGGGAAAAGAGAGAAAAAAGAGTGAAGAAAGTCGGCTTGACAAAGATAGATCCCATCGGGATTATAGCAGAGAAAGGAGGGAAGAGTTTGATGAAAAACCAAGGCATGGGGAACCTACTGACAAAGACCGACAAAGGAAGAGGGAGGAATCAGATTCTGAGCTAGGAGCTAGAGAAAGGAGAGAACACAAAAGTAACAAGGATGGAAAAAGAGATGATGGTAGGCATAAAAAAGATGAGGCTAAACATGACAAGGACCGAGAACGAGGCAAGAAACACAAAGATAGGATGGATGATGGAAAGGGACGAGACAGGAATGTTAAAGATTATAGGCACAAAGAATATGGAGAAAGGTCAGATAAAGACTACAAAGATCGGTCAGAGCGACCGTATGAACACAAGCTAGAGCGAGGAGAAAAAATAGAGAGAGATTGTGAAAGAAGGTCAGAGAGAGATAACAAAGATAGGTTTCATAGTGAGCGTGGGGAGAGGTCAGAGAGGGAGCGTGGAGGGAGGTCAGAGAGGGAGCGTGGAGGGAGATCAGAGAGGGAGCGTGGAGAGAAATCAGACAGGGAATGTATGGAGAAGTTGAATTCCGAGGACACAGAAGTGAAAGATAAGCAATATAAAGATAAGAAACACAGTGAAAGTAATAAAAAGAGAAGCACATCACCATTTGAAATGCCACCTAAAAATGAATCCAAGAGCGATGATGGAGGAACCCAAAATGTGGATAACTCCTCAACCAATAAGTTTGCAAAGCGAAGTAATGAAGGGGATGTGGTATCAGCCAGGGACCGGTACCTTGCTCGACAAATGGCTCGGGTAAAAACTAAAGCATATGTTGAGATAGAGGAGGATTAGCAAAACCAGTTATTCAGAAACATCAGATGGCCTTACCTTTTGGAGGTGGGTCTGTCATTAAGTTTTCATATCAATGCATTTCTCTGGCAGGGGTGCTAATAAAAGGATTTTGATTTGATGATATGATATACCGAGATTTCCTTAATATATCCTGCAGTTTTGGGCATTTTTATTGTTTTGAAAGTTTGTATACAGAATTACTCAAGTAAACATCAGTTGTAACTGGCGTGTGTGTTGTCTTTTTGTCACGTGAAATAGATATTCCATATGACAGTATGGAAGTAGACAGGGCATATATGTTTTCTGTCCAAATTACTAACAATGTAAAGGATTTATGAATGAAAGTAATGTACTAAAACTGCAAATGATAATTTGGATGCAGCTACTTTGTGTTTTTGGACACCTATAACCTCTAAATGTATGCTATTTAGAAGTTTCTTTCTATCTGGAAACTGACAACCTAGTATCCATGTTCACAAACTGGTGTAGAGCGCATTTATAGTTTTGCAATAAAGCATATCTAAACCCAAAAATAAAAAATGTATTATAGCACAGCTTACCAATTCTTAGATGTGGCTGCATTCGTTTTCGTTTTCTTTTGTAGGCTTTTTTCTTTTAATTTCACCGGGTGGTCAGGCCAGTAACACACTTCTATCTTATAGTGGCTACACTCACTCTTCCACTGCATCTATGGAGAAGCAAAGTAGCCAGGCAAACTGCAAAATATACAGATTAAATACATGTATGTGATCTGTGCTACCTGCCAATGATTTTTTTCTGTCTATGTGACCCTTAAATTAACTACAGCACAGAAATGTCCGGTCTCCTATCCTGCCTCAGCTGTGTAAAGTAACGCTTTTAGACCTTGTAAGGGCCCTTTCACACGGGTGTTCCTTCATCTGTTTTTCATCTGTTTCGGGGAAGAAAAAAAAATAATTACACAGAGCACTCTGGCTTCATTGAGAGGTAGGCCTCATTCAGATGGGCGCTGGAAACCTTGGGGCGTTTGGGGCTGTGGTGCACCTGCTCCTGCATGCCTGTAAAAATTTGACATTCACCCATGTCTGTGCAGCCAGCTTCTGCATCCACTCCCTAAGGCTCCCTGCATGTAGTTCAGGGGTGGATACAGATGCGAAAAGAAAACAAACCTAATGCACGCAATATGGGTCTGAATGTGGCCCACCTCTAAATGAGATCAGAGTGCCCCCTGTCAATATCTGCAAGCGTTATACTTGCACATTACATACCTAGGCTATGCATGTGATTAACATGAGTGCACATATCTGACGCTAGGTCAATTTTAAATTATTTAGAAAAAAAAGTATTCAGAAAATTTGAGAACTATTGAGATATATTTATTATGGCATTATTTTTACAGTAACAGTTACAATACAAGGCACATACTGATGATTTACAATCTATCTTAGAACATTCATAAGTGGAATGGCTGCATAATTTATTACAGATACATAATATACAAGTGAATATATAGATATGTACAGATATGACTCGTGTTACATGCTTTACTCAAGACATAACAATTTCTGATGTATGTATGCTTGTGTGTGTGTGTATGTATGTGTGTGTGTATATATATATATATATATATATATATATATATATATATATATATATATATATATATATATATATATATATATATATATATATATATATTATACCCATGGTACATGACACCAAACATACACATGCTGATACCTGGTATCTCTGTGAAAAGATGGCTTAGGATATTTTAATTTATATATAGAACCAGCTGAAAATAATATTGCAGTATGCTAACAGATATTGTAGCACACTCCTTTTCGTGCTATTAAGTAATATTGATATGTAATAACAGTCTTCGAACGCGTATATTTTTTAAAATATGAACTATCATATCATTAATTGTTAAGTTGATCTGCTGTGACGCAGATATGATTTGGCTTTGTATCAATGTAAAATAGAGCTACAAAGGAACTTTGTCAATTTAATTCTAGAACTCCTCAGGAACCCGAAAGCACTCTAATGCAAATAACTTCCACTAAGAAGTAATTGCTTGGCTTCTCCTCTTGTACCTCTTAATTGGTTGGTGAGACCTCCCATCGCATTGATGGGTTAGCTAGGTAGGAGTGGGTGAAGGAAGAGGCCCCAGGGTAAGCAATGAATTCCTAGCTGGATCTATATGTTAAATACTCAAGCACCATAGGTTTGCTCTTAATAAAAAAAAAAACTAGCACAAGGTGGAAGCATGGCAGAGTACAGACAAAATACAGGTTTGCTTTAAGAGGTCCCAGTCCCCACTGATGCGATGTGGGGAACCGCGTGTGATTTGGACAGGAATTGCATCACATTCCTGTTCAAATCACATGCGATTCTTTGCAGTGTACATTGAGCCCATTAATTTTGTATGGCTCAAATCACACAAAAAAAGGTGCATGCACTTTGCCGCACTGGAATCGGATCATATGGGTGCTCGCACCCATGCGATCCGATTTAGCCAATCGCACTGCGTTTTGTGAACTGTTTTTGGGGTGTGGTTAATTTAACAATGACGCCTGCAGGTATTGCTGTGAATCCTGCACCAAATCGGTGTGAAATTAGGCTGAACAGATAAATCAGTAGTCCTACATTCAGCCAATTTATACAATAGGCTGTTTTACATTTTACATACAATTTCTATGCCTTTTCATTTTAAATAGTGTAATATCCATTTTTTACACATGGATCCACTGCTTTATAGGCATCATTATGTGTTTGCGTAATATGGGCCATCTCATCAGTAATAATCAAGAAATGACTGATTTAAGCTGGCCATACACCTATAGATTATCTGCAGATTTTCTATGGTTAGATGGAATAAGTTCAACAGATTTCTCCATGTACGCTAAACTGTGTGGATGTAGGAATCTCCCACTGGGCCAAGCTTCAGGTTCTTGCTAGTCGGCCCCGCTGGCTCTCAACCTAAACAATGCCTGCACCCAAAAAGAATGTTCCGGTATTGTGAGCCAGCGGGGCTGACTAGCAAGATATGGAAGCTTGGGCCAGTGGGCGATTCTTCCATCCACACAGTTCAGCGTTGATGGAGGGCTTTTTCCATCTAACCATAGAAAATCTGTAGATGATCTATAGGTGTATGGCGTGTCTTAGTTTAAGTAGTGAAGGCAGCAGTTGCACATTTAGATATAAACAATATTTTTTTTTTCTCCTCTGAAAAGCTACCCAGAGCAAAGATGGCAAAAGACCTTAATGGATGGTTGGATATAGATGCACAGCACAAAGTTTGACCAGGAACATGTGCACATAGACTGCATGCATGTATGTTTCTGACTCTGGGATGGAGAAATGAAGGCAGGACAGAAGATGTCTATAACCATCATATCTTGGGGGGTACTGTAGTGGTTGGAAAACCTTTGTAACTTTTCCAGTCTTTTCTCTGATGATTAGATGGTGCAGTGTTGGTGTTTATAGACATGAGATTTTCACCTGGTCCAGTATCAGGAGATTAATTCTCTACGACCAGCTTAAGAAACATTAAAGCCTTTTTTTTTAACAAGTAATTATAAATTAAATGGCACTGTTGTAGTTGAAAAGGTGTAGTTAATAGAGGTGATAAAGGTATGTGAGGGGTTTGTGTTCCTTTTCTATTGGAGTGATTGTGTGTGTATATATTTCACACATGTATGTGTGTGTGTAATTCTGCAGTCTAAATGCATAACTATGACTGCATTTTACATAGTTGTTTCTCCCTGCATGGTTGATGGAATTCTAGCTGATGGCACCAAAATTGTTGTGCACAGACCTAACATTAAAGCTGATGGCACCAAAATTGTTGCACACAGACCTAACATTATTAAAGCTAACGTTCTGTCTCTATACTTGCCTTGTCCTTGAAATATTAGGACCGCTCTAACATTATCATTCCAAAGTAAATGCTTCCTTAAAGCCCAACTCTGGGCAAATTAGAAATTATCTCATGCTGTGCCTCCACTGCAAGGGTTAATTGTTTTGTCTAGGGGAGAGGAGAAACTATTTTACTTATCTGATTCTCTGTTCCCCTAGCTTTAGGCACTCCCCTACAATCTGGTAGTGTAATGGCCCTTGGTGTACTCATGTACAGAGCAGGGCTATGAATCCTGTTCTGGTCTTAATGTCATCAGGACACCAGACCGGTGGAGCATGGGGGAGTAGACTCTGCAGGGACTTTGCTAGCTGTGGGTTAGTAAATATATTATTTTTTTTGCCCTAGAAAAAAAAAAAAAAAAAAGCAATTAACCCTTGCAGTTTGGGCCTAGCCCCAATGCAGGGGATAATTTATTTACCTAGATTTGCCCTTTGCTGCGGGCAGGACGCTGTCGGTGTGAGCTGCTGTAATACAAATTATCCGTGATTTATTCAGTTTACACCTACTATCTTCTGTAGTTCCCTCTGAATCCTCTACAGTAGTTTCACCAGGACCCGCATTCGGCCTCAGTGGAACTTCAGATCCAAAACATCTGTATGCCCTAAATTGATGGGCCTCTCTTCCTATTATAAGGAAGTAAAACTATCTTATATATCCATACCCAGTTACCTTCATTTGTTATACTATGAAGTACCAACACTCTGGGCATGCCAAATAACCCTTATATATCACGATTGGGAAACACGCTGGATGGGCAGACAGTGTCAGCGCCTCTGTTTTTAAACTTCTCTGGAATGCGTAGCTAGCCTACATATATGCCAATAAACCCTTGCTAAAGCTTACAACCACCCCTGAAGAAGGAGGATAAAACAACTCCGAAACGCGTTGAGTGCAAGCACATTGATATCAATAGCTATGTGTACATATGCATGAATCGCATTCCTTTCATTTTGTGTTATAATGTTTTTGATGTTTTTATGATGTTTTTGCAATGAATAAATTATTGTCTACTTACTACACACTCTCCTATACGTCCTTTCATATGTGCCTTTAAAGTCCACTAGGGGAATTGTCTTTGTTTAAAGCTAACGTTCTGTCTCTATACTTGCCTTGTCCTTGAAATATTAGGACTGCTCTAACATTATCATTCCAAAGTAAATGCTTCCTTAAAGCCCAACTCTGGGCAAATTAGAAATTATCTCATGCTGTGCCTCCACTGCAAGGGTTAATTGTTTTGTCTAGGGGAGAGGAGAAACTATTTTACTTATCTGATTCTCTGTTCCCCTAGCTTTAGGCACTCCCCTACAATCTGGTAGCGTAATGGCCCTTGGTGTACTCATGTACAGAGCAGGGCTATGAATCCTGTTTTGGTCTTAATGTCATCAGGACACCAGACCGGTGGCGCATGGGGGAGTAGACTCTGCAGGGACTTTGCTAGCTGTGGGTTAGTAAATATATTATTTTTTTTGCCCTAGAAAAAAAAAAAAAAAAAAAAAAAGCAATTAACCCTTGCAGTTTGGGCCTAGCCCCAATGCAGGGGATAATTTATTTACCCAGAGTTGGGCTTTCATTCAGGAATGCTATGGTATTTTAATGTCATGATAAATAGATAGTAAGGCTAGGTTGAAAAAAAAGCATATTGCTCAAACAGCATGTTTAATATAAGCCAAGACAGGGCAGACGAGCAGTCTTTCATTAGGAACACTTCGTTCTCACCTGTAGTATGGCCTACAGTAGCCCCATTCCCCATAAAGAATTTCCATTGCTGGGTTTTAAGGCAGAACCCTCTCACTTTTAGTATATTAAACATGATGCACGCTATTACACACAAATATTATAAGCACTTACTATAGCTCAATATACTCGTAAAGAACACTTAAATTGATTACCTTTATTTACAGAATAACTGGGAAATATATACATGACAAGTATTTATATATAAACACACCAGTACACCAATGACAGCTAAGGTCAGACATGGGAATCACTATTTGAGCTGGAGTATTACCATACCTTTTTCACTTTAGTTTGAGATCATTTATACTGACTAGAATAAAAACCAAGTGCTCTCAACTTCAAGAATAACTAAACCTAGCAATGAGCATAAATCACTTTACTATATTAAGAGAATGTGAATTCCTTGTTTTTTTTTTTTATTTCTTTAAAACAAACTTTATTTGTCAAGGCTCTTCAGTTCTGTGCTCGACCCTCTGCTTTGAGTGCGTACATCATAGCAATGGGCAGTACAGTACCTGGTGGCTTTGCAATAGGCTGGTTGCACATCTGAACCAGCAGTTTAAGTGTCATAGATCCCTTAACAATTGGGAGGAGGGTCGAGGGTTAAGCGACCAGGTTTATTTTGGGGGAATTTACTGCATTTTTAGAGCAAAAACAGCTGAATTGTCATAGCTGGCCATCCTAGGCTTCAAGTTCTCATTTTATTTAATATATTTAACTTTAACATATTTAGCAGCATGTAAAACTATTAAATTCCAAAACTCACTTTTTTGGGCCACATTTGCGTACTTAACCTACCAGCGAGCACTGAAGGAAAACCCCCACAGGAAGATAACATGCAAACTCCATGTAAACAGGGACCCTACTTTAGATGCTGGACTCAGAACTCTAGCACTGCAAATTAACAAGGCTAACCCTGTGCCGCCCAGCGCAAACAACGTATGCCTCTGGTTTCCTGAGCATGACTTTTGGATACCATCACAACTGTGTAAACTGGAGTAAGGTTAGATGATAATCTCCTCTTGAAAAAAAATAGATGCAGATGTATCACTTGGCAACCGCTGAAACACAAACCATGAAGCAGTGATAAACCTCTGACTGTTTATATAGGTATGCTAATATCCAGCAGCTGTCTATCGTCACAGCTGAGTCTGCAGGGGTTATTTGGAAAATTGAATTATGTAAATGGAACATTTGATCTTAAATTATGATCTGCCAAAACTATGCACTCTGTACTTTACTTTTTGTTCTGCAGAGCTGGAGTAATAGTATTGTATGCTTAGAACTACTTACTGTGTATATATAAATAATATGTAAAAATCTATGCTGCTCCATAATCTATTTCTGTAGTGAAGTAAGAAGGATATTTGTGCATTCAGAAAGTCTGCTGTTAACATTAGGCCTCATGCACACTGGGCATTTGCCTATTTCTCTTGTACGCCTTACTCCTGACAGGAGAAAATCGGCATTAAAAAAATGCACCTAAAGCTGCATTTGTTAGAAAAAAGAAGCGCTTGGGCGTTAATTTCATTGACCAGAATAAAAATGTATTCTGGCCAGTGAAATTAATTAATGCTCAAGCGCTAAATGCACCTAGTGCTAACGTGTATTAAGACAAGTTTAAACACCCCAAGCTGCTCCTAAACATGCTGGCAGTGAGGTTTTTTTTTTTTTCTTCCTGTAAGTGCCCCTGCCTGTATAAATGCCTATGTTTGCATGGACACATGTAATGCTAGAAATGCTATTAAAAACTTAATGGAGGAGATTTTGGCATAAGACGGGGTACCGATTGCCACAGGGTAAGGTGAGTATTGGCTCAGGACACAAGTGCTATTTTAAAGTGGACCTTTCCCTGCCTCTCACTAAAATTCAAATCGGCATGCGTCACTGTAACACTTTTTGCATCAACTTGGAACAAGCATCATGAAAATAAGGCGAAAAGGCTAGCACTCTGTCTGCACACCTTCTCTGGGTCGGTGCTATGGCCCTGCAACCACAGATTCAAAACAGTCTGCCAACAAGTATTTTTAGAGGTAGAGGTCAGTAATGGCAAAATCCATTGTTTAAAGGGAAAACGTCTTAATATATCATTACTTAACTTTTCAACTTAAAAATACTGAGGTATTTTAAATCCTTTATCTTCCCAAACTTCTATTTGGACTCAGAAGGTCTACCTTTACCAAGCCTACCCTTCTTATGAGACCTATATATTAGGATAAACCAGCTAAAATGTGGTAGTTTGGAGGTATACCCCCAAGGCACTGCTCTCATCTGCTATGGGGCTAGTCTGCGGTCCAGGCCTATTGGAACAACTTCTAGGGTCTTGCTGACCTGGGAAGATCTTATCCCAAGCACAAATCTGGGCCTGTTCATTGTGGTCTAAATTTGCTTTATTTTAAAGAAAAATGTAAAGCAGGTTAGCCCACTCCCTCTTCTACCATTACTTTCTCAAACTTCCCCTCAATCCTATTGAGCAGAGTGCATTTGTGCAGCCATCAAGTGCTATCACACAGGCTTGGGAGGAGGATCTTAGTCCTGTGTAAGCTCCTAATTCAACCAACCTGAAACCTACACATGGGGTTTTCTTAGGTCTCTTGCAGCTGAAGCAAGGGAAGGAGTCAGCAGCAGAGGGATAACATTTTCTATGGCCTAAGTGGGTAAAGTATTTGCTTTAAATTTTTACCTTGCAACCCTAAATTGAACCTTGGGAAATGTAAGTTCCATCATAGCTATGAGTCCCTTTCTACTGTCCCAAACCCCCCTGTAAAATGCTGCTGTATGGAATTATATTGTGTTCAGGAAATGCTGTAGCCCTTCCACCTAATTTTCCTTCATGTAACAGACAAGTAAACAGTGCAGTTACATCATGGCTTACAGAAATTTTTACATTTAGAAATATAGACATTTAATATATAATAGAATTTATAATAGTTTTAATTATCTGAATATTCTATACTTAAAAGATAATGTTTAGTCTCTGACACTTTAAAGTATTCCATACAAAAATAAAATGTAACAAAAAATAACTAGGAGCTTGAATACCCCCATTTTTTACACTTACAGAAAAAGTAGATTCAGCTACTTTAACATATTGCAACAACTGCTAAAAAGAGGTAAAGCTGTGCCTGTGATAACCTGACAGGACCCCAACCAAAACTTTCCTTGTCACTTTGGATAGAGCTGGGAAGTGGTGGGAGATTTTCCCTCACTTCCTGTCACTGGAACACACGTTAAACAAAAACAACTCAACATCTTATACAGGCTTAATCCTGTGACATAATTGTAGGTCAAGACTAAAATATTAGAGTAATAAATGATAATATGGAGTGTAAAAACTACATTTGCATTAATGTGTCCAAACTGCCCTCCCAACCTATAGACACCTTTTTCTACTTATTTCAGATCAGCAAGCAACCTCCTCCAACACCACAGTCTACGCCAGCCCAAGCGCGTCCTTATCATTGAGCCAGCAGGCCATGGCATACTGGTTTCTCCCTTAGGACCTAATAGAAAAGCATATATTTGCAAGCAAGCAGGGAAACAACTTTTCTATTAGGTACCTTGAAGAACCAGCTCAGTATAAGGACTAAAGCAATTTTTAGTTGGCATAGGCTATGGACAGTGGAGGGGGTTGTTGGATGATTAGAGGTAAGTAGAAGGGGGTGCCTAAAGGATTGGGAGGGTATGGTTGGGCAAGTAGGACTCTCCAATAGGAGTGTTTTCCCATGGCTTTCTGACCCTTTGGCCCCGAGAAAAGAAGTGAAATCCTCTTAATGGGCCTACAAACAGCAAAAAAAAAAACACTGACCGGGCGATAAGCTTTTTTAAACGTTTTTACTGGAGTTGATACTGTTAAGAGACACAGTTCATCAACTGTATGATCCTAAATATTAGAATTATTTGTTTTGTGTAGTGTTGTACACACAGATATATATCGATAAAAGGATCAGAAATCTGTTCAGAGTTGGCCTTTCACCGTTGGAGGCTTTAAACAGTATTTTGTTAAATTGTGTATGTACTGTATATCTTATGTTTTATTAGATATACAAAGACGGTATAATTCTGTTTTATAATCATGCTGCCAGGGTCTTTTTGAATCTGAACATTTTTGACCACGTAGGCAAATGGCTTTTTGTGACATACATCTTGTGAGTGTGGATACTTTGGTGTTTACAACAATATAATATCATGTGCAAATGACAAAGAAATACAATTTTTAAAATGTAAAAATGAGACATACATAATTGAAAAAATATTCCAGTGTTCTATGACTCATGAATAATGAAAAGCCAAAGCATTTATTAAAGTGGTTGTAAAGCTTATATTTTTTATTAAAATAATAAACGTGTTATACTTCCCTGCTCTGTGCAGTAGTATTGCACAGAGCGGCCCCAAACCTCTTGTTCTCGAGTCCCCCACTGGCACTCTGTGCTCCTCCTCCTCCTCCTCTTCTCAGTCCACCACCATAGGACGCTGCCTCCTAGGGGGACGCACATGAGGGCTCGCTCCCGAGCTGGGCTGTGTGCGCCTATTGCTAACAGGATTTGATTGACAGCAGCAGGAGTCAATGGCTCCTGCTGCTGCTTCTATGAGAAGAGAGAGATGAGAGAGCTACTGCAGACGAGCACAGTGCTGGATCAAGATCAGGCTCCGGTAAGTACACAGAGGGGTGAGGGGGCAAATACAGTGACATTTTTTTGCCTTAATGCAGGGAATGCATTATGGTAAAAATGTCCAGCCTTTAGAACCACCTTAAGTTTAAGGCTGGGTTCACATATATGCGAATTGGATGCATTTTACATCGGCTCTCAATAGTCAGTTCACACATGTCCGGGGCGGCTGTGGTTTCAAAAAGGGTCCTGTGCTTTTTGGGTCCAGTTCAGGTGCAAATTCAGGCAAAAATTTGCACCTGAACAGGAATGCACCAGACCCCAAACCGCAGCCGCACATATGTGAACTCGCCTTAGTTAGAATAGAGAAGGGTTGAAACCCCTGTCAAGTTATTTCTTGCTGTCTGTGTCCTGCTGGGTAGATTTTACTTTGCGTTGTGTCCTGGAGTCATAACAGGAAACTGAATTCCTACTGTAGAGAGTTGTCCATTGCCTGATTTCCCCGTCTTCTTATGGTGACAACAGCATTTTTGGGTTTTCCTTCACTTTCTGTTCAGTGACAATGGTCACCAGAACTAATGGAAGGGTGAAAGTGGAGACCCAGAAAGAAATAATTCATCAAATGGTCTAACTCTTCCCTACTCTGTCCTAACCTAGGCAGAAATTGCATTTTCATAAACTTTAAAGCATGAATTTGTCACAAATACAAATATTCTTTTAGTTAAAGACAGAAAAACATAAAGACGAGGTCCTACCTGTGCTACATATGAAAGGTTGGGTGTAAGCTGGAACAGGCTTACTAACCTACATGGTTCCAGTGACAAACTATTCCAGATACACTTCCCAAATACACAGCAGCAAACGCCCCAATACTGAATTCTCCATACACTCCTACACAGAGTTCAACAGTGGGACTTTCAGATATAAAGGGAATCTCTTATACCTCATTCACACTTGTGCAACTTGTCATATGACTTTGGACATCAAAGTCACATGACAAGTATGCTATGACTTAAAGTCATAGCGACCTTTGTCTATGCGCGACCTTTGTACAACTTTCATTGCAACTTGAGGGCCATAGACTTAAATGTTAACCCTCAAAAGTTGTATGAAAGTCGTACCTGAATGTTTTACATGCAACAGCGGATACAACTTTGCAGGGAGACAACAAGTCACAGCCAGGTCGTACCTATCCAAAGTTGCATCAAATTTGTATGTCTTTGGAGTCGTACAAGTGTGAATGGAGCCTTAATGCAAAACACAACTTTCAGAAGCTTCTGATGGAAATAGCAAATTTCCAAATCCCACATGACAGATTTGTTCAGACACCATTAAGTTTACCCTAGTTGAGTGAATTCATTGTGCCAAAACTAGCAAGGGACCAGGAAAATGGAGAGTGGCTTTTTCCACCTGAGAATTCTCACACAGGTATTTTGCCTTGTGAAAGTTTACCAGTAAAGCTCAATTTGATAATAATGACTAATAAGGTCATTAAGCAGCTGTTATATATTCAAACACTCTGGATTTCACACTGCACATCTAGATATTTTACATGGAATAAATAATCCAAATATTTCTTTGTGTTTAGCATCCTCAGATAATTATCCATAAGACAAGCATGCACACCACCTTTCCATCATGGATCAATGACAAATTTTGAGATTTGGACCTTGTAGTTGTCTTGGGCTTTCATGCTATAGACTGAGAAGGAGCCCAATCTTCAGAGTTGATCCAGCGCATTGAGGGTGGATGAACCATACACAGTATGAGGTTTGGAATAGTTCTCTTTAGGCACAGAATGGGGTGCGTAAAGTTTGCAGACAGGACAAGGTTCTGCTTCTAGGTTACACAGCATTCATATGAATACCACCCATTGGCATTTCTGTGGCAGTCTCTGGGGTTATGCTCTTGATGAAGCGCTATAAGGGAGGCAAAGTAGAATCAATAATGGGGACAACCTTCAGAAATGTAAAGTAGAACTAAAGGCAAAACTGTTTTGTTTTTTTAAATTTGGATAGTGTAATGGAGGAGTATTTTGAGCCCTGTCAGTATTTTGTCATCTGTGTGCCATTGTGGAGATTTCCCTTCACTTCCTGTCCCATGGCCAAAACAGGAAGTGAGGGAATCCTGGGGTGTCATCAGGGTAACAGAACTAGTGCCCCTATTGGAAGATTTCCCCTCTATTCCTGTTCTGGTATCAACAAAAAATTTGGAATTTTCTTTTACTTTCCCTGTCGATGATAACAGTAAACGGGACAATTAAAGAGAGTGGATCTCCCTAACGGGAGCACAGACAGCAATAAAGGCCTAACAGGTGTTCTAATCCCTCTCCAAAAACAATATGTTTGGCCCTATGGAGAACCACACTGTCCACCAAGCAAAGGTCAATCCAGTGCAGCTATCAGGAGTAGTACACACAGTAACCATAAGAAAAAACTGAGACGATGACAGTGCTATCTGGATGGTAGTGGGTGACTATAGATCCTCAACATGTATAAGATCCAAGCCAATGGTAAAGGCTAAAAGGTAAAAGTTTATTGTCCGCAGTACAAAATTGTACACAAAGTAAAATTAAACCCATGATGGGTTATACGATACCATGCTGGTGATTGCGCATACAGATGGGCTAATGTCCATAGGGTCCGTTGAGCTGAAGGGCAGGAGGGTGCAGTGTGGCATGTGGTGATAAGCCACTGACAGCGAGTCCCAAACAGGCGGGAGTCCGTCGGCCCTACCAGGTGAAGTCACCGCAACCACGGAGCGAAAGTCCAGGAACAAATTGTTGGCGATCTGACCAGCATGAAACGCAACACACTTTATTTGTGTTCCATGCTGGTCAGATCGGCCACACTGCACCCTCCCGCCTTTCAGTTCAACGGACCCTATGGACATTAGCCCATCTGTATGCACAATCACCATCATGGGTTTAACTTTACTTTGTGTACAGTTTGTACTGTGAACGATAAACTTTTACCTTTAGCCTTTACCATTGGCTTGGATTTTATACATGTTGAGGATCTATAGTCATCCACTTCCATCCAAATAGCGCTGTCATCCTTTCCGTTTTTGCTAATCCCTCTCCACTCTATCCAAAACATAAAAAAAAGGTTTGCCTTTAGTTATACTTTAAAAAATATGTAAAAAAAAAAACAAAACACATACAGTACATCTCTGACATACATGTTTTATACCTTAAAGGTTCTTGCAAGTACAGAAGATTACCTGTTGATCTGCTATAAATGCACTCCTCTCTTAACCACTTGCTTACTGGGCACTTAAACCCCCCTCCTGCCCAGACCAATTTTCAGCTTTCAGCACTGACGCGTGTTGAATGACAATTGCACGGTCATACAACACTGTACCCAAATGAAATTTTTATAATTTTTTTTCACACAAATAGAGCTTTCTTTTGGTGGTATTTAATCACAGCTGGGATTTTTATTTTTTGCTAAACAAACAAAAAAAAGTTGGAAAATTTTGAAAAAAAAAATCATGTTTCATAGTTTGTTATAAAATTTTGCAAACGGGTAATTTTTCTCCTTCATTGATATGCGCTGATGAGGTGGCACTGGTGGGCACTGACAGGCACAGATAAGGTGGCACTGATGGGGACAGATAAGGCGGCACTGGTGGCCACTGATAAGATGGCACTGATGGGCACTAATAGGTGTTACTGATAGGTACCACTGATAGATCGCACTGATAGGTGGCACTGATGGACACTGGTAGGTGACACCGATGGACAGCACTATTTATGAGGCACTGATTGGTGACACTGATAGGTGGCACTGGTAGGTGGCGCTGGTGGGCACTGGTAGGCGGCACTGGCAGGTGGCACAGGTGGGCACATATGCGCTGGTGGCAGCTATCCTTGATCGGGACCCATGTACCTCTGACAGCAGCTGGTGATCGGCTTTTTTTTTTTTCTCGCGAGGAGAAAAAATAGCCGATTACCGGCTCTGTTTACATCACATAATCAGCTGTCATTGGCTTACTCCAATCTGTGATTCAGCCGAGTCTCATAGACTCGCTGATCACAGAGCGCGCCCTGCAGGGGACGCGCAGGCCGCTCGAGCATGGGAGGACATCTATTGACGCCCTCCCGGCAAAGTAGGTCCGCGCTATAGCCGTCATTCAGCTACAGCGTGGATCTGGAGAAGTTAAAGTGTTATTAAACCCAAAGGCAAACATTTATTATATTGCAGATTATCATTTCTTAGATGTGATGGCTTCATTTCCTTTTTTAAGGCTTTCTTTCTTCTATTATCATCCGGTGATCCTGTCAGTAAGTCTTGTTTTTCAAAAGAATAAGCTCTCCAGCAGAATGCATTGGTTACAGATGAGACAAACCATTTAACACTGGCAGGGGTGTTTACAAAAGATCAGCTTTTTATTTATTTAAAACCTTTATCCCAAATGGAAAAAAACATAACTGTTTGCTGTAACAGCTTATGCCCTGTACATACGGTTTTGCCGTCGGAATAAACTCCGAAGGTTTCTCCGACGGAATTCCATTCAAGCGTTCTTGCCTACATACGGTCAAACCAAAGTCCGACCGTCCAGAACGCGGTGACGTACAGCACGTACGACGGGACTAGAAAAAGTAAGTTCAATAGCCAGTAGCCAATAGCTTCCGTCTCGTACTTGCTTCAGAGCATGCGTAGTTTTTGGTCCGTTGGAACAGCATATAGACGATCGGTTTTACCGGAAATATTTAGAACATGTTCCATTTCTAGGTCCGTCAGAATTTTCGAAAACACGTGATTGGAATAGACGAAAAGCTCCCGTCGGACTTTTACAGTCGGACATTCCGCTCGTGGGTACGCGGCAATACTATATAAATTGTGAGCTGGAATTTGGCTTCA
Organism: Aquarana catesbeiana; assembly: GCF_042186555.1. Taxonomy (NCBI): domain Eukaryota; kingdom Metazoa; phylum Chordata; class Amphibia; order Anura; family Ranidae; genus Aquarana; species Aquarana catesbeiana. The sequence goes on along the minus strand of NC_133325.1, from coordinate 694,950,108 downwards.
ATCTGTTAGTGTATTTAAATGTAAATCTTTTTTGTAGACTAATGTACAGGAATTTTGTGGACTGAAGTGGTGTCAGGCCTATTCCTTGTCTTCTACTAAACTACTTACCACTTCCACTCTTAGATCTCTACAATAAAAAGGATAATCATTTTTTAGTCCAAAATAAAAACTAGAAGGGCTACATAGACTACATACCTGACTTTCTGACAAGATCAACAGTTTTTTTTTTTTTTTGCACTTAATAAACAGATATAATAAACTGCCTCCAAACAAACCTAATAGGAGAAGTTAATTGATAGGATTTACATACACTTTAAAGTACAACCATGCTTTGTCCATGCAGGCCAAATGTAACTTCAGGAACTGAAATCTATTAGCAAAGATTGTTTTCAGGCCTCCTAGCAAGCTCTGCAAGATACAGATCGTATTTGGCAACGCATATGCCTGCTAAAAATTTCTGTCTAGGGCACCTGTTCACTTTAGGGTACCTACAGCCATAACATTTGCCATATTTTCCCCTAGAATATGGTTTAGGCACTATATGTCTCTCATATAAACAGATCTACACTTATATTTTTTATTTTAACAAATTTCATTTATTATAGTACTATAGTGATCCGAGGCACCCCAGTAATCTTGTAATTACAGGGTAGTCTATATTTCCTGTAAAAAAAAAAAAAAAAACATGGTATCAAGGGCATCGCTAGCACTGAGCCCCGGGGCATTTCACTGCAACCATCCGCAACTTCGTTAGCTGGCATGTCTCAATGCTTTGCTGCCTGTCAGGGAAATAAAATTAAGTGCCTAAGGAAGCTTCCCTAGGCTCATACTTGACTCTAACATGACACAAGTTGAGGGGAAGCCTAGAAGCAATCCCTTGCTTGCTGCACTGCATTTGAGATCTTAGTAGCTCGAGGAGGGAGGGAGATCATGCTGACAAAGATTTGTGCTGAGGGGAGAGACTTGGGGAGAAGAGATTTTGTTGGGGATGAAGACTTGTGCTGAGAGGAGAGATCTGAAAAGGTTTGTGGTGGAGAAGGGAAATATTTTAGTAGAAGCTGAGATTTGTAAGGCAGTTTGTGGGGGAGAATTGTGTCTTGCAGAGGAATTTGTGCTGGGGGTTGTGTGAGCATGCAGATAAGTGCTGGATTTTTTTTTGAGAGGGAAATTGGGGGTGAGTATTTTTTGCAGAGGAAATTTTGCACTACTCTGTTTTTCACACCCCTGACCCTTATACTATGTGTGTTATCTAGTCTTGACCCCTACATACTGTGTGTTACACAACTCTGACACCTGTACTGAGTATGTTACACACCCCTGCGCTATGTGCATTATGTACTTCTGACCCCTGAACTTTTGTGTGTTACACACATCCCGCACCCTCCATGCTCTTTGTGCTTACACACTCCTGATATCTGCACTCCGTTACAAACCCCTTCACTCTGTGTGTTACATATCCCTTACCAATGCAGTTTGTGCATTACATACTCCTGACCCCTGCATTTGTGATTTCTGCACTTTGTATTTTATACCACAGACCCCTGCATGTGTGTTACATACCCTTGAGCTCCACACTCTTATGTTATACATTTCTGACTCCCTTCACTCTGTGTGTGACAAACCTCTGAGTGTGCTACAACACTCCCAGTATCTGCATTCTGTGCATTATACACTCCTGCCCCCTGCACGTGCACCCCTGCCCCCTGCTGGCTATGGATTACACAACCCTGACACCTGCATTTTGTGTCTTAAGTAGTCCTGACCCCTACCACCTGTGCTTTACATAGCTTGACCCCTGCACTCTGTGCATTACGTCCTTCTTATCCCTGCACTCCGTGCGATATGTGCTCCTAAACCTAGTTATGTACTCCTGACGTTTGTATTACATGCCTCTGACCCCTGCACTTTGTGCTTTGCAGACTCCTACACTATATTGTGCATTACATACTTCTGACCAAAGTGTTTATTGTCTCAACAGTTGCTGGTCACTATAAAGTTTATTTTTTTGGGTACAAGGACTGTGACTGTGCTAAGCATAGGGAGATTAGGCTCAGGCTTTTTTTTTACTATGCCCCTTTAAGCACCTCCCACTGTTTGCTATGCACTGCTTGTTACTCTTCTTGGGGTGTCCCAAGTTTTTAAAATGCTAGCAACACCCCTGCATGGTATAATTATTTTTGGTATATTCCTGCATGCTCCTATTGATCTTTAATAACAGCCCCCTTACCTCTTTTAACGATCCAGGAGTACTAGCTAATCGGTACACCATGTACACTGGAACGCAGATGAAAGAGGAAGTTCCAATGCAGTAGCCAAGCACAACAGACCATCCAGGGTATGTGTAATTAAAAAGACGAAGTTCTGGGGGACTGGACATAAAGCTGCAAATAATAAACTGAAAAAAGGTAAAACATGTAATTGTAAAATGCAACATAGTGAAGTTGATACAGCCTACATAATTGGTCTAATCCTTCAATCTGTGATACCATGTAAGGAATGCTAAAGTGATATTTCAATCAATATTACATGGGATAATGTTCTATAAGAGGCCATTTTTACCATACTTTAAACTTTTAATCAGCGAAATAAATTTTAGATGCATCAAAATAACAGTTGTGCAAAGTTGTACAGTTTGTTTTCTTTAGAAATCAGCCACAGTCTAAGTAGATAAGCCTGTCCCCTGACAGCATGCTGTAAAGAAGGACCCTTGCTCTTTGATTGAAGCAGTGACCATTTTGCAAGGTCTGACACACCCCCTGCTTAATCACGCTTGGGCTCTCCAATCAGCAAAGCTCATGCTTACTGCTGTTAGGGGTGCTCTAGCTGTTTTAACATGAGGGACCTCTAAATATAACTGAATAATACATTTTTGGATTACCTGATTCAGTCAACTGCTTGTTGTTGGATTGCATGGTTACAAAGTTCAAAATAACCATCTCATTCAAATTTGGTCATGGGATGGTTTAGTCTGACTGGCAATGTATCTATGTTAAAGAAGGCTTTTGCTGAGAGAAAATGGAAGTTGCATTGCTAATCTCTACTTCTGAAAATGCTAGCTGCATGTTTTCATGCTGAGCTAGTAAATTTAAAGCTGAACTCCAGATTTTGCTGCAGAGTTGCGATGGCCCAGCTTGGACCAATGTAAGTATGATAATACCATACCTGAGAAACCATTGTGAAAGAGGACAATCACTGTAGTAGTCACCGCTACTACAGTGATCACCGCTGAATTCTGGGTCCAGAATGCCTTGGGGATGGTGGGGATGGTTGGGGATGGTGGCATCACTGCACCACCTCATCCAATCACAGAACAATTTGCATTCATTGAGAAAAATGCAAGGCGTTCTGTGAATGGCACCCACGCTAAGCTAGAGATTATTTGGAAGTGGTGCTAATTGTCACAAAATAACCTGCTACTGGCCCACATCCCTAAATTACATAGATAAAGACAATTTTTCCTCTGGATGGGACTTTACAAAGGGGACAGAAAGCAGCTAGAGTCCCTCCGGCCCTCCAGCGTTTTTTATCCGGCCCGCGGACTGCCCCTTTAACATCGCGGCACTCCCCCTGCCCTCTGCTACTTTTATAACACAGGACGGGAAACATGACAGGTCTGGACAAAGGACCTTTTGTGTTAAGAAGCAGGTGATTGGTTACTAGGCATCAGGGCGGTCCCAGGAATCAATCACCTGCCTTTCACTTGCAAAGTACCGCTCTTTGTCCGGACCTACCATGCTTCGTGTCTTGTGTGATACAGGTAACAGAGGGGAGTGGGAGTGCTGTGATATTATACAAGGGGCGGCAGTGTAATATCGATGAGGGGAGTCTGTGATGGGGGATCTGTGATATGGGGGATCTGTGATGGGGGATCTGTGATATGGGGGAGTCTGTGATATGGGTGGGGATCTGTGATGGGGGATTCTGTGATATGGGGGAGTCTGTGATATGGGGGGAGTCTGTGATATGGGGGAGTCTGCTATGGGGGAGTCTGTTATGGGGGAGTCTGTGATATGGGGAGTCTGTTATGGGGGGGGGGATCTGTTATAGGGGAGTCTGTGTTATGGGGGATCTGTGATGGGGAGTCTGTTATGGGGGGATCTGTGATGGTGGAGTCTGTTATGGGGGATATGTGATATGGGGGATCTGTGATGGGGGAGTCTGTTATGGGGGAGTCTGTGTTATGGGGGAGTCTGTGATATGGGGGATCTGTGATGGGGGAGTCTGTTATGGGGGGATCTGTGATGGTGGAGTCTGTTATGGGGGATCTGTGATGGGGGAGTCTGTTATGGGGGGATCTGTGATGGCGGAGTCTGTTATGGGGGGATCTGTCATGGCGGAGTCTGTTATGGGGGGATCTGTGATGGCGGAGTCTGTTATGGGGGGATCTGTGATATGGGGGGATCTGTGATGGGGGAGTCTGTTATGGGGGGATCTGTGATGGCGGAGTCTGTTATGGGGGGATCTGTGATGGGGTAGTCTGTTATGGGGGGGTCTGTGCTATGGGGGGGACTGATATGGGGGGATCTGTGATGGGGGAGTCTGTTATGGGGGGATCTGTGATGGGGGAGTCTGTTATGGGGGGTCTGTGCTATGGGGGGGACTGATATGGGGGGATCTGTGATGGGGGAGTCTGTTATGGGGGGGATCTGTGATATGGGGGGACTGTGATATGGGGAGATCTGTGATGGGGGAGTCTGTGATGGGGCGTCTGTTATGGGGGTATCTGTGATGGGGGAAGTATGTGATATGGGGGAGTCTGTTATGGGAGGAATCTGTTATATGGGGCTTTGTGATGGAGAGGAGTTTGTGTTGGGGGGCTTTGTGATGGGGGGATCTGTCATGGGGGGGCTTTGTTATGGGGTGAGTCTGTGATGGGGAGGGGGGTCTGTGATTAGGAGTGGTTCTGTAATGAGGGGAGTCTGTGAAATACTGATAAGTTCATATTGATTACAATTGTTCTTTATTTTTAATATTGTACTGTTTTTTCCTGTTTTTTTTTTTTTTTTTGCACTACAAAAAAGATGTGTGCATAGGAATTAGTTCATATTTTTTTAAACTATAGTGCGGCCCCCCAACAGTCTGAGGGACCGTGAACTGGCCCCCTGTCTAAAAAGTTTGAGGACTCCTGAGCTAGAGTATCGCTCAGGTAGAAAAATATATAAATATTTTAATAGTTTAAAGATCAAAGAATAATCATATACAGTGAGGACAATAGAAGTACCCAACGTGTTTCAAGACTGTAAATATACTTTCTTTTCTTCTGCATACCCTGAAGAGAAAGTATATTTACAGTCTTGAAATGCGTTGGGTACTTCTGTTGTCCTCACTTGTACCTCAACAGATTCAACTGTGGTTATTTGTGATATTAACTGTGTTTTTTCTGTATCAGCATCCTACCCAATTTTCATGTATTGTATATGTATATGATTATTTTTTTAACTTTAAATTATTAAAAGATTTATATATTTTTCTAAATACCTATGTGATACTCTAGCTGCTTTCTGTCCCCTTTAAAAAAGTCCCACCGAGAGGAAAAATTGTCTTTATCTCTGTGCTAAGCTAGTGACCACCTGTGGTTACTATGCAGCAGGCAGCCACTTAGCATGAGACTCAGATAACAACGGTGATCCTGTAGTGATGACGACTATTACAATTATTGTCAGCTTACACAGCAGTCCTACAAGTATGACATATGCATAATTACATTGGTCCAAGCTGGAGCAATGTAACTTTCCAGTATAATACATAGTGAACCTAGTGCCTGAGAAACACCTTAAAAAAAAGTTTCTTGAAAGAGTTTCTTGCTGACTGGTTGCTATCTTTGCCCATACTTATATAACCGCAAAAGCAAGTTAATGGGCTCTCAAATATTTCCATCCTTTCTGTCTTCAGCTGAGCCGCTCCTCTGTGGCATTGATCTATGAGTGCGGTTTGAGTGTCACCACAGACACCATCTTGCGTTATAAATATGTTGTTTTTCTATATATGTATATATATGTATTTCTGCTGTTCAATTGAGATACTTACCTCCCATTGTCTCCTGAGGAAGCAGGCCCAGTGCCAGAGAAATGTGTTGAGCAAAATATCCTTATGTAACAAGATGACACAGCTGGAATGATTTTGCCTGTGGTTATATATGAAAAATGATGTACTGGGGACCTTGGGGAGAGATGTATGGTATCTATTGTATGCAAATATCTTGAACAGCACAATTAGACTTTTAAAGTACTGTTTAAATGTTTTCTTTTTTTTTTAAGAATTGTTTTTCAGTAAACTTATGAGAATTTTTATTTAATTTACAATTTGTATGGTACCTTTAAAGTCCTATAGTTGTTTTGTGATTAGCGTCATTCCTAGATCTACTTAAAGTAGAAATGCTGGTACCAATCCTAACTAAGGATTATAACTATCTGTCTTTATTTTTCTAAAAACTACACTTTGTCAGACCATTGGTGTATGGTCAGCTTGCCCATACATTTGCAACGGATCTGCAATCCGTTGACCGCGATCTAGATAGGAATAGGGTATATTGCGAACATGTTCCTGCTTTGCCGACCCTCTAGTCCAGGGATCACTAAATAGCAGACCATGGTCCAGGTCACTGTCCTGTCTGGACCACCGCAGTCATGCCACTTAGGTGCCAGTCCTTCCCCCCAGCCTCCAGAGCTCTCATCCCCACTATGTGTTTGTCATGCCGTCCAGGTAAATCTCCACCCCTCAAAGGTTGCCAACCCCTGCATTATACCTTATTGTTCTGCTTATTTATAGCTCCCAACCTTGCCTTTTTTGGAAGGACTGTCCCTCTTTTGAAACCAAATACCTCTGTCATTTTTTTAAGTTATTCCTTAATTTGGCATGACATATAAACATCTATAAAACTGTATTTTTTAACTGTTTACTTTTTAACTCTGCCTGCCTTTATAGGCACAACTTCCAAGAGTCACCAGTATTGCCTGTGTTCCCTTGCTTTGGTCTGCACTGTGTCTCTGTGTGGCAGTGGCCATCTTGGTAGAGGCAGGGTTTTGCTTCCTTATGTCAGAGCGTACAGCAGGAAGAACAGTGACCAGCACAGTAGTGACATCACTAAATCTTATTTCAAGTCTTCAGTCAGAGGCAGAAATACCTTAGACCATGAGTCCTCAACCTGTGGCCCTCCAGCTGTTGCAGAACTACAAGCCCCATGAGGCATTGCATGGCTGACAATTACAAGCATGACCCTCAAAGGCAGAGACATGATGGGACTTGTAGTTCCACAGCAGCTGAAGGGCCACAGGTTGAACACCCATGCCTTAGACTATTCTCATACTGCACATATACAGTTATGATGATCTAGACACAGGTATCTCCTGAGACTAGCAGTGAGAGGCAGCAATGCTCAAGATTCACAGTTCAAATATACAGCTATGAGGCTGTAAGCAGGATTGCCTGGGCACCTTCACATTCCAGCAAGTGCACTGTTGGGTTTTTTTTTTGGAGAAATTTACAACAAAATATAATTTTTCAGAGCACCACTTAAGCACAACTTACATTTCTAAATAACATAATGTTCCCTTTTTTTGAGTTCGGGTCCACTATAACAACAAAAGCGTTATACTGCACTATACTTTTCACCCATCCTTGAAGCTTTCGTATTTGTTACTTTCAAGCAAGTATAAAGGAACAAAGTGGTAAAAAAAAGTACTTCTGGGCTTAATCAGTTATTTTTGGCGTAAATTCCTTCATGGTCTGTTTAATGGGGACATACTTTGTGCCTAAGTATCATCTTAGAAAGTATCTTTTTATTTCTTTATGGGCAAAAAAATAAATAAATCATAATTTCCATAATTTTGCATTATGGTCTGATGACTGCATAATGTATGGGTTGTGTTGCTCGGTATATATATATATATATATATATATATATATATATATATATATATATATATACACACACAGATGTACACAGTACTGTGCAAATGTTTTAGGCAGGTGTGGAAAAATGCTGTAAAGTAAGAATGCATTTTCGGAAATAGAAGTGTTAATAGTTCATTTTTATCAATTAACAAAATAAAAAGTAAATGAACAGAAGATCAAGCCAAATCAAATCAATATCTGGTCTGACTACCCATTGGCTTCAAAACAGAATCAGTCCAGAGCAACTCCTGCCATTTTTAGCACCCCAGTCCATATGTTTTTGTGCATCCTTGTGTTTCTTAGCCTTGTTTCCATGTTGGAAGTATGGCTTTTTGGTAAAAATTCTTCTGTGAAGACCACTTCTGGCCAGACTTCTCCAGACAGTAAATTAGTGTATCTGTGTCCTACTGGTTGCCAGTTCTGTGCTGCTGGCAATGCTGGGTATCTTCCAATGTCAAAGGGAAGAAAGCATGATGTGTCTTCCATCTGCTTTCCTTGGCCGACAATTGCGTCTACAGTCCTTAACGTTGCCTAATCAATGGTATATATACAGTATCTCACAAAAGTGAGAACACTCCTCACATTTTTGTAAATATTTTATTATATCTTTTCATGTGACAACACTGAAAAAATGACACTTTGCTACAATGTAAAGTAGTGAATGTACAGCTTGTATAACAGTGTAAATTTTCTGTCCCCTCAAAATAACTCAACACACAGCCATTAATGTCTAAACTGCTGACAACACAACAAAAGTGAGTACACCCCTAAGTGAAAATGTCCAATTAGCCACCCCCCCCCCCCCCCGGTGTCATATGACTCGTTAGTGTTACAGGGTCTCAGGTGTGAATGGGGAGCAGGTGTGTTAAATTTGGTGTTATCGCTCTCACTCTCTCATACTGGTCACTGGAAGTTCAACATGACACCTCATGGCAAAAAACTCTGATGAACTGAAAAAAAAAATTATTGCTCTACATAAAGATTGCCTAGGCTATAAGAAGATTGCCAAGACCCTAAAACTGAGCTTCAGCACAGTGGCCAAGACCATACAGTGGTTTAACAGGACAGGTTCCACTTAGAACAGGCCTCGCCATGGTCGACCAAAGAAGTTGAGTGCACGTGCTCAGCATCAAATCCAGAGGTTGTCTTTGGGAAATAGACGTATGAGTGCTGCCAGCACTGCTGCAGAGGTTGAAGGGATGGGGGTTCAGCCTGTCAGTGCTCAGACCATACGCCGTACACTGCATCAAATTGGTCTGCATGGCTGTCGTCCCAGAAGGAAGCCTCTTCTAAAGATGAAGCACAGGAAAGCCCACAAACAGTTTGATGAAGACAAGCAGACTAAGGACATGGATTACTGGAACCATGTCCTGTGGTCTGATGAGACCAAGATAAACTTATTTGGTTCAGATGGTGTCAAGCGTGTGTGGCGGCAACAAGGTGAGGAGTACAAAGACAAGTGCCTACAGTCAAGCATGGTGGTGGGAGTGTCATGGTCTAGGGATGCATGAGTGCTGCCGGCACTGGGGAGCTACAGTTCATTGAGGGAACCATGAATGCCACCATGTACTGTGACATACTGAAGCAGAGCATGGTCCCCTCCTTTCAGAGACTGGGCCGCAGGGCAGTATTCCAAAAAGATAACGACCCCAAACACACCTCCAAGACGACCACTGCTTTGCTAAAGAAGCTGAGGGTAAAGGTGACGGACTGGCCAAGCATGTCTCCAGACCTAAACCCTATTGAGCATCTGTGGGGCATCCCCCAATGGAAGGCGGAGGAGCGAAAGGTCTCTAACATCCACCAGCTCCGTGATGTCGTCATGGAGGAGTGGAAGAGGACTCCAGTGGTAACCTGTGAAACTCTGGTGAAATCCATGCCCAATATAGTTAAGGCAGTACTGGAAAAAAATGGTGGCCACACAAAATATTGACATTTTGGGCCCAATTTGGACATTTTCACTTAGGGGTGTACTCATTTTTGTTGCCAGTGGTTTAGACATTAACCACTTCAATACCAGGCACTTAGACACCTTCCCGCCCAGACCAATTTTCAGCTTTCAGCGCTGTCGCAATTTGAATGACAATTGCGCGGTCATGCTACACTGTACCCAAACAAATTTTTTATCATTTTGTTCCTACAAATAGAGCTTTCTTTTGGTGGTATTTGATCACCTCTGCGGTTTTTATTTTTTGCGCAACAAATAAAAAAAGACCGAAAATTTTGAAAAAAAACAAGTTTTTCTTTGTTTCTGTTAAAACTTTTTTGTAAATAAGTACGTTTTCTTCTTCAATGACGGGCACTGATATGGCTGCACTGACGGGCACTGACGGGCACTGATATGGTGGCACTGATGGGCACCGATGAGGTGGCACCAATGAGGTGGCACTGATGAGGTGGCACTGACGGGCACTGATGATGGGCACTGATAGGCGGCACTGATGGGCACTGATAGGCGGCACTGATGGGCACTGATAGGTGGCACTGGTATGCGGCACTGATGGGCACTCATAGGTGGCACAGATGGGCACTTATAGGCGGCACTGATGGGCACTCATAGGTGGCATTGATGGGCACTCATAGGTGGCATTGATGGTTACTTATGGGTGGCACTGATAGTTGGCACAGATGGGCATGGATGGGCACTGATAGATGGGCACGGATGGGCACTGACAGGTGGCATGAATGGACACTGATGGGTGGCACTGATGGCACTGCTTGTTTGCAGTGATGCCCCTAAGGGTGGCATTGCTGGGCATCACTGCAACATAATGGTGCCAATCAGTGCCCATTTGTGGGCACTGATTGGCACAGATTTGGCACACTGGGCACATACCTGGCCATCCACATGTTGCCCCTTCCCTGGTGGTCCTAGTGGCGATCCCTGGTGGTCCAGTGTGGTGATCTGCGGGGGGGGCTGCGCTGATAAACAATCAGCGCAGACCCCCCCTGCCAGGAGAGCCGCCGATCGGCTCTCCTCTAATCGCGTCTGTCAGACGCGAGTGAGGAAGAGCCGATCAACGGCTCTTCCTATTGACAGCGTGATCAGCCGTGATTGGACACGGCTGATCACGTGGTAAAGAGCCTCCGCCGGAGGCTTTTTACCAAGATCAGTGTAGCGGTGTGTCAGACTGACACACCGCTCCACCGATCGCCGCGATGCGCGCCCCCGGGGGCGCGCTGCGGCATGTTATCCTGCTGGACGTCATATGACGTCCAGTCAGGATAACAGAACCACTTCCCGGACGTCAATCCGCTATAGGGCGGGCGGGAAGTGGTTAATAGCTATGTGTTGAGTTATTTTGAGGGGACAGCAAGTTTACACTGTTACACAAGCTGTACACTCACTACTTTACATTGTAGAAAAGTGTCATTTCTTCAGTGTTGTCACATGAAAAGATATAATAAAATATTTACAAAAATGTGAGGGGTGTACTCACTTTTGTGAGATATGGGATATGGTATATATGTATTTTTTTTATACATATAATTAGTTTGGTAACACCATTTAAGCTACAATCTCCTAAGCAGATTTCTATTTTCCATCTGATGCAAAATAAATATCCATGGTTAATTTATGGATTGGAATAACAGATATAAGCCTGCAGTAATAACATTTTATTTTTATAACTTATAAACATAACATAAAATGTGTTTCTCCTTTTTTTACTCCTACTCATTACCAATGTTTTACTACAGTGCCTGCGTAGTGATCACAACACAGCCCTATTCATCATCCATAGTGTATGGAGCCACAGCAATCTCTGGGAATGGTATCTATTATTACACAGCTAATAAAAGGGAAGAGATTAACCAGGAGCTTCTGCAACATTTCACCCTCATGTAAACCTGTTCTTTTCATTAACTGCTCCTGAGCTGGACTACTCACAGTCCTCCATACATAGAGCAGTGCTCTGTGTACTCGGGGGTGCAGACAACAGTTAATACACAGATAATAAAACTCACTTAAGAAGGTGAAGCCACTAGTTCACAGGCTGATGCCAGCTCCATGTCAGCTTGTAGGATGATATTGTTCAGGCCTCAGTATTCTGGCCTGTTTGCTGAAACTTTATATATTACAAATGGATCCCATGCCAAATGTACTTTGTGACCTTGGTGTTGTTTCAAAACTGATGTGTATAGTGAAAATAAACCACAAGAACAAAAGTTTAGTAGACCATTCTCTACTGTGTACTATGGAGACAGCATCACACAAGCCACTTGCCATTGTATCTAGAAATGTGGACTAGAACTTCTGCCTTCAGCTGATCCTCCCGGTCTCTCCCAAACTGGTGTTACCGGGTATTCAGGATGATGAACAGAGGCCTAGATGCACTAAATTGCAACTCTCATATATGTTGTATTGTGCTAAAAGAGAAATTAAACTCAAGTGGAATACCCATTCCCTTCCCTCCTTAGGTTCTTGGGAAAAATCTATTAATGCTGCTCTTCCTACGTATAAGTTGACTTATATTGGCAGGAACTGCCCTAGAAAGTTTAATAGGGTATGGCAGCCATGGACAGCTTAGGCAGGTAGGTTTTCCCCTTATACCTATTGAGTAACTGCTGGTGTGGCTGGGGCACCCTCTTTATATGTTCTTGGATGTTTAGAAGGATGAGCACTGCTAACCTTGTGAGTTTCCTATGTGGTGTAAGTGTTTGTTTACTGCTCTGGAGACTTTGCTTCTCTTATCATTGTCAGTGTGTAATGTACTACTTTGACTACTTCCATTCTATTACCTTTGTACCATGCCTTTGTTCAAAAAAGGAAAGGAAAGGATTCTGTTTGTTAAAAAAAATGTGAACTAGTACTAATGTAATGACTTTCCTTTTACATCAGGCTGTGTTTGCTGTTTTAGCTGGACATCTATATTTGCTTAAATCTCAAAAGGGTGCACCAAATGGCTTAAAATCCAAACTGCACTATATGTCACATTGAGAAAAGCTGTGTGCCAACATTATATTGCCCTGTAGTGTACCTAGACTCCATACTGCTCCTTTCCTCTGGTGGTACCCTGTACTGTACTTCACCTCCAAATTCAGCAAAACCAATCTTCTTATCTACCACCAGTGTCCTGCCTGTACTACAGTGCATCTCCTCTTCGTGTCCCACATCCTGAGAGGGTATGCAATATGCTAACCACAAACCAGTGAGTTGGGGAGGTTTACTTTGCAACCACTGGAGGCATACACAGGTAACATCTAATTTATGTCTTAATACCAGGACCCACAAGACAAAACAAATTGACATCATCACCTTCATCTGCAGAATGTGACACCTTAAACTGTATCTGAACCCAAAACTTAGTTTTGGATAGAATGGAGAAGGATTACAACCCTTGTGAGTTTCTTTTTCAGCTATACGGGGCTCCTTTTAGAGAAATTTCCCCACACTTCCTGTCCTGCGGACAACCTTTTTACCAGTCGAGAAGTGAAGGAAACTCTGATCCTTCTCCATTCCATCCAGAAAAAACAAGAACAAAACATTGGTTAAATATATTTTAAGGCAAATTAGGGAAGCTTACACAGTGCCACGTGATCTCATGAAATTTGATTTTGATGTTATATGTTTTTATTATATTATAAGTGAACTATGTTGCTGAGTAGAGCACCCTTGCTCAATACGTTTGTCAAGCTGCTATCTGAGCATTTTCTGAGCATTTTCGAAACAGGTATCTGTGTCAGTCAAAATCTGAATGTAGTTTATTACATTTGAAGTCATTTATGGCCACAGAACGTTTATTGATTCTTACAGTGTAGCATCATAATAACTCTGGGATCATTTTCCACAAACCTTTTTCACCCTCTGGTAGACCAAAGCACAGAGCGATTTACAAATATCTATGACTATATAATCATAGAAAAGATGTTCAATATAGCAATGTTTGCATTGCTTAGCAAACACTGCAGATTAGGCCCCAATCACAAAGCTAACACACCAGAATAAGAATGCTTATTTAAAAGATGTCAGTTATTTCAGCTGAAAAGAGCTTGAACATTGCAGTCAAATTGCTTAAGATTTATGAAAGCTCATTATCCCTGTGTTAAAGCTTTGTGAATTGAGGCCAATGTATCATATAACTTAAATTGTTCTTTATAATGTAGTATCCTGGAAGACATTTTGTCTAATACTTTTAATTGAGTACTTAATTTTTGATCAAACACAACTCTTTAGGTTTCCCATTTGATGGTATTGGATTGTGTTTCATAGGATTTTGCATCACTTTGTTTTGCCCAATTTGAATTCTGATATACAGAGCCTTGCAAAAGTATTCAACCCCCTATTTTTGTTGCCTCACAACCTGCAATTATCATGGATTGTTTGAGGATTTGCATCATTTAATTTACAGAACATACCCAAAAAGATGTTTTTTTTTTTAGTAGTGAAGCAAACAACAAATAGGACAAAACAACAGAAAACGGAAAATTGAATACTCACCTTTCTGTAATTTTCCTTTCCTGGTGCCTGCCCATGGCAGCATACCAATGGTTGGTGGCTCCACCCTTGTCCAACCCACAGGACCACGTAACTCTATAAAAAAAGTTACTCCCCCCCTCAGGTATTCTTGTAACTAGTCTTCAGAACTTAAGGATTATTGAAGGGAGGGTGTATGCTGCCATGGGCAGGCACCAGGAAAGGAAAATTATGGAAAGGTGAGTATTCAATTTTCCGTTTTCCTGGTGCCTCCCATGGCAGCATACCAATGGTAAATAACTCGCTTACAGGGAGGGTACTGCAATACTATTTTTTTTTCAATGATTTACAGAACAGACAGTTCTAAGGTCCTTTTCCCAAAGTCTCGGGAGGTGAGGACCGCCGGATCTAGGCTATAGTGCGACATGAAGGTGTTGAAGTATGACCAACTAGCCACCCTGCAAATTGTCTCAGGGGAGACCTGAGCCAAAACTGCCCAAGAAGAAGACATTCTTGATTTGAGTGAGCATTCCCCGCAATTGGGACTGAGAGACCACTAGCCCGATATGCCTTTTGGATTAGTTTCACGATCCAGCTGGCCCAGGTCGTTTTGGAAGCCGCTATTCCTTTCCTTGCGCCCTTGGGAATAACAAATAGCCGCTGATCCTTGCGTAATTGTTGTGTCAGCTCTAAAAAACGCCTCAGGGACCTGGCCCCATCCAAATCAGTCTTGAAGAGATTGGATCTTCTCCGAAGGCCGGGAGTACCCATTCTTGATTGAGATGGTAAACTGAGGGTACCTTCGGGACAAACTGGTGAATAGGCTGCAGCACTATTCTATCCGGAAAAAAAAGTGACGTAAGGTTCCTGTGCCCCTAGAGCTTGAATTTCTGACACCCTGCACCCTGATGTGATGGCGATCAGAAAGGTTGTTCCAGGTAATATCCTCCAATGAACATTCTTCAGTGGGAGCAAAGGGTGGATTGGCCAAGGCATTGAGGACCACTGTCAAATCCCATTTGGGGAAAACAGTTTTCCTGGGAGGGCGTAATCTTAGGACTGCCTTCAGGAAACGGTCTACGAGGGGATTTAGTGACCAGCGTGTGTCCGTTAAGGCTGATAAGGCCGAAACCTGAACCTTCAGCGTGTTGAAGCCTAAGTCCAGGCCCGACTATAGAAAGAGTAGAATATTTTGGACTCCAGGCCCCAGTGGATTGAAATTGCTAGATTCTGCCAGCTGAGTGACTTTTTTCCATACCCTGTAGTAGATGGCATTGGTAGATGACTTCCTGGCTTGTAGTAATGTTTGGATTACCCTATGTGAGCACCCTAAGTCACCCAGCCTCTTCCGCTCAATTTCCAGACCTTCAAGTCCAAGATCTCCGGATGTGGGTGAAAGAAATTGCCCTGAGATAGGAGGTTGTCCGAGTGGGGAAGTGGAAGTGGGTCGCACAAAGCCAATTTGACTAACAGCGGAAACCACGGTCTCCTCGGCCAGTATGGGATGACCGCCAGGATAGTGACTTTCTCCGATGTAAGGCGCTGGAGGAACCTCAGAATCAGAGGAACCGGAGGGAATACATACCCCTTCTGGAAGTTCCAGGGCTGAATTAGGGCATCCACCCCTGCTGACCTTGGAGATAGGAATCTCGAGAAGAACAGAGGAGTCTTCCCGTTTACCGGGGAAGCAAAAGACCTATCTGGGGAGTACCCCACTGTTGGCATATCCAGCGGAATACTTGAGGGTCCAGTGACCATTCGATGTTGTTGCGGAAGGATCTTGAAAGGTGATCGGCTAGCTGATTCTCGGGGGCTGGGATGTAAACAGCCCGCAGATCGACCAAATTGTTGGCTCAAGATATAATTGGGGCTAACTCGCTGGTTAGGGACCTGGCGTCCCCCCTTGGTTTTGAACATAGGCCGCTGCTGGTCGCAGTAGAGCAGTATGGACTTGCCTTTGAGAAGTGGAGCTAGATGTAAAATTGCCATCCATGCTGCCCTTAGCTCTAGGATGTTGGAAATCATCCCTTCCGCCTTGAACCGCCATCTCCCTTGTACTAGCTGGCTCTGGTAGTGTGCCCCCCATCCTAGTTGACTTGCATCCGATGTCAACTAGACCATGAGATGGGTCCCAGGGAATGATGGATTAGAAGGTTGGGTGGTCTTGTCCCCCACCAGAGGCTGGCTTTCATAGGAAAGGTGATGACTTTTAATTGTCCCAAGTGTTTCCTTCTCTACTGCACCAGAAACCCTGACTGGAAATCTCGTAGATGCCACCTGGCCCATTTCACCATTGGTATGCAAGATGAAAGGGACCCTAGGAGGCTTAGGCAGTCTGATGCTGGCATGGAGCGGCTCCTTAACGCCTGCTTGACCTTCTGTGTCAACTACGGGATCTTCTCTGGAGGGAGTGACAGCTTTCTCTGGGGTGTTGAATAAGTCTCCCAGGTATGTCTTTTTTTTGCATAGGCGTCAGCTGACTTTTTGAGTAGTTGATAAGCCACCCGAAGCTGGACAAAGTATTCAGGACTAGCTGCACCTGTGCCTCCAGGGTCCCTCTGTGTTGTGACAGGATTAGAATGTCATCTAAGTAGTGCAGGACTCTGACCCCTTTTTCCCAGAGGGGAGCCAGGATGGCTACTAAAACTTTGGTAAAAGTTCTGGGGGCTGATGAAATTCCTGATGGGAGGCATTGGAACTGGAGGTGCAGATCGCCCACTTTAAACCTGAGAAAAGGTTGGAAATGGTGGTGGATGGGGATGTGAAGGTACGCATCTTGGAGATCTATAGAGACCATCCAATCCCGTGGCTGCACTGACAGGATGACCGTGTTCAGGGATTCCATTTTGAAATGCTCTACCTGAATGTAATTGTTTAGCCTCTTTAGATCCAGTACGGGTCTCCAACCTCTTGATTTCTTTGGTACTAAGAAGATTGGGGAATAGAATCCTGTTGGTGAAGAAGTATTTGGATATATTGAAAGAGAACCTGCTTCTTTTCCTTGGAGGTTGGAATCTTGGTGGGTGGAAGAAAAAGGGTGGAGGACGGCTTTTGAATTTCCAGAAATGCCCTCGCACAACCGTGGAGATTGCCCATGGATCCGTGCAATTTTCCACCCAAACCTGGGCAAAAGACTTGAGTCTTGCTCCTACTGGACCGGTTTGGGTGAGTAGGGAGTCAAAAGGACCTCTGGCTCTCAACCGCTGAGGTTGAAGCTTTTGGTTTTCCCAACTTAAGAAAAGTGGCTTGTGAGCCCTTCCAGCCTCTTCTGTATTCCTTACCAGGACAGTATGTTCTGGCATCTCTAGATCTTTACTGGGTGATTGGACGTGAAGCTAATCTCCTTTTCCTATTTCTATCCTGGGGAATTAGGCCACTTTTGCCACCTGTGACTCTGGTAATGGCAGTATCCATTTTCTCCCCGAACAGGGCCTTACCATTGAATGGGATGCGGCATCAAGACTGTTTTGAAGATAGGTCTGCTGACCATGGCTTTAACCCCAATGCCCTTCTGGCTGTGATGGAGTATAGCGTGGCTCTGGGGGAACATCTCAGGATATCGATGGCTGCTTCTGCCATAAAATCAGAGGCTAGCTTCCACTCATCCAGTGCTTTGATGATTTCATCTGCACCCAAACCTCATCTGAGGGCTGTCTTGACATTATCCGACCATACTCTGGTGGCTCTGGAGATTGAAGATAGCGCCACTGCTGGTTTGCAGGCTCCCCCTGATGCCTGATAAACTTTCTTAAGATCTGAGTCGATCCTGCGATTTAGGGGGTCCCTGAAGGAGATTGCATCCTCTCAGGGCAATGCATCCACAGTGGGCACATAACCAAAGAGCTGAGCATCTGCCTCTGCCAGTGGATAAAGTTTTATAAAACAATTGTAGGCGACGGGCCTCTTGTCCACTTTCCGCCATTCGTCCACTTCCATAACCGCTGTAGCTTCCAGGAGGCTCTGACCACATACCAATTTTCCCAGGAGGGCTTGCTTTCCACAGACCCAGCAGGCCTTCTTCCCTGGATGTGATGACCTGCCCTGGGAGTCATGCCTGCATGAGGTGTGCTGGGGTGACTTCCGACTGCTGCGGGAAGTATGTGTAGAAAATGAGTGTGAATGGCCAGAGTTTCTGTGACATCCTGATCTATCGGCAGAATCTTTGTGGGAAGATCTGCGTGACGATTCTCGGTGCGGGCTGTGGAAATAAAATAATAAAGGATATTTCCATATGCCCCATAATGCTCTTTTAAAAGAAGAAACTTACCTGCTTGTTGCAGCCCTTACCTAGTGGTATGTTGAGGATCTTTCTTTGAATGCGGCATTATGACGTCAGAGACAGCTAATGTATAAGTGATGAAATCAAATATATATATATGTATATATATATATAAATATATACATAAATATACATATATATATATATATATATATATATATATATATATATATATATATATACATACATGCCCAAACACATACACCCAAAAACCCCACCTTGGCCAGGCTCCATCATAAGGTCAGTAGGGAGTGGAGAAGACACCAGGAGATGTCTTCCCTTTGACAGCCTGGTTTAAATGCTATCCCAGGCTGTTTAAATAGAAGAACTTGATAGGGTGTACCAAGATGGCCGCCGTTAAGCTTCAAAAGGCTACTGCACATGCGCCATGCGTTCCGCCGTGGCCCCGCCCCTCGAGGTGACCGAATTGTGCTCAGAGACGCGCGCGAAGTGTCCACATCCACCGAAGGGGGGTGGGAAGCGGAGGCTGGAACAGGAAGAGGCTGAGAGGAGCTGCTGACAGGTCCAGGAAGCACGCTACGGCAGAGGAGAGCGGTATACCGACCTGTATGGAGGTAGAAACAGGCATTCAAAACTGGAGAGCCATTACAGGTACCTCAGGGATAATCAGCCCAGGAGACAGAGGAGAGATAAATGCTCCTGGATCTCTGCATATGCCCCAAAAAGATCCACAGAAAAACGGGCTCCCATTCTTATATGGTGCATTTAGCAACCCAAGACATGGGACTCCATACTGCAGGAGAGCATGAACCTGCAATGGTCGCACCATATGTCGGTGAGGTAGGGCTGGCTGTGATCCTGCAAGGATGAGGACAGGAAAAAGAATACCTGAGGGGGGGAGTAATTATTATTTTATAGAGTTACGTGGTCCTGTGGGTTAGACGAGGGCGGAGCCACCAACCATTGGTATGCTGCCATGGGAGGCACCAGGAAAAAGTCAATGTGCATAACTATTCACCCCCCTAAAGCCAATACTTTGTAGAGCCACCTTTTGCGGCTATCACAGCTCCAAGTCACTTTGGATAAGTCTTTATGAGCTTGCCACATCTTACCATTGGGATTTTTGCCCATTCCTCCTTGCAAACTGCTCCAGCTCCTTCAAGTTCGATGGTTTGCTCTTGTGAACAGCAATCTTTAAGTCTGACCACACTATTGAATTGAAGTCTGGCCTTTGACTAGGCCATTCCAACACATTTACATGTTTCCCCTTAAACCACTCAAGTGTTTCTTTAGCAGTGTGTTTGGGGTCATTGTCCTGTTGGAAGGTGAACCTCCGTCCTAGCCTCAAATCACACACAGAGTGGAACAGGCTTTGCTCAACAATATGCCTGTATTTAGCACCATCCATCTTTCCCTCAACTCTGTGGGGATTCACTTGGGGATGGTGTTCTTTGGGTGATGTGATGTGTCGGGTTTGCCCCAGACATAGGGTTTTCTTTGATGGCCAAAAAGTTCAATTTTAGTCTCATCATACCAGAGCACCTTCCTCCATACATTTTTGGAGTCTCCCACATGCCTTTTCACAAACACAAAACGTGCCATTTTGTTTTTTTGCTGAAAGTAATGGCTTTCTTCTGGCCACTCTGCCATAAAGCCCAACTCTATGGAACGTATGGCTTATTATTATGGTCCTATGTACAGATACTCCAGTCTCTGCTGCGGAAATCTGCAGCTCCTACAGGGTTACCTTAGGTCTCTGTGCTGCCTCTCTGATTAATGCCCTCCTTGCCCGGTCCATGAGTTTTGGTGTGCGGCCGTCCCTTGGCAAGTTTGCTGTTGTGCCATGTTCTTTCCATTTGTTTATGATAGATTTGATGGTGCTCCTAGGGATCATCAAAGATTTGGATATTTTTTTATAACCTAACCCTGACTTGTACTTCTCAACAACATTGTCCCTTACTTGTATGGAGAGTTCCTTGGTCTTCATGGCAGTGTTTGGTTAGTGGTGCCTCTTGCTTAGGTGTTGCAGCCTCTGGGGCCTTTCAAAAAGGTGTGTATATGTAATGACAGATCATGTGACACTTCGATCGCACACAGGTGGACATCATTTCACTAATTATGTGACTTCTGAAGGTAATTGGTTGCACCAGAGTTTTTTATGGGCTTCATAACAAAGGGGGTGAATACAAACGCACATGCCAATTATCAGGTTTTTATTTCTAAATAAAATAGTTTTATGTATATATTTTTTCTAATTTTACTTCACCAACTTAGACTATTGTGTTCTGATCCATCACATTTAATTCAGATTAAAAGAAGGACTAAAGGCTGTAATGTAACAAAATAGGTAAAAAGCCAAGGGGATGAATACTTTTGCAAGGCACTGTACAGACATTGACTACTCACCAAGAGAAATAGTGGACAGATTGCCACCCAGCAAATCTTCCAGTACCAGCCAGGAGAAAAGCCTAGCATTTCCTTGATATCCTTGCAGAATTGATTGATACCTGCAACACAACAGAAGCAAAAAATGTCAGTTTACTGCCAGTAACATCTTACTTTATAAATGGCGTCATGAAGAAACAAAGAATCGCATCAATTCCATGGGCATAACAGATTACATTATTTATTACAAAGTGGTTACACAGCAAGAGGTGGGATAACGCATGTAACCCTGTTCAGACATATTTGCTGGCAATCTTCTATACAGGGTTATATTATATATACTGTAGATTTATTGATAAGTTGCACATATTATATACATTGGGGTGAAGAGGGGCCCTATTTTAATGTAATATTTGTCTTCCTTTAAACTTGACAACTCATTGGTGACATGATTGTGTATAATAGTTGCATGTATATCTGGACACAAGGTGTTGGTTTTATATACTGTCATGAATATTGGAATAGTGACTGATTCATAATGCTGGGACAGATACTGTTAGGAGATGCTGATGTAAATTCCAACACCTGTCTGTCTATTGTCTGCTAAAATGTGTATTGTAAATAAGTCTATAGTATGGGATCTAAGAGTCATTAGATTCCCATTGTTGTTTGTGTTAATTAACTCTGCTATTGTGTGAAGAGTCTATGTTGATTGTGATAATGTTGATTGGATTTTCTGAACTACAAGACGGCCAGTCTGGCCTAAAAGTCATGTCTGAGTCATCTAGGCTGTCTAAAGGGATTAGTTAATTAGCTCATGTTAATTAGGTTAATTAGGTTACAGCTGTATTGTTAGAGTAATATGAGCAGGAGGTCTGCACCTCCACTTTTAGGGTATAAAAGCCTGTATTGTGCAATAAAGTGAGATTCCTGGTTGGACTTACATACAGCCTGCCTGGTGTTTGTTCTGAGCTATCACAACTGGGTTAGAACGGCACATAGCTGTAATTCTAATCCCGGAGCATTGGATGACCGAACCATCAGATGTTGTGATCTGCAGTCCGATTCTATAGCTGCAGAGGAGTATCGGGAGAGTGGAACTGAGCGAGCAAGGGGCTCGTTACATATACATTTTTAATGATGTCACTCCCGCGCATGTACAGGAAAGCTGCCATTTACAGCACAGGATTTTGAAGGAACGGCCCAGGTGGTCGTTTCTTCAGAGCGCATGTGCCGATCATGTCATCGGTTGCATGTATAGTAAATATCTCCTAAACGGTGCATGTTTAGGGGATGTTTACAGTACCTGTAGGTAAGCCTTATTATAGCCTAACCTATACAGTGCCTTGAAAAAGTATTCATACCCCCTAACATTTTCCACATTTTGTCATGTTACAACCAAAAACGTGATTGTATTTTATTGGGATCCTATGTGATAGACCAGGGGTAGTGAATTAAAATTCACGGTCCGGTCAGAAAATGTTTCTTCTAGCGGAGGTCCGAGTGTCATATTGGTGCTATGACTCCACATGATATGCTTCACATCGCAGCCTCCTGTGCACGTCACAGGCCCCTCATCTCAGACCCCCCCTCACAGACTGGCCCCCCCATCACAGACTGGCCCCCCCATCACAGACTGGCCCCCCATCACAGACTGACCCCCCATCACAGACTGGCCCCCCCATCACAGACTGACCCCCCAGCACAGACTGACCCCCCATCACAGACTGACCCCCCCCCATCAGACTGGCCCCCATCACAGACTGACCCCCCCATTACAGACCCCCCTTGATAGTAGAATCCTGTTCTGCACAGCACTCCCCCCTCCCCACAAAGCCCTACCTTATTCACACAAGACGGAAACCACGGCAGCCCTGGACAACAGATGGGACATTAAAGGTAAGTGATTGATTGCTGGGACCGCCCCGCTGCGTAGCAACCAATCACCCGCTACTTAACCTAAAAAGTCCCACCCTTTGTCCTTCTCATCTTGTGTGAATAAGACAGGCAATGGGAGGAGGGGGCAGTGTAGCAATTCTATCGAAGAGACAGACCTGTGCGCGGCGCGCCTGCCATGCTGTGAACATAGCAGCACAAGGCAGGCGAGCCGGCGGCGGGGAAAGGACACACAGGCAACTATTTGCTGGGTAGTATGGCTGCTGGGGCCGGACCTGGACCTCAGTCCGCCATTTAGTGATGCCTGTGATAGACCAACACAAAGTGGCACATAATTGTGAAGAGTCAATACTTTGTAGAACCACCTTTCGCTGTTTGGGTATGTCTCTACCAGCTTTGCACATCTAGAGAGTGACATTTTTGCCCATTCTTCTTTGCAAAATAGCTCAAGCTCTGTCAGATTGGATGGAGAACATCTGTGAACAGCAATTTTAAAGTCTTGCCACAGATTCTCAATTGGTTTTAGGTCTGGATTTTGACTGGGCCAATCTAACACATGAATATGCTTTGATCTAAACCATTGCATTGTAGCTCTGGCTGTATGTTTAGGGTCATTGTCTTGCTGGAAGGTGAACCTCCTCCCTATTCTCACATCTTTTGCAGACTCTAATGCCGCGTACACACGACCTTTTTTTCCGTCAGAATAAACTCTGACAGTTTGTCTGAGGGAGTTCCGATGGAGTTCCACTGAAACGGACTTGCGTACACACGATCACACCAAAGTCCGATCATTTAGAACGCGGTGACGTACAACACGTACAACAGGACTAGAAAAAGGAAGTTAAATAGCCAGTAGCCAATAGCTGCCCTTTGCGTCGTTTTTGGTCCATCGGAAAAGCATACAGACGAACGGTTTTCCCTATAGGAATTGATTCCGTTGGAAAGATTTAAAACATGTTCTATTTCTAGGTCCGTCAGAATTTTCAAAAGGGAAAGTCTGATGAAGCCCACACACGATCGGAATATCAGATGGAATGATTCCATCGGACCTTTTCTGCCGGAAAGTCCGGTCGTGTGTACGCGACATAACAGGTTTTTTTCTAAGTTTGCCCTGTATTTGGCTTCATCCATCTTCCCATAAACTCTGACCAGCTTCCCTGTCCCTGCTGAAGAAAAGCATCCTAACAACATGATGCTGCCACCACCATGTTTCATGGTGGGGATGATGTGTTCAGGGAGATGTGCAGTGTTAGTTTTCCA
The DNA here is from genome assembly GCF_042186555.1 of Aquarana catesbeiana. Lineage (NCBI taxonomy): Eukaryota > Metazoa > Chordata > Amphibia > Anura > Ranidae > Aquarana > Aquarana catesbeiana. Next base: position 694,926,019 of record NC_133325.1, on the reverse strand, counting down.
CCACACATAGCATTTTGCTTTTAGGCCAAAAAGTTCAATTTTGGTCTCATCTGACCAGAGCACCTTCTTCCAGATGTTTGCTGTGCCCCCCACATGGCTTCTCGCAAACTGCAAACAGGACTTCTTATGGCTTTCTTTCAACAATGGCTTTCTTCTTGCCATTCTTCCAAAAAGACCAGGTTTGTGGAGTGCACTGCTAATAGTTGTCCTGTCGACAGATTATCCCACCTGAGTTGTGGATCTCTGCAGCTCTTCCAGAGTTACCATGGGCCTCTTGGCTGCTTCTCTGATTAATGCTCTCCTTGCCCGGCCTGTCAGTTTAGGTGGATGGCCATGTCTTGGTAGGTTTGCAGTTGTGCCATACGCTTTCCATTTTCGGTTGATGAATTGAACAGTGCTCCGTGAGATGTTCGAAGCTTGGGATATTTTTTTATAACCTAACCCTGCTTTAAACTTCTCCAAAACTTTGTCCCTAACCTGTCTGGTGTGTTCCTTGGCCTTGATGATGCTGTTTGTTCACTAAGGTTCTCTAACGAACCTCTGGGGGCTACACAGAACAGCTGTATTTATACTGAGAATTAATTACACACAGGTGGACACTATTTACTAATTAGGTGACTTCAGAAGGCAATTGGTTCCACTAGACCTTAGTTAGGGGTATCAGAGTAAAGAGGGCTGAATACAAATGCATTCCACACTTTTCAGATATTTATTTGTAAAACAATTTGAAAACCATTTATCATTTTCTTGTCACTTCACAATTATATGCCACTTTGTGTTGGCCTATCACATAAAATCCCAATAAAACACATTTATGTTTTTGGTTGTAACATGACAAAATGTGGAAAATGTCAAGGGGTATGAATACTTTAGGTACAAGTAAAAGATTGAAGTTTACAACCACTTTAAAGTAGTATTAAACCCAAATGCAAACATTTATTATATTATAGCTTACCAATTCTTAGATGTGATGTCTGTGTTAGTTTTCTTTTTTAGGCTTTCTTCCATTTTCATATGGTGATCCAGCCAGTAAGTCTGTTGTTTTCCAAAAGAACAAGCTCTTTTCCAGATGTATCAGTTTACATGAATTGGACAAACCATTTAACACTGCCAGGGGTGCTTAAAATGATCAGCTTTCATTTAATTATTTATGTAAAACCTTTATCCCAAAAGTAAAAAAATGTTTGCTGTAACTGATTATAAAGTTTGAGCTGGAAATTGGCTTCAATATGTTAGTGTATTTAAATCTGCTAGTACATCTAACACTCCCTTCCCCCCCAGAATGACAATGCTGCTGTCCAAAGGTAACCCCTGTCCTCATTCATCCAGAATGGGGGCACCCTAATACAGGATGCGTGTTAGTGGCCAGATCACTAGATAAAAACAGAGGAAAAAAAGCCTAAAAAAAGAAAACAAATGCAGCCACCACATCTAATAATTGATATATTACATTTCGGGGTTTCGGTTTAATACTGCTTTAACACTATGGAAATTACCCAAATATTCGACCTTGTGTTTTCATTTATAGAGATCCACTGCTACAGCTGCAGATTTTCCACACCATTATTCCATCATACATACTATCATATGGCTGCACAGGAAAGCAGGCTCTGTTAAATACATCTATGCCAGTGTTTCTCAATTGCAGTCCTCAAGGCGCACCAACAGGTCATGTTTTTAGGATTTCCCTCAGAAACGGCTGTGGTCTAAGGCCCCTTTCACACTGTCGGACCGTTCAGGTCCGCCTGTCAGTTTTGTCGGCAGACCTGAACGGGCGGTCCATGTTAGTTTATGGAGCGACGGATGTCAGCAGTGACATGTCCGCTGACATCCGACCCAGTCCAATCCTCTCAAATCAGACGGATGGCCCTACGTTTGCATCCGTCCCTGGCGGATCAGATCGGGTGAGATCTGATGAAAACGGACATGCAGTCTGTTTTCGTCCGATCTCTCCATAGCAACCAGCGGTGATCGACAAGCCCCTCCCCGCTCAGTGAGCAGAGAGGGACCTGTCATCCGCCGGCTCAGTGGAGATCAACGGAGAGATCTCCCGGTGAGCTGGCGGACAGGCAGTGAAACTGATCAAATCATCTGTGCAAACTAATGGAAAGCCTGAAAACATGACCTGTTGGTGTGCCTTGAGGACTGGAATTGAGAAACACTGATCTATGCCCACCAAATGAAAATCGTCTCTCAATCATTGCTCTCACTCAACTAAACAGATGAATGGTTTCTGATATTTACTGCACTTTGTATATCATCAAGTTCTTTGCATATACAGTGGGGACGGAAAGTATTCAGACCACCCTTAAATTTTTCACTCTTTGTTATATTGCAGCCATTTGCTAAAATCATTTAAGTTCATTTTTTTCCTCATTAATGTACACACAGCACCCCATATTGACAGAAAAACACAGAATTGTTGACATTTTTGCAGATTTATTAAAAAAGAAAAACTGAAATATAACATGGTCCTAAGTATTCAGACCCTTTGCTCAGTATTTAGTAGAAGCACCCTTTTGATCTAATACAGCCATGAGCCTTTTTGGAAAGATACAACAAGTTTTTCACACCTGGATTTGGGGATCCTCTGTCATTCCTCCTTGCAGATCCTCTCCAGTTCTGTCAGGTTGGATGGTAAACGTTGGTGGACAGCCATTTTAAGGTCTCTCCAGAGATGCTCAATTGGATTTAAGTCAGGGCTCTGGCTGGGCCATTCAAGAACAGTCACGGAGTTGTTGTGAAGCCACTCCTTCGTTATTTTAGCTGTGTGCTTAGGGTCATTGTCTTGTTGGGAGGTAAACCTTCAGCCCAGTCTGAGGTCCTGAGCACTCTGGAGAAGGTTTTCGTCCAGGATATCCCTGTACTTGGCCGCATTCATCTTTCCCTCGATTGCAACCAGTCGTCCTGTCCCTGCAGCTGAAAAACACCCCCACAGTATGATGCTACCACCACCATGCTTCACTGTTAGGACTGTATTGGAGGAGGTGATGAGCAGTGCCTGGTTTTCTCCACACATACCGCTTAGAATTAAGGCCAAAAAGTTCTATCTTGGTCTCATCAGACCAAAGAATCTTATTTCTCATCATCTTGGAGTCCTTCAGGTGTTTTTTAGCAAACTGAATGCGGGCTTTCATGTGTCTTGCACTGAGGAGAGGCTTCCGTCGGGCCACTCTGCCATAAAGCCCTGACTGGTGGAGGGCTGCAGTGATGGTTGCCTTTCTAAAACTTTCTCCCATCTCCCGACTGCATCTCTGGAGCTCAGACACAGTGATTTTTGGGTTCTTCTTTACCTCTCACACCAAGGTTCTTCTCCCCCGATAGCTCAGTTTGGCCGGACGGGAAGCTCTAGGAAGGGTTCTGGTCGTCCCAAACGTCTTCCATTTAAGGATTATGGAGGCCACTGTGTTCTTAGGAACCCTAAGTGCAGCAGAAAATTTTTTGTAACCTTGGCAAGATCTGTGCCTTTTACCACAATTCTGTCTCTGAGCTCTTCAGGCATTTCCTTTGACCTCATGATTCTCATTTGCTCTGACATGCACTGTGAGCTGTAAGGTCTTATATAGACAAGTGTATGGCTTTCCTAATCAAGTCCAATCAGTATAATCAAACACAGCTGGACTCAAATGAAGGTGTAGAACCATCTCAAGGATGATCAGAAGAAATGGACAACACCTGAGTTAAATATATGAGTGTCACAGCAAAGAGTCTGAATACTTAGGACCATGTGATATTTCAGTTTTTCTTTTTTAATAAATCTGCAAAAATATCAACAATTCTGTGTTTTTTCTGTCAATATGGGGTGCTGTTAGTACATTAATGAGGAAAAAAATGAACTTAAATGATTTTAGCAAATGGCTGCAATATAGCAAAGAGTGAAAAATTTAAGGGGATCTGAATACTTTCCGTCCCCACTGTATAAATGAATAATGCTGCAAATGTAAAAAACTGATATATCTTAAACACACAAACAGTTGCAAAACAAAATAAGCAGTATACATGGAAAAAAGAATATGTTACTTACCATAAAACCAGGACACAGCTATGGCTTCCAGAAATACTACAGTTAGCACAGCTGGGCCAGTGGCGTACTCCTCAAACAGCTTCACCATATAAGCACCACCCTGAAAGCAAGACATGTGGGCCTTATATATCACAAAGTTTTTGCAATGGCTATTATTTTTAACAGCAACCAATTAGAATGAAGTCCAACATGGAAAATCTCTCTTGGAACATGGAAGTTGAACCTAATTGTTGGTTGTTGAGAAATATCAGTTCTTAAGCTGTAATGATTTTTTGCCATAACAACTTTCCTTTTTAACAATAATCCTAAATCTGTGACATTACTGAAAGTAACAGCAGTTTTTGCTAGTATTATATGCTTTACAGTTTATGAAATTTCGCCTTTTCTTACTGATGCTTTTGTATATGAAGCTGCTCTTCTTTGAATCGGTTCATGAATTCACATTGTATTATATTTCTCTACTAATGTAAAAAGGGGAAGGGTGGGGACCTGGAAAATGACCTTTTGGAAAATTGAAGAAATGTTCTACAACTGAGATTTCTTGCCTGGATAACTACCCTACTGTTACATACAGACCGACTGCAAATATACATTGAATTTATAGATTTTGACATAAACAATGCTACACTATGGCAAATTCACAATTTGAATCCCAAAATACTGCACTTACCTTTCTCCCACCATTCATTGATAGAATTTGCCTTAGCCAAAAGCTGAGAAGTCCTTGATTTTTAAGGACATGTTGCTATGTTCTTGGTAAATATTGGCTTTCCTGCAGCTATTTAGCGCATGGTTCAATTTTCCCCTTTATATTTTTTCTTCAAGTAAATAGAATTGGAGGGAAGACCTGATTAGTATGCTGCTGCTCTTTTACTGTCATGTCAGAAGGTTGGGAGTGTGTTTTTGACCAAGCTGGGCCTCTGCTGTAATGGAGGTCAAGGATTTATCTGCAAGGGTGTCTGAACCACAAAACTAGCTGTATAGACTAACAAATCCTTTGGTAGATAAAATAGCCATATACAGTGGATATAACAAGTCTACACACTCCTGTAATAATGTCTGTTTTTTGTGATGTAAAAAAATTATACAAAGATAAATCATTTCAGAACCTTTTCCACCTTTAATGTGACCTATAACTGTACAACTAAGTTGAACAACAAACTGAAATATTTTCGGTGGAACGATGTAAAAATAAAAAAATAAAATAATATTGTTGCATAAGTGTGCACACCCTTAAACTAATACTTTGTTGAAGCACCTTTTGATTTTATTACAGCACTCAGTCTTTTTGGGTATTAGTCTATCAGCATGGCACATTCTGACTTGGCAATATTTGAAGACTCTTTGCAAAAACACTCCAAATCTGTCAGATTGTGAGGACATCTCCTGTGCACAGCTCTCTTCAGATCACCCCACAGATTTTCTATTGGATTCAGGTCTGAGCTCTGGCTGGGCCATTCCGAACCTTTACTCTTCTTCTGATGAAGCCATTCCTTTGTTGATTAGGATGTATGCTTTGGGTTGTTGTTATGCTGAAAGATGAAGTTTCATATTCAGCTTTCTAGCAGAAGCCTGAAAGTTTTGTGCCAATATTGACTGGTATTTGGAACTGTTCATAATTCCCTCTACCTTGACCAGCTGAAGAAAAATAGACCCAAAGCATGATGCTGCCACCACCATGCTTCACTGTGGGTATGGTGTTCTTTTGGTGATGTGCAGTGTTGTTTTTTGCGCCAAACATAGCTTTTGGAATTATGGCCAAAAAGTTCATCAGATCAGAACACATTTCCCCTCATGCTTTTGGGAGACTTCAGATGTGTTTTTGCAAAATTTAGCAGGGCTTGGAGGTTTATCTCCATAAATAAAGGCTTCCGACTTGCCACTCTACCCAATAGTCCAGACATATGAAGAATACTGGAGATTGTTGTCACATATACCACACAGCCAGTACATTGCAGATATACCTGCAGCTCCTTTAATGTTGCTGTAGGCTTCTTGGCAGCCTCCCTGACCCGTTTACTTCTTGTATTTTTATCAATTTTGGAGCGTTGTCCAGTTCTTGGTAATGTCACTGTTGTGCCATATTTTCTCCACTTGATGATGACTGTCTTCTCTGTATTTGTTCCGTGGTATATCTAATGCCTTGGAAATTATTTTGTACCCTTCTCCCGACTGATACCTTTTAACAATGAGATCCCTCTGATGCTTTGGAAGCTCTCTGTGGACCATGGCTTTTGCTCTAGGATGCAAGTAGGAAAATGTCAAGAAAGACCTACTAGAACAGCTGAACTTTATTTGGGGTAATCAGAGGCACTTTAAATGATGGCAGGTGTGTACTGACTCCTATATAACATGAGTTTGAATGTGATCGCTTAATTCTGAACACAGCTACATCCCCAGTTATAAGAGGGTGTGTACAATTCTGCAACAACATTATTTTAGTTTTTTAGTTTTAATCCCCCCCAAAAAAGATTTCAGTTTGTTTTTCAATTGAGTTGTACAGTTTATAGGTCACGTTAAAGGTGGGAAAAGTTCTGAAATTATTTATCTTTGTTTCATTTGTTTACATCACAGAAACCTGACGTTTTAACAGGTGTGTGTAGACTTTTTATATCCACTGTATGTATTCAAAATGACTGTTTAGTTGCATGCCTGACGTTCAGCTTTAAGCAATGATCTTTGAGACCAATTAATAGAAAAATGCAAATTTCAGTAAAAGTAGATATCCCAGTTGGTGTTATATAATAATTCATGTATCATCCAAAGAAGACTATAACATTAACAATAAATCACTATTGCTTGAGTAGCAGCTGTTGACAACACTCTTTCTGTCTAAACCCAACATTTATTTTGTTCTTATACTCTAGAATCTTTGGTTAGTAAACATTTATCATGCATCCCTCCGCCGCATTAAAAAAGGATTTGGCAGAATGATAAAAAGAATGCCATAAACACTCAAAATATGCCATACTGTATATCTCAAATAAAAGAAGTTATTTACTGTATAAAATAATATTGAGTTGTTTGTTATTGTGCTCACTGTTTCTTTCATAAATCGCTCTCCCTGTTGTTTTTAATCTTAACTTTTGATACCTAAGCTTTGGCAGAACATATCCAGTTATATTTGTATAAGGTAAACCCAATTCAAAAATCCAGCTCAGAAAATTACAGAATATGTGCTTATGGCTGCCTGATTTATGTTCAACACTCCAAACATTTCAGCGTTCTTAGATTGTTTGACTGTATAGTGTACTATTAATAGCTCAACTTTGTAATTCCAGTCAGTATGATATATTTTGACATACTGTATCTCCCAGTTTGGGGAATTTCGCTTAATATTTACAGTATATGCTCAGTCATATCTAAAAGGCACAAAGTTCTTTCTTTCTTTAAACGTTTCTGTTCTTACTTTCACATTTTCCTTTTTAAGTTATTTGTTAAACCCCATTATTACGAGAAGACTATTCATTAAAATCATAAAAAAATCATACATTTATGGAACTCTCTGCCCAAGATTTGGTACATGGCGTGGCCTTAGACCACCAGAGGACATGAGCCTGTGGGCTCCAGTTACATCATTTTTCTTCTTCCTTTATACATGAGACATGATATATGACTGTGACATGTCTTACTGGCAAAGAGAGAGAGTATAATGTTTGTCATTTCCTCTTACTAAAATAGCTCAAAGGAGACCTGTCAGGATAGAAATATTGGGACTGATTTGTTGTTAAACATGAAAACCTTGGGGCTATTAATTGTATCTCTGCTTCACTACTTAGTGAGCTACTGACCTGGAACAAGCATGCAGTCATGAGGCAAACCTGATATGCACATATTTATTCTAGTTCAGTGATTTACTAAGCTATTTTCTCACCTTTAAAGTTACTATGTTGCTAATTTAAAATAGCTTTTAATTTTGCTTTTTGATTTGGACAAATTAAAAAAATGCTTACTTGCACAGTAAGCAATTAATACTTTTCTGTTCCACTGATAGACTGAAGATAAAAGCTTGCTCAAATATCATCTGCATTCCTGGGGCAGTGGCTATCATAAACTGCCAAGATTAACCTTGAAAAACCAAACATCTTTAGGAGGTGCAGCTCTGCCTGACTTTGATTTGTACTATATCGCTGCTCAGCTGGCTTACCAAGCCAAGACTAGGTGGGAACCTGATTTGGGAGCGGTTGAGGAGGATGAATGGGAATAAATACAAGATAATTATAAAATGGTCTTTCCCAGGGTCTCTGATCATTTGACTCATATGTATATTTTACACAGGGCTTATTTGACTCCAATTTGTGTCTCTCGCCGTAAACCCTATTATAGCCCCCCATGTCTTCTTTGTGGGCAACACACGGCACCTTTTTTCACCTTATATGGTCCTGTCCAATAGTTCAGACGTTTTGGACTCAGGTGGTACGGTTTCTCCATGACCATATTGGCACTCCATAATATATTTTGCATGAAACACTCTTCGCTGCTCGAAAAGTGATTGCACGCAACTGGATGCAGACAACACCACAAAAGTTTGAGACCTGGGTACCAGAGATGAACTCCATTCTTCTCTATAAAAAAACTGATTTATGTACATAGAAGTTGCCCTACCAAATACAATAAAGTATGGGATAGATGGTTAGCGCAACCCGATACATGTTTGGGTGATGACTCTTGTGTTCCATGTTATATACATGGTCTCCAAACTGTGGCCCAGGGGCCAGAAGTGGCCCTTTGCTTGCTTTTATCCAGCCCTTGGGGCACTATTTTCATCCACTGATACCAACAATGGGACATAATTCCCCCACTGACACCAATGTAGGAGGAAAATCCCTCCCAATGACACCAATGATGGGGCACAATTCGTTCCAATGACACCAACAATGGGGCCCAATGAAATCAATGATAGGGCACAATTCCTTCCAATGACGCCAATTATGGCAATTCCTCTCACTGACACCAATGATGGGGTGCTATTCCTCCCACTGACACCAAAGATGGCACATTGTTTATTCCCCATGACGTTGGGACCTTTTCCATTCTCAGTGGTTACAGTCCGCCCCCCCATATGTCTGAAGGACAGTAAACTGTCCCTTTGTTTAGACAGTATGATAGGAAAAAGGGGTAAACGGTTTCAATAACCCCTTTTTCCTCATGGGAGAGCGGCAAGATGGGCAGTTTCAAGTCTCCCCCTTTGGGAGCCAGCTAAGGCTCTCAGGTGGACACCTGGTGCTCACATGGCCTGGGGGAGTAGTACATGTGACTTTCCCGGGCTTTTGGGGGTACTAGGGATGAAAGCTGGATAAATCTGGTCAGATCCAGTGAAATATAGGGCTATATAAACGGGGTTCCTTCTAGTCAGGCTCATTCGCCTCAGAAGACAGGAGCTGTGGTGTTCTAGGAGTTATCTCCATTGAACAAACAGGGTCTTCTGAGGCCAGAAGATGAGCCTGATGCAGCGGCTGATCGAACAGGCAGGCGAAGAGGGAGGCGACGAATGGATCCGCCAATGCCTAGACCTACCTCGGGCTTCGTGTCAAGAGGCTCCTGTGGGAGCCACAACAGCCGCAGGAGGTTCAGTGAGCTCGGCGGCCGAAGTCGGGATGTCAGCGGTGGAATCCATCGTCAGTGAGTCTGCATCGTGTCCGGATGCGGAAGACGCCGAACAGAGAAGGGAAGTTCCGATTCACAGGGTTCGTGACCCCTCGGCATCAAGGAGTGGATCGGCGAAGAGAAGGCGCATCCCTCGCCAAAGACACTCCCCTTCACCACCAGCAGCCAGAAGAACGGAGCGGTCATCTTCGGGAGGAGGCAGTGCATCGGGAGGCGTGGCTAGAGGCGCGGCTAGATCGTCGAATAATCCCAGAGTAAGTAGAATCTCAGCGGAGGGTTCGGCCGGAGGTGTGTCCAGCGGCGTGTCAAGAGGCAGGGCTAGAGGCGGGGCTTCAGCACGGCAGTCATTCGTTCCTCAGCAAGATGAATCATCGTCATGGCAACAAGTAGCACAGCCTGAGGTCAGTACGAGAGCTGCATTTGAATTGCCTAGCAGTCCAGCTCCAATTATTCAAGCATACAGAGGAATTGAGGAGGCTAGCTTAATGGTTTCTCAGGATGGTCAGCACACACAGCTGCAAGGGAATGGTGAGTCAGCTACTGTTCCTAATCTAGGTAATATAGCTGAGCTGTTGGCTAAATTAGCTAAAGATATTAACTCAGCTGCTAGCCAGGCTCGAGCTTTGCCAACTCAAGAAAATACAGTTATGGGAATCTGGGCGCCATCTAGTGGTTTGTTAGTTAATGATCAGTCCTCAGATTCCAATACCGCATATCAATTAGCCAGATCATAGAATTTACCTGAAACATGTCTAAAAGAATCCATTGCTTGTGTATCATTTATCTACTGCGGTGAAAGAGAAAATTTGGAGAGGAGAATTTTTAGATATGTTATCTTTACTTCCTTCTGCTAAAGAGTTTATCGGTAAAGAAAAGAAAGAAGAGGAGGATAGAAGGAGAACAGTTTCTAGGTCATTTAATAACTGGTTACAGGCTTTTTGCATTTTTTTGGGAATTATGTGTGAAAAATTTCCGGAAAAAAGCGTGGGCCTTTTTCAACATCTAGACATTGTTCTCAGGCTTTTAAGAATTTTGGTGTCACTGCATGGTTTAATTATGATGAGGCTTTCGCCAAAAATTGTCGGTACATCCAACATTGCATTGGGGAGTGAAGGATGTGGGTCTTTGGCTCAATCTTTTTCTTCCCCAAAGAACGAGTTTTGTTAAGCAGAGCCAAAATTCTCAGCCATCAAACAATTCCATCTATAGAAAAGGAATCTGTTTCAACTTCAATGATGGTCAGTGCAAATGGCCAAACTCGTGCAAATATCGACATGAGTGTGCCTTCTGCACAGGAACACATCCAATTTCAAAGTGTTTCAAAAAGATGTCAGCAAATAACCAACAATCAGAGAATGTTCAAAAAAGCAATTACACCGGTGAGATGGCAAGATATGCTCCCATGGCTCAGAATATTTCCAGACAAGTTGAAGGCCCAGCTGCTAATTGAAGGCTTTAGAGATGGATTTTCGTTACCAGTTTTTTCCGGTAAAGGGTGTACTTTGGTTAATAATCTTAAATCTGTAGATCAATTTTCAGATGAGGTATATGCAAAGATTTTAAAGGAAATTATTAAAGGTAGGGTAGCAGGTCCTTTTAGTTCTCCTCCTTTCAGTCATTTCAGAATTTCCCCTTTGGGAATTGTACCGAAAAAAGAAAAAAATTCCTTTAGATTGATCCATCATTTGTCATTCCCTATGGGTCAATCTATTAACGATCAAATTGATAATAGTCTTTCGTCGGTTACTTATGCCTCTTTTGAGGACGCTTTGTCAAAACTGAGATATTTAGGGAAAGGGGCCCTCATGGCCAAAGCTGATATTAAATCGGCATTTCGCCTTCTTCCTATTAACCCAGCATGTTTTAACTCTTTAGGTTTTTTCTTTAATAATCAATTTTATTTTGACAAGTGTTTACCAATGGGTTGTTCTTTATCTTGTTTTTATTTTGAGTCTTTTTCATCTTTTTTAGAGTGGGTGGTTAGTGTAGAATCTGGTTCGAAATTTTTAATTCATTATTTAGATGATTTTTTATTTTTATGTTCGGCTAATTCTTTTGAATGTTCGTTGTTATTAGAGACATTTTTTAAGATTTGTAACGTTTTTGGTATTCCGCTAGCTTTTGAAAAGACGGCCTGGCCTTCAACTTGTCTTGAGTTTTTAGGCATTACTTTTGATTCAGAGTTAATGGAATTTAGGTTACCTGCAGAGAAAATAAATAAACGTACATCCTTACTGTTGGTTATAATAAGAAAAAAGAAGGTATGCTTAAAAGATATGCAGTCACTATTAGGCCTGTTAGCCTTCGCTTCTAGAGTTATGCAAATCGGCAAAGTTTTTTCTAGAAAATTATATATGGCCATTTCAGGATTAAAATCCCCCTTTTCTCATATTAGAATAACTCACGACATGAGAGAAGATTTATTAGTGTGGTTACAATTTCTTACATATTTTAATGGAAAATCCGTATGGCAAGAGGAATTTATTTTGGATAAAGACTTTTTTCTGTTCACTGACGCTGCTGGATCTTGCGGTTTTGCTGCGATTTGGCAAGCTCAGTGGTGCGCAGATAGTTGGAATCACAAGTGGCAACAGAAGGGTCTTTTAAAAAACATAGTTCTTTTAGAGTTGTTTCCGATAATTGTAGCTCTAGAAATTTGGGGTCCTTACTTTAAAAATAAGCGAATATTAGTTAGGACAGATAATAAAGGAGTCATGTATGCAATTAACTGGTCATTGTCCTGTTGTGTTATATGATTTTTAAATGTCTAAATTTGAACATTTGGTTAAAAGCAATTCATGTGGCAGGTAAGGACAATGACATGGCGGACTCCTTGTCTCGCTTTCAGATGGATTGATTTTTTCAGCTGTTTCCAGATGCGGACAGAGTAGGAATACAGTGTCCTCCCAAATTATGGGATCTGGTTTGAAACCAATATCGGAATATATTAGAAATTCGGTTGCACCTTCGACATTGGCTGGATATCAATCAGCCTGGTTGCTTTGGCTTTCTTTTTTAAATTCGATCCGGGAACCTGCAGGTTCTTTTTCTGAGAATTTAGTGCTGCTCTCTTTGAATTTTTTATTCGATAAAGGATATTCAAGGTCTTATGTGCAAAGGACCCTTTCCGGAGTTTCATTTTTTCTTAAGCTTAAGAATTTACCTTCTTGCTTGCATTATCTCTCAGTTCGTCAAGCGTTGAAGGGTTATAAGAAATTTTTTTTTACATGGGACCAGCGTAAACCTATTACTCCAGATATCTTAGATAAACTTTGTTTAATCACTGAACAGGTTTGTTTTTCCGTATTTGAGTCAATACTCTTTAAAGCAGTTTTTTCTATTACGTTTTTTGGTGCGCTTAGAGTGTCAGAATTGTTTTTTATACAGGTCAATGACATTATTATCTCTGACTCAATGTTAAGAATTTTTATTAGAAGGTCAAAAACTGACCAACTAGGTAAAGGTATTGGATTAATTTATATGCTTGTAGTAGCTCTCCTATTTGCCCTGTTCATTTATTGAGCAAATATTATTCTATTAGACCTTTCATGTATGATAAATTTTTCATACATGAGTCCGATTCCCCGCTAACAAAGTATCAATTCAATTGTGTGTTTAAAAGATGTTTAGAGCAGTTAAATTTACAGAATTCTCACCTTACATCGCACTCTTTTAGAATTGGAGTGGCTACGGAAGCAGCTAGGTTAGGGTTAGACACTAATATGATAAAGAAAGTTGGTAGATGGAAATCTGACAGTTATCTATTATATATTCGACCTAATCAATCTTTCTGATTCATTTCAGGTAAATGCCGGATAATATGGATTGTTGGACATTCCTATGTGTTTTGGGCACATCTGAGAGCTAAGAATAGAGTGTATTCTAACAATTTAGGTTTGGACCCTTTGCAGTTTAGCATTTTTTGGTATGGTAAAAGAGGTATGGTTTGGGAGAATTTAATGTCTGTAATAGGTAGGCTTCTTCAGCGTTTTCCACCTCCAGATGTATTAATTATACATCTGGGGGAGAACGATATAGGAAAACAAAAAACGTTAGACATCATTTTCAGACTTAGAGATGACCTACACAGGATACAATTGTCTTTTCCTCACACTGTTATTGTCTTTTCGGAGATAGTGCAAAGGTTGAGGTGGCTTTCTCCACCTTCCATGTGCCATGGGGAAAAGATTAGAAAAAGAGTGAATAGGGCAGTTTCAAAATTTTTACAGGCATTGGGTATAATCTCATTTAGGCATGTGGAATTGGAAGGAAATATAAAAGGTCTATATAGAGAGGATGGAATTCATTTATCCGACATTGGTTTGGATATTTTTAATACAAATTTGAGTACTTGTGTTGAAATGGCCGCGGTGTGGGGTGTTGGTGACAGGTGGTGTTGAATCCACCTGTCCTTTGGATAATTTTGGTTTCTGATAATATTTATGCAGCCTGAGCCGTAGTGGCTAGGTTGTTTTAAGTCTATTGAGTTGGTGTTATTATAATAAATATAATATTGTCTTTAAACCAATAATAAAGCAGCCGCGGCCTTATTTATCCAACACTTGTCTGAGTTTATTATTATAAGTTATTATAGTTATTTAGTTATTAAGGATTCCTGCCTGCTGTTCCATGATAGGAAAAAGGGGTAACGGTTTCAATAACCCCTTTTTCCTCATGGGAGAGCGGCAGGATGGGCAGTTTCAAGTCTCCCCCTTTGGGAGCCAGCTAAGGCTCTCAGGTGGACACCTGGTGCTCACATGGCCTTGGGGAGTAGTACATGTGACTTTCCCGGGCTTTTAGGGGTACTAGGGATTAAAGCTGGATAAATCTGGTCAGATCCAGTGAAATATAGGGCTATATAAATGGGGTTCCGTCTAGTCAGGCTCATTCGCCTCAGAAGACAGGAGCTGTGGTGTTCCCCTCCCCCCCCCCAAAATTTTTTGTTTTCTGTCGCGGCTGTAATTATGTGGTGGTGTCACCTTTGTAAAAAAAAAAAAAAAATTTTAAATACAAAGGGGGACAAATCTGTTTTTGAAGTCATCTAATATTAATTTATGATGTGGATAATTTTGGTTTCTGATAATATTTATGCAGCCTGAGTCGTAGTGGCTAGGTTGTTTTAAGTCTATTGAGTTGGCGTTATTATAATGAATAATGAATTGTCTTTAAACCAATAATAAAGCAGCCGTGGCCTTATTTATCCAACACTTGTCTGAGTTTATTATTATAAGTTATTATAGTTATTTAGTTATTAAGGATTCCTGCCTGCTGTCCCATGGAGACCCTGTTTTATAACACTGACTATAAAAAACATGAAAAAAAGTACTAAAAATAATTCTAAATAAAAATGTGAGCAGCAACACCTTCTGCGAGACATATACACAGTGATTAAATATAAAAATAAATAAGGTTACGCTAATCAGTTATATTGATACAAATGAGCATTCAAAATAAAATATACAATAAATTAGAAACAGTCCACAATTGATGTAGAAATCCTGGTGTCTGTTTCCACTATCCACCATCGTAGTGATCTTTCATAATCAATGACTCCACCAACAGCTGAAAGACTCGCTTACCAGCTCCTGTTGATCTCTCATTACAAGGGATCATTAGCGCTTGTGGCTTTAGCCTAGCCAAAGCCTAGTTGTCCTGTCCCCTGGACAACGTCATCTTATGACGAAACGAGTAGGGCAGAGCGATGCGCTGGCATCACCAATCCCACAGAAGGACAGGTTTGTTTTGTGTGTCGGCCGACACACTCAAATTAAAGGCGTATGTTATCAGTGGCAGCTATAAGTGCAATATTTTATATTTCGAAATACATTTTATAAGGATTTTACACTATGTGGAGCACTTTGTTTTTATGGAGAAATCCTCATACCCAGCACGGTGCCAAGGGGTGATCTTGTATAGGAAACCTGGTTGTCAAAAACAATGTAAAATTTTGATTCGTCTGACCACAGAACAGTTCTCCAGTTTGCAACAGACCATTTTTATTGAGCTTTGGCTCAGAGAAGACAGCAGCGTTTCTGGATCACATTCATGACTTCTTCCTTGCATGATAGAGCTTTTGCTTGCATTTTTGGATGGCACAGTGAACTGTGTTCACATAGAGTGATTTTTTGGAAGTATTCCTGAGCTCATGCAGTGATGTCCATCATAGAATCATGCCTGTTTTTTATGCAGTACCATGTGAGAGCCGAACATCACAGGCTTCCAATATTGCATTTTGGCATTGCTCATTGTGAATTCTCTAGATTCTTAGAATCTTCTGATGATGATTCTGAAACTGTTCAACAATTTTTAGATGTAGCTTTTCACAGATTGGTGAACCTCAGCCCATCTTTACTTCTGAGACACTCCAACTCTCTAGGATGCTCTTTTTATACACAGTCATGTTACTGTTGCCAATTAACCTAATTAGTTGCAGAATGTTCTTCCAGCTTTTTCTTGTTAGTACCCGGGAACTTTGCTAGCTTTTTTGTTGCCCTGCTTCAACTTTTTTAAATGTGTTTATGCCATCAATTTCAAAATTACCCTATTTTTTTCTTAAAATTGTACATTTTCTCGGTTTAAACATTCGATATTTTTTCTATTTTCTATTGTGAATAAAATATGGGTTTATGTGAATTGCAGATCATTGCAATATAGATTTTACACAGCATCCAGGCTTTTTGGAATTGGGGGTTGTATGTTTTTTTATTAACTGTCAAACATTTGCATAAAACATCTTAACACAATTATCAGTATATTTTGAAGAAGAAACAGGTGCAAAGCAGTGCAATTTGGAGAGTATGGCTACTCACAGCAATCAATAAGATCTGTGTTTACAGAAAACGTATCAATGAAAGCTGAAAAACGGTCGCTATTGGTAAATGAACTTCGTATACTGACCTTTGCCTGAAAATCACAAAGAGTTAAAACCTATTTCCAGGGTGTTATGAATAGCTCTGCTTGGTACTGGGTACATTTGGCCAAGAAGGGAAACTTGGCAGTCTTAAGTCAAATTAATTGACTCAAATTGAATTTCAAGTGTTTTCCTGTAGACAGTTTTCCAGGGTTAATAACAGAAACATCAAGTTCATGAAGTTTATTTTCATTCATCTGCTTACCATTGTTCCTCTCAATACACAGGTTGACCTAGCTTAAGAAAATGCTACTAAATAATACAACCAGATATAATATATCTCAGTGATTCACAGAATTTTATACTTACAAATGTCAAGGTGGAAAGAGCCCCGAGATAACAGACCACAATCAAAAGAAGGACAAAAAGTTCTCGACGTTTGCCCCATACATGTGGGAACTCATCTAGAACAGCAGTTATAACCCCTTCCAGACCTGCAAACTGTACACAGAAAAAGAATATGCGTATTAATCGAATCTGTGAAATTTAATTAGGGACAACCACCCCAAAAAAGTGATATTTCAATCACAAGGCGGGTCTGGAATTGGAACACCAGTGGGAGTTTCTAGGCTTCCCTATTTCTTTGTGGCATTATTTGTAATTTAAAACCTAGCAGGGAGACTAGGAACCTTTCGTAAAAGGGTGTGGCAAGCGTTGTCCCTAGGAAAGTGTTGCAAGCCATTTACCTTATAGCAGGAATAAAACTAACCCTAACAATCTTAATCCGAAAAAATATTATGCCTTATGTTCAGTTGTGTTTAAGTGAAACTCTGTAATTGTAATTATTTAAAACATAAGAAAACAAGAAGAAAATAAGAACGAATGGATCTGGCGCAACATCGCACAAAACTGTTTATTCACTTTGAAAGAAATGGAATGCATATAAATTTACATAGGTCATAAGCAGCACTGTATCACTGTCTGAAGATACCATGCAAGAGAAAGCAGTCACTGGGGCTAGTGATTTTGCAGATGGTCCCCTAATTTGTCACCTCTAAATAAGACAAGCCGGGGAAGGAATAGCACACACCTGTGTCTTCTGTACACTCAACACTGGCGCTCCAGTATACCAGCAGCCAGAGCACAGCAATTCTGTGTCCCTGCCTACCTCTGTTGAGGTGCATAACAATGGCAACGTGTTTCTGGCTGGTCCCCTTAGTGAAACCTTAACAAAGGTTTTAGAAGAGGAAATGGCCTAAAATGCATTGCTGTGTGTCACAATGCTGTTAGAATGACCTACGTAAATGTGACTGCTTTGCACTTCTTTTAAAGTGAATAAAGAGCTACAGTATATCACAAAAGTGAGTACACCTCTCACATTTTTGTAAATATTTTATTATATCTTTTCATGTGACAACACTGAAGAAATTACACTTTGCTACAATGTAAATTAGTGAGTGTACAGCTTGTATAACAGTGTATATTTGCTGCCCCATCAAAATAACTCAACACACAGCCATTAATGTCTAAACCGCTAGCAACAAAAGTGAGTACACACCTAAGTAAAAATGTCCAAATTGGGTCCAAAGTGTCAATATTTTGTATGGCCACCATTATTTTTCAGCACTGCCCTATCCCTCTTGGGCATGGAGTTCACCAGAGCTTCACAGGTTGCCACTGGAGTCCTCTTCCACTCCTCCATGACAACATCACAGAGCTGGTGGATATTAGAGACCTTGCGCTCCTCCACCTTCCATTTGAGGATGCCCCACAGATGTTCAATAGGCTTTAGGTCTGGAGACATGCTTGGCCAGTCCATCACCTTTACTCTCAGCAAGGCAGTGGTCCTCTTGGAGGTGTGTTTGGGGTCCTTACCATGTTGGAATACTGCCCTGCGGCCCAGTCTCCGAAGGGAGGGGATCATGCTCTGATTCAGTATGTCACAGTACATGTCGGCATTCATGGTTCCCTCAATGAACTGTAGCTCCCCAGTGCCATCAGCACTCCTGCAGCCCCGGACCATGACAATTCCACCACCATGCCTGACTGTAGGCAAGACACAATTGTCTTTGTACTCCTTACCTAGTGGCCGCCACACACGCTTGACACCATCTGAACCAAATAAGTTTATCTTGGTCTCATCAGACCACAGGACATGGTTCCAGTAATCCATGTCCTTAGTCTGCTTGTTTTCAGCAAACTGTTTGTGGGCTTTCTTGTGCATCATCTTTAGAAGAGGCTTCCTTCTGGGACGACAGCCATGCAGACCAATTTGATGCATTGTGCGGCGTATGGTCTAAGCACTGACAGGCTGACCCCCCACCCCTTCAACCTCTGCAGCAATGCTGGCAGCACACATATGTCTATTTCCCAAAGACAACCTCTGCATATGACGCTGAGCACGTGCACTCAACTTCTTTGGTCGACCATGGCGAGGCTTGTTCTGAGTGGAACCTGTCCTGTTAAACCGCTGTATGGTCTTGGCAAGCGTGCTGCAGCTCAGTTTCAGGGTCTTGGCAATCTTCTTATACCGTAGGCCATCCTTATGTAGAGCAACAATTCTTTTTTTCAGATCCTCAGAGAGTTCTTTGCCATGAGGTGCTATGTTGAACTTCCAGTGAGCAGTATTACAGCGTGAGACTGATAACACCAAATTTAACACACCTGCTCCCCATTCACACCTGAGACCTTGTAACACTAACGAGTCACATGACACGGGGGAGGGAAAATAGCTAATTGGGCCCAATTTTGACATTTTCACCTAGGAGTGTACTCACTTTTGTTGCCAGCGGTTTAGACATTAATGGCTGTGTGTTGAGTTATTTTAGGGGACAGCAAATTTACACTGTTATACAAGCTGCACACTCACTACTTTACATTGTAGCAAAATGTAATTTCTTCAGTGTTGTCACATGAAAAGATATAATAAAATATTTACAAAAATGTGAGGGGTATACTCACTTTTGTGAGATACTGTATATACTATATATGATATTGCACCAGATCTGTGTTCTTTTTGTTTATTTTTGTTTTATGTTTTAAGGAATACACTGAGCATCACCTGTTTTGACAAAGAGAGCTGCTTCTGCATTACAATTTGTTGTAATAAATTATTAGAATTATATTTAGACTAACATTTGAATGAATATGTGTTGATTCTGCAGTCCAGTGATCCTGTTTGATTTAATAAGAAAGAAAGGAGTAGAAAGAAATAAAAGAAGAAAAAAAAGCTCCATAAAAGTGTTTTGCTTTTCATGATAGTGTGACACCTCTGTGCTTAAGATGCATGCCATGTATTGAAGGTCACTCATTTGAACCGCTGCCATTTACTGAGGATCCGAAGGTAGGGCATCTGCAGTTGATGAAACTGGAAAACTCCTTTAAGGCAGAAAACCTATGGTTGAACTGATAAACCTAGGCAGTGTATTGGTCTTGAAATGAAAGTAAAGTATTTTGTTTACTCACCGTACTGTCCAGCCCCAGTGTAATCAACATCAGGAAGAATATAATGGCGAAGAAGGTGGATGCTGGCATGTTGGCAATAGCCTCTGCATAGGTGATGAATAGTAGACTGGGGCCTGGAATAAGAATTGAAATCTCATTCTGTATGCATCAATATATTTACAACAGCAAATCTCTGATATAACATATATCATGGGGTCGTTTATGAAAAAAGAAATTATAAATTAAACTAGTTTCTTGTTAGGGGGGAAAAAAACGTGTTCCCCCCTAACAAGAAACGAGATGCATGCTTTAATTGTCCACCCACACAGATAGAGCAAGAGTATGATTAAGTAAATGGACCAGATCACATATTTAGTTATAGCAGTTCTTATAAATATATATTTTTTTTTTTTTTAATGTAGCAAAATTGTTAAACCTGCTTTCACTCACCAGATGCATGTATAGTCCACCTATTCCTTTGTGAAATTGACATGACTTGCATTTTGTGATCAGATTATCAGTCTACATGGGAAATCAACAACCAGGCCATACTCTGCAGAGTCTCAGTCTTGAGTTTCCTCTCAATCATGCTACAGGAAAACCAAGCAATCCATGAGGCTCTTTGACATTATGTTTCATCCCAAGTCAAACTTACTCAAAGGCGCCAACAAATGATAATGTTGTCTCTTCTGTAGAGGACATTTGGCAGGAGTTCAGTGCAGAGTTAATAGAAATCTGTATGAGGAGCTGAAAGAATGATTTCTGCAACCCCAGCTCTGGCTAACTCCAGCACATTTCCAATTACTAACAGAAGAATATGACACCGTCGGTCTCCTTTTAAAGTTTTTGTATATATATATATATATATATATATATATATATATATATATATATATATATATATATATATATATATATATGTATGTATGTGACTGTGGTCAGGTTAAAGAAATCCTGTCGGTAGTAAAAAAACACGTGTTCCTTATGAAAACACTATATGTCTACCTGTAATGCTGGTACTCTAGCATTAATACTTTTTATACTTTTTAAGTAACTGAGTTTAATTTACTAAAGTAGAAGGAATGTTCACCTATTGCTGTGAATAAAGTAAAGCAGTGTTCACTTCAGTAAAGAGATTGGAAAGTCTGGAAAAAATATGGAAAAAATTGGGAACAAAATTGTTTTTATTTTTCAATTTTTCTCAAAGTCGTTTTTGTTTTTTTCTAGCAAAATTTGGAAAAAAAGAAAAGTGTGGAATATATAATATCTATGACATGGTATTCAAATTATATAACATGAAGACCCTTAATGAAAAATTTCTCAGACTTTATGTAAAGTCTTAAATTATTTCAAGTTCTCTCAGCTGAAGACAAGCAAATCCTGGAATACAATTCAAGTAACACTGTATCGCTCAATGCAGTTCTCAAACAAGAAAATTATGTATTTCTGCCACTAGGGCGGCACTGCAAGGGAAAGGATCCAGTTTAGTTTGCTTGTGGGCTCCATCTTGTACCTCCTACAGTTGGGTGATTGGGATACAGTAGATGATAGTTTCTGTCCTATCAGGCCTTAATTGACAGGTAAGAGGGTAAATTTGCCTGACAAGCTAGTTTATCCTTATAACCTTTAAATGATTCCAATAATGCTCTCTACCATCACAGTATATTGTTTACCTATAGTCTGCTAAGTAGATTGTTTCTTCTTTTTCTCCTCGCAGTAAAAGGTAAGACCAACATTTATAGTTTGGAAACATTTCCACAGTGCAATGTCTGCTGAGAGCAAAGCTTCAATTTGCAATTAGCAAGAAATATTCTTTTCCAAATGCTACAAGGATGACAAAACACACCCTTGCATGCCAGAGGTGCCCTAAAGACATTAAAAAATACTTTATGGAATTAAATGATGAGGACCATACTGGGAGCGCAAGTAGCTTTTCACTTCAGAGTTATCATTCCAGAAACACTCTTTCTGCTGCTTCTGGATCATCACAAAGTGTTTCTTCACCAGCAGCATCTTCAAGTAAAGAAGTGTCACAAACCACGGGCTCTTAAAAATACACAATACCTTTATTTATAGATAAAATTACACCTGGAAATCAGGAGAAAATTGATCAAGCCCTTGCAAGAGCAGTCTATGCTTCTGGATCAGCATTGTCAATAACTGAAAATGCATATTGGCAGGAAGCTTATGCATTTTTATGAGGGAGAAAGGAGTTGTTACCTATCCTCATGTATAGGTGAAATGTTCTTATCATATACAGTCCTTGTTGTACCGTTTGTAATAAAAAAATAACATTTAAAAAAGCAAGTTTAGTTTATATACTGAATAAACTGTACTTTTATTTCAAACATAATATTTTTAAATACCCTCCCTATTAGATTGTAAACTTGCAGGAGCAGGGTCCTCCTAACCCTCTTTTATTGAACTGTATTGTTTCTGCATTGTCTCCCTTTATATTGTAAAGTGCTGCGCAAACTGTTAGTGCTTTATAAATTCTGTATAATAATAATAATAATAATAATATACACTGCATTTCACCTTCCCAGTGTAACAAAATTACTTTTAATTTGTAAAACGACTCCACAATTAATTTTCTTTCATGTTTCTGAAAATTTCAATTTTTTCCCAGAAAAAAAAACAGGGACATTTTTTTTTCCCCATGGCTTCAAAGTTTCCAGAAATGTTACATCTCTACTTCAGTCATCCAGTTATGTGCATGCTATGTGCTATTGATTTCTTACATTATTGGATACTAAAGCTGATCCCAGCTGCACTTTAGTTAATACATTTGATGTGAAAGTAGACTTAAACTCTAAAAAGTAAAGATTTGATATCTTGAACCCCGAATTTTGCCTAAATTATGACTTGAAAAATCGTTTTGTCTTGAAACTCTCTTAAAAAAAATAGTGCCCTTCCTGTGTCAGAGCCTCAGAGTAATATATCTGAAGTGTAATATTATCTAAGGCACTGCTGCTTGTCTTATCAGACTGGGAGAGAGATTTGGTGATGTCACCACTGTGTTGCTCACTGTTCTCCTTGCTGGAGAGGAAGCTGTACTTGAGGGCCTCCAGTGAATCATCTCCCAGTCATTCTGTGGATTTATGCTTCCTAACCTTTGTATGCTGTTTCTTGAATATTCCTCTAATAGGCATTAGACCACCAGTCATCAGTGGAGCAGCTCTGACATAAGGAAGCAAAGCCTTGCTCCTCTACCATGATGACCCCCTCCATACAGAGCAGAAAAAAGCTTGGAAATTAAAAAAACGAAGAAAAGTTCAGCTGGGGGACCACAGGAGAAACTGTCAACTAGTCTTCAGCTCTATGCATGCCTTTGGCTATTACACCATTTTTTTTTAAGAAAAAGAAGATGTTAGTTGCCTGGCTGTGTTTGGCTCCAAAACATGCAGGCTATAAAAGACAGCCAGAGAAGAGGATACACCTTTAGAACCATAACAATGTTGTTATAAAATATTTTCTGGTAAATCCAGTGGACAGCTTTGCAGCAACACTGGGGATTAAAGTACACCTTCACTTATCAGATGAACTTCCTCTCAACTGCACCCTACCTTCTCCCTCTTACAAAATCACCAATAGTTGAATTTTGAAGCAAGTACATAGTACACAGTTGTACCCACCACTACATGGTTCTCTACCAAGGTGAAGACGACATAAGCTTGCCCACAACGCATGTTCTTTGCTGTTTTACTGAGTGGCCCACGTGTGCCACAAAATGCCAAAATTCCCCACATGGGCAGACATGATGTGGGCCTCTTCAATGTAGCTGACTAAGACCTGTGGCTTGTCTACGCATAAGCATAATTCTCTATTTATTCCCATGTGTGCGCAGACATACCGCAGGTCTTGGCCAGGTCCAAAATACTTGGAGACCTGCAGCATGTGTGGAATCTCACAGCTTGCACATTCTGTGAAGTCTCGACTGAATGAAGTTCTAAAATGGCGACGTGGGAGCAAAGTAAGCTTTGGCTGCAAGACAAACAATGCTGAATTCCATAGACTAGTAAGTATGCTTTTTTTGTAGTCATACAGGGAAAGTTACTAGATGGAGGGAATTTCATTTTAGGTAGAGAGGTTGAAGTTCCTCTTTAAGGTGGAATTTCACTCTCCCAATCAACATTGCTTATTTTTAATCCTCATGCTGCTAGCATTAGTAAATAGATAGCAAAGTATATCATATTTACTTGTTTTAAACTTTTTTTAGTGAGCAAGGTAAGCTTTGGCTGCAAAGCTTTTGGGAGCAAAGTAAGCTTTGGCTGCAAGACAAACAATGCTGAATTCCATAGACTAGTAAGTATGCTTTTTTTGTTGTCATACAGGGAAAGTTACTAGATGGAGGGAATTTTATTTTAGGTAGAGAGGTTAAAGTTTCTCTTTAAGGTGGAACTTCACTCTCCCAACCAACATTGCTTATTTTTAATCCTCATGCTGCTAGCATTAATAAATAGATAGGAAAGTATATCATATTTACTTGTTTTAAACTTATTTTAATTTCTTCAGTTACCTCCTGGTCTCTTGCCTAGGCAAATTATATCATACTTCAGCCCCGGAAGATTTGGCTGTTTAGTGACCAGTCCATTTTTTGCGGCACTGCGTTGCTTTAACTGACAATTGCGTGGTCGTGCGACGCTGTACCCAATCAAAATTGACATCCTTTTTTTTCCACAAATAGAGCTTTCTTTTGGTGGTATTTGATCATCTCTGCGGTTTTTATTTTTTGCGCTATAAACAAAAGAAAACCGACAATTTTGAAAAAAACATAATTTCCTGACAGGCTCCATGGCAGCATACGTGTGGGTTGGCCCCGCCTCCATAACTACCCAATAGGACCCCTCTCCCATAATTTTCAGCTCTGGACTCCTAGCCGTGTTCATTTTTTGTCCTCCTCCGTAGGACCATATGTTTGGTTCTCCTACCTGAAGACGATTCTCCTAAGATCAAGATCGGCTGCACGATATGGTGTCACATCCCTCCGATAAGCCTTGACTGTTAAGCAGAGTATGGAGTGTATTGCAGAGTAGCTCTGAAGAGCTGGAAGCATGTCTGCTATTGAAAGACAAGTGCGCACAGGCCTGATTGCCTAGCAGTTGGCAGGTGGCCATTATCTGCCTTTGAAGTCCGGCGTGTGGGGTCCTCGGCTTAATTGATCGAAGGTGGTGGTAAGAAAAGTATCGCCTTCATGACAGCAGTGTTTGTATATGTATTTGTCTTACTTTCATGTGTTTCCTGCTTTTCCTGATGTCCTGTACATGGTGGCTAGTTCCCTGTGCGTTCCAGCCGCAGCTCTCTCTCACTTCCGGGTTCCGTCGTTGCTCTGCATGTGCGTGGTCCCGGAACGAAAGCGAAGCCTGGTTCGCGCATGCGCGTGAGTCTCTCGGGCCGGGCACTGCCGTGACGTCACGCGGTGCCACCTTTAAATCTGGGGGAGCCTGCAGAGGCTCGGGAATGATCGTGGGCTCATGCGGCGACTTCCCTGGGCATCTGCAGAGTCTACCCCAGGTAGGTACTGGTGCTAAAGGGGTTTATGCTTTCCCTTACTGGTATCTGATCTTTCCTTTCCACCTGCAGTGACTAACTTGAATAGTTATGGATCCTTCACTGCCTTCTGGTGGCCAGCCCTCTTGCAGCAGGTAAGAATGTGGAACATTGTGTACTGTTTCCTATATTCTGCCTGCTGGGGGGGGGAGTGGAGTATAGGGCATTGTTGTGACATTGTGCCTTTCTCTCTTCTCTATCCTTCTTTCTCTCTTTTTATTCTCCTCAGCCCCTCTAGGTCTGATCCACCGCACAGTTCTTGCAGAAGGAGCGGGTCTTCCAATTCTCACCACCGACACTCCTCTTCTGGTTCTAGACACCATGGATCCTCCTCTAAGTCCAGACATCACACCAGAGGCTCTCCTCATCCCCCCTCATCTCACAGTAAGGGGCCGGAGAGATCATGTTGGGGATGCAGGGCCCCGGTTCCTGCCAGCAAGTCTCTCTGTGACCGCTGTTTCTCTAAAGCAGCTAACGAGAGGGAAGGTGCAGACCAACACCTGGAAACATTACTGAAGCAGGTCGCAAAAGAGTCGCTACAGGAAAAAGATGCTAGAAAGCCTAGTGATTCCCCTCCAGATCCGCTGATCTCTCTGTCAGGAGAGGGACAAGTGCATGAGACATGGGAGTCTTCCCAACCTAACCACCCTTCAGCAACTCCTTCGGATAGCAGGTAGGAAGTAGATGATCCTGGGATGGGCTTTGAATATGCCTTGGTCCCTTCTCTGGTGAAAGCTGTTAAAGAAGCTCTGAATTGGGAAGACCCAGTAATTTCTCCTCCTAAACAGAGAAAATTTTTCAAACAGCTCAGTAAGGAGCGTCAATATTTTCCTTTTCTTACTGAAGTAGGTGCTATAATTACTGAGGAATGGCGCAAAATAGACAGAAAAGGCTCTATGCATTCAAAAATTTCAAGGCTATATCCTTTCAAGGAAGAAGAGGTTAAACACTTTGAGTCAGCTCCCTTGGTGGATGCAGCGCTAATGAGACTTGTTAGGTATGTGACTCTTCCTTTGGAGACCGTCTCATTTAAAGATCCTTTGGAGAGACGGATTGATTTCGACCTGAAACGGATTTATTTGACAGCAGGGACAGTTTGCAAACCAGTCCTGGCCTTAGCAGCAGTCTCAAAAGCCTTGGAGGCATGGTCAGACAATGTGGAGGAGTCTCTTAGAGGTATCTCTGAAGAGATGTCCAAGAGCTCCCCTATTCAGGAGATAAGGCTGGCATCCGCCTTTCTGTGGGAGGCCTCTATTGATGTTATCCGCCTAGTAGCCCGGGTGATGTTGTCAGCGGTCACCGCCCGTCGTGCCTTGTGACTCCATACCTGGTTGGCGAAACCAGCTTCTAAGCATGTTTGGTGCCGTATTCCCTTTGAGGGCTCATCTCTCTTTGGCAACAAGCTTGATAGCGCCATAACCCGGGCCATGGGTGGTAAGTCGGGGGTTCCTTCCTCAGGATAGGCGTTTACAGAACCAGAAACGCACCTTTCCGAGAGCACAGAATACCGATCGTGCAAGGGAAGCAAGCAGCTACAGGCCTGGTCTTGAGTTTACAAGGTCCTGGAAATCCAGGTGGTTCCTCTGGTAACCGAGATACCACTAAGTCCTTTTGAAATTGGGCACGCTCAAACATGTCAGGTGGGGGCTCGTCTTCTCCACTTCCAGCAGGTTTGGGGGGCCTCAACTTCTGGACTGTCAAGGCATTTTCCTCAGGCCATACCTGGGTCTTCAACAGCACCCCCAGGCTCAAATTTATACCTACAAGTCTTCCATGTTCAGAAGAGAAAAAACAAGTCCTTTTAGCTTACGTAAACTCTTTATTGGATCAAGGTGCAGCCATTACTGTTCCAGATGGCGAACGAGGCGAAGGCATGTATTCTCCTCTATTCATGGTGTAGAAAAAGAACTGCACATGGAGACCAGTTATAGACTTGACTCATCTCAACCGGTTTTTCCGAAAGGAAAAATTAAATATGGAGTCACTATTAACGATCCAGCAGTCGGTCCATCCAGGGGACTGGCTGGTGTCAATAGACCTGAAAGATGCCTACTTCCACATTCCAGTGGCAGCAGACTTCCAACAGTTCCTTCGCTTTGCAGTAGGCAATCAACACTTACAGTTTACCTGCCTTCCCTTTGGTCTCACGACATCACCCCGTGTGTTCTCCAAGGTTCTGTTAGCTGTTGTTGCTCTGCTCCGATTCAAAGGAGTTTGTCTCCATCACTACCTAGACGACCTCCTCCTTCTAGCTCAGGACAAAGGTCAGCTTCTAGAGCACAGGAGCCTAGTCATTTCCACTCTCCAAGAGTTTGGATGGCACCTGAATCTGGAGAAGAGCCACCTGAATCCAACGCAATCTCTTGTATTCCTCGGTGCCTACTTCAACATGTTGGAAGGCACCATCTCACTACCTGAGGAGAAGATTGTGGTGATCCGGGACAGGATCCGCTCAACCCTCGCTTCATCTCACCTGTCCGCTCTTCAATGTCTGAAGGTGATTGGCACCATGGCAGCCACCATTCCCATGGTGAAGTGGGCGCAGTGGCACACTCCAACAATGGGATTCCCCCAGCAAGAGTCAGCGCATCCTCCACACTCCACCCATGAGAGTGTCTCTCCTTTGGTGGCTTCAAGGGAAAAATCTTCGCAACTGTCACTCGATCCTCGAATCGGGGCTGGGGGCGCTCATTGCCTTTTGGAAATGGCTCAGGGCAGATGGAGCTCACCCTCTCAAGGGATTGTTTCCAATATACTGGAACTGCGGGCTGCCTTCCAGGTGCTCATATCATTTCGCCATCTAATAGTAAACGCCTCAGTGATGCTCAGGTTGGACAATACAACCGTGGTGGCTTACATAAGGAAGCAGTGTGAAACTCGCAGCTGGTCCCTACTACGGGAGGTGGAGCCAATTATGAACTGGGCTCAGAGGAATTTGTCCAACATTTCGGCAGTTTACATTCTGGGGGTTCAGAATGTACAGATGGACTTTTTGTCTAGTGTTCCAATGAACAACAACGAGTGGTCTCTACACAAGGAGGTGTTCAATTGGCTCCTAACACTGGGTGTGTCTCCAGAAGTGGATCTCTTTGCGTCCCCATCCAATTACAAGCTGACCAAGTACTACTCGAGGTTCCGGGATCCCCAAGCCTATGGGATAGATGCCCTCACGGACCGGTGGAGGTTCAGCCAGGTGTATGCCTTCCCTCCGGTACCTATGATACTCCAGGTTCTCCGCAGGCTCAGAACAGAGGAAGTGGAAGTCATAGCAGTAATTCCGTTCTGGCCCAACAGGCCATGATTTCCCCTGTTAACTCTCCTCAGTTATTGAGACTCAGTTCCTCTGCCTCTCAGGCCAGATCTTCTTTCCCAAGGCACAACCCTGAATCCATGTCCTGCTCATCTACATCTCAGGGTTTGGTTTTTGAGAGGGGAAGTCTCGAAGCCTTAGGTTGTCCAGAGGAAGCCATTCCGACTCTTAATGCCAGAAGGAAAAGCACCAATAGAGTTTATGAACGTATCTGGTCTAAGTTCACAGAGCACATGTCCTCTAGACCTAATCTTATGGTTCTCCAGAAGTCCAGGATATCCCTAGCTTTCTGCAAACAGGTTTGGATTTGTCTCTAGCAGTAAGTTCACTTTGTGTACAAATATCGGCCATCTCGGTATTTACAGGAGTCTCATGGGCCAATCACTCCCTGGTTCGTCAGTTTTTCAAGGGTTCTATCAGACTTAGACCTCAAAGAAAACCGAGGTTTCCCAAGTGGGATCTTTCTCTTGTCCTGGATTTCCTTTCCACGCATGGAACAGATCCTGACAAACCTCTAGCAGTCAAAGACCTTACACTAAAAACCGTATTCCTGGTGGCAGTCACTTCAGCTAAAAGAGTGTCTGAAATCAGAAACTTAGGTTCAAAAGAGCCTTTCTTGACCTTTTTTTCCAGATAGAGCAGTGTTAATTCCCATGCTGGGCTCAAATCCTAAAGTTACATCTATTTTTCACAAAAATCAAGAAATTGTGCTGCCCCCCTTTGGGACGTCAGAGGGTCAAGATGTCCATCCCCTCGATGTGGGACACACTTTAAGTCAATATTTGGAAGTTACGGAATCTTTTAGACTAATAGACTTTATTTTCATTCTTCTACATGGAAAAAACAAAGGAAAACGGGCCTCAATTAGATCCATTTCTGCTTGGATAGTACAGACCATTCAAAGGGCTTATAAAGCAAAGGGCCTGGCTCCTCCAGAGGCAGTGACTGCACACTCAACTTGGAGTATCTCAACCTCTTGGGCGGCCTCTCGTCATGTCGCACCTGAAGTTATATGGAGAGCGGCCTCCTGGTCATCTATTAATACTTTTGTGTCTCACTATTGTGTAGAACCAGCCGCCTTGTCATCCGTTAATTTTGGTTTGCAAGTGCTGTCAGTTGACGGTGTTAAAAAAAATGTATTTTCTTTGCTTAGCATTGTGTCCCACCCGGGTGTGTTTGGCAAGTTAATTCCCACACGTATGCTGCCATGGAGCCTGTCAGGAAAACAGAAAATTTCCTATCAAATACTTACCGTAATATTCCTTTCCTGATAGACTCCATGGCAGCAGGAGTCCCTCCCAATGCTTGGAGTAGGCTAGTTACGGAACACGGCTAGGAGTCCAGAGCTGAAATTTATGGGAGAGGGGTCCTATTGGGTAGTTATGGAGGCGGGGCCAACCCACACGTATGCTGCCATGGAGCCTATCAGGAAAGAAAAATTACGGTAAGTATTTGATAGGAAATTTTCCGTTGTCTTTTACATTTTGCTATAATAAATATCCCAAATTTAAAAAATAAATAATCTTTTTTTTCCTCGGGTTAGGCCGATATGTAGTCATCTACATATTTTTGGTAAAAAAAATTGCTATAAGTGTATATTGATTGGTTTGCGCAAAATATTGATATTGCGATATTGCAGCAGACACATCGGACACTTTTGACACATTTTGGGACCAGTGACAATTATACAGCAATCAGTACTATAAAAATGCACTAATTACTGTATGAATGTCACTGGAAGGGAAGGGGTTAACACTATGGGGCGACCAAGGGGTTGTGTTCCCAAGTGTGTGTTCTAGCTGTGGGGGGAGTGGGACTGACTAGGAAGAGACAGAGATCGGTGTTCATACATAGTATGAACACACGAACTGTCTCCTCTCCCCTGAGAGAACTGGGATCTGTGTGTCTACACACACAGATCCCGGTTCTCACTCTGTCACGAGCGATTGCAGGTGCCTGGTGGTTGTCGCGCCTGCCGGGCACTCGCATCGGCTCTGGCGGTGAGCTGCGGGCAAGCGCCAGCGAAGCAATGTAAGGTAACGTTGTTTTTCCCCAGGGGAGCCAACCTGCCATAGTACAACTGCGGCAGCTGGTCAGGAAGGGTTTAAAGTGAAAGTAAACCCCCCTATTGTTTTCAGCCATGGAAGCTGCCATCTTTGCCTCTGTTTAATCTATAACTGCCATGGTACTGCACAGTTATGACTTCAGCCATTGGATGGTTTGACAGTATGGTTGAGAGCACAACCAATAGGAGTGTTACATTTCCGGCACGTGCCGTAAATGAAACTGGTTTTATGGATAGGTTTACTTCCGCTTTAAGTAACCCAGGAGTCTTCAGTAGAGGAGGAGGGGTTTTATCAGCTAAGCACACACTCCTGCATGCATGTGTGGGCTAAGGGCAGATGGATTCCAGGAAGTAAATGCTACATGAATCATTTGCCCTTACTCAAGATGGCCACGGCCAGAAATGATAGCGGGTTGTTTTTCAAAGTGATTTCTCAGCAAATTAAAGCATAGAGACATGGATCCTCTTTAAGAACCCATCAAGTGAACCTTGGACTGAGCAAGTCAGTTCCAGACACTGAAAGCAGATAAAGTGGGAAGGGGGGAAGTGCTGCCCAGAACCCCAACCCAGGATCCCAGCACTAAAGGGGAAGAGTAATAAGCATAGGAATTCAGGTCATTTGTGCCCTTTTATGAACCATACATAAATATTCATTAGTGTTAGGACACATACTGTGTACTAGCATGCCTATGCTCCTTCCACATGCTCATAGCATTCCATGCCCACACTACTCTTTAATTAACTACACTACTATTTAATTAACACTAAAAACACATAAAAATTGGAGAAATGGAACAGTGTTATATTTTTTCATAAATATTTTATGTATATAAATACAATTTGTATTTTTTACTCTGCGAGGCATTCCTGGATATACTTCCTGGCCAGGAAACTAATTTAGCTGTTGAATGAAAGGATGTTGTTTATCTCATTAAGGACAGGGCTGGAGGTTTCTTTTCCTGGCGTTGGCAAGTTATGAGAAATAGTTTGCAGTTCACTGAGTGATGTGATGCTCAGCCATCATGACAAGAAAATGTGCAGAGTAAGCCATTACAAGAGCCTGGGACCCTCCGAAGGACTGCAGTCTGCCGTTCACCGTCAGCCACCATTCCCCTTTCAGTACTCGGGAAAGAGAGTGGCACATGATTATATTGTGGACATAGAGAGGAAGCTGCTCTGTCTCCTTGTTGTCTCTGTACCCTCATACCACTGCTCCATTTTACTGCTGTTGGCCTGGCACAGCTTTTCAGCCTGAAGCACCACATCTGCCGTTCTATCTTCCTACCGTCATACTAGTTACACATACTGTGGATATGGAAGGCTCAGAAAACCATTACCTTCTCCTGGACTGGCATTGCTGTAAACTCTGAGATTGAATTCCTTAAATAGTTTTACATTTGCAATCAATGCTAAAGCTGGCCATGCTTAGTTTTTGTTCAATCAGCCGGCAAGCTGAACAAGGAAAAAAAAACAAAAAGATCCATCCACAGTAGATGGAGGAATCCCCCCGCCGGAACATTGTACTTTGACGGCTGCACCCGCCACTCTCACAGTACACAGATAACCAGAATCAGCTGATCCATGGACATTTTTCCAACATGTACTTTTAAAAGAAGTGGATTATCCACTTGGCCTCTGGAAGATTTACCCCCTTCATGAGGCCATTTTTTTGAGCTACAGCACTGCGTGACTTTAACTGACAATTGCGCGGTCATGCAACGCTGTACCAAAATAAAAATGATGTCATTTTTTTCCCCAGAAATAAAGCTTTCTTTTGGTGATATTTGATCACCACTGCGTTTTTTATTTTTTGTGCTATAACATGACAATTTAAAAAAAAAACAATCTTTTTTACTTTCTGCTTTAAAACCTATCCAATAATTAAAAAAAAAAATTAAGAAATTAAAATTAGGCCAATATGTATTCTACTACCTATTTTTGGGGAAAAAAATCCCAATAAGCAAGCGCATATTGATTGGTTTGTGCAAAAGTTATAGCATCTACAAATGGGATATACAGTGGGGACGGAAAGTATTCAGACCCCCTTAAATTTTTCACTCTTTGTTATATTGCAGCCATTTGCTAAAATCATTTAAGTTCATTTTTTTCCTCATTAATGTACACACAGCACCCCACATTGACAGAAAAACACAGAATTGTTGACATTTTTGCAGATTTATTAAAAAAGAAAAACTGAAATATCACATGGTCCTAAGTATTCAGACCCTTTGCTGTGACACTCATATATTTAACTCAGGTGCTGTCCATTTCATCTGATCATCCTTGAGATGGTTCTACACCTTCAATTGAGTCCAGCTGTGTTTGATTATACTGATTGGACTTGATTAGGAAAGCCACACACCTGTCTATATAAGACCTTACAGCTCACAGTGCATGTCAGAGCAAATGAGAATCATGAGGTCAAAGGAACTGCCTGAAGAGCTCAGAGACAGAATTGTGGCAAGGCACAGATCTGGCCAAGGTTACAAAAAATTTCTGCTGCACTTAAGGTTCCTAAGAGCACAATGGCCTCCATAATCCTTAAATGGAAGACGTTTGGGACGACCAGAACCCTTCCTAGAGCTGGCCATCCGGCCAAACTGAGCTATCGGGGGAGAAGAGCCTTGGTGAGAGAGGTAAAGAAGAACCCAAAGATCACTGTGGCTGAGCTCCAGAGATGCAGTCAGGAGATGAAAGAAAGCCAGGCACTGCTCATCACCTCTCCAATACAGTACCAACAGTGAAGCATGGTGGTGGCAGCATCATGCTGTAGGGGTGTTTTTCAGCTGCAGGGACAGGACGACTGGTTGCAATCGAGGGAAAGATGAATGCGGCCAAGTACAGGGACATCCTGGACGAAAACCTTCTCCAGAGTGCTCAGGACCTCAGACTGGGCCGAAGGTTTACCTTCCAACAAGACAATGACCCTAAGCACACAGCTAAAATAACGAAGGAGTGGCTTCACAACAACTCCATGACTGTTCTTGAATGGCCCAGCCAGAGCCCTGACTTAAACCCAATTGAGCATCTCTGGAGAGACCTAAAAATGGCTGTCCACCAACGTTTACCATCCAACCTGACAGATCTGGAGAGGATCTGCAAGGAGGAATGGCAGAGGATCCCCAAATCCAGGTGTGAAAAACGTGTTGCATCTTTCCCAAAAAGACTCATGGCTGTATTAGATCAAAAGGGTGCTTCTACTAAATACTAAGCAAATGGTCTGAATACTTAGGACCATGTGATATTTCAGTTTTTCTTTTTTAATAAATCTGCAAAAATGTCAACAATTATGTGTTTTTCTGTCAATATGGGGTGCTGTGTGTACATTAATGAGGAAAAAAATGAACTTAATAGATTTTAGCAAATGGCTGCTATATAACAAAGAGTGAAAAATTTAAGGGGGTCTGAATACTTTCCGTCCCCGCTGTATACTGGAACTTTTATTTATTTTATACTAGTAATGGCGGCGATCAGCAACTTATAGCGGGACTGGGATATTGCGGCAGACAGTCTGACACTAACTGACACTTTGTGGGAACCAGTAACACTAATACGGCGATCAGTGCTCAAAATATGCACTGTCACTGTACTAATAATGCTGGAAAGGGGTTAAACATCTTGGGCGATCAATGGGTTAATCGTGTGCCTAACCAGTGTTTGTGTTTACCATATGTGCTGCTTTTATAAAGGGATCTGATGGATTTTATTCCATTGCAGGTACACAAAATCTATTACTTCCCCGCCGTCAGAATGGAGCTCTGCCTTGTTTACATAGGCAAAAATAGGAAATATTTGTGTCTTGTGTCAACATATTTTTTGTACAATAAAACATTATCTTTTTGATACAACATTGGTCTAATATTTTAAACCCCGCTGCCTAAAAACCCCACCTGGGGAAATCCTTTTCCTATTTTTGCTTTCATATCAGGGGTGAGCAGCATCCTTTTTTCCCCTCCCTCAAGTGTGTCTCTCCTTTGTCTTGTTTACATAGGCAGAGCTCTGTTCTGTGTCTCTCATCACCAATCAGCAGGTGCTGGTGGACATCTATTGGCTGGCACCCGCTGATCGGCTTGTGTTGTGTCAAATCACATCACAGTGGTGCCTGCGAGCATCCCCTACCCAGAAGTGCAGGATCATGTACTAGGTACATGATCTGCCGCAGGAGAGCCGCTCTGCCGCCATATAACTAAGTTATGTAGTCGGGAAGAGGTTATAGAGTTGGCTTCGGAACAAATAGAGGAGCCCATACATTGATTGATATTTGGTGGGTCTCTGCTATATGGGCAGCCTAAAGAGCAATTTCAGTGCCACTCTGTACTGGCTCTGCCTCCTCCAGCACCGCCAATATGAAGCATACACAGATGCACCAAAAGGCTCTGGGTTTCAGGTACTGGCAGAGCCATTCAGCACATCTGTGCATTCACAGGGAATTATCCAGAGTGTGTGCAGGTGTGCTGCAGGACTTGCTCAAGACAGGAAAGTGACAGGGAGCCACTGCGCTGTGCTCTGCCCTTCCAGTGCTCACTGGAGTGTCAGGCTGTGGAGGGAGCAGTGCACTGAGAGGCTGAGCCAGCTGCTGGTCAGGAATCTGGGGGATCCCAACATTAGTGTCGGTATCCCTGCAGAGCATGGACCGGCTCTGTGATGCCAGCCGACAGCAAACTTTAGCGCACTGTTGGTTGAATCTGGGTCACAATAGTGCAGAACCAAGTGCACCCATGTGACTCACACAAGTATGGCCGAAAGAGTTTTGGCCATACTTCTTCTTTAGCTAGAACACAAAAACTTACCCAACCTTGATTTGTACAAACCTATTAAGATTCCCCGATGTCTCAGCACTATAAATACACCACTTTATTAAGTGCCATTATTGATATGTATTTAATTTATTATTCTCATGGATGCCAACCAGTGGATCACTCAGCATACCTGCATCTTTGGCAACTTCAGAGACATCTAGGTTCCTCATTTCAGCCATATATCCCAAGACAGTGAATATGACAAAACCTGACAAAAAACTGGTCATGCAGTTCACAGTGCTCGTCACCAGTGCATCCCTGTGAAGAACAGAAGATATATGTATTAGATATATTTATAAGTAAACTTAATAGGGATCATGTAGAAAAGCTGGCAGAAAGAATGAAGGCCTCTTGAGCCCCCTAGGGAAAGAGAGCCTTGACTGATGGGGGCATGGCTAGGTGTGTGACAAGGGGAACGATTGGTTAGGACATGGGGATGGGCCTGAGCTCAGGAAATCGTGTGCCCTAGGGAATTCTGGGTCTTACGGAAGAGTCGTTGGAAGAGCTGCCCACCCTCCCACCCCATTTTTCCTATGTTTGGTATGTCACAGCTTGCTGCGGTTTTCTTGACCTTGCCAGCAGTTAAAGTTGCTGTAATGGGCTATGCCCTTGATAGAAAATTGGAAATAGGCTGTCTGTCCAGCACTTATGGTAAGGACAGGCCCCACTTCCCTCTTTTGGTTAAGTGCTCACAGTACGACTGTGACTGGTACTGGTTAAATATGTTCACCACTTCCCTCTTTTGGTTAAGTGCTCACAGTACGACTGTGACTGGTACTGGTTAAATATGTTCACATGTTATGTGTTGGAATTTAATAAAGCTGTGGCCTTGCCCTTTCCAACCTAATGGTTGTAAGTGTCGTGTTTAATGGCGTGAAGGGCAAGGGTGGTGGGGGATTTTATCCCTTGGTGTTACGTTAAGTGGTACCTAAGCCCATTGCGCCTCAGCAGTCAAGCATACAGGTGTTGCTCTTTGTTACCAATCAGATTCAGTTTGACACTTTTCTAATGTGGAATATAAAAAGTAAGGCAGAACATTGATTTGTTGCTACAAGGAACAACCTTCCTTTCAGCCATGATTTTTTTCATAAAGAATACTTTATGTTGTCAGTAAAGCAGAACAAAACCCATCAATTTAAAGCGGAACTAAACCCAATGATTCTAAATCCTCTTATCCTTTACAGCCAAGGAAACTGCCATTCTAGCTTCTGTTTAATCACCATGGTGCTGCCTATGGGACCGTGTATGACACCAGCCATTTGAAGGTCTGACAGTTCGGTTAAGATCACAAGCAACTGTGACAGTTATTATTCATGGCATGCACTGAATGTAACTGTTTTGGGAAATGAGGAAACAGTTAAATCGATGGATTTAGTTCCTCTTTAACCACTTCAGCCCCGGAAGATTTTACCCCCTTCCTGACCAGAGCACTTTTTGCGATACCGCACTGTGTCGCTTTAACTGACAATTGCGAGGTCGTGCAATATTGCACCCAAAGAGAATTGACATCCTTTTTTTTCCCCCACAAATAGAGTTTCTTTTGGTGGTATTTGATCACCTCTGCGGTTTTTATTTTTTGCGCTATAAAGAAAAAAGAGTGACAATTTTGAAAAAAGCGCAATATTTTTTACTTTTTGCTTTAATAAATATCCTCCAAAAATATATAATTTTTTTTTTTCCTCAGTTTAGGCTAATATCTATTCTTCTACATATTTTTGGTAAAAAAATATTGCAATAAGCATATATTGACTGGTTTGCCCAAAAGTTATAGCGTCTGCAAAATAGGGGATAGTTTTATGGCATTTATTCATTTTTTTTTTACTAGTAATGGCGGTGATCTGCAATTTTTATCAGGACTGTGACATTATGGCAGACACATCGGACACTTTTGACACATTTTTGGGACCATTGGCGCTTATACAGCGACCAGTGCTATAAAAATGCACAGATTACTGTAAAAATGTCACTGGCAGGGAAGGGGTTAACACTAGGGGGCGATCAAGGGGTCAATTTGTTCGCTAGAACGTGTTCTAACTGAAGGGGGGAGGGGACTGTGTAGGGGAGATGACAGATCGCTGTCCATACTCTGTATGAACAGACGATCTGTCTGTTCTCCCCTCAGAGAACCGGAAACTGTGTGATACAGATCCCAGTTCTCCGTGTCTAACCAGCGATCAAGGGAGCCTGTCGGTGATCGTGACCGCCGGGCACTCGCATCGGCTCCGGGGGCGTGTGCCCCCTAGTTGCCACAGGGCGAAGTGACGTTACATAACGTCGTTTCGCCCAGTTGTGCCATTCTGCCGCAGTAAAACTGCGGCGGCTGGTTGGCAAGTGGTTAATTTCTCAAAACAGTTATATTCCTGGCATGCCATGAATGATAACTCTCACAGTTTCTCAGATCACACCGAGGCTAAGATGGCAGCTTTCTTCGCTGTAAAGGATAGGAGTGTTTAGTTCTGCTCCAAGTGCCTGATGTATGTGGAGTGTTCCAATTGTAAATATTTTGCTGCCCAATCAATTTTCAACTGTCATCTTTACTGCTCAGATAACAAATTAATCAATGTTATTACCGGTTGCTATGGATAACAAGACATTCAGTACATTTCAGGCTAACCCACAGTATTTAAATCTATTTATAAATAAAATATTGGTGTCACAGCATTTGCATAGCTACCATGAAAAGGTCAAAGTACAGGTTAAACATACTAAAAAGTAGACAATGGCAGACTAATGCAAACAGTAACATAAAATAAAAATTCCACGATTAGGAGGATTTCTTTCCTATTTTACCTTCTTTCAAAAATGTGGTAATATGGTCATAAGTAATCCTTATAATGTGCCTAATATGTTTATTTTCAATGATTGTCAGCTCCATCTAGTGGCCATCATGTGGTATTTTCCTGAAATACCTCAATCAGGAAAATACTGCATTATGGCCACTAGATGGAGCTGACAAAGATAAGAAATAAACATATTAGACAAATTATCAGGATTATTTGCGACAGCTGTGTAAATGCTGTGACATTTGTACAATGATTATTTATAAATAGACCCTATGGTATAATCAATTTTTTGAAAGAAGGTAAAATAGGAAAGAAACCTTCCTAATTGTGGCATTTCATTTTTAATTGTATTTTCCTGTTTGCATTATTTTGCCAGTCTCTCTACTTTTTTCTATGTTTAACCTGTACTTTTCTTTATTTGTTTTTTGTTTTTGTTTTTTTAATATTGTAATTCTCTTTATTGATATTTCATTTCAATTCCTACAAATATATTACAATTACTATTAAATATATTACAGTTAAATAGCCTCACTTCAAATTAACCATAGCTAACAACACCCCAATACCCCCCCCCCCAAAAAAAAACCCCACTCACGATTGGCTGTCACAGCAGTCACATGATCGGAAAGCTCACGATCGCAAGTAGCCCACTGGTAACTGTGCCGTCAGCGCGTAGGGTGCGTGCTCTCGGAACAGCTTTGTGGACATTTTGGTACACCTATATGCAACCTCTTACCGTTAAGTCCCACCCACCAAAAGGCCGCGTATGGCCAGCGCAAAGGTGTTGATACATTTTCTGCCTAAAATGGCTGACAGAACACATTGCACAAAAAAAGGTGTCCCTGAAATTTTTGTTGGAAAAGTTGGCAACTATGCAGGAAGGGGGTCCACTGCAGAACACGTGAAAGGGTCCTGCTGCGGGACCATAATAAAGGGCCCGTGATGGGAGTAAAGGGCCCTGGAATCAGTGGAAAGGGCATCGGGGCCCTGAAGGTTTTAGTTATTCCTCTGCACTTACTACAACAGTTTTCAGGCAGACAGATGAATACGTATATATGATACTAACTGGTAGCAGTTGTTGTGAAATTTATTGTAGCTAGCGAAGGCCAGCAACACGCCGAATCCTGGGCCCAGCGAGAAGAATATCTGTGCAGCTGCATCCACCCAAACCTAAACAGACATGAGAAACAAAGGACACTTTGTGTATATCGCTTTTCAGATCAGATTGTATTAAACATAAAAAGTTAGATAGTAGAACTATAGTCAAAACTTTTTTTCATTTTGGATAGCGTAAGGGTGTTTTTTTGCCATCTGTGTCCCATTGTGGAGATTTCCCATCACTTCCTGTCACATAGCCAAACAGGAAGTGAGAGGAAATCCCTTCAAAGTAAGGGAATTCCTTGGGGACCAAAACTAGTGTCCCCATTGGAAGATTTTCCCTCTATTACTTTTCTGGGGGCAATACAAAATTTGTGATTTTCTTTCACCTTCACTTGCAATAACAATTGGTAAACAGGACAGATAGAGGGGGTGAATCTCCTTAACAGGGGAACAGACAGCAATAAAAACTGACAAGCATTCTAAGCCTTCTCCACTCTATCCAGAACCAGTTAAAGTTAAACCTTAAAGCAAACCTCTTCAAAAATCGCACTGCACCAGTATGCATTGATGTCAGCAGGCACCATAGAGAATACTGTGTTTTTTATTGCCACGCATTGTAGTGTGACGGCAGACATAGGAGAAATCGCACTAGTGTGAAATGCGCCTAAGTTGAATGTAACTGCATATACAGTGAGAGCAAAAATTATTTGATCCCCTGGTGATTTTGTACGTTTGCCCACTGACAAAGAAATGATTAGTCTATAATTTTAATGGTCTGTTTATTTTAACAGTGAGAGACAGAATAATAACAAAAATATCTGGAAAAATGCATTTAAAAAAGTTATAAATTGATTTGCATTTTAATGAGTGAAATAAGTATTTGATCCCCTATCAATCAGCAAGATTTTTGCCTCCCAGGTGTCTTCTATACAGGTAATGAGCAGAGATTAGGAGCACTCCCTTAAAGGGAGTGCTCCTAATCTCAGCTTGTTACCTGTATAAAAAAACACCTGTCCACAGAATCAATCAGATTCCAATCTCCCCACCATGGCCAAGACCAAAGAGCTGTCCAAGGATGTCAGGGACAAAACTGTAGACCTACACAAGGCTGGAATGGGCTACAAAACCATTGCCAAGCAGCTTGGTTAGAGGGTGACAACAACTGGTGCAATTATTCGCAAATGGAAGAAACACAAAATAATGTCAATCTCCCTTGGTCTGGGGCTCCATGCAAGATCTCACCTCGTGGAGTTTCAATGATCATGAGAACGGTGAGCAATCAGCCCAGAACTACACGGGAGAATCTTGTCAATGATCTCAAAGTAGCTGGGACAATAGTCACCAAGAAAACAATTGGTAACACATTACTCCGCGAAGGACTGAAATCCTGCAGTGCCCACAAGGTCCCCCTGCTTAAGAAAGCACATGTACAGGCCCATCTAAAGTTTGCTAATGAACATCTGAATGATTCAGAGGAGAACTGAGTGAAAGTTTTGTGGTCAGATGAGACCAAAATCGAGCTCTTTGACATCAACTCAGCTCACCGTGTTTAGAGGAGGAGGAATGCTGCCTATGACCCCAAGAACACCATCCCCACTGTCAAACATGGAGGTGGAAACATTTTTCTGCTAAGACAACTTCATCGCATCAAATGGACGATGGACAGTCAAATTTTGGGTGAGAACCTCCTTCTCTCAGCCAGTGCATTGAAAATGGGTCATGGATGTGTATTCCAGCATGACAATGACCCAAAATACATGTCCAAGGCAACAAAGGAGTGGCTCAAGAAGAAGCACATTAGGGTCCTGGAGTGGCCTAGCCAGTCTCTAGACCTTAATTTCATAGAAAATATGTGGAGGGAGCTGAAGGTTTGAATTACCAAATGTCAACCTCGAAAACCCTAATGACTTGGAGAGGATCTGCAAAGAGGAGTGGAACAAAATCCCTCCTGAAATGTGTGCAAACCTGATGGCCAACTACAAGAAACGTCTGACCTCTGATTGCCAACAAGGGTTTTGCCACCAAGTACTAAATCATGTTTTGCAAAGGGGTCAAATACTTATTTCACTCAATAAAATGCAAATCAATTTATAACTTTTTTGGAAATGTGTTTAAATTATTTACTGATCATTTCCTTGTCAGTGGGCAAACGTACAAAATCAGCAGGTGATCAAATACTTTTTTCCCTCACTTTAAACAAAATAAAACACTAGGCAACATAGCCTTTCTAAACTCAAAAATAAAGTAGAATTAAAGGAAAAACATTTTGTTTTCATTATGGATGGAGTAAGGGAGGGTTATAACCTCAGTCAGTTTTTTTTTTTTTTTGCCATCTGTGCCCCATTAGGGAAATTTTCCCTCACTTTCTGTCCCATAACCAAAACAGGAAGTAAGAGGAAATTCTTCCAAAGTGAGGAAAGTCCTGGTTGTCACCAGGGTCACCAGAACTAGTGTCCCCATTGGAAGATTTCCCCTCTCTTGTGTTCTGGACATAACACAAAATTGGGATTTTTTTTTACTTGCACTTTTGGTGATAACAGTCACCAGGACAGTAAACAGAATAAATAGAGAGGGTGCATCTTCCTGACAAGAATAAAAACTTGACAGGTGTAATCGCTCTCCACTGACAAAAGCTAAAAAGTCTTTAGTTATATTTTAATGTACTTAATGTTCTACTTTAACCACCCTGCCATTCCACCTGTTTTTCATTTCCTGAAAGTTTAGAGTGTGAAGTCATCCAGGAACTAACTATGATTTTTCTGGTTGTAGTAAAAATGAAAGAGATGAATTTGCTTGTGACCTTTATAGTCTTGTTGAAGGGTCTTTAGTGGGAATTACACTAAAGAATAATGCTAATAAAGGTATAGTGCCTTAAAAAAGTATTCATACCCCTTGAAATTCTCCACATTTTGTCATGTTACAACCAAAAATGTAAATGCATTTTATTGGGATTTTATGTGATAGACCAATACAAAGTGGCACATAATTGTGATGTGGCTCCTGGTATAAGAAGCAGCGTACAATGTATAGAAATGTTTTTCAAATATCAAATTTACAAATAAATAACAGGAAAGGTGTGGTGTGCATGTGTATTCAGTCCCCCGAGTCAATACTTTGTAGAACCACCTTTTGCTGCAATTACAGCTGCACTTTTTTTTTGGGGATGTCTCTACCAGCTTTGCACATCTTGACAGTGACATTTTTTCCCATCCTTATTTGCAAAATAGCTCAAGCTCTGTCAGATTGAATAGAGAGTGTCTGTGAACAGCAGTTTTCAAGTATTGCCACAGATTCTTAATTGGATTTAGGTCTGGACTTTGACTGGGTCATTCTAGCACATGAATATGCTTTGATCTAAACCATTTCATTGTAGCTCTGGCTGTA
Source organism: Aquarana catesbeiana (assembly GCF_042186555.1). NCBI lineage: Eukaryota > Metazoa > Chordata > Amphibia > Anura > Ranidae > Aquarana > Aquarana catesbeiana. The sequence goes on along the minus strand of NC_133325.1, from coordinate 694,883,102 downwards.
TGTTTAGGGTCTGGCTGTATGTTTAGGGAGGTGAACCTCTGCCCCAGTCCCAAGTCTTTTGCAGACTCTTAACAGGTTTTCTTCTAAGATTGCCCTTTATTTGGCTTCATCCATCTGCCCATCAACCCTGACCAGCTTCCCTGTCCCTGCTGAAGAAAAGTATCCCCACAACATGATGCTGCTAACACCATGTTTCCCGGTGGGGATGATGTGTTCAGGGTGATGTGCAGTGTTAGTTTTCCGCCACACATAGCATTTTGCTTTTAGGCCAAAAAGTTCAATTTTGGTCTCATCTGACCAGAGCACCTTCTTCCACATGTTTGCTGTGTCCCCCACATGGCTTCTCGCAAACTGCAAACAGGACTTCTTATGGCTTTCTTTCAACAATGGCTTTCTTCTTACCACTCTTCCATAAAGGCCAGATTTGTGGAGGGCACGACTAATAGTTGTCCTGTGGACAGATTCTCCCACCTGAGCTGTGGATCTCTGCAGCTCCTCCAGAGTTACCATGGGCCTCTTGGCTGCTTCTCTGAATAATGCTCTCCTTGCCCGGCCTGTCAATTTAGGTGGACGGCCATGTCTTGGTAGGTTTGGAGTTGTGCCATACCCTTTCCATTTTTGGGTGATGGATTGAACAGTGCTCCCTGAGATGTTCAAAGCTAGGGATATTTTTTTATAACCTAACCCTGCTTTAAACTTTTCCACAACTTTATCCCTGATCTGTCTGGTGTGTTCCTTGGCCTTCATAATGCTGTTTGTTCACTAAGGTTCTCTAACAAACCTCTGAGGGCTTCACAGAACAGCTGTGTTTATACTGAGATTAAATTACACACAGGTGGCCTCTATTTACTAATTACGCGACTTCTGAAGGCAATTGGTTCCACTAGATTTTAGTTAGGGATATCAGAGTAAAGGGGGCTAAATACAAATGTACACCACACTTTTCAGATATTTATTTGTAAAAAAGTTTGAAAACCATTTATCACTTTCCTTCCACTTCACAATTATGTGCCACTTTGTGCTGGTCTATTACATACAATCCCAATAAAATACATTTACATTTTTGGTTGTAACATGAGAAAATTTGGAAAATTTCAAGGGGTATGAATACTTTTTCAAAGCACTGTATATACTTTATAATTTCTGTCAAGAGTAGGTTAAAGGCTATAGGTATCTTACTGGAATCAATATAAAAGGGGGAGGCACTATAGGGCAGCCCTCAAAAATTCCACTCGCCTGCTTGCATTTTGCAAATGGATTTTGAGAGCTGGCGAGCTATTCCTGCCTGGGAAGTGGGGGGGGAGGGGGGGCGAGCACCGCCAGCATGCTGGTTGTATGGGAGTCCTTCTCCCAGCGCTCACAGAGGGGAAGAGAGGAGAGCAGGTGGCCGGAGCTTTTGACAGAACACCTGATCATCAGAGCACTGGGAACATCACTAGGAGGATCACTTGAAATTTCATTTCAATTGCCGTGTGTTCCCTGCACTCGCTGTTACACACAACCCCGCCCCCTGGTCCCAGGACTTTGATAGACAGATCACCCGTCCAATCACGAGTGACGTGTATCAAAGTTCCCTGGCCAGGGGGCGTGGCTGTATGTGACGCCGACCGGCAGGAACATACAGCAATTAAAATGAAAGCTGTGATATTCCTCGGCGCGCTCACCATCCACCCAGTAATCCACTTCCTCTCTGTTCCCCTGCATGAAGGGCACAGATCGGCAGCATGAAGGGCACAGGCAGGCAGCCTTGATGGGCACAGATAGGCACGGATAGGCAACATGATGGGCACAGAACGGCAGCATGATGGGGACAGATAGGCAGCATGATGGGCACGGATAGGCAGCATGATGGGCACCGATAGGCAGCATGATGGGCACCGATAGGCAGCATGATGGGCACGGATAGGCAGCATGATGGACACGGATAGGCAGCATGATGGACATGGGCAAGCTGTATTGGTGGACACGGGCAGGCTGCATTGGTGGACATGGCAGGCTGCATTGGTGGACACGGGCAGGCTGCACTGGTGAACACGAACAGGCTGGATTGGTGGACCAAGGTGAGGTTGCATTGATGGGCACAGGTAGGCTGCACTGATGGGCACGGATAAAGTTGGTGTTAATATTTATTTTTAGAACTTAATACTGCATAAAACATTTAAGTGTCATATCATGAGATAATTTATGAGGGCGTGTTAAGGGCATTGTAGGGGTTGGGTGGGGCAACTGGTGGCAAGTAACCCTTGAGGCTTTGCTAGTAGCTCAGGACTTTTAGCTCAGCTTAGCTCAGCTAGATTTGCTAGTAGCTCAGAAATTTTGAGCCCTGCTATAGGGTATCAATCCACTACATGAAGGAGGGCTTATGAAAGTATAATTTTAAACCCTTCTGTAGTACTGATATAGTGTCCTGTTAACTCCAGGTCTCAAGGTTTCCCCACATAAAGCACAGAATTTATCTTGCACTATACTGAGAATATGGCTATATGATTTTAACCAAATCATTATTTTCAGTAAAGAATATATTCTACTGCATATATTTGGACATAACTTTTATTTTTATAATAATAACACTTCTCATTTGTTACTATGGGGTATTGCAATCTAATTTTGTTGGGCATGAATTGTTTAAATATCATAGCTCTGGTGAGAAAAACTAAAATGCATTCACTTTGTACTTTAAACTGAATGGTCAATGTGTAACTAATATCAGTTTATGATTCCAATGAAATACTGCCCCCTGTGGTCAAATTGTCTTACTGCTGGCTTACCAAGACACCTGTACAGTTCCCTAATTTTGCTTCTTACACCATTCCTTGGTTGTTAACTATATCTGAATTATCACAAGCAAGCTGTTATAATAATAATATATATATATTATGAAATGTGTTCATGCAAGATGAAAAAGGGCTCATAAAATTGGGGCACACAGTGGTCTTGAGCTATGGTTATTAGAATATGTTTAAATGAAATGCTGTCATTTTCTTATATGATACAGAGCACCTGTCCCCATTTACAACACACAAATAATTTCCTTACAGGCGGTGCTTTCTATCTGTGTCAGACAAAGCAGTGCCTATCTTCTGAAAGCTTGCCTCATAATAGTTAAAACATTCCCATGAGGAAGCTGTGGCAGTACTCACTCAAGGCCAGATTTCAATGACATGCCCCCACAGACCACTTCTCCTGCACTGCCCCCATTGTGGTCAAATGGCTCCATGCAGTAGCTTATATTCTAGGACTGCAATTTATAGTTATGTATATAGTAGTCTTACCTCAGTAGTAAGCAGCTTCTCCCAGTTTGGCTTCAGGTAGAAGATAACTCCCCTCCAGGCACCTGGCAGCGTGGCCCCTCGTATAAGAAGCAGCGTAAGTACAATGTATGGAAATGTTGCAGTAACCCAGACAACCTACAAAGAAGGCATATACTTTCATACATAAATGATGTGATTCCTTCCCTTTGTTATGAATTGTAGCCAACATTTAGGCCATAGTCTAGCCCACATTCCTACTTCAAAATAGGTAAAAAGAGGATGGGGTTGGTATGTGATGGGTCAGACAATTAAATTAAAATGAACAGTGAACTTTTCTTATTTGCTACCTTATTGTCTACTAAACATACAATTGAATGTGTATTGTAATATCCAATAAGTGACAAAAATTCTCATAAATTCTGCCAGAAATCTTAAGAGCTGAGAACTTCCTGTGCACAGCAAAAGGTTATGGAGTTCAGGAAGAGGGTTTGGGGGACGGGGAAATGGCTGTATTCTTTGTAATGCAATAGAAATTAAGTAGGCAGGGCTGACATCACATGATAAGAGTTGGGAGAATTCAATATAGCCTCAACAACAGATTTCTGGTGGTAGTTCCCTTTAGAATTACTTGCACCTAATTCAGACAAGCATTTGTGAAAGTGTCGGTAACATTACCGACATGCGCAGCAAATTTAGGTAGTTCTGACTACCGCCACTTAAGGAACTGTCGCTATGGCTGTGACAACTTCTTAAATAATTACCACAAGTTCTCAGTTAAGAACACTGGTGGTAATTAGGAACAACTCTTAGCTGTTGTACAGAGATACACCAGTACCTAGAGCAGGCCCTGCAAAAAAGGGAGAAAAGCTGGTGCCATGGAAGTTAGCTAAAACATTGTTTTAATAATGCAGGTAAACAGACAAAAAAGCCAACGTATTTCAGCAATCAGGCCTTAATCATGGCTGATGATCGATTAAACGCATTGGATTTTTTGACTGTTGTTCACCTGCAATAATAAAACAATGTTTTTGCCGACTTCCATGGCACCAGCCTTCCTCCCTTTTTTGCATAGATTACATGGAGGTTTACAGAGACTTCCCAGTCTCTGTAAACAGTCAGTGCTGTGTTCTTAATGCTCACCAGGTATTACACAGGAGGTAGTAGCTTGGGTGCACCTGTTTTAGAACAGGCCCAGCCTGTGATAAGAAGCTGTCATATATGTGACAGTTTCCCGCACAGGGCTACATGCCCTGCCTCATTTAGCTCTATGTAATATATAAGGACTGGGGATACAGTTGATGTCATCGCCTAAATATGGGCAATGCCAATATTTGTGAAAAAACTCAACACTGAGTGGGCAGGGCCTGAGGGGGAACTAAGAGACTAGTTTTCTATTAGAACAAAATATTACAGCGCACACATGCAAAAAAGACATTTACCTCCAGCAAGGCTTATTTAAAACACCTAGACATTTTCAAAAAATATGGGGATTTGGTCACACCATATTGCTATATGGTGCTTAAGTGGGTTTAAGCACCATATAGCAATATGGTAATATCTTGTTCTGTTGTATGGTCTTATGGCTGCACCATCTTTAATGCATCTTTTAGGGTGTGCCCCCCAAATATCTTGTTTGTTAGTTCTCTATTAGGTCTGCTTAAATTTGGATTGGATTGACAGCGCATAGCAGTGGGTTTATTTGAAAAGCCACTTTTGGACTGGGGGAGCTGGAGAGTGATTCAGTCCACTAAATTTCTAATCAAAACTGATTTCATTCTGTTAGATGGAGTATTTTTGTAAGGAGGAGTTCTCTAGTTAGACATGAGAGAATGATTGTAAGTTTCCAGATTCATGTTTCAATGTAATGTTTGATTCAAAGCTGGGTATGGCCATTCTCAGTAATTATCAGCGAGGTCCAGACAAAAATAAATGTCCTGAGCTAACATCACCATGGAACTTTTTGCTGCATGGTCAGAAGGGTAAATTTGCCCAAACCTGACTCTCTTCTGTGGATTACTCTTCAATAGAAGCAAGAATGCAAAAAATGTTCTACAAACTCTTTTAAGCTTCACACGTGATGACATTATGCAAATGTATATTGAAATAAATAGAGTTTTCAGGCAATAACTGCTCAAGAATTATCCAATGAGAAGCTGAGAAACGAATGACTTGCCAGTGATTTGTATGTATTCAATAGAAAGAGAGTCTGCAAAGGCAAGTAGGTAATATTTGTATTACCAAAATTCTACCAGTGGTAGAATAAAATGTATATGTTCATAAGTAAGATCCCAGATTGTTAAACTAACCTTTCCAGATGTCTTGACTCCCTTCCATATGCTAAAATATACTACAGTGAAGATAAGAAGAAGACAGAGTGAGAGCTGCCAACTGATCCCTCCAAGCTCCTGTAGACCTTTTGATTTATGTATCTGAAGCACCAGTCGGCTGAAAAACAGAATGATACCATAAATACCTAAAGCCATTCACCCTGGACAATGTGCCAAGGTAGCAAACCATAATATACATAAGAAAAAACAGAACTGCTTCAAAAAACACAAGAAGGTCCAGTGCAAAGATTTCAGGGGTGGCTTCTTAAGAAAAGTGCCCAGCAGCTCAGCAGGTAAAGTGGTTGTAAGCCCATTTTTTTTTTATTTGCTGACAGGTAGGGATTTTTTGACAGCAGGCATGCTATGAGTTAAAGCATTTGTTAACCCCCCCAAAAATTGGATCCTGCTCCTTTAAAGCATGTTATATGACACAGTGCTTGTCCTGTGTCATTTGGCCCCATGTAACAACCAAAAAACCTGGCTGATCCTGCCAGTTTCTCTCCACCCCGCTGTAAACTGACCACGGCGTATCATGGCTGCTGAGCCCTGACACCGTGGTCAGTTTACGTGCCTCTGTCATCAGCAGCCTGCTATCTGCTCTCCTCTCTGCTCCTGTGTCCTCCTCCCCCTCCCATCTCTGTCTGTGTGTGAGCTGCCCCTCCCCCTCCTGCTGCTCTTATAACACTAACCTGTATACACCATCAGCACTGCCTCCTATTGCAGTGTCCCCCTCTGTGAACGATTTATAAATATAAATGCTGTAAATACCTCATTCCAGAGCCAAGATTGTGATCACATGACCAGCCAGCTCTCTCCCCCTCCCCTCCAAACTGACATCAGCAGAGGAATCTCAGCCCCGCCTGCTGCATCTCTCAGAGGAGGAAAGGAAAAAGCTGTCATGTGATCGCAGTCTTGGCAGTGAAATGAGGTATTTGCAGGATTTATTTTTATAATCACACACAGAGGGGGATACTACAGTAGGAGGCAGTGATGTAGTGTATACAGGTAAGAGTGGCTTAACAACCACTTTAAATCTAAGGGGGTGCACGAAATCTCCCAAACTTATGTCCATTATTTATAACTCACAGGTTTATGGCTCTGCTGGAGCATACACTGACACTCGGGGCTGTGAGAGAGAAGAGAGAGGCACACAGAGCTGCTATGCCCACCCCTGCCCTCTGCTGCCCATTCAGTGAGTTCGCATAATACAAAGACTTCTGTGATTGGGCAGGAGCAGGGGAGGTGCGGACATAGCAGCTGTACTGATTCTAATGTTGAAGATGCTTGGACCTGAAGCATCAGCATTGGACTCCCAGATATTCCAGGAGCACAATAAAATTGGCAGATGTAAGTAATGATAATGATGTGACTCCCATGCACATGCGCAGGGGTGACATCATCGAGGCCCAGCGATTCTAGCAGCCGACGAGATTGATCCCGGAAAGAAGACTGGGCAAGGATGGAAGCGCCCGGGACCTGAAAGTTGCAAGCAGTACCTTGTGGATCAATGGCACCTTGAAGTGCACATTATTACAGGTAAGTCTGTCATTATGTGCCAGTATGTGGTGCATGCTAGTACAATATGACCTAAACCTGCAGGGGGGGACATTTCTTTATTTTTGTTTTTTTTTAACAGACTTTTCTACTGCTTTAATTCCAATAAAAAAAGTAAATGATATATACATAACTATATACTGTAAGTGCCTGTAATTAATAAATAATAGTAAAAAATAATTAATAAATAAAGGTAGAAGGAGCCATTAAATATAAGACAATACAGGTCTTTAGTTGCCCTGAGTGAGCACTCAATTTAGTAATTTCTCCATATATTACAGTTAGTGTTTCCATGGGTTGGTATAAGTATACACTTGCATACATTCATTACATTTTTTAAATTTTGGATAGAGAAAGGGAGGGTTATAAATAATGTCAGTTTTCTATTTTGCTATCTTTGTCTTTGTGGAGATTTCCCTGCAATTTCTGTCCCATAGAAAAACAGCTAGTATCGTCATCAGAACTAATGTCCCAATTGAAAGGCTTCTCCTCTATTTCTGTTCTAGTGACAACCCAAAATTTGGGATATTCTTTTGCTTTCACTCTCAGTGCTAACAGTAAATAGAACATATAGAAAGGGTGAATTTCCCTGACAATAAAACCCTGAGATGTGTTCTAATCCCTCTCTACTTTGTCCAAAACCAAAAAAAAAAAAGTTTGGATTATACTTTAAAAGAGAAGTATGGGGTTCATTAAAAAAAAAAAAAATCACCTAGGTGGATGCAGTATCGATCCGAAGCTGCATCTGTCCTCCACTGCTCCGCCCCTCCAGCACTCACTGGAGCGTTGGGCTGGGGAGGGGGCAGGAGTGGCTGCCTCAGACTTTCAGCGGGTTGTGACTATAAAGTTGGGATCTTTCCAGAGGCTGGACTGGCTGAGTGACGTCAGCTGACAGCAGGCTTTAGCCCACTGTTGGCTGAAAATGAGTCACAGGGGTGCAGAACAAACTGCACTCTTGTGATCAATAGGAGCAGTAGGGCCAAAAAAGCTTTTGCCATACTTCTTTAATGGTGGTTGGAAGATTCGTGCAGCTAATACTATTTTTCTTTTTTCTTTTATTAATGTATTATCTTTTATTGTCTGTTTGCTTTAAGAACTATATTCTGGTGAACATGTTTATCCACTTTAAATAAAATGAGCCCTAATTTGAAATTAGTTCATATTACACTTCTTTAGGTTTTTTTTGCTTTTTAGGACACAAAATCTACAGCCTGTGGATTTCTAACATTTTAGCATTTGAGAAGGAAATGTAAGGGGATATTTGGGATTTCCTCTTATATTATGGCCACCTGAGGAAAAAGCCATACCCATGATTACAGGAACATACAGTTGTGTATGAGTGCCCTGGAGAGTTCAATGGGTTTTTTTTTTTTTTTTTATTATAATTTTTTTTTTTTAATTTAATTTTATAATGCAGAAAAAATACAAAACAGAGCAAATATGTAAATTTGTAGAGACGAATGGCTGAGTTGACCAAGTGCTTCCAATAGTCAAGTGTAGGAGCCACTGGAGATTTCCATTTTAAAATGATGGCTTTCCTAGCATAAAAAAGGAGACGTACCAACAGGATTCTCAAGGCCCTCGTAGGAGCTGTCGGTTGAACCAAACCCAAGGTACAAATATCTATGCCCAGGGGAACTAAAATAATTGTCAGCATAAAAATAAATTGTGTGAGTTTAGCCCAAAACGATTGAATCAAGGGACAGTGCCAGAAAATATGGGCAAAGTCTCCTGGGTCTGTCACGCATATCCAACACCTGCAGGATAAATCTTATGTAACCATTGGGGGGTGAGGTATATCTTGTGAAGGATTTTAAACTGTATTAAATGGTCTCTAGCGGAGACCAGGTGGGATGTGGGATAATCCCATAGGTCTTCCCAGTCCTCCCCATCCATGTCTGGGACCTCAGTGCTCCATCTGGAGTGAAGACCTCTCAAGTCCCTTATGGATAGAAGGGCAACAGAGCTTTATAAATAGTGGAGGTATGTTTGTTCAGAGCATCGTCCCTTAGCAAAGTTCCATGGAGGTGAAGGTTTGTAAATATATTTTATTTCAATGCGTTACCACCTGAACATAAAAAAGGAGCACAAAATATTCCAAAATATTTATCTGAAATATTTATGCTCTTGTAAAATTTACTGGGTTTTTCTGAATTGAAAGCAATATTCATATCAAACATTGAATCTTGAATGCCTCTCAATTTACAGTCAGTGATGTAGTCTAGGTTCCCAGTTGTTCAGAAAGCAAAAGTTATGTTTGCTCCACTTATTCTACTTATCATAACCCAAGAGAAATAAAAATCCTTGATCTTGTTATATTAATACTGCTTCAGGGCCCCCACATTGATCATATCTTGTTACTTCTGACTGAAATGCTTGTTTATGTCTTATGTCTACACAGAAGCATTGTAAAACCTGTCTAGCCTAAGAGTGTGTTACCCTCCACCACACTTACATGCACTTACGTGTAAAACTCCTCTGCTGGTGAGATAGAGCTGTTGATCCACGTTACACTGCTGTTTTGGAAATAATTGGTGCAGTTGTCTGTGTTCCACTCATTGTGGCAGCTGGTCCAAGGCAGCTCAGATCGGAATGAGAATATGAGGTAGTAGAGAGCCCAGGCCATAATGGTGTTGTAATAAGATGCTACATAAAGTGCTATTATACAGATAGCATAACCAATTCCTAAGGAAAAAAAATGATCATTATCAAATCAACACAATATCAATAATCAAGAATAACATTAAAACGCACCCTATGCGTGTTTCTTAAAGCTAATCTGCAAGTTTAATGACTGATGAGTTGTAGAGGTCCTTCTGCATTTTTTGGAAAATTACATACAATTATGTCTTTGATGGCTCTTAGTCATGCAGATCATGGTATAGTTAGTAGTGGTTAGTTAAGTCGTATCCAGCTGGACTTTTTCTGTAATGTTGAAGGCTTTTTACAGACTGTCCAAGCAAATGTTTCAGTTCTAGAGGTCTAAAAACTCAATTTGAGTGTGACTAACCTTGTTTAACTAAACATCTGGAGAGAGCATGCTACAAGGCTACCTGTGGGCTACACTAAACGGTACGAGCAGTGTGTCTACATTGTAAGCAGTTTGAGAATATGTTACATAGGGATGACCTATGGTTCAGCTTGAACCCCTTAGAAACTGTCTCATCATAGCTGGCCACCGGTCCTATCTGGTGAATTTGTGGAATTCTTGGCCCACAGCTGCACCTAACAAAGAGGTGGGGATGCTGGTGACATCATTGATCTAAAATGGTCACATGACCATATTTGGACAATGTAATTGACCAAATATGGCCATCTATTTGATCCATGAGAAAGGATTCCAAGAGCACCGTGGGTTTTCTAAAGTGAGTGCCCAACAATACTTGTCTCATTTCAAGCACTTTTTCTCTTTTAAAAAAAAAAATTACACTAGCAATTAGACTTTGATTCAGTTTATATGTGAAATTTTCAGCTTCAGTTTCAACTCTTGGAATAACGGGATTTTGTTTAGCCAAAGGAATTGAGAAACTGATAAAATGTGAAAAAGAGCCTAGAGTTCCACCAGCTGGAAGAAAATGGTAATAAATAACATGGTTATGCAGTAAAAAAAATCACCCGAAAAAGGAAATGTATTTAGTTTCTTTGTGTTAGTTATAATATTAATACAGTATACATAGCTCCCAACTGTCCCTGATTTCGAGGGGCTGTCCCTGATTTAGAAAAAAGTCTCTCTGTCCCTCTTTCCTCCTCATTTTGTCCCTCATTCTGGTCTGATCTAAATAGTTGTATATACAATTTCCTTTTTTATCTTTAAAAAAGTGTTTTCCTAAATTGCTGCATTTCTAAATTTCAAAAGCCAGTATAAAGGAACAGTATGGGCTTAACTAATCATTTTTTTGTAGAATTCTTCTTTAAGGGCGCGTGGCAGGGGGTGTCCCTAATTCCTACATACTTTTGCTAATAGGCGTCCCTAGTTCCCATCTCAAAAAGTTGGGAGGTATGCAGTAACGATAATATTAGAGATGAAGTTTAATCTGCTACTTCCCTGCTTTCTCCTTTTTCCGAATCACCATGCTAACGGAATTAGACAATACATTTCTGCTTTTTATTACAAAATGTGTTTTAGTCACAGTAACATCATCACCAGGCCTTTATGCTTCTCTATGCAATGCAGCCAAATCCTGCTGAATATCTTCCAGTGAAGAAATAAAGTGGGCTCTATTTGACTTCTAATGGAAACTGTGAGACGCTTACAGTATTTAGTGAAATCAGAGTAGGCAGTAGGACAGGAGCCTGTACAGCTGTTGGCTCATTGGTAAGGCTACAGTTTAACTTTAAATAAAAAAAATATATATATAGTTATATCTACTATTATAATTTACATTATTGCACCTTCCACACACAGGAGGTATGATACTGGTATAAGTGAGCACACTTTCTAACATTTTTCCATTAAAGCAGCAAATCTCTCTATTTGTGCATCAACTGCAGCACTTCCACTACAAAAATGCAACTGCAGGACTGCTAAAACACTTAAGCCGTGTACACACGGGTGGACTTTTCGGCATCAAAGGTCCGACGGTCTTTCCGACGGACTTTCGACGGACTTTTGGCAGACTTTCGAGCGAACAGACTTGCCTACACATGATCACACCAAAGTCCGACGGATTTATACGGGATGACGTACGACCGGACTAAAATAAGGAAGTTGATAGCCAGTAGCCAATAGCTGCCCTAGCCTCAGTTTTCATCCGTCGGACTAGCATACACACGAGCGGATTTTTCGACCGGACTCGAGTCCTTCGGAAAGATTTGAAACATGTTTCAAATCTAAAGTTCGTCTGATTTTCTCCCAAAAAAGTCCACTGCAGGTCTGATGAAGACCACACATGGACGGATTCGTCCCGTCGGACCAGTCCGGTCAAAAAGTCCACCCGTGTGTACACGGCATTAGAACTCACAATGTTTCTGTGCAATGCAGCTTCAACCTTGTGGAAAATGTGCCTTTCTGGGGCAAGATTTGATCTCCAGGTAGGTATTTACTGTGCTCTAGAACCTAAAGGACATAGGATGTAGGACTTTGAAATGTTATGTTACTTTTCTGCTAGTGGATCTTTAAGAACTACTAGAGAAAGATTACCATAAATGCCTCCATAAGCCTCCCAGGACTGTGGTTAGGAGCCAAGCTGCCAGAGAACTCTAAAGCACAAGAAGGCCTTTTAATATCTGTAAATTATTTTAATAATTTTATGGATTTTGGTGTTTGGTTCTGGTTTTGGATTTCTTTTATTTTAGAAAAAAATATTGTGATTTGTAATATATAACTGGTGCTGACTCTATAAAGTGTCTTTTTTGGAAGTTATATGTAAAACTCTACTTTTCTTCAACGCCCAAGCATGCCCAGCCCCTTCCAATTCTTGAATCAACATATTGGCCCTTTATTCTGATGGAAGATCTCAATGACTAATAAATAAGCACAGGAGGTAGGAATGGTTGTGGTCAAACTTACAATGTTGTAGTTTGCTTTTATTGAAAATATCAAGACTTATGCCCTGTACACACGGTCGGACTTTGTTCGGACATTCCGACAACAAAATCCTAGGATTTTTTCCGACGGATGTTGGCTCAAACTTGTCTTGCATACACGCGGTCACACAAAGTTGTCAGAAAATCCGATCGTTCTAAACGCAGTGACGTAAAACACGTACGTCGGGACTATAAACGGGGCAGTGGCCAATAGCTTTCATCCCTTTATTTATTCTGAGCATGTGTGGCACTTTGTCCGTCGGATTTGTGTACACACGATCGGAATTTCCGACAACGGATTTTGTTGTCGGAAAATTTTATATCCTGCGCTTAAACTTTGTGTGTCGGAAAATCCGATGGAAAATGTGTGATGGAGCCTACACACGGTCGGAATTTCCGACAACAAGGTCCTATCACACATTTTCCGTCGGAACATCCGAACATGTGTATGGGGCATTACATATCATTCCAGCTTCCTATCTGTAGATCTATATAAAAACTTGATTCCCTCTGAAAGTAGCCTCATCACATGTTTATTTAGGTTGACAAAAAAAGAAAATTGAATTTCCATTTTCAGCTGTTGATTACAGAACCACACATTATGTTTTTACTTAAAGACTTACCCTTAAATAATGGACAAATTTTCCTCCATACAGAAATACAGCCATTTCTGTGATACTGACCCAGAGCCAGCTCCATATAAAACAGCGGAATTCCACCAAACACAGCCATAATCACATAAGGAATGAGAAAAGCTCCTGAAAAACACAAAGTTGCAGATTGAATTAGCTCCAGCTCAGTCTTTCACACCTAAAAATCAAGCAAATAATTGAACAGTTTTCTTTATTAAGAAGTAACAGGATGATTTAGAATCTCTCGAAATCTTGAAGGGTTCTTTCAAACAGGCGGTAAGCTTTCCGCTTTCTGAAAAGTGACACGCCATAGATTGCTTTTTGGGGGGTATAGCAGTGGCTGAGTGGCATTCAGGAGGCATTACTGCTGCCCCGGCCACCCATGTGAAAGAGCACTAATTGAGATTTTAAATAGTATTCCAGCGTGTATGTGCAAATACTTCAGACCCCTGGTGCTCAACCTCCAGCTTGTGGGCCACATGCGGCTCTTTGGCACTTAATTTGTGGCCATTTAGGCCCCTGCTGACAGTAGTATGTGTTTTGGTACTAACTCAAGTCAGTGAAAGAAAAATATGCTTTCTGCTGGTTTACTTTTTCTTTCAAATGATATTTCTTTTTTTTCTGTGCTGTCCATCCCAGTTTTGTGTTATTTCCCCTTGATCTTTTATAATGAATTTTGCTGAGAAAATTATCAAATGTTGCACAAGTTATAGCGGCTATAGTATAACGTTCTCTCTAGCAGTCTCATGTAATCTATTTCCAGTCTATGAAGCATGTCCCCAGTTTCCAACACCTCTTACAGCAGTTTGCAGTCTCTGACTGTCTCCTGCAGCATGTCTGAAGTCTCTGCCTATCCCATAGTCTCCGACCATCTCCTGTTGCATACAGTTGTGGTCATAAGTTTACATACCCTGGCAGAATTTATGATTGCTTGGCCATTTTTCAGAGAATATGAATGATAACACAAAAACATTTCTTTCACCCATGGTTAGTGTTTGGCTATAGCCATTTATTATCAATCAACTGTGTTTTCTCTTTTTAAATTATAACGGCAACAGAAACTACCCAAATGACCCTGATCAAAAGTTTACATAGCCCAGTTCTTAATACCGTGTATTGCCGTCTTTAACATCAGTGACAGCTTGAAGTCTTTTGTGGTATTTGTGGATGATTGGTGTTTTAAGGCTAGTTCACACCAGAACGCGGTTCCACGTGCGTTTCCCACACCACGTTTAAAACGCACTGTAGTTGTGATCTGCAGCGGGTTTCAATGTTAACTTGCAGACTGTCTGCCCACAATGTGCTGGAGGTAGGCGGCCCACACAGGCAAAGCGGTGTACCTGTGCGTCGCTGCCTGCTTGCGGGTTTTGGGTGCGCGCACGAGCAACCCCCCCGCACACGCTGTGATCTGACACAGCGGGAGCCTGTCAGCAAGTCTCAGCCAATGATTCATGGCCAGGACCTCCTGATTGGTTGTTGACAATAAACACAGAGCTCTATACAGAGAGAAAATATCTCTGTTTCTCATCCCTGCAAAAGATGCAGGGATGAGAAACTTAGAGATCTATTAGTAAAAGCAGCACAGTTTACACATATTACACATAGTTAGGCACACATTTAACCTCTTGATTGCCCTAGATGTTAACCCCTTCCAAGCCAGTGTCATTAGTACAGTGAAAGTGTACAATATTATCACTGATCAGTGGACTAATGTCACTGGTGATGTCATTAGAAGTTAGTCAGTTTCCAGTATATACAGTACCCTTCAAAAGTATTCACCCCCTTGGCTTTTTACCTATTTTGTTACATTACAGCCTTTAGGTCAATGTTTTTTTTAATCTGTATTATTTGTGATGGATCAGAACACAATAGTCTAAGTTGGTGAAGTAAAATTAGAAAAATATATACATGAAACTATTTTTCAGAAATAAAAAACTGATAATTGGCATGTGCGTATGTATTCACCCTCTTTGTTAGGAAGCCCGTAAAAAGCTCTGGTGCAACCAATTACCTTCAGAAGTCACATAATTAGTGAAATGATGTCCACCTGTGTGCAATCTAAGTGTTACATGATCTGTCATTACATATACACACCTTTTTGAAAGGCCCCAGAGGCTGCAACACCTAAGCAAAATGCACCTCTAACCAAACACTGCCATGAAGACCAAGGAACTCTCCAAACAAGTAATGGACAATGTTGTTGAGAAGTAAAAGTCAGGGTTAGGTTATAAAAATATATCCAAATCTTTGATGATCCCTAGGAGCACCATCAAATCTATCATAACCAAATGGAAAGAACATGGCACAACAGCAAACTGACCACCAAAACTCACGGAACGGGCAAGGAGGGCATTAATCAGAGAGGCAGCACAGAGACCTAAGGTAACCCTGGAGGAGCTGCAGAGTTCTACAGCAGACACTGGAGTATCTGTACATAGGACGACAATAAGCCGTATGCTCCATAGAGTGGGGCTTTATGGCAGAGTGGCCAGAAGAAAGCCATTACTTTCAGCAAAAAAGAAACTGGCACATCTTGAGTTTGCGAAAAGGAATGTGGGAGACGAATGGAGGAAGGTGCTCTGGTCTGATGACACTAAAATTTAACTTTTTGGCCATCAAAGAAAACGCTATGTCTGGTGCAAACCCAACACATCACATCACCCAAAGAACACCATCCCCACAGTGAAACATTGTGGTGGCAGCATCATGCTGTGGGGATGTTTTTCAGCAGCCGGGACTGGGAAACTGTTCAAAGTTGAGGGAACCACTCTGTGTGTGAATTGAGGCTAGGGCCGAGGTTCACCTTCCAGCACAACAATGACCTCAAACACACTGCTAAAGCAACACTTGAGTGGTTTAGGGGAAACATGTAAATGTGTTGTAATGGCCTAGTCAAAGCCCAGACCTCAATCCAATAGAAAATCTGTGGTCAGACTTAAAGATTGCTGTTCACAAGCGCAAACCATCCAATTTGAAGGAGCTGGAGCAGTTTTGCAAGGAGGAATGGGCAAAATACCCAGTGGTAAGATGTGGCAAGCTCATAGAGACTTATCCAAAGCGATTTGGAGCTGTGATAGCAAAAGGTGGCTCTTCAAAGTATTGACTTTAGGGGTAAATAGTTATGCACATTGATTTTTTTCTGTTATTTTGTCCTATTTGTTGTTTGCTTCACAATAATAATAAAAAAAAAACATCTTCAAAGTTGTGAGCATGTTCTGTAAATTAAATGATGCAAATCCTCAAACAATCCATGTTAATTCCAGGTTGTGAGGCAACAAAACACGAAAAATGCCAAGAGGGGTGAATACTTTTGCAAGGCACTGTATACACCACAGTTTGTAAGCACTATAATTTTCATGCAAACCAATCAAATTTACACTTATTGGGATTATTGGGATTTGTATTTTTCAAAGACATGTAGCAGAATACATTTTGGCCAAAATTAATGAAGAAATTAAGTTTTTACATTTTTTTATTGGATATGTTTTGTAGCAGGAAGTAAAAAATATTGGTTTGTTTCCAAAACTTTTGGTAATTTTTCATTTTTATCACAAAAAAAACAAAACAGCGGTGATCAAATACCACCAAAAAAAAGCTCTCTTTGTGTGAAAAAAAATTTGAAATAAATTTTGTTTATGTACAGCATTGCATGACCGCGCAATTACCAGTTAAAGTAGCACAGTGCTAAATAGCAAAAATGGCTTGGTCATGAAGGAGATAAAATCTTCCGGAAGTCAAGTGGTTAATGACACCCCAAACACAGGTCGCAAATGTAGTGTGTTTGCCTTCACCGGTTTGCACTGTTCCTGTGCATTTTATAAAGCAGTGCATACACTACTTTTGGTCAGTCCACCGCATTTTCAGCCCATTCATATGAATAGGTTGAAATCACACTGCACCTGGATCGCAAGTGAATTGCAGAGGAACGCACAGAGTGTTCCAGTGCGATTCATGGTGTGAACTGGCTCTTGTACCCGTTTTAATACAGTCACACTATCTTTTTCTTTCTTAACAAATAGACATTTAATGCATAACAACAAATTCCCAAAGCACAATGGGTTAACAATAATATAGCACATTGGACATAGAAATAAGAGTTGCGCTAATCCAAATGGACTAAAAGCTCAGTGCAAAAACACTTTAAGAACAATTATGTATCACACACACATATAAAAGTGTGAACAACAAGTGAAATGAATTGTGTCAGTCAAATGAAAACAATCCATGGATAAATCCCAAAAAGTTCTTCTCTAATGTATTATAAGAACAAGGACAGGTACTCTTCATTTATGTTCATTCCACAAATTCCACTCCACCACATGTCATACATGGAGACTTACCATAGAAGCATGACTCCCTTTACACAGAGTGGTTATATTGCACCTAATGGTTATGAACACCATAGTCAAACGATGTTATATGAATCCACCACTTCTTGTTAGGGATCACCTCCAAGCATCACATGCATAAAAAAGAAAAGAGCCAAGTGCTCCCAACAGTGTAAATCCAGTATTACTTTTGTTTAGAAAAAACAATTAAAAACAATCACCTGTAATAGAAAATACAAGTGTTGTATGCAAACATAGCCAGCCCCGGAATCGATCTGTGCACTTCCGCGTGCGTTGTGGCATCACAACGTCTGACTTTGCCCACACGGAAATGCACAGATTGAGTAACATTTGTGAGAAAGAGAGCCCTCACGCACTAAGATGTTACCACCTGCATCTACCATCAGAGAATGCTGCACTTGCAAACAGGTTCACTGAGGAACACAGACATTCCCAAAACATGTACACATAAAGTGTCTACAAAATGTAGAAATAAGAAATAACTATATTATATAATGATTGTACACACCATGCTCCTTAAGCTGGCCATACATGGATCTAAATGTGGGTGAACAAAAAAGAATGAACCATGCATGGCCAGCTTTAGGTTCTTGTAAATGCAGGGCATTATTGTAGGTAGGTTTTTAGTTTCTTGAGTATTGCATTTGCAAGGTTCTTTTTTATGTCTTTAATTGTATTATGTAAACTACTGAAAAATAAAGTACAGGCAATTCTGTCTGAATTATGTCACTCCGTGACTCCAGACATACAAACTGGGTGGCTGCAAGTGACTGGCTCTCTGTCATGCTAACAGCGGGTTCTATGACCTTCAGCATGAGCAAGGTGCATCAAGAAGGTAACCAAAAAAGGGGCAACCTCTTACACCACCAGTGCCTGATTGGTAGAAATACTGCCAGGGAATGGGGGTCAATGAGATTAAAATGGGTGTATTGTGCACATGCAATGAACTGCAGATGGAGAAATGTTGAGCCTGGTACATACAGAACTTTTCACAGAATCACAAAACCATCACAGGATGTAAACGGTGCATTGCTCTGGGGTTAGACAAAGGGGAAGGGGAAGATAGAGAGAACTTAGTGATACCTGCTTAAAATGAATCTAAATCCCAAAACATAAATGTATTATATTGCAGCTTATCACTCCAAAGATGTGATGTCTGCTGTTTTCTTTTTTTAGGTTTTATTTTATCTGACAATCCTGTCAGTAACACATTTCCTGTCCAAAAGTGACAGCTGGTATTTTTCTGTTCTTGCAGAAAATATAATTAGTCTGACAAAAGAAAACAAATGCAGCTACCACATCTAAAGTATGGTAAGCTTTACATTCAACTGTCTTCTTTAGATAAATCTAACCTAATCATCTTAAAGTGTCATTAAACCCAGACAGTGAAAAACTCTCATTGCATGCTATACTGTATAACAGAGTGTTCATACTCACAGAGCCACTAAAGCATTTGTTTTGTGTAGAGTGAAATATACCTGGTTGAGCCTGCCTGCAGCTGTTCCTCCCATCTTTTTCTGTGTCCACAGCTTGAGATTGTGTAGACCAGCTGGTGGCCTCTACCGAGCATGCTCAATTTCAGTTCCCTTCCAAGCTCTTAATTTCCTCCTTTTTCTTATCTGTTCAGCCCACATGACTATAGAGTCACACATGTGGTAGTATACACTCTGATTTGATGTTTATTAAAGATTTATAGGGAGCTGTAAAACAGTTATTTAATATTTACTGTATATTCTCATTTGAATTGCTCTTCTGAAACTGTTTTTTATTTTGTTCACGTGACTGGCACAGCACCAATCAGACATAGACTCACACTGTAGAGAGCATACATCAGCAGAGTAATAGAAGCCTTTCCGAAGGCTCTAACCCTGCAGATGCCAAAGAACAGGGAAAGGTCATGTGATCACACAATAGCGCTGCAGGAAAAAGGTACTTAGAGGAATTTAAAAAAAAAACAAATACAATGTCATGATATTTGTGACTTATATGAATGAATTATGGCATCACTGGTGCGTGGAGGTATAAGGAAAAAAAGAAGAATGGGATGGCGGCTAACCATGCCTTCATTTATGCTATTCACTGGTCCTGAGGGAGTGGTCAAGAGGCGGAGCTCTATCACTAGTATGCTGCCATGTTGGCGTCAGGAAACAGGATTTTTGTCTTACCTGTAAAATCCCTTTTTGGAGTATATTACAAGACACAGGATAGTATTCTGAAACACTGGGTTATACTGCCATCTTCCGAAAAAATGGACAATGACAAAGAAAAGCTGTAAAGACAGCCCAGTATAACCCCTCCTGATACTAGCATGCCTCAGTTTAGTAGCAAGAAATGATAGGAGTGGGTCATAAGAACAGAGGGAAGGGGCCTGTGTTTCCTCATGTAGCCTCAGAAAATAATTTTACAGGTTAGACAACATCTCTCCTTTCTTATTCTTACATTATAATAGGACATAGGATAGATATCTGCAACACTGGGACAAACACAGTCAAACTGAGGAGTGGGCAACAGTAAATGAAAGGCTAAAGGGCCTACCAGGAAAAAAACTAGGTTTACAAAGATGGCACAAGGGAGACCTAATATGCTGTTTCTGAAATACCTTATAACCTAAGCCAGCATGGGCTGAGACCTGGTAAAACTTAACAAACATGTGAACTGAAGACCAGGCCTTGCAACTCTGAGCAACAGATGCCTGATACTCAAAAGCCCTTGAAGCACTATAACTGATCAAGTGGAGTTTGGTTTAATCAGAAAGGGGGAACCTTGCCCCTAAGGTTATAAGCCTGAATAGTGAGCTGAAAAAGTCACCTAGCCACAGTGGGGCAAGAAGCAAGCTGTCTCCTTCAGGGACCTTCAGAGGCAACAAACCATGCATCAAACTGTTGAAAAGGAGCTTGCACTGAGAGATAAACTTGAACAGCATACCACATCCGGGCAAAGAAGGAATATCGCCTTAAGATGCTTAGGAGCAAGACAGAGAGATGGTCAAGCAATCTTAACCATCTCTCTGTCCTGTTTAGGAACAGGACAGAGAGATGGTTGGGGTGAAAGGAAAAAACTACCTTAAAAAGAAGAGGCCTTGGCTCTCAAAACAACCGTTTCCTTCTGTAGCACAAGAAAGGTTAAGGACACTAACTTGGAAACTCACCTCATAGAAGTATTGGCGATGAGAAAGGCAATCAACAGTTTTGATGGACTTTTTTTCAGAGCTGACAGAACCAGATTACGATCCCACAGAGTCAATGGGAGTGAGACGAAAGCAGTGTCTGAAAGAGAATCCCTGGGGCTGAGATCTGACCGATTGATGGTATTCAAGGGCAACTGTTTCTCCAGACCAGACTAGAGAAAATACAGAATTTTCCCCAGGGAGAACTTCCTGGAATGGTAATAACTGGAACTTGGAAGCCAGTCTGCCCCTGGCCTTCCACACATTTGAAAGGTTTCTAGAAACACTTCAGGGTGAAGAGACCTCTCTGACAAGTCCAGACATTGACAAACAAGGAAGTCCATCTACCCACTTTCTATGCCAAGGATGTGCACAGGGGACAGGGCCGGAACATGAATTTCTGCCAATCAGTTCTGGTATCTCGCTGATGGTTGATGACAATGGTGTTATACTACTGAATCCTGGTTGGCTGACCTTGCAGATATGAGATCCAGCATTGAAGGGATAACTGAACTGAGCCCTGGGCTCCAGAATGGGAGCTTCCTCTAGGCAACGACATCTCTTGCACTAAGAGGGCTCCTCCCCAGTCCGACAAGCTTCCTCCAGACAACCAAATCCCTTGCATTAAGAGGGCTCCCCCCCAGCCCAACAGCCTGGCATCTATTGTAAGAACTTTCCAGACCAGTGGAAGGAAGGTTTTTCCCATTTCCAGTATCAGACTCATGACTCACCAGGCCACAGAAAGTCTGGTTTAGGGGGTTAGGTGGATGTGCCGGTCCAGAGACTGAGCCCACCTGTCCCTCACTCCCAGAATGTTGAGTTATAACAGTCTGAAATGATTGGGAATAAAAACCGTCACCTCAAACCCACCATCAAGCCGAAGGAGGCCACCAAAAAGTCCAGAACCCTCATTTAAAAGCAAGGGCTTGGTTGGCTCCTAGACTGTAAAGTCCAAGCATGGGAATGGACATTCTGGAGTTTCTCCCATTGAAGGAAAACCTTGGACAGGATCAAGCCCAGATACTCCAAGTGATAAGAGAGTTCCAGCACAGACTTCTAAAGATCCACCAACCCTTTGTATTATCTGCACAGTCCATTAAACATTGGCTGACAGAGCCTGCGCCGTTTGTTCCCTCAGAAAAAGATTGTTCAAATATCCCATAATGGTAATGTCCTGAGATCGCAGCAGAGTGAGATTCAGTGCTAGCACCTTGGTAAAGGCCTAAGTGCAGTGGACAGGCTAAGCAGAGGGATCACAAACTTGTAAAGTTGTGTGCTCAAAGAAAAATGCAAGTAGTGTTGATGCAGTGTTGCCAACTGTCAGTATCTTTACTGGCAGCCAGTAAAAACCGGGCATTTTTCTCCTGCCAGTAAATGCCAGTGACAGGAAAAGTTTGCCATTAAAAATATGGCTGTGACCTTCGGCTCGGAGCTGTGCATGCGCAGTTCCAGTCCAGAGCCTGCTGAGACCATCCACGTGTGTTCGGGTGACGCCAGCAGGGGGCAGGTCTGGCGGAGGTGGTGCTTGAGTGTATCATGTGATGTCAAGGTGCAAAGGGAGCCGAGCGAGCAGCCAGAGCCTCGTGTGCAGGTCTGCAGGATGGGAGCAAGCCAAGCTGGGAGCGGGACTCCTCCACTGTATGCATTGTTTCTTCTATAGATCTGAGCCAGTCAACCTTTGCTACCCATTCCTTCATAGTCAGGGCTTTTGAGGTTCTCCATAGTCTTGGGATCAGGCTTTTAGCTGCATTTAATAAGTGTGGAACTAGGGTGTTGTTACACTGAGCCACCATTTTTTCTGTGCCATGGAACAGACATTTCCATGGCTCCACCTGGGTATATTCTCCTGTGCTTTGATAAATTGCCCTAGTAATTTCCTCCTTGTAAGGCTGTATCTTTATACATTCCCACCACAAGTGCACAAAGGTCCCCTGGGCATCGCACCCCCTCCAACATATTGGGGGAACATCCGCTCCGAACCTCCGTGCCTCTGTGGGGTCACATACCATCTTGCTAATAATTTATAGCACATCTCTATTGTCTTAGCATAACTTGATGAGAAACAGGCTAATCTTAAAATCTTTCTCCTATATTCCTCATCTCAGATAGCTCCTATTTCCTCTTCCTATTTCCCTAAATATGGTGGGTATTTAGGTTCTGCTTCCTTATGCTTACCAGTATTTTTATATATTTTAGATATACTTAGCTTTAGACACAGTGGGTCCTGTAATGTTTTTAATGTTCTCCCAGGAATAAAAGAGTGGAACCCAGGTGGAAGCTGAGCAGGAATTGTTTGATATCATGCGATTAAGTGTTATGTTATATATGTACCCAGATTTACAGACTTCTATTAAACTGGACATGCAAGTAGAATCTGGTATGGTAAGTTTCTGTTTTATATTGTGTCGACACTGGAGAGCTACAGTTCATTGAGGGAACCATGAATGCCAAAATGTACAGTGACATACTGAAGCAGAGGTTTAAGTGGTGGGGGGTCAGCCTGTCAGTGCTCAGACTATAAGCTGCACACTGCATCAAATTGGTCTGCATGGCTGTCGTCCCAGAAGGAAGCCTCTTCTAAAGATGATGCACAAGAAAGCCTGCAAACAGTTTGCTAAAGACAAGTAGACTGAGGACATGGATTACTGGAACCATGTCCTGTGGTCTGATGAGACCAAGATAAACTTATTTGGTTCTGATGGTGTCAAGTGTGTGTGGCGGCAACCAGGCGAGGAATACAAAGACAAGTGTATCTTGCCTACAGTCAAGCATGGTGGTGGGAGTGTCATGGTCTGGGGCTGCATGAGTGCTGCCGGCACTGGGGAGCTACAGTTCTTTCAGGGAACCATGAATGCCAACATGTACTGTGACATACTGAAGCATAAAATGATCCACTCCCTTTGGAGACTGGGCCGCAGGGTAGTATTCCAACATGATAACGACCCCAAACACACCTCCAAGAGGACCACTGCCTTGCTAAAGAAGCTGAGGGTAAAGGTGATGGACTGGCCAAGCATGTCTTCAGACCTAAACCCTTTTGAGCATCTGTGGGGCATCCTCAAATGGAAGATGAAGGAGCGCAAGGTCTCTAACATCCACCAGCTCTGTGATGTCGTCATGGAGGAGTGAAAGAGGACTCCAGTGGCAACCTGTGAAGCTCTGGTGAACTCCATGCCCAAGAGGGTTAAGGCAGTGCTGGAAAATAATGGTGGTCACACAAAATATTGACACTTTGGGCCCAATTTGGACATTTTCACTTAGGGGTGTACTCACTTTTGTTGCCAGCGGTTTAGACATTAATGGATGTGTGTTGAGTTATTTTGAGGGGACAGCAAATTTACACTGTTATACAAGCTGTACACTCACTACTTTACATTGTAGCAAAGTGTCATTTCTTCAGTGTTGTCACATGAAAAGATATAAGAAAATATTTACAAAAATGTGAGGGGTGTACTCACTTTTGTCAGATACTGTATATATATATATATATATATATATTTACAGAACAGTACAAATATGTTGAAGCATTTAGAAATCCCCGTGAGCATTGTGAACCGAAGAAAACATAGGTAAAAGGTTACAACACAAGAGAAATTACTGACAAGCATAACGCAATTTACTGAAATCAATAGCAGAGGAAATAAGGTATAGCATGACAACTTTGTTACATGCCATAAAGGTTGCCAATTATATTATGTAAAGCTCACCAACAATGTACTTTGTGTAACTGTATGAAGTACAGTTTGCTCAATGCACTGTCCATTTACTTTACTGTAATCCTCTTATTATTTATATAATCGCTATTAATGTTAAAAATAGATTTATAAATACACTGCCTAAGAGTATGAGGCAAACCCATCTCCAAAATTCAACCGTCTGTATTTACCTAGTTACCCAACCAAACTAAGTGGCATCTGGCCCATAAGCTCTGTAAACAGGGAGCCTCCAGTCTCGCCATGTTGCATATTATTATTATTTAACAGAAAGATAGTAGCTGTATATTATTTGCTACCCGCTATTAATTTAAGCTTATTGTATTTAGCCTTGAAAAAGCTAACCTGACCATTTTACAGATTTTTTTTTTTGTACAGCTTTATACATTCTACTCAACTGAAGATAGGAATGAAGGAGAAATTGAACATGTCCACACGCTGCCCTCTGGGTGACATCATCCATCCATGAATTGCAAATTTTCTCCAACGCTCCCTGCTGCTCTCCTCCAGATTGTGTTATAACACATTCTGAGATAGCAGCAAGGCTAACAGGGCAGCCCAATCACCAATGGTGTAAACAGTTCCTGTTCTTCACCTGTAGAGAACTCCCCAGATATGTTTTGCCCTTTTCAGGGCCTAATTTGTAGAGACCTTCGATTAAGCCCTGAAAAGGGTGAAAAGCATCTGAGGAGTTCTCTACAAGTGGAGAACGGGAACTGAAGTCATCTTCTACCCATCTCATTTGTATACATGCAACAAGGAGGGAGTCAGTGTGTGTGCGTGTGTGTGTGTGTGTGCAGACCACCACCATTTTGTTAAAAATCTTTTGATAGTGTTTTTATATTTTTCCTATACAGTTAGTTCATTAAATAGACAAGAAGCACTTTCCTGCTGGATGGCTGACAAGGTCAACAAGTCTATTTTTTGCTTTGTGCCCATTTACCCTTGCTTGAAGTTTCCACTTGTAGAATTTATGGCCTTAGGTGAACTGAGGAGGGGAAAATACATTTAATCTGACACAAATGTTGTAATGGTTTGACTACAACTACTCTTTTATACACTTAGTATTGTATCCATCCAGTTGGTTTGACCATCTTGCCTAACTTTGACGCACTTTCACCTGCCCCATAACACTATTTATTCTTCTCTAGTTTCACCCTAACTAGACTGCTTTTGTCTAAATCTTTGTAGGTACAACCTTGTTGTTCAGATTCAATGAAGTGGTGCGTAAGTAATCACAATGATGTAGAACTGGTCCTCCAAACTGAACAGTGGTCAACGCTCAAAGTGGAACAATACTCCCACAATCAACATTAACTATTTTCTATCCTTATGCAGCTAGCATTAGTAAATAGACAGTGAGGTATATTATACGTGTTTTAAACTTTTGTTTTACATCTGTTCAGTTGCTTTCTAGTTCCTGGCCTAGGCCAAAATGATACCATACATCACAGGAGTCTTTATGGGCATTTCTTTTTTCTTTCATCTCAAGGTGGGAAAAAGGGGCTTTCTCAGCTAAGTACACCCTCCTATCTGCATGCCTCGGCTAAGGGCAGCCAATAGTCAAGATGGCCGCAGCTAGAAATGCTAAGGGGGTGTTTTCAAAGTGTTTTCTCAACAAAATAAAGCATGGAGACATCGATGGGTGGGTGAGTTTACTTTGAATGTTAAAAATGAATTAGATAGCATTTTCAGTTTGTGATGTTCAGATACAGTTAAAGTGGAACTTCACTCTCTCAATCAACAATGATTATTTTTAATCCTCATGCTGCTAGCATTAGTAAATAGATAGGAAAGTATATCATAATTACATATTTTAAACTTTTTCTTTTTACATTTCTTCAGTCACTTCCTGGTTTCTTGCCTAGGGAAATGATGTCATACATCCCAGGAGTCTTCAGGAGGGTAGGAGAGGAGGAGGAGTTTTCTCAGCTAAACACACTCTCCTGTGTGCATGCTTGAGCTAAGGGCAGGGGATTCCAGGAAGTAAATGCTACATGAATCATTTGCCCTTACTCAAGATGGCCACGGCCAGAAATGCTAGGGGGCTGTTTTTCAAAGTGTTTTCTTAAAAAAAATAAAGCAAGGAGACATAGATGAATGGAGGAGTTTGCTTTGAATATAAAAAATGAATGAAATAGTGTTTTTGGTTTGTGGTGCTCAGATGCACTGAAGATCCACTTTAAGTTCTAAAATGGTCAGAGGTTCTATAGGTCCACCATCCACAAAAATCTTTAGGTCCCCCCATCCACACTAAGCAGCATTGAAGAACAAATTTCCAGCTTCCAACTATCGTATTCTGACTGCCTGCATCTATGGCTTCTTCGATTTCTCAATAAAAGTTTGTCAAGTTGTGTAATGTTGGCAAGGCCACACATGGCTTGAATTTCAGCCGACTGGCAGAAATCGGTTGAACTTTGTATGGCCAATTTTACACCTAGCATGTACCAGAGATTGACAATTTGTTTCTATGAACCTTTAACGAATTTTTACAAAACCTTCCTTAAAGTGGTTGTAAAGGCACAAGTTTTTTTATCTGGATGCATTCTATACATGAGCTATGGACGGGGAGGGGGGGGGATACAGAGGTGAGCTGTGGATGGGGGGAATACAGAGGTGAGCCGTGAACGGGGGGGGAATACAGAGGTGAGCTGTGGACTGAGGGGGATACAGAGGTGAGCTATGAACGGGGGGGAATACAGAGGTGAGCTGTGGATGGGGGGAATACAGAGGTGAGCCGTGAACGGGGGGGAATACAGAGGTGAGCTGTGGACAGGGGGGGATACAGAGGTGAGCTGTGGATGGGGGGAATACAGAGGTGAGCTGTGAACGGGGGGGAATACAGAGGTGAGCTGTGGACAGGGGGGGATACAGAGGTGAGCTGTGGACGGGGGGGATACAGAGGTGTACTGTGAACGGGGGGGAATACAGAGGTGAGCTATGAATGGGGGGAATACAGAGGTGAGCTATGAACGGGGGGAATACAGAGGTGAGCTATGAACGGGGGGAATACAGAGGTGAGCTGTGAACGGGGGGGATATAGAGGTGAGCAGTGGATGGGGGGAATACAGAGGTGTGCTAAGAACGGGGGGAATACAGAGGTGAGCTATGAACGGGGGGAATACAGAGGTGAGCTATGAACGGGGGGATTAAAGAGGTGAGCTGTGAACGGGGGGGATACAGAGGTGAACAGTGGATGGAGGGAATACAGAGGTGAGCTACGGACAGGGGGGGATACAGAGGTGAGCTGGGGATGGGGGGAATACAGAGGTGAGCTGTGAACGAGGAGAATACAGAGGTGAGCTATGAACGGGGGGAATACAGAGGTGAGCTATGAACGGGGGGAATACAGAGGTGAGCTATGAACGGGGGGAATACAGAGGTGAGCTGTGAACGGGGGGGATACAGAGGTGAGCAGTGGATGGAGGGAATACAGAGGTGAGCTACGGACAGGGGGGGATACAGAGGTGAGCTGGGGATGGGGGGAATACAGAGGTGAGCTGTGAACGAGGGGAATACAGAGGTGAGCAGTGGATGGGGGGAATACAGAGGTGAGCAGTGGATGGGGGGAATACAGAGGCGAGCTACGGACAGGTGGGGGATACAGAGGTGAGCAGTGGATGGGGGGGAATACAGAGGTGAGCTATGGACAGGTGGGGGATACACAGGTGAGCAGTGGATGGGGGGAATACAGAGGTGAGCTACGGACAGGGGGGATACACAGGTGAGCTGTGAATGGGGGGAATATAATCAATATTAAAGACAGCCCTGTAATAGTCCTTATAGCTCTTATAACTGGTACCATAGCTAACTCTAAGTGCCCATTCCCACCTGCCCATTTTGTAGGGCACTTAGGGGTGGGGCAGTGGGCTTATTCAGCGCATCACACTCTTTACTATTTTTGAGGGGTTTTTTACATTACTGTACAAAGTTAGACTCCATTCAATTCTCTGTACTGCAGCTCATTGTAACCTGAGATGCTGTCTGATGCATGGTGGAAAAATACAGCATGTCTAAGGCTGGGTTCACACTAGAGATCACAGCGGCTCACAGCAGGAGTTTGGTGCACCTCCATTCACCGTTTTAGGTCCGATTTCAGCCCGCATTTCGGAGCCACTGCGGAGATGTGTGAACCGGTCACATTGAGAGCTGGTCACAATCTTCTGCTATGCGAGTTCCGCATCCAATTCGTGTGAACCCAACCTTTATGTTTATGCACCACACATCACTGCAGAATTGCAGTGTGAACAGGACACATGGAAAACAATTGTTTTCTAAATGCCCCAGTGGTGATCTGCATTGTTCTTTTGCAGAAAAACAAAGTTGACCACAACTATGGTGTGGACAGACTCTAAAGTCTAAGTGCATAATCTGCATGTCAGTACACCAAATGAGGCTCTATATAAAATATTTGTGATCTCCAGCTTGTTAGAATTATTTATTAAATAGGATACTATTGGAAAACACATTCTTGATGTCTCAAAGCAATATTAATTAGCTGTTAAGGTCCCATTAAACAATATGGTGGCAATGCAGCCAAGGCCAACCTGTGTATAACAATAATACCACCACTGATACAAGTCCCAAAGTCTGGAAACATCTCAACTGTATAGAACTGATATTACCATAGACCATTTCTTGTGGCCCTCGCACCTCTCCTGCAGCTGCGGCACCCCCCTTGTCTATGCCCCCACTTTGTTTCAGCAGTCAGCAGCAGAGAGGAGGACAGAGCTCCTCCACCAGATCCTGGGCCTCTCTATGCAGCCGCAGCACCCCCACGTCCCTGCTTCCCCTGGTCTCTGCATTCAGCAACATCCAACTCTCTTCTGGTCCTGCTCCAGACCCTGCACTTTCTGCTTCCCAGCTACGCCTACAGCTTTTTCCCATCAGCTACACAAGGTAAGAGGGGTGCACTGTGATGTAAGGGAAGGTGGGGGGGCTCTTGACTTCTGATTGTGAGGGGCTTTTGACATCTGTTGTAAGGGGGAGTGCATCTAGTCTTACAGATACAACCGGCCCTTTAAAGGCAACCATAATGCTGATGTGGCCCACAATAAATTTGAGTTTGACACCCCCGCCATAGCCAGTTTTAAGCCAGCAGACAAGGTGAGTGCCAATGGACAAGGACCCTAGAAGCAGTTGGACAAGGTGAGTGCCAAAGTAGTCCAGAAGCAGTTAGAGAAGGGTACTAAACACTCTTACAATCCCAATATTATTATTATTAATATACAGGATTTATATAGCGCCAACAGTTTGCTCAGCGCTTTACAAAATGAGGCAGACATTACAGTTACAATACAATTCGGTACAAGAGGAATCAGAGGGCTCTGCTCGTTAAAGCTTACAATCTAAGCCACCAGACAGTATCTTGTATCTAATGCTGTGTACACACGACTGGACTTTTCGTCGCACTGAACTCCAAAGGACTTTTCAACGGAGTTCCGACAGAAGAAGAAGAGGTCCTAGTTCTAAAGTACCTAAAATACAGGGTGACTCTGTAAGTACTTAGTAAAAAATTGTGCCAGCGTCCCTAAAATTGTAATTGTGACCATATAAAGACTATAAAAATGGGACTTTGAGGGCACAACGGTATTTAAACTACAAAAGAGTAAATATGGTTTTTTGAAATTTTATTAACAAAGTACAAAAAAGACAGAAAACAGACATAAAAGTTTAAAACCGAGTCTAACTAGACATAGAACTTAATTGTATAACACCATAAGGATCCATTCTGCATGCTTTCATGGTAACTTGGGTATCTAATTGTATATAATCCAAATTGATGGACGAGGCGCTGGTCTATTGAGCGGTGTACCCCCGAACCTTTTCCCATCTGCTCCTGGAACTGTAGCTTACACCAGCTACCTCTTCTACCCACGGCTACTTGATGCTTAATTACTTGGGACGCCCCTGGCTCTGACCGTTGCGTCTTTGATACAACAAAGATATATTTACTCCTGGTCGTTTTGCGATCAACTGGCTGCTCGTTCCACTGACAGCATTCATAAGTACTATACATAATTGAACCTCTAGCTCCTGAAGAAGCGTTTTGTTAACATGAAACATGTTGAGCAGTTAGAGAGCATTTCACCTTGCATCACCAGACCTGCAGCTCCTTTCAATTACAGCTCCACATTCTCCCACTACTATTTGTTCGGGGAAGTTTTCCTTTTCCTTTGGAATGAATGTTTGGATTATATACAATTAGATACCCAAGTTACCATGAAAGCATGCAGGATAGGAGTTCCAACAGAGTTCCAACGAAACGGACTTGCCTACACACGATCACACCAAAGTCCGATCATTTTGAACGTGATGACGCACGACCGGACTAGAATAAGGAAGTTCATAGCCAGTAGCCAATAGCTGCCCTTGCGTCCTTTTTGTTTGTCGGACTAGCATACAGACAAACTGATTTTTCGATCGGACTTGAGTCCGTCGGAAATATTTGAAACATGTTCTATATCTAAAGTCTGACAGATTTTTCGACAGAAAAGTTCCGATGAAGCCCGCACACGATCGAATTGTCCGACAGATTTGTTCAGTCGGACCGGTTCGGTCAAAAAGTCCGGTCGTGTGTACACGGCTAAAGGGTACTCTTTATGTCATGTTTTCTCGATCTTGAATCCTCCTCAGATGAGATTCTTGTATCATAGTAGGAACACTTTCTGCCTCTATGCTCCCCTTTACAACCACAGACAATTGAGGTGAAACTGAATTTATAAAGTAGATTTTCCCGTGTAATTTTTTTTTCTTTTAATGTAAACAGTAAATGTTAAAAAAATAGTGCAAATGTCATAATATTCTCATTTAAAGGGTAAGGTTATGTTTAAATAACAATTCTCCTTATGCTCTTCAGTAGCTTCAGACTGGGGAGAAGTTCCCATTTCATTTCTATAGTCATACAGTGTATGTAATGGCATAATAAAAATCTTGCAAGTACAGAAAAATACCTGTTGAACGTCCAGAAATGCACTGTGCTCCTAAGTCCTGTTGTGGGTTGTGGACTAAAGCTGGCCATACATTGAGTGTTCACAAAACTCAACACACTAATGCCCCGTACACACGACAGGATTTTCCGACGACAAAATCCATGTTTTTTTCCAACAGATTTTGGCTCAAACTTGTCTTGCATACACACGGTCACACAAATCTTGTCGGAAATTCCGAACGTCAGGAACGCGGTGATGTACAACACGTACGAGCCGAGAAAAATGAAGTTCAATAGCCAGTGCAGCTCTTCTGCATGATTCCGAGCATGCGTGGAATTTTGTGCGTCGGAATTGTGTACACATATAATTACATAGTAGGTGAGGTTGAAAAAAGACACAAGTCCATCAAGTCCAACCTATGTGTGATTAAAACCTATGTGTGTACACACAATCGGAATTTCCGACAACGGATTTTGTTGTCGGAAAATTTGAGATCCAGATCTCAAATTTTGTTTGTCAGAAATTCCGACAGAAAATGTCCGATGGAGCCTACACACGGTTGGAATTTCCGACAACACGCTCCCATTGAACATTTGTTGTCGGAAAATCCTATCGTGTGTACGCGGCATTAAGCTGGGTTCTCACGGAGCGGCTCACAGCAGGGGTCTGGTGCGTTCTTGTTTGCCGTTTCAGATACAATTTCAGCTGAAATTTTTGGCTGAATTCAGACCTGAAATGGACCAGAAGATGCACAGGACCCCTGTGCAATTAGCTCCGGAGCCGTTCCGGAGATGTGTGAACCCACATCCAAATCCCAATAGTCTGAACCCAGCCTTAGTGTTGATGAAGAAATCCCTTCTGCTGTCAGAATACAATAGCACAGCAGGAGGGATTTCTCCATCAACAGATTCATGTTTCCCTGCTGCCAGAATACAATGATTACTGCTGCCGCTGGCAGTAGTTGCACAAAAAAACAAACAGGCTGGTCGACTTCATTTTAACCAGCATGCCTATAGATGGATCGAAGTTCAGCTAATTCTTGCTAAACCAGCTGAATTTCGATTGGTCTATGGCCAGCTTTAGTAGACATATGCAGAACAAGAAAATTTGATTTGTTTTGTTTCGATTCGGTATTTACACAAATTTGTTTAGTTAAATTAGTTTTAATTTGTTTAATTTGTTTTCAGCAATTTAGTTTATTCGAATTGATTAGAATTTTCCGAATGTGGACGAATTCAGACAATTCAAATCATTTCGAATTCCACTCAAATTGCATTCAAATCCAAATCGAATTCTATTTCGAAATTCAAATTTTGGAAGATGGTTATATTCTTTCTATTCCAGTCTATTCTATTGTTTTTTTTCTATTATGTTCTATTCTTTTACTTTCTGTTCTATTATTTTCTATTATACTCTATTCTTTTATATTATATTCAAATTCAAGCTTATTCTATTCAAAATTCAAACTTATTCTATTCAAAATTTGAATTTCGGAAAACAGTTATATTGTTATATTCTTTCTATTCCTTTATATTGTTTATTCCATTCTATTCTTTTCTATTCTATTCTTATAGAATGTATTCTATTCAAAATTTGAATTTCGGAAGATAATTATATTATTTCTATTCTATTATATTCTTTTATATTCTATTCTGTGCATTTATTTTCTATTCTATTCTAATCTATTCTATTCAAATTCAAATCTATTCTATTCAAATTTTAGAAAATTGTTATATTCTTTCTATTATTATTATTATTATAATACAGGATTTATATAGCCAACAGTTTACACAGCGCTTTACAATATAAAAGGGAGACAATACAGTTATAATACAATAAAATACAAGAGGATTAAGAGGGCCCTGCTCAGAAGAGCTTACAATCTAATAGGGTGGGATTATTATATTCTATTTTATTCTATTCTATTTTTTTTTCTATTCCATTCTTTTCTATTCTATTCTATTAGATTCTTTCTATTTCAAATTTATTCTGTTTGAAATTCAAATTTAAGAATATGGTTATATTCTTTCTCTTTTATTCTATTCTATTTGTATTCTATTCTATTCTATTCCTTTATTTTCTATCCTATTTTATTCGGTTCTTTTATTGTGTAGTCTATTTTATTTAGTTTTATTATATTCTGTTCTTTTATTTTGTATTCTCATTCCTTTTTTTTTCTATTCTGCTCTTTTATTTTATATTCTATTTTGTTCTGTTTTACTATATTCTTTTCTATTCTTTAATTTTATATACCGTACTATTTGTTTCTATTTTTTTTCTATTTTGTTCTCTTTTACTCTATTATATTATTTTATTCTATTTTATATTCTATTCTTTTCTATTCCTTTATCTATTCTATTTAATTCTCTCCGAAAAATTATTCAAATTTGAAAACCATTTGAATTTGAAAACTATTCGAATTCGAATTTCGTCCGAAATTTTGTTTCCTTATTTCAGATTCGCTTAAATTTGTTACTATTGTAATTTGGAAACCTGGATACATCCGCATTTCCAAATAACAAAGAATTTGTCCGAATTTAAATTCAGAATGAAATTAACCGCACATGTATAGGCTTTAGTATTGTCAGTCCTCCCATTGTTTTTAGCTAAAGAATTCAAACAGTCCCACTCTTCAGATCTTTACAATGTGAAAGCTAATTTATTATTTAGTCAATGATAAGAACTAGAAGGGCTAAATAGACTACATGAGATAACAAGGAAAGTGAGGACAGGACAGCTCTGAATTTCTGACATGATCAACTGTTTTTACGTATCAAAAAATATATAACAACATGCTTACAATGAAATTTTTACAAACCAAAATTGAGCAAATAACAGATGTTAAAGTGACACTAAACTTGTCAGATGTAAATAATAGAGATAAGTCCATAAGGTGTCATGCACCTTGTTGGACTTAACTTATAGCCTTAACTTTTTATGGAGGAGCTGAATTCCTGGAGTTCAGCTTTAACCCCTGAGCCTGTCAGCTACTTCACTGCCTTTTTCCAGCCTGCTCTATTCCAAGATTTTGACCAATAGATCAGCAGAGGACATTTCAGAACTACTGCATCTAATAATTTTTCCCACTATTTCATGAACAGAAATTTGTTTGTTGGATATGTATAGGGGAGGTTCAGACTGAAAACATGTGCCAGTGGAGGGTATCATCTTTTTTAGAAGTATATAGCACAAGAGAGTAAATAGAAGGAGTTTACCCCTCCAGTGATCATGTGAATACATTCATATATAAAAAATATACAAAACGTTTTATTCTGACAATAACATGTCTAAAAACTCATATGTCAAATTAATACCAACAAACATTATCCAGTGCAAATATGCATTGCTGTTGGTCGAACAAGAGAGATTAGATTGACGCGTTTTGCGGAAATCACTGCTTCCTCAGGACTTCCTGTCTCTCACATAAATGCACATGACCAAAGAAATATATACTAAAGGCAAAGGAAACCATAAAAAAAAATCAAAGGGAACCTATGTATAAGTTACAAGTCATCAAGAAACATAGTTAAACAGTTTGTAATATTCATTAGGTTAGAAAGGTACATAATACTTATCCCCAAAGACAAGCTTGGGGTGGAGAGGGAAGAAGAACAATATATACAGTGGGGCAAAAAAGTATTTAGTCAGCCACCAATTGTGCAAGTTCTCCCACTTAAAAAGATGAGAGAGGCCTGTAATTGTCATCATAGGTATACCTCAACTATGAGAGACAAAATGTGGAAACAAATCCAGACAATCACATTGTCTGATTTTTGAAAGAATGTATTTGCAAATTATGGTGGAAAATAAGTATTTTGTCAATATCAAAAGTTCATCTCAATACTTTGTTATATATCTTTGTTGACAATGATAGAGGCCAAACGTTTTCTGTAAGTCTTCACAAGGTTGTCACACACTGTTGCTGGTATGTTGGTCCATTCTTCCATGCAGATCTCCTCTAGAGCAGTGATGTTTTGGGGCTGTCCCTGGGCAACACAGACTTTCAACTCCCTCCAAAGGTTTTCTATGGGGTTGAGATCTGGAGACTGGCTAGGCCACTCCAGGACCTTGAAATGCTTCTTACGAAGCCACTCCTTCGTTGCCCGGGCGATGTGATTGGAATCATTGTCATGCTGAAAGACCCAGCCATGTTTCATCTTCAATGCCCTTGCTGATGGGAGGAGGTTTGCACTCAAAATCTCACAATACATGGCCCCATTCATTCTTTCATATACACGGATCAGTCGTTCTGTTCCCTTTACAGAGGAACAGCCCCAAAGCATGATGTTGCCACCCCCACGCTTCACAGTAGGTATGGTGTTCTTTAGTTGCAACTCAGCATTCTCTCTCCTCCAAACACGACGAGTTGTGTTTCTACCAAACAGTTCTACTTTGATTTCATCTGACCATATGACATTCTCCCAATCCTCTTCTTGATCATGCAAATGCTCTCTAGCAAACCTCATACGGGCCCGGACATGTACTGGCTTAAGCAGGGGGACACATCTGGCACTGCAGGATCTGAGTCCCTGGCGGCGTAGTGTGTTACTGATTGTGGCCTTTGTTACGTTGGTCCTAGCTCTCTGCAGGTCATTCACTAGGTCCCCCCGTGTGGTTCTGGGATATTTGCTCACCGTTCTTGTGATCATTTTGACCCCACAAGGTGAGATCTTGCGTGGAGCCCCAGATCGAGGGAGATTATCAGTGGTCTTGTATGTCTTCCATTTTCTAATTATTGCTCCCACAGTTGATTTCTTCACACCAAGCTGCTTGCCTATTGTAGATTCAGTCTTCCCAGCCTGGTGCAGGTCTACAATTTTGTTTTTGGTGTCCTTCGACAGCTATTGGGCTACACCATAGTGGAGTTTGGAGTGTGACTGAGGTTGTGGACTCAATACTAAATACTAAATACTTTTTTGACCCACTGTATAAATATTGTACCTTTTTCAGGAAAGATTTCATCCATGTATATGTATATGTTACAACTGCAAGACTATATATGGAGATATACTGGTGAGAACCCATGTTGTATATGGTGAAGGTCTCGCCTACTATTTACTCTCTTGTGCTATATATTTCATGAACAGGTGTATCTATTACTCCTAGCACCAGGTGCTTGTTTTCTATATGTTTACATACTTGCAGACCTTCCCTGTGCAGTGTTGTAAATATTTTTTACTACACACTAAAATTCAGGTTCAACCTGCCACAAAACTCCTAGTTTCTCATATGTATGGCACCTTGGGGAAATTAATTGCCCACCCCTGGGTTAGAGCTTCTGTTCGTTTTTTTTAGTTTTTTTTTTTGCTGTATCCCTGTTTTAGAGACGCACTCTTACATTTTGTCCTAGTGACCACTGTCACTAGGAAGTGAAACAAAATTAAAGAACAACTCTGGGCAGAAATGTTATGGCATATGTGTACAGGTGTTTCCATTACCTTTAAATAATTTGTTTGTCTTATAGAGCATAGTCCACCTGTCTGCAAGAAATCCAGCTTTATTTGCTCAGTTCCCCTTTTCCCTTTTATATCCTGTTCACAAGACCATTGTCTGCTTTGCCATCTATCCCCTTAGACACCGGTTTTGTACAATCCCCACTGTAGTTCTTAGTAAAGGACGGGAAGATGTAATCAGGCTGCTGCTCAGACTATCCGCTCTGATCCACCCATTGTGCTGTGTAATTGGATTGTCTGGCCACTACACTCCTGGTCTGTCCCGCCTCCTATGACCAGACACTTCACAGACAGACCAGAATGGGCACAGCTCAGAGAAAGCAAACCTTATCACATCCACTTCCCACATTGCATTGTGGAAAAACAATGTACTGGTATAAAATGATAAGGGAGAGCAAAGCCAGCACAGCGATGTGGGTGGGCAGAGTCTGAAGCCTCTGTGTAGACTTCAGATCCGTCGCACACATGCCCACACGAACACGAATAGGAAGTGACATCACAGCTTCTGAGAAACCTCCTCCTGGACCCCGGGGATTGAGAAAGTTTCAGAGCAGAATGGTGACATCATAGCTTTTAAAGTGAGTTTTGAACAAAGTACGCAGTTTTGATCAATACAATGTCAGCAGTTTTGCTTAGCTGACTATACTGAGCTACTTGCTACCAAAACAGAAGAAAATTGTAAAATAAACATGTTTTAGCAGCAAAATGTAAAGGTGAGGTTTCCTGCCCATTCCTGTTGTGTCATGGAATAGGAAGTCAGGGGAAAGGTTTCTCAGTGGGAACACAGATAAGCAGGAAAAATCTCAGAGAGGTTCTCAACCTTCTACTACACTCTTTTCAAAAATAAGAGTTTCAGATGAGTTTCACATTTTTTTCTTTCAGCAGTGTTTACTGAACAAATGAAAGATTGTAGATGCACATACAGTGGGGACGGAAAGTATTCAGACCCCCTTTAATTTTTCACTCTTTGTTATATTGCAGCCATTTGCTAAAATCATTTAAGTTCATTTTTTTCCTCATTAATGTACACACAGCACCCCATATTGACAGAAAAACACAGAATTGTTGACATTTTTGCAGATTTATTAAAAAGAAAAACTGAAATATCACATGGTACTAAGTAATCAGACCCTTTGCCCAGTATTTAGTAGAAGCACCCTTTTGATCTAATACAGCCATGAGTCTTTTTGGGAAAGATGCAACAAGTTTTTCACACCTGGATTTGGGGATCCTCTGCCATTCCTCCTTGCAGATCCTCTCCAATTCTGTCAGGTTGGATGGTAAACATTGGTGGACAGCCATTTTTAGGTCTCTTCAGAGATGCTCAATTGGGTTTAAGTCAGGGCTCTGGCTGGGCCATTCAAGAACAGTCACGGAGTTGTTGTGAAGCCACTCCTTCGTTATTTTAGCTGTGTGCTTAGGCTCATTGTCTTGTTGGAATGTAAACCTTCGGCCCAGTCTGAGGTCCTGAGCACTCTGGAGAAGGTTTTCATCCAGGATAGCCCTGTACTTGGCCGCATTCATCTTTCCCTCAATTGCAACCAGTCGGCCTGTCCCTAAAGCTGAAAAACACCCCCACAGCATGATGCTGCCACCACCATGCTTCACTGTTTGAACTCTATTGGACAGGTGATGAGCAGTGCCTGGTTTCTCCACACATACCGCTTAGAATTAAGGCCAAAAAGTTCTATCTTGGTCTCATCAGACCAGAGAATCTTATTTCTCACCATCTTAGAGTCCTTCAGGTGTATTTTAGCAAACTCCATGCAGGCTTTCATGTGTCTTGCACTGAGGAGAGGCTTCCGTCGGGCCACTCTGCCATAAAGCCCCGACTGGTGGAGGGCTGCAGTGATGGTTGACGTTCTACAACTTTCTCCCATCTCCTGACTGCATCTCTGGAGCTCAGCCACAGTGATCTTTGGGTTCTTCTTTACCTCTCTCACCAAGGCTCTTCTGCCCCCAATATCTCAGTTTGGCCGGACAGCCAGCTCTAGGAAGGGTTCTGGTCATCCCAAACATCTTCCATTTAAGGCCAGATCTGTGCCTTGCCACAATTCTGTCTTCAGGCAGTTCCTTTGACCTCATGATTCTCATTTGCTCTGCCATGCACTGTGAGCTGTAAGGTCTTATATAGACAGGTGTGTGGCTTTCCTAATCAAGTCCAATCAGTTTAATCAAACACAGCTGGACTCAAATGAAGGTGTAGAACCATCTCAAGGATGATCACAAGAAATGGACAGCACCTGAGTTAAATATATGCAGGGCCGGTGCAAGGATTTTTGACACCCTAGGCACCGCCCCTAACTCCACCCCCTTTGCCAGTGTTAAATGGTTTGATTCAACCCTCTAACTGCTACATCTGCAAGAAAGATCCTTTTTTTGAAAAACAACAGACTTATGAGCAGGATCACCCGGTGAATATAAAAGAGAAAACCTAAAAACAAAACACAAAACTAATGCAGCCACCCATCTAAGAATTGATAAGCTGTAGTATAATATTTGCTTTGCTTTAATACCACTTTAAGTGGATAAAGTTAATCAAGTAATTCTGTTATACATCAATGTATAGGCAGATGATGGGAAGGAAGGAGTTAAAACAGGAGATAAACAGACTGGAGTAAAGCACAATTCTGTGTTTTTCTGTCAATATTGGGTGCTGTGTGTACATTAATGAGGAAAAAAAATGAACTTAAATGATTTTAGCAAATGGCTGCAATATAACAAAGAGTAAAAAATTTAAGGGGGTCTGAATACTTTCCATCCCCACTGTATATAACACGCTGGTGCTTGGTACATCAAGATACAGTGATACTATCAGACATAAAGTCAGTGGGTTTGTCACATCAATATATATATATAAAAGGCCTCTATGTGCCCCTCAACAAAGACCCATCAACATCAACAAGGCAGAGTAATACAGTGAAAGAATTCTTCAATCGGGAGTCAATAATTTTTAAGGTTTGGGAGCAAGTACAGGGAAAGATAAGAAAGGAAGAACAGAGAGGAGGGAGTGTGGAAGGGAGCCTGAGGATCCTTTGGATTGTCCAGGACATATATTGACCTAGACCACAAGAACAATGTTATCTCAGAGATCAGTCAAGCGTTGGTCTAAGTCCATATGAAAAAAACAGCACAGCCAAGGGTCCCACATTTTCTTAAATTCGAGCATCGAGTCTGTACGTTTTACTGACAACTTCTCATTTTTAACTGTGGTTAGTGAGAGGCCATGCTTTTGCAATCATTTGTTTAGTAGATGTTAGGAGATATTTCATCAATTTAAATTGGTATTTTAGAAGTCTGTCTGGTTTCAAGTTAAGTAGCTCTTTCACTGGGTTAATGGGGATTGAGTGACCTAATAATAGCATCAACATGTCATATACACACTGTAATAAGATTTGAGCTACCAGGCATGTCCACCAGATATGTAAAAAAAGTGCCTTGCTCAGGGCTACCTCAAAAGCAGTGTCCTGAACCTCCTAAGATAAAATGGGCTGGGAAAAACAGCAACTTTCTTTTCCCAGTTGTTCTCCTGTCCTTCAGATAAAATGGGCTAACCAAGTTGGTACCAAGTATCAGCAGTACCAAACTTTGTAGGAGGTTTCCAACGCTATCTTGCAAAAGATGAGTTCCACTTTAACAAGACAATAGAATACCTTTTAAGGACAGATCTGTATCAGTCATCTTCTTAAGCCAGTTGTAGACAGATGAAATTGTGGCCAGCTCAGCAGGAGCTCAGTTCAGCAGGAACTGGATGAATTTCAGTCCATCTATGAGCAAGCTGGTTGTACTGATCCATCGATCGTCTTCAGTACAACCAGGCCATCTATTTATTTTTTTTTTGGTCCGATCACTGTCCACAGCTATAGCAGCCAGCAGTAATCATTGTATTCTGCCAGTAGGGGAGGCTCCTCGCGCTCCTTGCTGGCATAACACAATATCGCTGCGGGCGTTATTCCCTCTTTCAATACTGACTGTGTTGATGGGGGAATCAAGCAATTGTTTGCATAATGTATGGCCTACCTTAGCCACCAGACTTTAAGTAATACCACCAACTGGCTAGAGATGCTGGGTTCCTTACCCAACAGGCTTGTTCCCTTTTTTGATCAAAGATTTCCATAAATTCCAAAAAAGTCTGCCATCATTAGCTCACACCAATCTAAAGTGATACTGAAAAGAATATCAATACTTTTATATCACCAATGTGTCGACTTCACTTTGATGCTCTTGATAGTTGACCATAAATGTTTCATAAATGCCTGAATGATATTATTTGCTATCCACTAATGTTTTGTGTATACATGCATGATTGTCAGGGACAGTATTATATCATGCCTGATGGAAAAATCCAAAGCTTACAATTTAAAGCTCATTTGGTTGTACTTCACTTGTGGATCACAGGAGTGCAGTTTGTTCTGTAATCCTGTGACCGGTTTTCAACAGACAGCGGGATAAAGCCTGCTATTGGCTGAAGTCACAGAGCCAGTCCAGGCTGGGGAAAGATCACAACAATGAAGTCAGGATTCAGCCCAAATGCCTGGACTGGCACCTGGTTTAGGCTTTCAGTGAGCCGCTGAGAGCCTGAGCCGGACGCTCCCTGCACAGCCCTACGCTTCAGTGAGGGGAGGGGGGCAGAGCAGAGAGCGGTGACTGACAGTCACCAGCTCTCTGCTCAGGGAGCCCTAAGAACAGAGCGATCGGCGGTGTTTGATCGCTCGGTTCTCAATCTTAGAGCCGGCTGCATATCTGGCAAGATTAACAAGCATTTTTCTGTACTTGCAGAAAATGTACTTAGCTTAAAAAAGAAAACTAAAGCAGCACCACATCTAAGAACTGGTAATTGGCAACATATACAGTATAATTTTTGGTTTTGGAATCTGCCACCATCTCCCCTGAAAGTACACTGAGTAAGTCAACCAGTTGTAGCAGCACCTAATCAGTCGGGTCCCCACTGAACAAGATTTACAGTTTTTACTGAAAGCTGAAAACCATTTCACCTAGGGGTCTCTCTGCAGTAAAATATACAGCAAGCTTCATAAATATTCATTGTTACGTAAGTAAAACTATTTGGCATACTGACCTCCTCCATTTTGGTAACAGATATAAGGAAACCTCCATACATTGCCCAGATCTACTGCATACCCAATAACAGATAGGAGAAAGTCTATTTTTTTGCTCCAAGTCTCTCTTTCCACTATCTCTGTTTGCAAGTGATGCACCTCAGCCCTGCAGGAGGGAATGACAGTAAGTGCTGGGGTTGAGGTTTCGTCTATTCCATTTCTGGTGCCATTGCAAGGGGCATCAGGATTCTGTACTGCTAAATATTTATTAGACATGTGCCCAAGGTCTGCCCTCTCTCCCGGGCAGGGGTGCACCTTGTTGTGCTCGTCAGCCAGTCGTAGAGATGGCTTGCAGTTTCTCAGCAACTGACCATCCTTTTTGCATTCTGACCTGGTCTTGCATGTCAAGGGCTCTTTCTCAGAACCCGAAGATGGGCTCTCAGTGCAGGCTGGTTTTCTCTCCATCCTGTTGATTGTGTAGAGATTTAGCCGGAGCCCATTTGGTACTATGTAGAAGCTGTGTATCCCTTTATACGATGTTCTCAAAAATAAAGTCTTCCAGCCTCGACCCTGTGGAAATATGAAATAAACATTACTAGAGGACCCAAAAAAAATGGAGATCACTGATACAATGCTTTTTTTTTGTTTTACAAGAAAACACTGTTTTAAAATAAGGATCTATTTAAATTACCATATACAACTAATAACACTTATTTGCTTATTTTGAAATGGGAAACTTTTTGTGTCCAACTCTCAAATTCATAGGGTAAAGCACAGTTTCCACACAGCAAAATTCTAAAGCCGCAATCTCCAAACTACAGCCTGTGGGCTGGATGAGCCTGAGGCCCTTTGTCTGCTTTTATAAAGCATCTAGGACACCATACCATCCACTGACTAAATATTGGGGCATCATTGCCCCCACTGACACCAATGATGGGGCACCATTCCTCCCACAGACTCCAACGATAGGGCACCATTCCCCCCACTGACACCAATTATGGGACACCATTCCCCCCCACTGACATCAAAGTTGGGACACCATTCCTCCCACTGACGCCAATGATAGATAGGACACCATTCCTCCCACTGACTCCCACTGACACCAATGATGGGGCACCATTCCTCCCACTGACACCAATGATGGGGCACCATTCCTCCCACTGACACCAATGATGGGGCACCATTCCTCCCACTGACACCAATGATGGGACACCATTCCTCCCACTGACACCAATGATGGGGCATGGGATATATGTTTAAATTCTGAAGAAGCTACTTGTGGACATCCTGCATATTTCATATTGCAGCTACAGCAAATATTACCTGTGGCTTGTTTTATTGCAACCTGGGAAAG
The DNA here is from genome assembly GCF_042186555.1 of Aquarana catesbeiana. NCBI lineage: Eukaryota > Metazoa > Chordata > Amphibia > Anura > Ranidae > Aquarana > Aquarana catesbeiana. The sequence continues at coordinate 694,839,788 of NC_133325.1, read as the reverse complement.
TCAGAACACATAAATCTACTAGCTAAACAAAGATAGACGAATATTATGTATTTATACAGGTCCTATCATTTTCAAACCATTACTAGATTCTGCCATGTCTAAATATACAGTGCCTTGCAAAAGTATTCACCCCCCCCCCTTGGCTTTTTACCTATTTTGTCACATTACAGCCTTTAGTTCAATGTTTTTTTAATCTGAATTATATGTGATGGATCAGAACACAATAGTCTAAGTTGGTGAAGTAAAATTAGAAAAATCTATACATAATACAATTTTTCATAAATAAAAAACTGATAATTGGCATGTGCGTATGTATTCACCCCCTTTGTTATGAAGCCCATAAAAAGCTCTGGTGCAACCAATTACCTTCAGAAGTCACATAATTAGTGAAATGATGTCCACCTGTGTGCAATCTAAAGCCGCGTACACAAGGGCGGACTTTCCGACCGGACTGGTCTGACGGAAAGAATCCGTCGGACAATCCGACTGTGTGTGGGCTTCATCGGACCTTTAGCTGACTTTTTCTGTCGAAAATCAGATGGACTTTAGATTTGGAACATGTTTCAAATCTTTCCAACGGACTCGAGTCTGGTAGAAAAATCAGTTCGTCTGTATGCTAGTCCGATGGACGCAAGGGCAGCTATTGGCTACTGGCTATGAACTTCCTTATTCTAGTCCCTTCGTACATCATCACGTTCAAACCAACGGACTTTGTCCCTTGAATCGTTCAACTCTCTGCTAATCTATTTATAGCATCCTCCCCAACAAAAAACTCTCAAGGCTGCTTTTATCATATGTGAGAACTTGTCAGGAGTTATCAGACTGATAACAGAAGAACGAAGCAGGAGAAAGCTATGGGACATAGTGCTTTTAAGAGAGATAAGAAAACACTGCAGATATATGTGCCCAGCTCAAATTTCATGAACCGGGTTTACATCCACTTTAAGTTAAAAATGTTAGAAAACAGAATTAGTAAGTACTAAAATTATAATATATATATATATATATATATATATATATATATATATATATATATATATATACACACACATTAGTTGCTGTATATTTTTTTATTATGATTATTTTTCATTTAAAATAATTTTTCTTATGAGTTTAAATTCTTTTGGACAGTGCTATTATGTCTGCTTCTCTACCACTGACTGCAAACAGAATGTCCTTTTTCTGCAGGTTCTTACTATCAGTCTACATTGTAGTCTGCGGGAAATTAGACATTAATGCCTAGTACACACGATGAGAAAATCGGATGAAAAATACTGCTTTTTGAAGCGATTGTATGATAATCTGATCGTCAGTATACAGCTTTCGAAAGCCGATTACGACAGTTCATGCAAAATTGTCCGAAGGGACAAACACAAACATTTTTCTTGTACCGTACAATTTTCATATAATCAGTACAGTATTCGTCTGAAAAAAATTGAGTGACCAAGACCGCACATGCTCAGAAATGAAAGAATACATTACAATACAATACAATACGTTGCATCATTTCTGAAGTTGTATGCTGATGTACGAGAATTTTTGTAATTTAGCATTAGTATTCTTATTGTCTGTAAGATGCAAATGAAATAAACTGAGTTGTCTAGCCTTTTTAAACAATCTGCATACTGAAACTGTAAATCCATAAGAATCTGTGTCAACAGGGTTGTGTTGAATGGCAAATGCAATGCAATTTCTTGTTCAATTGTTTTTCTCAAAGTTACAAAAGTTGCATGAAAGCAATTTTACAAAGCTGGTATTTCAAATTACAACATATAAAGTATGTGAATTTAGCGTACATGTATACAATTAGAAATATTTTCCACATTGTGTTATCGCAACTGTGGTAAGAAAGACAGTGGAAAACAGAAGAGGATGGGGAAGTGGAGGTAGATAAGAGGGGGACAGAGAAGTGGGAGTGAGGAGTTCTGCAGGCAAGAAACGTGAGACCCAAGGTTCCCATAATGTTTTAAATTTGGGCATGATGCCACAGAATTTTTCTGTTATTTTTTTATTAATCAGGGTCCAATGTAACCTGGTTTAGGTGGTGGACACATGAAGAGTTCCAGACATCCATGCTTGGTTTCAGTTTGTTTTGTGGATGAAGCACATTTTCAGGTGCATTTGACATCAGTTTGAGACACTTCTGGGGTTGTTCACAGTTCATTGACAGGTTGCATTTGACCAGCAGTTTATTTTGTTTTGATCTACAATTAATCTCCTAAACTGCATCAATTGGCTCTCATATACTTATTGACTTGTAAGTAAAGAAAAGCAATTCTAGATGATCTCAGATGATCTTAGACCCTATATAGATTATGCTTTGCACAGCATCATGCTGATAGCATTGACCACTGACACTGGGGGACAGAGGACATGCAGGTACATTGACTCTTTAGGAATCTTTGGCAGCCAATATATCACAAAATAAAATTGTTGTTAATAACCTGTCCAGTTGACAGCAGTCTCCGCAGGTAGCTCCTAGACATAAGATCATAGATCTAAGATCAGATGATCTAGCTGAATCAGGAGGCTATCATCTAATGTCTATGGGCATCTCCAGTCTTTCTTTTGTATGTGTGGCACATTATTACTCCATTATTCAGAAAGTAGAAAGAAAAAAGCAACTACATAATGCAAATTTTCAGGTCTGTACCTTTTGTAGTGGGGTTTTAAGGACGTCACACTACTAAAATTACATCCAATCAATCAAAGGTTAGTAGCAATGGATCCCTAACTGATAGAACAGTGATCGTCCTATTTTGTAAGCCATGGCACTCCAAACCTTACAGTGGAAGAGCCACAATGTATATTTTAAAATTATTTATGAGCCAAAAAGCATCATTTTTGTAAATGATAGAACAAAATTTAAATTACTGAATAAATACACTTCAAAGAAATAACTTCACATTAGAAGTCCTCTATCACACCAGAAGTCTCCCCTCACCTCAGAGTCAACACTTCATATCAGAATCCCTCATCACCTTACAGCCCCCTTCACATCAGGCCCCTGTTTCACGTTAGAGTCCCCTTTCACATCAGAAGTCCCCCATCTCATCAGAGTCCCCCTTTCACATCTGATTTCCCCCTTCACATCAAGGTCCCCCCTTGCACATCAGAGCTCCCCTAACATCAGAGCCCCTCTCACATGAGAGCCCCTACTTACATCAGAGCCCCCCTTACATCTGAGACCTTCCTTCAGATCACAGCATCCATTTCCCATCAGAGTTGCCCTTTTATAGCAAATCCTCTCTTTCATATTAGAAGCCCCCCATCTCATCAGAGCCTCCCTTTTACATCCGAGTTCCCCCTTCACCTCAGAGTCCCCACTTGCACATCAGATTTCCCCCTTTACATCAGAGCTTCACCTTTACCTCAGAGTCCCCCTTCACATCAGAGCCCTATATTGCACATCGGATTCCCCCTTCATTTTAGAACCCCCTCTCACATCAGAGCTTCTACTTACGTCTGAGACCCTCTTCACATCACAGCCCCTATTTTCCATCAGAGACGCCCCTTCACATCATAGCCCCTATTTTCCATCAGAGACGCCCCTTCACATCAGAGCCCTCCTTGTACATGAGATTCCCCCTTTCACATCACAGCCCCCTCTCAGTCAGAGTCCTCAGTCCCCCATGCTCCCTTATAACCTTCACCGCCGCAGCGGCTTGGCACAGGGTGAGAGGTGAAGCAGGCCTTCTTCTGATTGCTGGGATGGCCCTGGATGCCGCTCTCCTGGATCAGTTTTTATGTGTTTCCAGGGCATGTGTCCTGGCCACTAAACATCACTGATTTTTATGGTGCTGGCGTCGATCTGCCTGTACCATGGAAACGCATGATGCACATATAGGACTGTATTGGGCCAGATTTGACCTGCATGCCATAGTTTGGAGTCCTAAACTGCACAGTAGCATTAAAAAGACATTATTCACATAAAACTGTAATGGATTAATCAATACTACGTGCCACTGTACACATTACATCAATAAATTCCAATTGTTGCTATTATGAGATTATTTTCTGATGATTTTGAGGCATATGAGCCACAAGAAATCACTCATATAGCCTAGGCCAGGGGTCAGCAACCTGTAGATCGCGATCTACAAGTAGATTGTGGACAGGTGACTGGTAGATCGCGGTCTGGACTTGCTAACCCACCATTCCAGAGCATCAAACAGAGTGCGCTGTAAAGAGACTACTTGCAAAGTTGGAGTTGTAGTAGGGAGCAAGAGCCACATAAGCCAATGCCTCCTCTGTAGTGTTGGCTCCTGTCCCATGCAGAGTGATACCAACTGCGCTTCACATCTTATCCCAGCTAGTGGTCTCCAGAGTGGTGCCAGCAGCAGGAAAGAAGAGATCTTCAGGTCAGTGTGAAGTAATACACTGTGCATAATAGGGCTGCTTTCACACTGAAGTACTGCGGTTTACCCACACCGCGGGAGCAGTGCAGTACACCTGCTGCTTTCCTGCGGGTTTGCTGCGTTTGTTCTATTCTATCCTGTGGTTTAGACATTTATGGCTGTGTGTTGAGTTATTTTGAGGGGACAGCAAATTTACACTGTTATACAAGCTGTACACTCACTACATTACATTGTAGCAAAGTGTCATTTCTTCAGTGTTGTCACATGAAAAGATATAATAAAATATTTACAAAAATGTGAGGGGTGTACTCACTTTTGTGAGATACTGTATGTGATTCATGGGAAAACTAACCTACGGACTCTCCAAACTTTTCAAAAACAGTTCTGAGATCTGTCCTGGTGTATATCAATAACTTCATTCTTTAATAAATGATTATAAAAAAAATTGACAGGCGTATGGTACATAATCTAAAACATCCAAAATTATTCACCAAGATTTATTGCTATTATTGTTGCAGGAATGACTCCCTATGCTGCTAGGCCCATAGTAGTTGTAGCTTTTTCTAAGGCCATTGTTATATCTTTGTTTTGCAGCTCATTTACTCTTCAAAACAGTATTTTATATTAGAGATAGAGGAGGTACAGGTGTACAGCTTGTGTTTTCGGTTGCTACTTGACAGAACACACTGTTCCCTTTCTAATGAAAAACATACATCTTTTAATAGGACATAAAAGGGGCAGTTACATAAATGAATGTGTTTCTTCCGGGTGCTGTAGCCGAAGACTTGTTTACACAGGATGCTGCTATTAAATGAACTAAGAATTTGCTTTAGGGCGCAACTACATGTAATATTTTTTTCAATCGTTAGCAAGAAATTAACTGCTTGTTGACGATTGCATAAACTGTAAAATAATAGGGTTTTTTTCATGGCGCTGTCAACAAATTGTTTAATCATCATGTTTGCAATCCGCCAATATCTTACATATACGATCTTTTACCTTTTACAATAAAATCAGACACATCAACTAATATCTACAGACTGGAAGAGGGATAAAGCAGCATAACAAGCCAGTCAGTTGTGCTGTAGCATTCTGATAGGATTAGAGAGCAGAGTGACAGAGAGATAATTACATCCTCTGATTCCGCCTTGAATTGTATTGTAACTGTACTGTCTGCCCTCATGTTGTAAAGCACTGCACAAACAGTTGGCGCTATATAAATCATGTATAATAATAATCAGTCTGCTGCTTCTACAGTCACAGGCTGGGGAGGGATAAGAGCTAAAAGTGTCACACAAAGTGGAACCTACCTGCCTGCTCGCTATATTCTCCGGCAGTGTTAACTGAGCTGTGCATGCGCAGCTCAGTTTACAGTGCTGGTATTCTATCAGATTACTGATATCCGTCAGATCATGTAACGGAAGTGGCATTCCGACCAAAAAATACTTATACCCTGTATACACAATAGGATTTTCCGATGGAAAATGTATGATAGGACCTTGTTGTCGTAAATTCCAACCGTGTGTAGGCTCCATCACACATTTTCCATAGGAATTTCCGACACACAAAGTTTAAGAGCTTGCTATAAAATTTTCCGACAACAAAATCCATTGTCGGAAATTCCGATCGTGTGTACACAAATTCGACGCACAAAGTGCCACGCATGCTCAGAATAAATTAAGAAACGAAAGCTATTGGCTACTGCCCCATTTATAGTCCTGACGTACGTGTTTTACGTCACCGCGTTCAGAACGATCGGATTTTCCGACAACTTTGTGTGACCGTGTGTATGCAAGACAAGTTTGAGCCAACATCCATCGGAAAAAATCCATGGATTTTGTTGTCGGAATGTCCGATCAATGTCCGACCGTGTGTACAGGGCATAAGTGCGCATTCGCTATGTGTTCAAACATGCGTTCCACGGCGCTATGCGTTCCAAACACTTCATTATCTAACAGGTAGCGGTAATCTGATAGAACACCAATGCGAACATCTTACTACACCCAGCTACATCTTAAATTTCAGAGTAATTTTAACAATAAAGTGAGAGTATATATAAATCAATATAGTATATTGACATCTGTGATTCTGTTTTGATGTCAAATTTTGTAGTAAGCTGGACGCCAGCAGTAGGAAGGCGGCGGAGGCCATGTTGGTACACCCCGCACTGCTCAGCGCTAAAACTTTAGGCTTTCAAAATGAAACATCCAAACAGCATCACAGATGTCAGTATACTGTATTTGTTATATACGCTCACTTTATTGCTAAAATTACTTTTAAATTCAAGACGTAGCTGGGTGTAGTAAGATGTCCGCATGGGTGTTCTATCAGACTACCGCTACCTGTCAGATCATGAAGTGTTTGGAACGCATAGTGCCGCAAACGCATGTTGGAACACATAGCGCGTGCACAGTAAGTATTTTTTGGTCGGAACGTCACTTCCGTTACACAATCTGATGGGTAGTTGTAATCTGATAGAACACTGGCACTGTCCCTGTGTGCCAGAATGACAGCCTCCTGGTGCCAGTGAGGGACAGGAATCATTGAGGGAAAGGTAAGTACTGATCACTTTAGTTCCGCCTTAAAGTGTCACTATACCCACATCATAAAAAAACTATCGATAAATGATGTATCACATGCTGTTCATACTCAGTCACTATGAGATTTGTTTTCTGTATTCTACAAGAAACCTGGTTGTTCCTGGTTCTCTCTATCTACACCTTCTGTCCATGTCCCCAATTCAGCTAGGGATTTTGCAACTGTAGTGGCAGCTCTGCACATGCTCAGTTTTCAGCAAGTTTCTATGCTGAGCATTTCCTCCCTATTACATCTGAGCAGCCTATGTGACTATAGAGCGACACATATGGGTGTATACACAGTGGTAAACGACAGCCTACTTCCACCCTCCTCCTCCTCCATATCCACTAACCAGCTAAACACAATGAGGGGGGAGTGGATATCACATGTAGATTAATGGAGGCTTCACCTCCCTCTTATTTTAAGACATAGGCTGGAGGGGTATGACACAGCCTGTGACTGGCAGAAATCCGCCAACACCATGGTATTGCCAAAAAATAATAATTTGATTTCAAATATATATTTGTATGACAAATTAAAAGTTTATTGATATTAATTATTTATTTTTTACTCTGTATCCCAAAGACAATTTTTTTTTTCATTTTGAACATGTGACCAGCAACAGAGGACTAGAGGCTCCTCCTGGTTATATTTCCCTGCAGACAGGCTGGGAAAGATCTAGGACATGTGACAGCTGTATATCGATTACGAAAAAGGTACTTCGATTTTTTTTTTAATTAAAATAGTTACAGTGCTATCATCCACATCCAGAAATAAAAGGGACAATGTAAATTAAACAGCGTGTGTTTAGTATCACTTGAACTTCAGCAGAGAAAAATCAGGTATCCTGTCCTGCCAGACAAAGCTAGGCTGTGTGTCAGAGCTGTGTACATTTCAGGATTGGATGAACAGAAATACAAATCCTTTGTTGGGTAAAAACAGTTCCCATATACTATATGTATTTCATCTTTGTATTTATTTGTTATACTCACTATGAAACCTAAGGGGTTAATCCTCTGCATTGTGTAAAAAGGCTGTATGATCCTGTCTTCTTTGATCCTTCCCTTTCTTTCTGTGTTCTGTGTACTGTGGGACACCAGATATAGTGAATGCAGGGTCCTGGTTTTAGTAACACTTTAAGTACCCTGTGTAGGGTTGCCACCTGTCCGGGATTCACCCGGACAGTCCAGGTTTTGAATCATGTGTCCGGGTTTCAGGCAGTCTGAAACCCGGACACATTATACAGACCGGGCTGTGGCTCTCCAAGTAACCAAGATAGTCACACCCAAAGCTGCGGGTGGCTGTCTGGGGACAGGTTTGGCATCACTGGAGGGGCAGGGTGATGATGTCAGCAACAGTCATTTGGCCAAACCCACTGTTCGCTACGGCACACTATGTGCACCACATTATTACACCCCTTGGGGCACCCAGAGGTGTCCCAGGCTGCTAGAGTGTTCGGGTTTGGCTTGAAGAAAAGGTGGCAACCCTAACCCTGTGATAGTTTAAACTTAAAGGGAAGTTCCACACAGAAGTGGAATTTCCACTCATTTGTCTCCTTCCCCTCTCCAGTGCCACATTTGGCACCTTTCGGGGGGAGCAGATAAAGGTATCCAGTCCCCACTTCTGGGAGTCCGGGCCACGGCGCATTACATCAGCAGCTCGGCTCCCTCCTCCTTCCCCCGTTGTGAGGCCAGTAGGAGAGCACAGTGGTGCCTTGCGAATGCGCAGTAGGGACCCCGTGTTAAGCCGCTATGCTACACTGCTGCATGGCGGCGGAAACATCAGCTGCGGTGCCGACATCGCTGGACTCAGGACAAGTAAGTGTCCTATTATTTAAAGTCAACGGCTGCAGTATGCGAAGCTGCTGGCTTTTAACTTTTTCATTAAAGCGGACCTCTGCTTTAATGAATGTGTCTTTTTTTTTACCTTAGTACTCTGTATTATATACACATAATAAGGGATACACAATGAATTACATATTTGTTCAGTTATCTTCAGTCTTAGAATTTTCCCTGGCTGCCGCATCGCCCCGGCATGTTCCAAATCTATACATTTTACTTCCACCCATTTATATTTGGTCTTGGAGAGTTAACCCAGGAACCAGCAGGCCAATATAAAAATATATGTTGCTGCTAGGTATGACCCTAATTAGGCTTAAAGTGTTACTAAACCCACAGTAAAATCAGTCTGTATATGCAGCATAGCATGCTTGTTATACTCACTGTGAAACTTCAGGGGTTAATTCTCTTGTGTACAAAGGCTGTTTTATCCTGTATGCACAGATCCTCCCCTCCTGCACTGTCTATCTGGGGAAGGCCAGCTAACACAGGCAGAGTAGCCAACCTGCACATGCTCAGTTGTGTCTTTTATGCTGGAGAGACTAACGTATTACTTGTTCTCAGAGCTAGCCAGGTCACATGATATTGGCATCACACATGTGGGCGTGCATTCAGGCTGAAGTAAAAATCGCCTCCTACCTGAACTCTCAGCACTGGATAAACTGTGCAGTTTATCACTGACTGTGGTATACAGATCATCCAAAAAGGTATATAGTGACAATATTTTAGACCCCTTTCACACTGGAGGCATTTTTCAGGTGCTTTAGCGATAAAAATAGTGCCTGTAAAGCGCCTGAAAAATGCTTCATCTGCAGTCCCAGTGTGAAAGCTGTCAGGACGCTAAAAAAAGTCCCGCAAGCAGCATCTTTGGGGCGCTTTAGGAGTGGTGTATACACCGCCCCTGAAGCACCCCAGCCAATTGAAATCAATGGGCAGCCCAGCCAAAGCGCCTGCAAAGCACCTTGGCAGCGGCACTTTGTGGGTGCTACTAACCCCTTCATCGACCACTAGCAGGGGGGAAAAGCACCCCGCTAGCGTGCGGAAAACGTCTCAAAAACAACAGTAAAGCGCCGCTAAAAATATTGGTGCTTTACCGCTGACGCAGCCGCGCTCTAGGAGTGAAAGGGCTCTTAATGTAAAAAGAAGAGTTATAAGCTGTGGGCACTCCGGGGGGGGGGGGGGGGGGCGGATGAACTATTTTCATATTACCGAGTTTAGTAACACTTTAAGTTGCTCACGTTGCATACAAAAGAACCTTAAAGAAAAGAAGTAGGTGGTAGCATGAACGCTGGCTAGAATTTTTTTTGAGACGTTTTCCGCACGCTAGCGGGGTGCTTTTCCCCCCTGCTGTGTTTTTATTATAACCTGGATGATCAGATGAAGATAAAGTAAAATAGAAAATCTCATTCTATTTTAACATGATTTAAACTTGTGTTTATTGTACTGTAGCCAATAAATGTCACGTTTTATGACCGTTCTCCTTATTTAGACTTTTTATTGATTTTTGTTGGTGAAAAATCAAATATAAGACGTATTCGTCATCGAATTAGAACTAATGCAATGTGGCTGTGTTACTCAGTATTGGAATCTCCCTGTGTCTTTCTGAATTACTGTATTAATCACTTACTGTGATTCATACTGCTCTATAACATAACGAGTCACAGAGCAATCGCCAGTAGGTCTTGTCAGTTCTTCCTTCTACTCTAGTGTGGTGCTTAGTCTTAATACCCTCCAACCAAATGGAATGCACTGCTCCATCCATACTCAGCATCAGCAGTTCAAGCAGAAATAGTAAACATCGCTTAGTAAACCAAGAAGGTGTCATCGCCTGCGCCTCCTCTCTCTCCGGAGTGATTCTGCCCGGGCCCACATGTCCATCAACACCAGCATATCTTCTGGAAAGAATCATATATTATGTTTCCAGCTGCTTTGTCATCTGTCTGTAATAGCTCTTGTAAGGCTTACCACTCTTTGAAAAGCGATCCATCGCAGATGCATAGCAGCATTTGACAGGCATTCAGGAGGCAATCCTGAAGCCTCCTAAACATCTGCTTTTTTTTCAAACCAAGAGGGATTTTGTAGTAAAAAAAATCGCATCACAACCATCAGCAGAGCATTTGGCTTGTGGTGGCGGTGCGTTCTAACTGAACTCTGCCCAAGTTAAAAATGTGGCTACAAAGCAAAACATTGTGGCCGCACCATGTGTACAGCCTTGTTAGGCTGTAATGTTAGGATTTGGGTGGGTGGCCAAGGGGCGGAAAACCTGGAATTATAGAAACAGTGCAATGTTTACAATATTTATTATATTATTTATTTTTCTAACATTTTAGGATTATTTAAATTATTACTGTGCTGTAAAACTGGAACCAAAGGCAAAACTTTTGGTTTTCATTTTGGATAGAGTAAGGAAAGGTTATAACCCTTGTCATTTTTTTTTTTGCCATTTGTGTCTTTCACTTAGGACCGTTACCTAGGGCGGTCTTCATGCAAATGCAGCCTGACTAGGAATGCCCGCTCCTCCAAACTGACACCCACTCATTAGGGATTTTTTTTTATTTGAATAACTCCTCCCAAGAGCCAGTGCTTGCATCAGGGCTAATGGATCTTCAGAGAAGTACTGAGGGAGGGTGCTGTGTTGATTCAAGAAGCTATGCACCGCACCCTGCTGGCTCCTCCCACCAGCCATGATGTGTCTGCATTGCATAGAGAAACAAACAAACAAGATATTGGGGGGGGCACACCCTAAGACCCCTTTCACACTGGGGCGCATTGCAGGTGCTACAGCGCTAAAAATAGCGCCTGCAAAGCTCCCTGAACGAGTCGCTGCTGTCTCTCCAATGTGAAAGCCCCGAGGGCTTTCACACTGGAGCGGTGTGCTGGTAGGACGCTAAAAAAGGTCCTGCTAGCAGCATCTTTGGAGCGATGAAGGAGTGGTGTATACACCGCTCCTGCCCATCGAAATCAATGGGGCAGTGCGGCTATACCACCGGCATAGAGCTGCTGCAGCAGCGCTTTGTGGTGGTTTTAACCCTTTCTTGGCCGCTAGCGGGGGGATAAAAGCGTCCCGCTAGTGGCCGAATAGCGCCGCAAAATTGACGGTAAAGCGCCGCTAAAAATAGCAGCGTTTTACCGCAGACGCACCCACTGCCCCAGTGTTAAAGGGGCCTTAAGGATGCATTAAAGATGGTGCAGTGTTGCATAGAGTATTACAGAAATGCAGTAGTAACATAATTGGGTAGAAAATAAAATATGTAATAAAGAAGGAAAGGTTTGTTCAAAAATGCATTTGACATGTTGATGTTGGGGTAGAACCAGGGAATCTAAAATATACAAAGATCATGTATGAACAGCATGCAATACAGCATTTATTAATAGGTTTCTATGATTTGGGTTTAAGTAGTGTATTTAGGAATTTTTGTAAGTAATTAACAAAAAATGTGTTGTGGCAGAATATCATGGGTCAGTAATCAGGACAGGAGAGGATGTTTTCCCCATAAACCCTCTCTACACTGCAACTTCCTCGTAACCTTGTAATATTTATCTGGACACTCTTTTGAGCTTTTCACTCAGCAATCATGAGATCAGGACACATGAAGAAGCTATAATATTTGTGCCTGGAAAAGAATCTGATCAAGGCCATTATTTATGAACCCCTAAAGGCATTATTTGAATGAAAGAAGTGGATGGAACCAGGGAAGTCCACAATGCCACAAAGAAAAGTAATGATTTGTTTTCAGAATTGTGAGGGTAAAACACAATAAATCAATGAAGTCTGGTGCAGCGTTGAATTTACCACAAGAGAATTTCTGTTGTCAACTAATGTAAAAGTTAAGGCTTAAGATACCGTGGTCAGACTAGTTTCAAGAATGATGGACCACTCCACATTGCCCAAATCCCCAATATCTCACTATCCAAGGCTGGCTTTTTGCCACATGCACCCTTAGAGACTTTAGCAGCAAAATTTAGAACGGAGCTTAATTATTTCAAGGCAGAACAGAGATACTATTACTTGAAGTTAGAAAAGGAAATTTTTCAGAGAACTGTGCTTGAATGTGTGACGTAATTGAAGGTATCTAAACAGATAAGAACTAGGAAAATTAAATTCCTGGAAAGTCTTAATGTGATCATCATATATAATATAAGATAAGAAAAGTATGCCCTTTTTTATTATCTGGAAATGTGCAAAATTTAGGACATTTACAAATTTTCCAAGGGGGAGTTAAGGCTAACAATATATTACTGTAAACTAGCGTTTTTGTACAGAAGATCATGCACTGGATTGTACTTAAAGCTATTTTTTAGTGTACAATTAAAAAAAACGCTAAACGAGCATATGTAAAGAAAGTAAAAAACGTATTCCTTACAAAATGGTAATTTTCCATTCCTCTAGTTTTGGGTCACGTTCTGACTCAACACTTACGCCATTTACCCAAACCTTCTGTATTCAAGTACTTTGTAAATGGTGGGAGACATCTAGCACTCTCAAGGTGCCAATGTATTAGGATGGGTTCACTTATAGGTGGCCGCGAGTTCGTGCCTGGGGTCTGGTGCGTGTCTGTTCACCGGTTCAGGTACGTTTCTGGTCCAGATTTTATGCCTGAATTTGCACCTGAACCGGACTCAAACATGCAGAGGACCCTTTTGCAATCCGCTCCGCAGCTGCCTGGACCTGTGTGAACCGGCTCAGTTGAGAGCCGGTCACACTCGCATGTCACGCGAACTGGATGTGTAGCCGTCCGCATCCAATTCGCATATAGGTGAACCCAGCCTTAGAGGTCTCTCGTTGTAGAATCCAATCCAATTAAAACGATTTCTACCTGTGACCATCTTGGCGAATATTTCTCACTTCCTGTCAGGTGACACAATGTCACCTGTCCACTATCCAAAACTAAAGGAAAAAGAAAACGTTTTGGCTCTAGATACACTTTTTTAAACTGTCCCTACATAAATCACACCATGGTTACAGTTAACTCTCTCCATTACAATGTTTTACAAGGAGGGAGGTGGTGAAGAAGAGTCGCCTAGGCAGACCGAGTGGAAGTGGGAGCAGGTACCTGTCAAAACTAGGTACCCGCTCCCCCCAAAAATGACATGCCAAATGTGGCATATTTGGGGGGGGGGGGGGAGTGCTTAAAACTGAACTTCCCTTTTGGGTGGAACTCCACTTTAAAGTGGCATAGCAGATTTTGTTTCTGTTTTCAGATATGAATGATTGAAAATATAAATAAAATACATTAAATGGAAACACAAGTGAATACAAATTTAAATGATAGATGCTGATAATTGTTTATTTTTAATTTATCCTACTGACACATTTCTAAGCCTAACTAATTTACAATAATTATGATAATTACAGTAATTGCAATATAAATAATATAAATAATTATAATAATTAATTTTAATTATTTTAATATTTTATGGTGATTATGACAATGATAATAATATTTATTATTATTACTAATAATAATAGAACTATTTAATTCTAAAATCCCAGGTTTACATGTGTATAATCAGGATTACAAAGTCCCATGTTCATTTTACATACACACCATTTGATCTCATGAGTGCAAATTGTACTTTTTGTTATGTAAGAGCTGATTATCCCTGCGTTACTTGAGACCAGTGAGCTTGCGATCTTAAGATACTTTTTTATGGGTTGATGCTAAAAAACAAAAAAAAAACAAAAAAAAAAACCAGAAAAACCAAAAGTTACAAATATGTTTACCTATTTCAGAAAACAGTTTTTGAAACGTATTGTTTGCTAAGGCAAAGTCTCTCTGCTTAAAGGAAAAACACATCATGTCAATACTATTATTACTCCGATCCTCAGTGAACTGCTACATATTTGTTTCCTCGAAGCATTGCTTTCAGATCTCCCAGGCCGCACAGGAGTTTGGGTCTAAACAAATTACCGAGCAGTAATTGAGTCTGCCATGTTCCGATCTAAAGCAGAGATCACATTAGGAGATTGTTTAAAAATATCTTGTATATGTCATATCGCATAACTGTAAATGTAAAATAGAGATATTACCAGAGATAAAATCTTACAGGAAAAAAAAAAGAAGTATACATTGTACTGTACACTTTATGACCATCTACAGTTGACCGTGGGTTTATATTTTCAGGTATTAAGATTTCCTAGAAAGCGTACCATTCCTTTGCTGTCCAACTGTGTCCACATCTGTCCACTCTACAGAATTTTCTATTTCCCATAATCCTCCTCTTATAAGCACCAAAGTAACTTTACAGTTAATCTGCAGCAATGAGTCTACATTTTTTCTAAAACTGCCTTGCTATGGTCAACACCAGTATTTAAAGCAGAACTCCAACCAAAAACAGATAAAATGAACAGCCCATTAAATGTAAAAAAAAAAGGTTTTATTGCAATATTCACTTTCAATCTGCTCCCAAATACTGAAACCCAGTTCAAAGAAAGTGTATGTATCCTGTTTGTTACTTTAAAATGATGTAAAACAATCCACCCACTCCCTTTCCAGAGATTCATACTTACCTCAATCTGATTACCATGGCCTTCAGGGATTGTTTACATTCCATCCCGTAATGCCCCGTACACACGAGCGGAATTTCTGTCGGAAAAATCTTGGATGGTTTTTCTGACGGAATTCCGCTCAAGCTTGGCTTGCATACACACGGTCACACAAAAGTTTGCTGAACTTTCAACGGTCAAGAACACGGTGACGTACAACACTACGACGAGCCGAGAAAATGAAGTTAAATGCTTCCGAGCATGCGTCGAATTGTTTCTGAGCATGCGTGTTTTTTTGCGCGTCGGAATTGCATACAGACGAATGGAATTTCCGTCAAGAACTTTTTCCGTCGGAAAAATAGAGAACCAGCTCTCAATCTTTTGCTGGCGGAAATTCAGACAGAAAAAGTTGGATGGAGCATACACATGGTCAGAATATCCGACCAAAAGCTCCCATCACACTTTTTCCGACGGAAATTCCGCTCGTGTGTACGGGGCATAAGTCCTCAGTCTCCTGGCGCCTCCAAGCTACAGACCCATAGAAGTCCTGGCTGAAGACAGAGGTAGACAGAACCCACGAAGATCTATGTTGTTCTACTGTGCAGTAAGGATGAACTCCGGCGTGTTCGCACAGCCCACATGCAGAGCCCACCAGGAAGTCGGCACTGCGCTGTGCTAATCACAGGCAGTGAGACATTGTCCCAATGCGCGGCTGCAGAGATCGGGAAATGTCTCACTGCCTGTGATTAGCGCAGCACAGTGCCGACTTCCTGGCAGTCTCTGCACGTGGGCTGTGCGAACACGCCTGAGCTCATCTTTACTGTGCAGACATGGCCAGGAGACTGAAGACTTGTGGCATGATATTAAAAAAGTCCCACAGCCAACAGATCAAGGTACGTATGCATCTCCGGAGGGAATGAGATCTGATAAGTCAACTTAAAGGAGCTTTTTGTGCATTGGCAGCCCCTGGAAGTAGATCCTTACAAAGTCTACAATGATGATGTCTTTGCAAGAAATCAATCCCCATTGGCCAAAAACGTATGACGCATGAAAACGCATATTAATGCATCAAAAACGCATTGCACCACAACACTTAATGAAAACAAGTGTCAATGCTCTACAATAAATGTTAAAAAACACATTAAAAACAGACAAAAGTGGCTAGACATCGATGTGGACCTGGCCTTCAGGAACAAAACTTTCACTAAAGAATATTTAGTTTTGTAGAACATTGTACAGTGGATCCAGAAAGTATTCACAGCGCTTCACTATTTCCACATTTTGTTATGTTACAGCCTTATTCCAAAATTGATTAAATTCATTATTTTCCTCAAAACTTTACAAACAATACCCCATAATGACAATGTGAAAGAAGTTTGTTTAAAATCTTTGCAAATTTATTAAAAACTAAAAACTAAAAAAATCACATGTACGTAAGTATTCACTGCCTTTGCTTAATATTTTGTTGAAGTACCTTTGGCACCAATTACAGCCTCAAGACTTTTTCAGAATGATGCTACAAGCTTGGCACACCTATTTTTTGGGCAGTTCCACCCATTTTTCTTTGCAGGACCTTTCAAGCTCCACCAGGTTAGATGGGGAGCGTCGGTGCACAGCCATTTTCAGATCTCTCCAGAGATGTTCAATCAGGTTCAAGACTGGGCTCTGGCTGGGCCACTCAAGGACATTCACAAAGTTGTCCCTTAGCCACTCCTTTGTTATCTTGGCTGTGTACTTAGGGTTGTTGTCCTGTTGGAAGATGAACCTTCACCCCAGGTCCAGAGCGCTCTGGAATAGGTTTTCATCAAGGATGTCTCTGTACATTGCTGCATTAATTTTTCCCTCGATCCTGACTAGTCTCCCAATTCCTGTCACTGAAAAACATCCCCACAGCATGATGCTGCCACCACCATGCTTCACTGTAGGGATGGTATCGGCCAGGTGATGAGCGGTGCCTGGTTTCCTCCAGACATGAGGCTTACATTTCAATCTAGGTTTCATCAGACCAGAACATTTTGTTTTCGTGGTCTGAGAGTCCTTCAGGTGCCTTTTCGCAAACTTCAGGTGGGCTGTCATGTGCCTTCTACTGTGGAGTGGCTTCCGTCTGGTCACTCTACCATACAGGCCTGATTGGTAGCATGCTGTACAGATGGTTGTTCTTCTGGAATGTTCTCCTCTCTCCACAGAGAAACCCTGGAGCTCTGTCAGAGTGACTATCGGGTTCTTGGTCACCTCCCTGACTAAGGCCCTTCTCCCCCGAATCAGTTCAGTTTAGCCAGGCGGCCCGCTCTAGGAAAAGTTCCAAATTTCTTCCATTTACGGGTGATGGAGGCCACTGTGCTCATTGGGGCCTTCAATGCTGCAGAAATTTTTCTGTACACTTCCCCAGACCTGTGCCTTGATACAACCCTGTCTCAGAGGACTTTGTGGCTTGGTTTGTGCTCTGACATGCACTGTTAACTGTGGGACATTATATAGACATGTGTGTGTCTTTCCAAATCATGTCCAATCAACTGAATTTATCACAGGTGGACTCCAATCAAGTTTTAGAAACATCTCAAAGATGATCAGTGGAAACAGGATGCACCTGAACTCAATTTTGAGTGTCATGGTAAAGGCTGTGAATACATACTGTATGTACATGTAATTTTTTTAATTTTTTAATAAATTTGCAAAGATTTTAAACAACATCTTTCATGTTGTCATTATGGGGTATTGTTTGTACAATTTTGAGGAAAATAATTATTTTAATCCATTTTAGAATGAGGCTGTAACATAACAAAATGTGGAAAAAGTGAATCGCTGTAAATACTTTTCAGATGCATTGTAAGTAGACAGGAACATAGATCGTTTATTACAAAAAATTAATTATCTTCTAACTTAGTACATGTTTTATTTTTTTGTGCTAATCCTGTAGACTTTTTTATGATCTTCCTGTGGCTGTGTTCCTTTCCCCAGCAGCAGCTGAACTTTGCAGTGTTACGTGATTTCTACAATGGAACATGCCAGCACATTGCGCATTGGCATGGTTATTTGTTGTCCTAATCAAATTTTCTTAAGAAAGGGTGACAACACCACAACTAAACTAAAAACCCTAGGACAGGAAGGGTTTATTTGCTGGTATTATTTAACTGAAAGTAGGGCAATAACATTTTTGCGATGCCAGGACCATGTTCAACAACATATTTGGTTTGAGGGCCTTTTCACACGGGTGTTTTGTCTAGTTTTTCAGACAGATCCAGACTGAACTACAATGTAAGTCTATGGTGGGCAGATATAAATGGACTTTTAGATACACTTTAAATTAAAAAGAGACATAATACATAAAATCTCAGTTGGAAATGCATGGAAAATAGAGAAATGCTGCAAAATATACATCGGACACAAGAAACTCCATTCCAGAAGAAATGTAAACAATTATCTTGGATTATAGTGTGCTTTTACTGCACTGATCAATTTAAGTTTAATGAAAGGAAAAGCCCCCAAAGCAAAATATCAAGCTGGTGCTTCTTTACTATCTTCTAGGATTACAGCCTTTATGGCTGCACCATTCCACGCATCTCATGAGATAGACATATATTGATAACACTTTAATTTCCTGTGTTTTTTTTTCATTTGAACACTTTCATAAGTGAGAAATTTTGCTGAGATAAGGAAACAAAAGGTGACCTCCCTTCCTTCCTCCAGACCTAAGCTTATGAGCTTTCCACAAGTCCAGGCCTTTGAATTACACTTTAACTTGCCTTGGTAATTTCATGTAAAATGACATGTATTTCTATTCTGGCTTGACTAATTTCTGCAATGATGTCACTCTGTAAACTATTATAAGCTTTCATTAAGGGGACCAAAAACACCTCACTCCCTCACCCTTTCTATGCGCACCACTATGCGGGCGTGGAAGGTGGGAGAGGTGCTGAGGGCACCCCAGCCGAACTCCTTTTCTCCTCACACCCCCCCTGTTGCTGAACCCTAACCTATCACAGTTTAATACTATCCCGGATCCACAGGCCTGGGCCAAATCTAAAATATTGACCCTTGAACATGTAATCACCAATAGGGTGCTCATTCCCTTTCACGTATTGCGTACCAAATTTAATGTACCTGCAAAGGCCCACTTTCGGTTTCTTCAAGTCGCTCATGCCTATAGGTGTCAGTTCTTAGGCCAAACGATTGTATTGGAATATTCAAAAGTCAAATCCACCCTTCGGGTGAAGGATCTCGAGAAATCCACGTCTCAGATCTATGGGTTCCTGCTGGTCGCTGCTGTTCCCGAGCTGTCCTCCCTCCGCAGGAAATGGGTGGGGGACATACCGGAGATGGATGAAGATGACTGGAGGGAGATTTGGGATTTTCCATTCTCTCCTCTGGTCTCAGCCAGGGACAAACTGGTCCAATACAAAATCGTACACAGAGTTCATTACACGCCCCACAGGCTGCACCAGATGTCGCCGGCATATTCTCCGGCGTGCTGGCGCTGCTCCTACCGGCCGGGGGACTTATTTCACATTTTCTGGGCTTGCCCAGCAATTGTACAGTATTGGAAAGAAGTACTCCAAGTGATCACTAGGATCACTAAGATTAGTATCCCGTATGATCCTAAACATTGTCTACTGGGACTAGTGGACCAAATGCCAATACTCAGAGCTAGGAAAATACTAATATCTCTGTTACTTTACTATGCACGTAAAGCCATCACGATGACCTGGAAACAGTCATCTCCCCCCTCTGTTAGATTTTGGAAGAGCCTAGTGAATGCCAGTCTGCCCCTCTATAAAGCCACCTACTCTGGCAGGGGTTGTCCCCAAAAATTTGAAAAGGTATGGACCTGTTGATTAGATGATAATACCATGGCAACTGATACAGTAACCAATTACTAAATTAACATTATGGTTACAATATGTTAGCAAATTGACCCAATATCTCTCGTTCAAATATTCTGTCAGTTCAATGCAGAGCATAGATTTTCCTGAATTAAACGTCTCCCCCCATTGGGGTATAATTAAGTAAGTTTGTTGAACGATGTGCTCTGGTGTGGTCTATAGCCGCATCAGAGGATATGCCCCTGCGTGGGCAATGTTTGGCCCCTGTGTGGGTACTTTTTGTATGACAATATAAAACTTAATAAAAACATTTTCCAGAAAAAAAAAAAAAAAACTATTATAAGCTTTCAATAAACATGGCTGTGAAAAAAAATGAATTACACTTTAATGGTCCAGCACTCAGGATTTCTATCATGTCTGTCAAAAAGAGTTTAGGCTGCATGCACAGCCTCCAGCTGAGCTGTGGTGTGTTCTGTTTTGGTTGAATGGAACTCAGCACAAGATATACCTGAAACACAGACTATGCATAAAGCTGGAGGGGCAAAGGTAAGGCAAAATCTTGAGAAATCATAGACACTGCTTGCAACATTCATGCTCTGCTGAGTTTTCTTCCCAAATTGTCCTGAATGGCTATCTGGCCATGTATTGATTCATCATGGGGATGGATGACCTCTTGCTTAGGGCTACCAGAGTTATATGGACTTCCATGGAGCAGATAAAGAACACCCTGACACTAAGTTGGGTCGGACAAGCAAGGAATATATCAGTGTGTACAGCCCCAAACACTCCATAGTTTGGAGGAGTCCAGCACATGCCAACTTCTGCTTACGTTCTTGTACAGTCCAATAGCTGTCAAAAAGGGATCTAATTCTTTTTTTTTTTTTACCAAAGTTGGGCTTTAAGGGAATGAACAATGGATATTTGAACTGTGTATATGTTAGTCTTCTTGGTCTATATGTACACATGTCTGCAAACTGGCAATAAGGAGTTGGTGGAATTTTTTGATTACATGATCACTGACTTGTTGCAGGAGGATGATCATATGCAAGCATTCCTACTTTCAGATGTTGATGGGGAGAGCTCCATGAGCTGTGCACCTTAGAGGATGGTTCAGCCACACTGAAGTCAGATGATATCATGCAGGAAGCAGCAAGAGGCAGTGATGTTCCAACAGCTGAAGCTAACTGTGAAATGGGCTCCAGCAATAAATAGGTGGATGACAAGGTAGCAGACCATCCATAGGTGGCACCATCTGTAGAGTGGAAAAGTTCTGAGGGAGAGGCAGAACAACAGCAAGGGAGGATTTTGTACAGTGCAGCTTGCAGGGTACAAGAATCCTTCTTTTCTGTAATTCCAAATACAGCTTAAAGCTGAACTCCAGAAATGTGACAAACACAACTCTTGCATTAAGGTCCCCACCACACTGCACGGCTAAATGCTTATTATTTCTAGGAGTGCGCAGACATAGAGTAATACTTATCTTACTCCTGGCTCTGGTGGGCTCCCTCAATCCTTGTGTACAGTCCCCTGCAGCCACCTCTATAAGGTGCTTTGAGCTCTGTTACATGCTCGCCCCCGCCACATACACTGCAGGGTTAAAAACCCTGCATTGCACATGATGATGCTGAGGTCCCACCCACAGACTGGAGTTTCAAGGATAAGAGAAGAGTGTCAGAGAAGCCTGGAGAAGGGAGCCACATACCCAGATAGCAAGCATAACTTGCCACAAATTCGTGGTAGTGTTGAATTGTAAGTCTTGTTAAAGAGGAACTGCAGTCTGCTCACATAATTTGTAATAAAAACATCTTTTCTGAAGCTTCACTCCAACCACTTTGCATATTATTTTATATATACTGTGATTCTGTACTTGCCAAATATGCTGCAGAAATCTCCCTCCACTAAGTCTGGCTGCAACCATTATAACTGTGGGCAGCTTCAGCTGAAGCTACTGCCTGTCCACTTCCTGAATTTACAAAGACACACAGGTGGCACACCAGCAGCTCTGCAGCCCTGCAGCTCTCATTGGCTCTCTTATGACTCATCCCCCCCTCCCTTCCTGGCAAACTCTCACAAGATTGAGAGAGAGAGAGCTGTACATAATGTCATATGTTTAGGCTTTTCACCAGACAAGAAACAGGGAGTGGGCTGTATAAGGTATTTACTGGCAGAAAAAAAATGTTTTACTATCCAAAGTTAAAATAACAAGGGCAGAGAATTTAATATATGCAAAGTTGAAAAAATGACCAAAGGTCTGCTTTAATTTTGCTGCACATTTTCATCGGCAAGTTGTACACTTTCAGAGCACTTGAAGCACAAGTTCTAGTTGACACGTTTCCAATTTGTTGCAAATTTGCGTGGAAAGTCTCTAGCATGAGCAAAGGTGGAGTGGTGAGTCTACAGCAAGAGCTCTTCAAGTGTACAACATGAAAATTCAGCCACAGTGACCCCTGTGGTGGGATGACTATTTCACAACATAACTGAACCAGAACTTACAGCAGACTTGTAGAATGTTTATTTATTTATTTATTCATTTCAGGTACTTATATAGCGCCATCATTTTACGCAGCGCTTTACATATACATTGTACATTCGCATCAATCCTACCCTCAAGGAGCTTACAATCTAATCCAATTTAACCTACCAGCATGTCTTTGGAGTATGTTTGCAAAGAAAGTTGATCTGCAGTCATGCAATGCTGACTTGCTGCAATTATGCAACAAACTTGTGAAGCCTGGCAAGTCTAGCAATAGCTTAGCAAGTCATTTTCAAACTTGCAGCACAATTGCTTGCTATCTGGATAAGTAATATAGCTTGTTCAGCACTCCAAAGTATTTTTGTCCTTTTTCCAGGGTTCAGCTTTAAAGGGTAAGTTCACCATTATACGTTTCACAAAAAGGTCCACATTTACCACAGTGTCTCCAATTTATTGAAATGTTGTACAACAGATGGCAGGAAACACTCAACACGTGGATCGGTGGCCCTAGAAATTAATGAATAAACACTTCTGACCTCCCTTCCCATCCACACATATGCATTCCGCTTTTTCGCAGCTCAGCATTTTAGCATGGGTAAAGGAGAGCAGACTGCGCAGGCCAGGAGCACTTGTGTGGAATTCTAGGCCACACATCTGGCATCGGGGGTGTCCTGCCATCTGCAGGATGCTTTGGGAAGGACAATGGTGTCAGCAGCTGTAGAGGTGGGCATATGTTTGGGGAAGAGAGTATAGCATTTTAATAGACTGTGGGCTCAGTCTAATGCATGAGCATTTTTTTGGGAAATGTGTATAACGCTAAACGTATCCTTTAAAGCATCTCCAAAGCATTTACTTTAAAGGATCGGTGTTATTCCCATGTCACCTCTCAAAGTCACAATAAAAGGACCCTTTCATTCTCTGGTATTTTTTTTTGCTTTGTTAAAAATTTATTTTAGGTATGGTATATTTTACACATAGTTACATTGGCCCAATTTGGGCCAATACCCTGGAATTCGGAAATCACTGAAGTAGACATTGCTACTGGGTCCCATGCTGGGCGGCCGCCCTGCTGCATTCTGAACACTGTGTTTCTGAATCAATATGTATTCTCTGTACTTGTTTAAAATGTTCTTAACCTAAAAAATTCAAACTAATGTAACCACCACAAGCAAGCAGCAACATATTACATTTTTTGCCCTTGGGTTTGGATATTATAAATTGTTTTAAGGCACACACAACATTTACTGTGAATGGCCCCTCTCAGAGGGGGTGTCCCCTCACTTTGTAGGGATTTTGTCTCACTTGAATTAAAGGGAAATCTCCTTAATGGGTTACAGACCACCCAAGAAAAACTGACAAGGGGTTTTAAACTTTCCCTTCTCTGTCCAGATGACTTTAGATATATAGTGCCTTCAAAAAGTATTCATAACCCTTAAAATGTTCCACATTTTGTCATGTTACAACCAAAAAAAATATATAGTGCC
This sequence comes from Aquarana catesbeiana, assembly GCF_042186555.1. Classification (NCBI taxonomy): domain Eukaryota; kingdom Metazoa; phylum Chordata; class Amphibia; order Anura; family Ranidae; genus Aquarana; species Aquarana catesbeiana. The sequence continues at coordinate 694,815,751 of NC_133325.1, read as the reverse complement.
TTCAAAAAGTATTCATAACCCTTAAAATGTTCCACATTTTGTCATGTTACAACCAAAAAAGTAAATGTATTTTATTGGGATTTTATGTGATAGATCAACACAAAGTGGCACATAATTGTGAAGTGGAAGGAAAATGATAAATGGTTTTCAATTTTTTTGTGAAAAGTGTGGCATGCATTTGTATTCAGTCCCCTTTACTCTAATACCCCTAACAAAATCTAGTGGAATAAATTGCCTTTAGAAGTCACCTAATTAGTAAATAGAATCCACCTGTGTGTAATTTAATCTCAGTATAAATACAGCTGTTCTGTGAAGTCCCATTTGCAGTTTGCGAGAAGCCATGTGGGGGACACAACAAACCTGTGGAAGAAGGTGCTCTGGTCAGATGAGACCAAAATTGAACTTTTTGTCCTAAAAGCAAAATCCTATGTGTGGCATAAAACTAACACTGCACATCACCCTGAGCAAACCATCCCCACTGTGAAACATGGTGGTGGCAGCATCATGTTGTGGGGATGCTTTTCTTCAGCAGGAACAGGGAAGCTGGTCAAAGTTGATGGGAAGATGGATGGAACCAAATACAGGGCAATCTTGGAAGAAAACCTGAGTCCAGCAGGACAATGACTCTAAATATACAGCCAGATCTACAATGGAATGGTTTAGATCAAAGCATAATTATGTGTTAGAATGGCCCAGTCAAAGTCCAGACCCAAATCCAAATGAAGAATCTGTGACAAAACTTGAAAATTGCTGTTCACAGATGCTCTCCATCTAATCTGACAGAGCTTGAGCTATATTGCAAAGAAGAATGGGCAAAAATGTCACTCTCTAGATGTGCAAAGCTGGTAGAGACATCCCCAAAAAGACTTGCAGCTGTAATTGCAGTGAAAGGTAGTTCTACAAAGTATTGACTCGGGGGAGCTGAATACAAATGCACACCACACTTTTCAGATATTTATTTGTAAAAAATGTTGAAAACCATTTATCATTTTCCTTCAACTTCACAATTATGTGCCACTTTGTGTTGATCTATCACATAAAATCCCAATAAAATACATTTACTTTTTTGGTTGTAACATGACAAAATGTGGAAAATTTCAAGGGGGATGAATACTTTTTCAAGGTACTGTACTTAAAATTACCTCTTGCTTCATTCTTTGGCGCAGGGTTTACATACTATTTTGAAGGAGCAAATTAGTTATGGTTACTGACTATGTGGGTTCTTCTTAGGTTACTGCTACTGTAACTTAGTAGATAAGGGAGGTGGTGCTTATTATCACATGACTAATTACATAATAGAAACCACATGCTCCACTGTGACAGCAAGTTAGGTTTGGATAACAGGTACTGAGGCCATTTGTGTCCTTGCACATCAAATTAATGTTTGCTTATTGGATTATCCTAAAGGACAGTTGAATGTAGCTGGTCCTAAATAGTACATCTATTAAATAGCTAAAAAGAAAAGAGAGAACGCGGATTAGGATGCCAATTACAAGCTACATTAAAGCACCATTAACTGGTGTCTGCTGCAACTTTATAAGACTAATTTGAGGTCTGGCAATATTCCATATACTGTACAAAGTGAAACTTCTGCGTTTTTCATCGACTAATAATAATTATGCTAAGTGTATAGTACTTATGATGCATTTCTATTGTTTGAGAGATTTAATCTTAAGAACCACTGGTTGAAGATTTTTAAACTACCACTTGTCACACTCATAGGAAACAAATGACAGGCCAGTATTAAAGGATGACAGGCCAGTAGTATGCTTGCACTGACAAATGTTTCAGACTTTTCTATCTGCTGGCAATGAATTCGCTCCATCATCTTGTAATCTGATAAAAATGTTTTACCTTTGTTTAAAAAGCATGAAAATATAAACTATGGAACCCAGCAAAACCCTTACGCTGGAGGAATGGGGTGAGATCTGGTTGGCTCTATTGAAGTGTGCCCAAAATGTACAAACAGTAAAAAACTTTTACAAAGTGATGTCTCATTAGTAAATCACCCCAGTAAGAACAGCCAAGTGAATTTCATCCTAACCCACTTCTTGCTTCAGAGGGTGTCTAGAAACAGGTGATACATTCCATAAATGGTGGTCTTGCCTGACGGTCAACCGCCTTTGGATGAGGGTTTACATTATTATCAGTTTATTTTACTGATTATTACTTCAAATGACCCTTGGGAAGCAGTGGGAATGTGGAAATCCCCATCCCCTGGTATATGGTACATTCAGGGATGCTGTTAGAAATCACAGGGCCCCGTACAGCCTACCTGACAGGGTCCCCCTCCTTTTTTTTTTTACTTTTTTTTAGCAGCCCTGTTGGGAGGACCTTTGGTGAAATATCCAGAGTCTAAACAGACCCTGATGTCTCACACTTGAGACAGAGAAAGGATTGAGCAAAGAGATTCCCCAGTTTCTTTCTCTGCAGCCACAGCTACACTGGACAGTGACTATTGGGCACTCTAAAGGTCTTTTATTCTCCATAGTGGTGAGCTAAAGATTGTATTTTTACAGGACCCTGTTCAGCTGCATTCTCTGCACTGCTCCCCAGTATCTTATATTTACACTGGAGCACATCAAAAAGTTCAGTAAGCTGGCACAGTCCCAGTGGATGCCAAGAAATGCAGTCCTAGAGCTTGTAATGACGTCACTTTATTCATCCATTATTTCAGGTAATGTGAAGTCAGATAATTTCATCTCAGTTAATACGCTTTTAAGAAATGGAGAAAAATGAGCCCTACATGCTCCTCTACTAACCATTTCCAAGTACCACAGTCCTAGAAAACTGATTACAGAACAAAGCTCCCCGTGACACCACTCTCCTTTGTCTCATCTGGTCCTCACAGCACAGAGTATAGAAACTAGAATCAAGTTATGTCTGGACAGGGAGGATATTTCCTCTTCTGCGTTCTTATCGTGTTCATTGCCTGTGTAACATGTATGTCAAAGATTTTCCCTTTAAAATTAATATACTTATTTTATCGTTTCCTTCTTCCTTCCAATGTTCTTGGGTGGAATTTTTCTTTAAATAGTAATACATAGAAAGATAATGAAAACCTAAAGCATGTTTGTGCGATGACTGAGATCCTTCACTTCACAGCCCCCTCTTCTCCTATATCACAATACCGTTTTACATCCGTGTCCTCAGTCCCTCTCAAATCACAATCCCCCACTTCACATGACAGTTTACCCTTCACAGTAGTGTTCTCAGGTCCCCTTCACATCACTCCCCACCCCTTCACAGCAGTGTTCTCAGGTCCCCTTCTTATTACAACCCCACCCCTTTCACAGTAGTGTTCTCAGATCCCCTGCACATCACTCCCCCAACCCCTTCACAGTAGTGTTCTCAGGTCCCATTTATATATATCCCCCACCCCCTTCACAGTAGTGTTCTCAGGTCCCCTTCATATCACTCCCCAACCCCTTCACAGTAGTGTTCTAAGGTCCCCTTTATATCACTCCCCCACCCTCTTCACAGTAGTGTTCTCAGGTCCCCTTTATATCACTCCCCCCATCCCTTCACAGTAGTGTTCTCAGGTCCCCTTTATATCACTCCCCCACCCTCTTCACAGTAGTGTTCTCAGATCCCCTTTATATCACTCCCCCACCCTCTTCACAGTAGTGTTCTCAGGTCCCCTTTATATCACTCCCCCACCCTCTTCACAGTAGTGTTCTCAGGTCCCCTTTATATCACTCCCCCACCCTCTTCACAGTAGTGTTCTCAGATCCCCTGCACATCATTCCCCCACCCCCTTCACAGTAGTGTTCTCAGGTCCCCTTCTTATTACTCCCCCACCCTCTTCACAGTAGTGTTCTCAGGTCCCCTTTATATCACTCCCCCACCCTCTTCACAGTAGTGTTCTAAGGTCCCCTTTATATCACTCCCCCATCCCTTCACAGTAGTGTTCTCAGGTCCCCTTTATATCACTCCCCCACCCTCTTCACAGTAGTGTTCTCAGGTCCCCTTTATATCACTCCCCCCATCCCTTCACAGTAGTGTTCTCAGGTCCCCTTTATATCACTCCCCCACCCTCTTCACAGTAGTGTTCTCAGATCCCCTTTATATCACTCCCCCACCCTCTTCACAGTAGTGTTCTCAGGTCCCCTTTATATCACTCCCCCACCCTCTTCACAGTAGTGTTCTCAGATCCCCTGCACATCATTCCCCCACCCCCTTCACAGTAGTGTTCTCAGGTCCCCTTCTTATTACTCCCCCACCCTCTTCACAGTAGTGTTCTCAGGTCCCCTTTATATCACTCCCCCACCCTCTTCACAGTAGTGTTCTCAGGTCCCCTGCACATCATTTCCCCCACCCCCTTCACAGTAGTGTTCTCAGGTCCCCTTTATATCTATCCCCCACCCCCTTCACAGTAGTGTTCTCAGATCCCCTGCACATCATTTCCCCCACCCCCTTCACAGTAGTGTTCTCAGGTCCCCTTTATATCTATCCCCCACCCCCTTCACAGTAGTGTTCTCAGGTCCCCTTCTTATTACTCCCCCACCCTCTTCACAGTAGTGTTCTCAGATCCCCTGCAAATCATTTCCCCCACCCCCTTCACAGTAGTGTTCTCAGGTCCCCTTTATATCTATCCCCCACCCCCTTCACAGTAGTGTTCTTAGGTCCTCTTCACATCACTCCCCCACCCCCTTTCCAGTAGTGTTCTCAGGTCCCCTTCTTATTACACCCCCATCCCCTTCACAGTAGTGTTCTTAGGTCCCCTTCATATTACTCACCCACCCTTTTTACAGTAGTGTTCTGAACCCCCTTCACGTCCCCTTTATTCACAGCAGTGTCTTCAACCCCCCTTTCAAACCAGTATTCCCCCTAGAGTACTGTCTTCTGCTCCCCTTTACATCATCCACCTCACTGTACTGTCCTCTGTCCCCTTCACATCTGCCCCCCACAGCACTGCCCCTTACACATATTTCTCCACAGCATCGCCCCCCCTTCACATCACCCCCCAACAGCACAGCCCCCCTTTCACATCACACCCCAACAGTACTGCCCCCTTCACATCTCCCCTCCACAGCACTGCGCCCCCATATCTCCCCCCCAACAACACTGCCTCCCCTTCACAATACCCACCCCACAAACACATAGCACTGCCCCCCCTTTACATTCTCCCAAAACACACAGCACTGCTCCCCTTCACACCAACCCTGTCTAACCACAGAGCACTGTCCCACTTTACATACACCCCCACAGCACTGTCCTTCTTTCACATCTCCCCCCCACAGTAGTGTGCACTGCCCCTTCACATCTCCCTCCCACACATACACAGCACCCCCCCCCCCCACACACACACACACACAGCACTGTCCCCCCTTCACATCACCCCCCACACACACACACAGCACTGTCTCCCCTTCACATCACCCCCACACACACACACAGCACTGTCCCCCCTTCACATCACCCCCCCTCCACACACACACAGCACTGCCCCCTTCACATCACCCCCCCACACACACACAGCACTGTCCCCCTTCACATCAATCCCCCCCCCCACACACACAGCACTGTCCCCCCTTCACATCACCCCCCCCTCCACACACACACAGCACTGCCCCCTTCACATCACCCCCACACACACACACACAGCACTGTCCCCCCTTCACATCACCCCCCCACACACACACAGCACTGTCCCCCCTTCACATCACCCCCCCCACACACACACAGCACTGCCCCCCTTCACATCAATCCCCCCCCACACACACACACAGCACTGCCCCCTTCACATCAACCCCCCCCCCACACACACACAGCACTGTCCCCCTTCACATCAATCCCCCCCACACACACACAGCACTGCCCCCTTCACATCACCCCCCCCACACACACACACAGCACTGTCCCCCTTCACATCACCCCCCCACACACACACAGCACTGTCCCCCTTCACATCAATCCCCCCCCACACACACACACACAGCACTGCCCCCCCCCCTTCACATCACCCCCCACACACACACACACAGCACTGTCCCCCTTCACATCAATCCCCCCCCACACACACACACACAGCACTGCCCCCCCCTTCACATCACCCCCCACACACACACACACAGCACTGTCCCCCTTCACATCAATCCCCCCCCCCACACACACAGCACTGCCCCCTTCACATCACCCCCCCCCCCACACACACACACAGCACTGTCCCCCTTCACATCAATCCCCCCCCACACACACACAGCACTGCCCCCTTCACATCACTCCCCCCCCCCACACACACACACACAGCACTGTCCCCCTTCACATCAATCCCCCCCCACACACACACAGCACTGTCCCCCTTCACATCAATCCCCCCCTTCACATCACCCCCCACACACACACACACAGCACTGTCCCCCCTTCACATCACCCCCTCCACACACACAGCACTGTCCCCCCTTCACATCACCCCCTCCACACACACAGCACTGCCTCCCCTTTGAATCTCCCTCCCCCCCACACACAAAGCACTGTCCTCCCTTCACATCACCCTCCCCCCCACACACAGCACTGTCCCCCCTTCACATCACCCCCTCCACACACACAGCACTGCCCCCCCCCTTCACTTCACCTCCTCCCCAACAGTAGTGTCCTTTGTCCTACTTTACTCTCCTACCTTACACAGCGCAGGGAGTGGAAAGCAAGACAATTCTTGACTGAGAATGGGAGGCACAGGTGCACTGGACATAGGGTGGGAGAGGATGAACTGTTCAGGAAAACAAACTGGAGATTGGTTGCTAGGTCCACCCTGCATCCTAGCAACCAATCACCTGCTGGTTAACTTGAACAATCAACTTAGGCAGCTCCCATCCTCTGTCCAGTGCTGTTGTGCCTCCCACCCTCAGTCCAGAATTGTTCTGCCTCTGCTTTCTGTTTTGCTATGATAATAACAGCAGCAGTGGCTGGAGGAAAGCAGCAGCTCCTAAATGGCATGAGTGCAACAGTGCGCCATTTGCTGATGCCTGATCTAAAATAAACTGAAATGTTATTGCTTCTAAATTCTAATAACCATGTTTCTATGTCCACTCTGTACCACAGCCAACAAATTTACTTAGTATTCTAAGGCAGGCCATACATGATTCATTTTCTTTTGTTTAACCAGGGAGTTGTACAAAAGAAAATAAATGGGTGCGCATGCGCGCGGCGCCGAGGTCGGACATGAACTGACTCCGCTCCGCACACCTCCGGCCAGAACAGCAAAAACCAGCGAGAGGGGAACGAGCGAAGCTCCACCAAACGGACATCCCGGAGCCTGGAAGCGGATGATGCAGCGGAGAGGGTCGGGAAACAACCGAAACCCCCCACAGCACCTCAGGAACACCCGCGCTTCTAAGGCCCAGCAGTCTCCCTCTCCCAAGATGGCGCCGGGGAAGGGAGACTCCACACGCGGCGGAGCCTCAGCACAGCGACGGACCCCGCAGCCCTCCACACAACAGGGAGGGGATCCCACTGAGGGCCGCACAGCTCAAGACCAGCACCAGAACTGGGTGACCCAGCAGCCACTACAATCAAAGCCTACAGCACCTGAGAAGGTTAGTCCCCAGACACAGCTGCGGCCCCCCCAGCCTAAGATGGCGCCTGTCAGGGGAGATCACCCACATGAGAGTAACCAGATGCAGACACAGCAGAATGAACCGCTCCACCCAATTACTTTCCTTGCTGAGGTGCACAGAGACCCCTTCTCCTCCCAGTCCCAGGAGGGACCTTGCTCCCCACAGAGCGACCACCCACAGATGTCCCCGTTATCGGGCTCCTCGGACAGACCATTATTATTCACTGACTCCCCAACCTCCTCCACAGACAGGCAAATGGCTGAAATTGCTGAATTAGCCATGAGTCAAAACAGTGGGCCTTCCTCACAACCACCGGCCCTTGCTGCAGGGTACTCAGGCGACACAGTTCTCCTAGCTAGATTTTCAACACTCCTGCAGCAGGAACTGTCTAAAGCTTGCAACATTATTACCACGGGTATGAAGGATGACTTCCAAAATATAGGGGAGAGATTAGACACGATCGAGTCTAAAATGGATGGGACAGTTAAAAGGGTGAACCAAAACTCCAAAATGATCACATCCCTGCAGGACCAACTAGACCAAGCAAACGCAAAAATTGAAGATTTGGAAAACAGGTCTAGGAGGTATAACTTTCGCGTACGTGGCCTCCCAGAATCCGAACTAGACCTGGAAGATTCGATCCACGATCTAATGAAACAATTGATACCGGACATTTCCCCTCACCAAATGGAACTGGACAGGGTGCATCGAGCCCTGACAGCCCCAAGACAAGACGGACTGCCACGCGACGTGATAGTTAAGCCTCATTTTTACCGCATTAAAGAAAGGATCATGCTGGAAGCAAGAAACCATGGAGACATAACCATCTCAGGTCACCCAATCCAGATTTTTGCGGATATAGCCCAAGTAACAATCCAAAAAAGGAGAGCTTTGAAGCCGTTGCTCAACCAACTCATCAACCGACAGATTAAATACAGATGGTCGTTCCCATTCCGATTGTCATTCTTCTACAAAGGTAAGTCCCACTCATTTACTACCTTCCAGTCGGGCGAGGCCCTTCTCCAAGATCTGGGCCTTCTGTCTACGGAACCACAGGGACCCAACGCCCTACTCGACGAAAGTCGACCGATTTCCCCCCTGTGGTCTCAGCCAAAAGGTCCTAGAGCCAGAAAATCTCCGTCAGTTACCTGAACCCTATCACAGAAGCAGATCACAACCTCGGTATTTGCGACCGAGTATTCTGGTATTGGTCCAAGACCTGCTCTTGAAGACCCTGCTGCAGGCGTCTGACTGTTCCTGAAGACGCCGTATCCGCTGATGCCGTTCCGGTTTGATACAGACTTAAAAGTTGACTTTATATCAGGTTATAAGTTATGTTGTCTTAGGTATCCCGAGAGGGAAATCTGCTGTATCAGCAGAATTGCCTCTACACTTTTTCGCCTCTCCCCACCCCTCCACTATTATGTTTGAATTTAGTAGTGAAACTTCCCAATCAATTTGCGAGTGGACCCAGCTCACCCTCATTTGACGCTAGTAAATAGTGCCGGAGGTGAACCGCATGCCACCACAAGTGAACCTGTCTCCACCGCAAGCGGAGAGACAACTTCACGACAAAAACTCAGGGGCCAGTTACCCCTGCAACCACACTGCAATGCAGTGTGCAGGTGCCTTTTTAGCACCTCCCCTTTTTTTTTATTTTTTTTTATTATTGTTTCCCCTTTTTATCTCTTCTGAAAATCTTCTTGTAGTTCTGGCCATAATCAACAGGTTTTGCTTAATACTACAACAAAAAACTGCACTACACTATCTGTGTTTCTACTTCTCTAATTCTACCTTTTTCCCTCCCTTACCCCTCTTCTACCCCCTGAACGCGCTTCTGCTCCACGCAAGAACTCGAGAGGAGGATCCAAGAGACTTCCGAATAATTCCACTGAAACGCCTAAAATGTGAGTACAGCCTTCCAAACAACCATGTCCTGTAGAAACCAACCTACCTACACGATATTGACGCACAACACTCAGGGTCTTAACTCCCCTACTAAACGGACCAAGGCTTTTCAGCAATATCATAAATTAGGGGCGGACATCCTCTTTTTACAGGAGACGCATTTCTCACGTACGTCAGCCCCAAAATATCTGAACGCAAAATACCCAACGGTTTATCTGTCCAATGGTCCAGATAAAAAGAGAGGAGTAGCTATATGCATTGCTAAAAGGGTCCCCTTTACCCCCACTAATGTGATAAGGGATAGGGAGGGCCGCTATATTATGGTCGCTGGTAGAATCAATGACAGTGCGGTCACCTTTCTGTCTTATTACGCTCCTAACGTTGGACAGATAAACTTTTTTAATACAATGCTGGAGGTCATAACACCCCATTTAGTGGGTCATGTGATGCTAGGAGGAGACAGTAACACCTCACTTGATCAAATTCTAGATAAGTCGGACCCCCGAAAGACGACCCTAAAGCATACCCCTAAACAAAGCAGCACCCTAGCACGTCTGCTCCACAATCACGACCTGATAGACCTCTGGAGAGACACCCACCCCACAGAACGGGACTACACATTCTACTCATACGTACACAAAACATACTCGCGCATTGATCATTTGTTCACACTATCCCCATTACTCCCATATATCTCATCGACTAAAATAGTGCCAACAGCATGGTCAGACCACTCTGCGGTCCTGGTGGTTCTATCAGATCTCTGGTCGAAATCCAGACAGCCTTCTTGGCGATTGAACGAATCCTTACTGAGCGACCCCATAATCGCCAAGGAAGTTGAGAAAGCCATACAACAATATTTTCAAGAAAATACCCTTCCGTCCTCCTCTCCAGAGATAGTATGGGCAGCCCATAAGGCCACCCTAAGGGGTATACTAATACAACTAGCTACCAAGGTCAAGAGAGAACGAACTCAAATAATTCAACAACAAGAAAGGGAGTTATATAGACTAACACATGAACAAAAATCCAACCCGCAAACGGACCTTAGAAGCCAGATTGACACAGCAAGAACAGCATTAAATTTGAGTCTCACTACTAAAGCAGAAAAATATGTCAGATGGGCTAAACACAGCTATTACACAATGGGGGACAAATCAAATAGATTACTAGCTAGAAAACTAAACCCAAGACCATATAACCCGGCGCTCCCCAAATTGAGACTGCAGACTGGACAAGTGACACAAAATCCCCAACTCATACTCCAGGAATTCTATACATTTTACTCTAAACTATATGACTCCCCAAAGGACTTCAACGTAAACAAAGCTGAAGAATTCCTGAGGGATATACCACTCCCAACTTTATCTAGTGACCATACTGAGATAATAGAGGCAGAGTTTACGACGAATGAAGTAGCGGCGGCTATCAAATCCCTGAACCCGTCAAAGTCTCCAGGTCCAGATGGATTCTCAGGCCACTATTACTGCAAATACACGGAAATTCTGTCTCCTCGTCTTTGCGCCTTTTATAATTCAATAATAAAGGGGCATCCGATTCCTCTTCATGAAAATAAGGCCTTCATACATGTTATACCCAAACCGAATAAAGACCACGGGGACTGTGCGAACTACCACCCCATATCGTTGATCAACGTAGACCTCAAAATACTGACAAAGATATTAACCACCCGCATGAACGCGTTCATTTCAAAATATATCCATCCAGACCAGACGGGATTTGTCCCCAACAGACAAGCACCCGACCAAACTAGACGCATAATAGACATAATCTCTGCTTTAAACTCGGGTTGGGATGGTGGGGGCCGGAGAGAAGCACTATTGGTTTCATTGGACCTACATAAAGCGTTCGATTCCCTATCCTGGGACTACCTTCTATTTATTTTAGGAAAATACGGGTTTGGACCTCACTTTCTAACCACACTTAAAACAATTTACAGTCACCCCACAGCTAATCTAGTAGTCAAGGGATATAAATCCCAAAACATAAAGATACTAAGAGGTACTAGACAGGGATGTCCCTTGTCCCCCCTATTATTTATTTTAGCCCTAGAGCCCCTGGCCATTAAAATCTGAGAACATCAGGATATACTGGGGGTGCGATGCGGCGACCGGGAGCACAAATGTGCAATGTTTGCGGATGACATCTTACTGCTTCTCTCCTCTCCGGTCGCCTCCTTACCCAACCTACAGCTGGTGTTGGGACACTTCACGGAATTTTCGGGACTTAAAGTGAACCACTCTAAAACTCAAGCGCTTAACGTTTCCTTGCAAACACACATAGTCCAAGCATTACAACAATCCTACCCTTTTAAATGGCAAAAAGAGACAATGTCATATTTAGGCATCTTCCTCACTCCTACCCTCACTACACTGTATAAACATAATTATCCCCCACTATTTAGGAAAATACTAGACGATCTCAAAAAATGGTCAAATAACCCTCCATCATGGTTTGGAAGGCTGTGCTCAATTAAAATGACGGTCTTGCCAAAGGTGTTATATCTGTTCAAGACCCTCCCAATAGCAGTTGTACGGAACGATTTACAGAAATTCCAGAGAAAATTGTTAGACTATGTATGGGGACACAGGAGACCTAGAGTGAACAGGAGAACACTTTATACACCAAAGCTGAGAGGGGGCCTGGGAATGCCAGATTTACTCAAATATTTCCAAGCAGCACAAATGTCCCAATTGATCAAATTCCACACTAGGCAGCCTAGACCGCTCTGGATGTCAATCGAATCCTCTCTGTACCCTGACAGAGAGATTAGTCAACTAATGTGGTTAAAGGCGAAGGACAGGCCGGCCATGATATGCCCGAGCTTGTCTTTCTCCCTAAATTTGTGGGACAGACTATCGACACCCTACGGGTTTAGGTCCCAACACACCCCATTGGCCCCTCTATTCGGGAATACACTGTTCACTCCGGGTCTTCAACCCTGGAATTTCTTGTGGTGGACCAACAAAGGATTAATACGCATTGCAGATTATTGTGACCACAGAGGTGCTTTATCGAAATCAACCTTACAGGAGAAATATGAATTCCCAAATTCAGAACTTTTCCGCTTTACCCAGATAAGACATTTTTTAGCGACATTGAATCGCACCTCTGATATTACTACATTCACCCCAATGGAAAACCTCTGTAAGAATTTTGATAGGCACACTGGTCATATATCACAGATATATAATATTTTGACTTCAACTATCTCAAAACTGCATTATATGCAAAAATGGGAACAAGATATGGAAATGGAATTAGATATGGAAGTTTGGAACAAGATAATACTGAATGCATCTAAGTCGCTTGTTAATACCTCCCTGATAGAGGCAAACTATAAAGTAATGATGCGATGGTACATGGTCCCGGAGAGGATAGCAACTTTCGTTCCAGGGGCGTCCCCCCGGTGCTTTAGAGGATGTAATGTAAATGGCACTTTTTTCCACACTTGGTGGACGTGCCCCAAAGTGAGGAGATTTTGGATACGCACGTACAACCTAATATACTCCCTCACACAAACGAACCTAGTTAAATCACCTCTGCACGCGCTGTTGGGACGCCCAGTGGAGGGGGCATCAAAGTCAATGCACAGACTAATTACATTTATATTTTTGGCGGCCAGGATTTCAATAGCTAAGTCCTGGAAGTCTCCCACAGTTCCCTTTTACTTATTAAAAGCCAAACTATCATGGATAATGGTAAATGAACGCCTTACGGCGATATTGAAGGATAAGATGACCGGATTTGACAAAACTTGGGATCCCTGGATAAAATACCTCACCAACACGTAGGTTGCCCAATGACTGAGGCAACTACGGTGCGGCAGGAGCGCACCCTTACCATCTCCCCCCTCCCTCCCCCCTCCTAATCCCTCTCTTACCTGCTCTTTTTCTTTCTGCTTCTCTTTTCTTTCTCTCTTTCCAGGTTCTCGATAACACTGTTATGTTTAATGGGTTGATGACTCGTTTTGTGTTCATCATATATAGTAGTGTAACATGTTTATATGTCGGGTAGCACACAGGCTACAATAGCACAATAAGTTAACAATTGAGTCCATTGCAGTGATAAAAATCCTTGCTCTGGTGATGTACACGGACCCTCTTGTTCCTCCGGTCTGGTTCGGGAGTTTAGCGGATGAATGAATAAAAGATAGAAGCCAATAAATAAATATTGTGTTGAGGGGGCTGTATCCTCGCCTAGCCACAGCAGGCTCCCAAGGGGGTGGCGGGTGGGGGAGTGCGGTGCCATCTGCACAAGGTACGAACTCAATGAGCCAGGCCGGGACGAGGTAACTGTAAGTTAAAATACTAACCCGAAAGCGGTTACTCTCCCCTATAATTTTGTTCCCCCCCCTCCTTTTTTCTTCCCTGTCTCTTTTTGTTCACGATCCTTACCTCTCACCACAGTCAATGATGTCTATAACAGTATGCTAAATAATGTTCCTGGCTGTTTATTTTACTTTCTGTAAACCTAAAAATTGAATAAACACTATTGTTTAAAACAAAAGAAAATAAATGGATTCCCCCATCCACACATGCAATGTGGTTGGGGGAATCCCTCCTGTGGAGCTATTGTATTCTGACAGCGGTAAGGCTTCCCTGCTGTCAGAATACACTCATCAGCACCACTGGCTATACCTAGCGGCACTGATTGAGTGGACATTTTCCAAGAGGCTGGAGAGATCAACTTCTGCTTAATCAGCCATAAGCTGTTCATAATTGTATAGTACAACCTAACATTTAACTCTTCCCTACCTAAAACCTTAAAGTGTATGTAATGCCAAACCTTTTTTTTTTTTTTTTTTTTTTTAATCTTACAGTAGAGAAGGACTAAAGCCTCTTTTGGGTTATTGTTTATCCTGCCTGTGTTCTGCCAGATAGATTCCTCTTTACTCCCTGTTCTAAAGATGCAACAAAGCGATAGAAGAAATGTCTTCAAAGTGAATGGAATTGCCATTATACAGAGCTGTCATAGGAACAAGTCTTCCCATTGGATGATTTTTTCCTCCCTTACCCCTTGTTCTGGCGACAACCCAAATTTTGAAATTCACATACCGTCACAGTATCAATAGTCACCAGGAAAAATAGTGAGGCAAATCGACTTGAAGGGTCTTGGTATGGATTTGGGGGGGGGGAGCCCTACGCCATTTTTTTTTTTAATTTGGCACAGGGTTCCCCTTAATATCCATACCAGACCTGAAGGGCCTGTGAAGGGCCTGTGTTCTGCCAGATAGATTCCTCTTTACTCCCTGTTCTAAAGATGCAACAAAGCGATAAAAGAAATGTCTTCAAAGTGAATGGAATTGCCATCATAGAGAGCTGTCATAGGAACAAGTCTTCCCATTGGATGATTTTTTCCTCCCTTACCCCTTGTTCTGGCGACAACCCAAATTTTGAAATTCACATACTGTCACAGTATCAATAGTCACCAGGAAAAATAGTGAGGCAAATCGACTTGAAGGGTCTTGGTATGGATTTGGGGGGGGGGGGAGCCCTACGCCATTTTTAAAAAAAAATTGGCACAGGGTTCCCCTTAATATTCATACCAGACCTGAAGGGCCTGGTATGGATTTTGGGGGGACCCCCACGCATTTTTTTTTTTAATTTTTGGTTCGGGGTTCCCCTTAATAATTATACCAGACCTGATGAGCCTGGTAATGGACTGGGGGGGAACCCATGCCGTTTTTTTCAATGAGTTTTATCTATATTGCCGAGACCCGACAATTCATTACAGCCGCAAGCAGTTTTAAATGACTTTTTTCC
Organism: Aquarana catesbeiana; assembly: GCF_042186555.1. NCBI lineage: Eukaryota > Metazoa > Chordata > Amphibia > Anura > Ranidae > Aquarana > Aquarana catesbeiana. The sequence goes on along the minus strand of NC_133325.1, from coordinate 694,800,498 downwards.
TTTAGAAATGTCATTTTGCTGTGGTACTGTTCTAAACATGGGAAAAATGCACCACTTTACAGGCATACTATAGACACCCCCCAGGCATGATATTTAAAGGAATATTTCATTTTTATTGTTTCACTTTATGCATTATTAAAATCACTGCTCCCGAAAAAACGTCTGATTTTAAAACTTTTTTTGCATTAATACATGTCCCCTGGGGCAGGACCCGGGTCCCCAAACACTTTTTATGACAATAACTTGCATATAAGTCTTTATAATGAGCACTTTTGATTTTTCATGTTCGTGTCCCATAGACTTTAATGGTGTTTGTGTGTTCTTCTGAATTTTTTGCCTGTTCGCAAGTTCTGGTGCGAACCGAACTGGGGGGGTGTTCAGCTCATCCCTAGTGGTAACTAACTTGTGGGTGTGGTAATTAATGACAAATTCTTCAGTGTCTCTATGCTAATCAGCACGATAAAAGCCCCACAATCAGCAGTATAACAGCTCCCCAAATGGTACATGTCTCCAATTTGTTCTCGTGCGTTGTCACCCTGTCACATGCTCTCCCAATGGAGACTACAATGGGGCATACCAAGGCGCATTGTACAGGCATAGTCACCTTCTGAAAACCCGTTCTGAGAAATTATATGTAGCAGCTGCTGGAGAGCAGGTATGACAAGAAGACAGGTAGACGCTTAAAAGCACTCAAAAATGCACATAAACGCGATTTTAAAAAAGCTGTAAAAAGCACATTTTTAAAACAGCAGTTTCCTGCCAGCATTCCAACATCCAGAAAACTTTTTTGAGCGTCCTGTGTGCATGGAGCTTAAAAAATAGTGCTTTATCAACCTCAATTTCATTCAGTCAGGGTGTAATTTAAGGTGACGCCAGAGTGGCAGGCCCGCCAGGGTTCTTGCATTCTAGGTTTATTGATGTGTGTAACACTCAGGGCCGATTTCTGCCTAGCTAACATAGGCCTTAGGCCAAGGCCTAGGGAGGCAGAATGCCAGGACACAGTTATGTACACATCATGTGGCTGACATATGAATAATAAAGGGTTACTCTAGCATAGTAGAGTGACAGTTTGCCCTACTATTTAATTAGTCACTTCTAGTTATACTGACATAAAGTGGGAAAACTGTTTCTTTTATCCTCACTATCCCAGCTTCAGCATGCCTTGTGTGGCAGCAAGGCTCACCAGATGATCGGTTGCAGGAGTGGGCTTCACGAAACCATGGGCACCAGGTCTAGGGGCAGGAAATATAAATATAGTGCTGATAACATGGTGCCATGGGTCTGACAGTCTGTGCTTACCCGTTCTGCCCCATCAAGTGGGAATACATTCTTCTGGAGTCTTCTACAATACTAGTGTTCTCCAGCAATGCACCATCAGATGCTACATGGTGGGGTTATTGCAGTGCTGACTATTCCTGTGTGTTGTGTTTTCTAGCTCTGCCCCATGAGTGATGTCATGCCATTGTCATACATTTTCAGAGCTGAGTGTTAGTATCTAAAATGCCAACACTATAGCCCACGTCTACTCCAATAAGGCACAGGCTGCATGCAGGCATGTGCTGGGCCATTTGGCTCAATATACTTACAGTACTAAGCCCCCACATATCCGGGATCACTCAAAGGTACCTGGAGCATGCACCAAACAATTTTTGTTGAGGCAAATTGACATGGACAATCCCTTAAAGAGAAGTGAAGGATGTGTGGCTATAGCAGCTCTTATAAACGGCCAGAGGATGGCAGAATGGCTTGACAGGTTCATACTTTATATATTATAACCAACCAAATAGATCTAATAGTAATGTTCATTATTGCGTCACATGTATATGTTTTGTCAAATATAGTTTAAATTACACATGCCAAGTGTTTATTAAAAATAAGTAAGCTTATGGTTATAATGGAGGCACTTTCTAGTCCCAAAGTCTAGGTTTTTTTTTTGGTAATTCCCTGATCCACTATGCAAGTATTGACTTTCTGAAAGTCAGTATTTGCACATTAATAGGCAGGTGACAGTGCCAATGCCTAATGATAGGTTCCCACATACAATCAAAATCGGCTGAGCCGGGTGGAAAATCATCAACCAAACAGTGACTGCATCCTTTTAGATATAGTTTCTGTTCAGCAGTGCTGCTGCGTTGAAAACGTGAGCAGGGGCTGCTGAATACAATAGCTTTGAGATTCCTTCATTTACACCGCTTAGTGATTTTATCAGATTTTTTCTGGTTCAGCACATGTATGGCTAGCTTAAGGGATAAGTTCACCTATTGTAACATGTTAGGGTGTAACATGTAACATGTTAAAAAATCTACCGGCCCCCCGCACCCCAGCTGGAAAGCATTGCACCAGTGATCAGCTGGTGCAATGCTTTCCAGGCTCCTTAAAAAAAATGGTAGCTGCACATTTTTTTACCTGCAAGGTGAACTTATCCTTTAAAGTAGAATTAAACCATAAAAGTAAAAATTGCTGACAGGTAGGATTTTTATGACAGAAGAGACCCTATTGGGCACTGCTGTCATAAACCCTTCTACCCGCTAGTCACCATTTGTGTAAACTGAGCTGAGCATGTGCAGCTCAGCCCATGTTTATATTGTGATGATGTGACTTACGAGCGTGTACACAGGAGTGACAGCATCGTGGCCCGCCCAATCAAGTGGACAAAAAGGCTGAACCTGCAATGAAAGAGAAAGCTCCTGTAACAGACTGGAGTGCTGACACTGCAGTATATCTGTCATAATGTGCTAACATACTGTGCACACTAGGCCTCCTTCACATGGCCAGGTAGTTCCAGCTTGCTGGATTCCTGCAGCAAGAATAGTTGGATTCTTGCTGTTGGAATGATTGGGTTATGCGATCAGCCAATTTAAACAAATGGCGGGCTGACAGCAGCTGTTTGCATGTGGCCGCATAAAGAGCGGTTAGCTGTGGTTAGGAACAGATATCTGAGCCTGTATGCAGTCCGGTCATTCCTGAAATGCAGCTACCCAGATGTGTGAAAGAGGCCTTATGGCTAAAAGCTCCTGGGGCCCATTTTGTCCATTTTTATTGGCAGAGGTTTAATTCTGTCTTGGGACTGCCACTTATGGTCTTTACTATAAGGGTGACAACAATGGAGAGAAATTAGGAGACAGGGACAGAGTGCTGTCACTCTATAACAAGAAGTGCCAGAATAAGGACCTCTATAGCCAGATTACTCTGTATTATAATTAAAGAAAGCTGTGAATTGAAAATCTAAACTATAATTACCGTATATACTCGAGTATAAGCCAACCCGAATATAAGCCGAGGCACCTAATTTTACCACAAAAAACTGGAAAAACGTATTGACTCGAGTATAAGCCTAGGGTGAGAAATGCGCAGCTACTGTAAGTGGAAAAGAGGGACAATAATGCCCATTTGCAGCCTCACTGTGCCCATTTGCATGCCTCACTGTGCCCATTTGCATGCCTCACTGTGCCCATTTGCAGCCATAGGTCTCCCAAACTTCAAACTCGGTAGCTAAGGGTTCCTAGATGCCCCCTAGCTGCAGCCAAAATTAAATTTGGGGTCTCTGGACCCAAAGGGTCCCGAAATGACATTGCTGCAGATGGACACAGTTGACCGATTTGGGGCCCCGTATCTCGTGCTAAGAACCCCGAATTCGGTGTGCAAACCCAGTGGAATTAGCACTATAACATATCCAAAGCTGGGGTTCCTATCACCAAGTGGCCCGAGATAAGGGGCCCCAAAATCAGTTCAGAAAATGTCAAGCACTTTTCTGCAGCAGAGAATAAAATTTTCCGAACCAATTTTGGGGCCCCATATATCAGGGCCACTTGGTGTTAGGAACCCCAGCTTTGGATATGTTATAGTGCTAGTTCCACTAGGTTTGGGGTTCCTAGCACCAAGTAGTCCTGAGATACGGGAAAATGGGAAAATGTGCTGAAAAACTCGGCTTATATTCGAGTATATACGGTACATCAATATGTAAAAAATCATGGGATTTTTGGGACTGGGTTTACATCTTCTTTAATAGCTGGCTCTTCTTCAACAGACCAACATACAGAGGAACCAGGGGCATACGAGGGAGCGAGAGGAGACAAGCAGACAGAGATGAAGAAAGCTATTTTTTTTTACAGACATTATTTTTACTGACTTCGCAGACAGCCTTAGTTTCCTTCTACTTTACAGGCTGTCTGTGAAAATTACAAACAGTTGGCATCCCTGGTTAAAGCTCAATGCCCTGGGCTATTTACGTAGTTTGTGCATTGCATCAGTTTACATCCTAACATCTTTCTTACTCTTCATGATATCCAAGTAAATTGTTGCATTTTTATAAGTACATGTACTGTAAAAACTATGTTATTGGAGCACCTGTTCATAGTTTTTACAATGTACAAATAACATTTTTTCACCAACATTACATTTATTTTATATTATTGTCAATTCTATGTAGTGCATGACAATAATACCTTTAGGGCCCATTTAGATGTATGAGTGTGGGTAGAGATAGTTTTTTGTAGAGTTACGCATCAATGTGCGTTTCCTTTGTGTGTTCACATGTATTCTGATGTGCGTTGAAGGGTGTTTTTTAGATAAGTTTTTAAATTTAGAATTTTGAGTAGATAGGGTTAACAGTCATTGGCCAAGGCTTTTTATTACCCCTTGCCGACATATGGAACACACATTTTGCATTGCTATTTGATGCACTGCCTTTGATCTATAGCAGCCTACATACTATATTCCCCCCACTACAGGCTTCCTTTATGTAGGACTGATCTACATGAGACATGAGTTGTTTGTACAGACAGGGCACACAACTTGTGACAGTTCAGCCCATCAAAAGTAATAAATGTTTGTCAATTTAATGATCACTATGAAGATTATAAACAATGTAGGACTTAAAGGTCAATGCCACATGGATCTGCTGATTTGCTTTTGCATTCCTGAAAGCATGGCAGAGCACTGACTGGCTTCTCATACAGGTTGGGGATTCCAGAGATAAGATATCCCCGCCAGAACTCCCAAATGGATGATTCATTCTCTGTCATGTAGAATCAATTAACAATTAGGAACTTCAACTATGACTACGCTTTTGTAAAAAGGGATGTTAGTACAGGGCGAAGTAGAAAACTCCTGCTGCTGAAGTACCTGAGAAGTTTCTCCAAATGTTACCGCAATATACAGTGCATTGCAAGGCAAATCAATCAGAATGGACCCCAAAATCTCTTTGGTCCTTCATTCTTGATTTGTTCTTTTACAATGCTGACTAAAATAAAGATTATTAAAAAAAAAAAAAAAAAAAGAATGGACCCCAAAACACACATACACTAGACTGCAGCCCACTTCTGCTGCAATGCACTACAATGCAGGCTCTGTTTTCCTTCCATTGCTGTGTGTTGGCAGCCCACTATAAATTAATGGGCTGTCCTAAAGCAATAGACACTTATGCAAAAAATATCACACCTTAGAGTGCATGTGGTAACGCAAGCAACTATTATTATTATACAGGATTTATATAGCGCCAACAGTTTGCGCAGCACATGTATCGTAAAGCTTAATGGGGCCCTAAGTGTTGTAAAATCTAACCAGCTAGATTCTGCAAACTCTGACATGTTCTTTTAGGACAGCACTCCAGCCTCCTCTTGTATGATCCTGTTCGGACCATCTATGTTCTCCCTCCTTGTCAGGGAGACAGCAAGAACCCTTCAATAAGGAAAGCTGGGAATACCTGACCTCAGCATTGACATTCTCTCTTACTGGCTACAAGAGAGCTATAATAAGTGTGGTAGACTGATCAGATCCAAGTAAAATTGACCTTTAAAGGAGAAGTATAGCCAAAGCTTGTTTGGCTGTACTTCTCCTATGGGTCGCAGGACTGCATACCATTTTGCACTCCTGTGACTCGTTTTCCACAGAGAGGTGCTGAAGTCAGCTCTCTGCTGATGTCAGGGGTTTCAGTCCAGGCACCGCGTCATCGCAACAATGGAAGTCAGGATCCGCCAGGTGCCTGGACTGACGCCCTGCTCAGCCTCTCAGCGGGCCGCTGAGAGCCTGAGACGGCCGCTCCCCGCCCCTCCACACCACAGCACTCCAGTAAACGAGGAGGAGTCAGAGCAGAGAACTGCTGATTGACAGTCAGCAGCTCTCTGCTCGGGGAGCTGTGAGAGGCGCCGGGGGACAGATGCAGCATCCACCTAGGTAAGTATGAATATCGAAAAATCTCCAAACCCATTCTTCTCTTTTAACTCCTCCATTTATAGTGATCATTAAAATCATCATCATCAATATCAGTCTACAACACCTCCTACAGCTGTCTTGATGCCAATAACAGAGAACGTCAGTGATCAGATCAGGCATTTCCAGCTTTCACTATTGTAGAGTCAGTTATGCTTGGAGTGGGGAACTAAAAACTCAGGCAGCCGGGCTGTATTTCTCCCATATGTATGTATATAACCCAAATTCCCATTTTGACTGAATCAAACTTTTAATACCCAATTCAATCTGAGAAACAATCAACTTTACAATACTGTTGTGTTAGTATCGCTCTTGGAAAAAATGGAGATTGGAAAAAATAATGAAGACAGGAAGAGTCACGGAAGAGTCACGGAAGAGTCCTACATAGTGTAGTTCCTTTATTTATTCATAACCTCAAATAGAAAAGGAAAATATATTGATATTATTTAGAATCCCAATTCCCAAAAAGTTGGGACACTTTGTAAAACCTACATAAAAACAGAATGCAATGAATTGCAAAATCAACAAATCCATATTTTGTTCACAATGGAAAACAGAAAACATATCAAATATTTAAACTAGGAAAATGTACCATTTTAAGAAAAAAGTAAGGTAATTTTGAAAGTGATGGTAGCAACACAACTCAAAAAAGTTGGGACAGGGCCTTATTTACCAGGGTGTAGCATCCCTTTTACTTTTAACAATACTCTGTAAAGGTTTAGGAACTGAAGGGACCAGTTACTGGAGTTTTGGGAGAGGAATGTTGCCCCATTCTTCCCTGATATAGGGTTCTAACTGCTCAACAGTCCTAGGTCTTCTTTGTCGTACTTCTTGTTTCAAGATGGGAAAAATATTTTCAACTGGTGAAATGTAGGAACTGCAGACAGACCAGTATAAAAAAAAAATGATTCTGTTCCCTGCATGTTATACAGCACAGTGCTTGTGCTGTGTAACTTGGCCTCTTCTATTACCTAAAAAACCTGGCTGATCCTGCCTAGCTATACCCTCCCCCCTGTAAACGGACCACAGTTTATCATGGCTGCTGTGCCCTGACGCCATGGTCAGTTTACGGGCCTCTGTCATCCGCAGCCCTGCTCTGTCTTACTCTCCCGCCCCCTCCATGCCTGTCTGCTCGTGTCAGTACCTGCCCCTCCCCTCCTGCTGCTCTCATAACTACTATACAATCCTCCCATTCCCTCTGTAACATAACGATATGTGTCCCTGTGCCTGTGTTATAGAAAAAATAAGCTGAACTGTACCTATATCAGAGCAGCTCCTGGTGCTGACGTGACTCTTTGGCTCTCTCCTCTCTTCCCCTCCTCCCTGGCTGACGTCAGCAGGAGTGCTCGGCCCGCCCGCTGGAGCTGTCAGTCAGGCAGAGGAGAGAGCCGAGGGGTCATGTGAGCGACGGGAGCCGCTCAGATATGGGTACAGATTGGCATATTTTTTATATAACACAGGCATAGGGACACACATTGTTATGTTACAGAGGGGATGGGAGGTTTTTATAGTAGTGGCTTAACAACCACTTTAAGCACTTGGATTCTTCTACTATGAAGCCATGTTGTTGTCATAGATGCAATATGCAGTTTAGCATTGTTCTGCTGTAGTATGCAAGGCCTTTTCTGAAAAAGATGTTGTCTGGATGGGACCCTATATGTCTCTAAAACCTGGATATATCTTTCAGCATTGATGGTGCTTTTCCAGATGTGCAAACTGCCCATTCCATTAAGCACTAATGGACCCCCATACCATCAGTGATGTAGGCTTTTGAACTGAGCCAAATAGTCCCTCTCCTCTTTAGTCCGGAGGATGCGGCGCCCATGTTGGCAAAAAAGATTGTCAAATTTCAATTCATATACCACAGAACAGTTTTCCAATTTGCAACAGACCATTTTAAATGAGCTTTGGCCCAGAGAAGACAACCGCGTTTCTGGATCATGTTCAGATGTGGCTTCTTCTTTGCATGATAGAGCTTTAACTTGCATTTCTGGATGGCAAGGTGAACTGTGTTCACAGACAGTGATTTTTGGAAGCTTTTCTGAGCCTATGCAGTCATGTCCATCAGAGAATCATGCCTGTTTTTAATGCAGTACCGTCTAAGGGCTCGAAGATCACGCAAATCCGATATTGCGTTTCAGCCTTGTCCTTTGCGCACAGAGATTTCTCCAGATTTTAAGAATCTTTTGATGATATTATGTACTGTAGATGATGATATATTTAAAGTCTTTGCAATATTATATTGAGGAACATTTTTCTGAAATTGTTCGACAAATTTTAAATGCTGCTTTTCACAGATTAGTGAACCTCTACCAACCTTTACTTCTGAAACACTCTGACACTCTAAAATGCTCTTTTTATACCCAGTCATGTTACTGATGTGTTGCCAATAAACCTAATTAGTTGCAAAATATTCTTCCAGCTCCTCCTTGTTAGTACCACTTACTTTGCCAGCGTTTTGTTGCCCTGTCCCAACTTTTTTGAGACGTGTTTTTTATTAAAATTGTACATTTTATAATTTTAAACATTTGATATGTTTTATATTTTCAATTGTTAATAAAATATGGGTTTATGAAATGTGAAAATCATTGCATTTTGTTTTTATATAGATTTTACACAGCATCCCAACTTTTTGGGAATTTGGGTTGTATATCTGAGTAAGTTGCACTAATCAACCAAAATGGTACACAACCTGTCATTATGAATTTGGAGAATATCTCTATCTCCATGTAGAGATATCTTTCAGTGGATGGTTGCACTCAGTGCATAGAAAGGACCAGACCTTGGGAAGTCAGGAATAGTTGGTAGGATAAGAGATGTGCTCGAATAGATCTTGAAATGCCTGTGTTGCAGAGCTGCCTGGCATGTGGGGATTATGCATATGGAATAGACAATAGTGTCAACAACTATATTAGGGTTATAGTTACATTAAACACCATATAACACGTCTCAACTTCTCCAGAACAGGTGTGTCATACACAGTTCAGGGCTTAGAATAAACTCTTATTTAACTTTACAGTATAATTTATTATCTGTCTTCATCCCTTGCTGGTAGAGGCTGATAAAACATCAGTTGTGCTCCTGTGGAGTGTTTAAATTGTGCTCAGTGCCAGGAGGAATCTAAACGTACATCACACATACTGTGTATAGGGAAAGCCCTCTATGACTATTGGAATCATAGCTCTCACTGTAATCTATGGAAGTCTCAGTGAGGCCATTCAGTGAACTCAAAGCTGATATTTCAGGTTATGATTTATGCCAGTTGACTGAATCACCCCTCCAGCTTCTTACATATCCTAGGAATGCCAGCAGCTATGTCCCCAGGTCTGCCCACCTGACATTGCTAGGGGAGGGGGTCCTCACCCTCTCTTTTCTACGTAGGGTCCTCCCAACCCTCTTGAACCTCTCTTTTTTATGTAGGGTCCTCACAACCCTCTTGTTTTGAACTTTATTGTTGCTGTTTTGCCTCCATTTATGTTGTAAAGCGCTGGGCAAACTGTTGGCGCTAAGTAAATCCTGTATAATAATAACAATGTGACAGCACAAAGAATGATGACCTCCCACCGCTGCAGCAGTGGGAAGATATGTGATATCAGTTTGTGATTTGGTTCATTAATTTACAACTACTACTGAATTCTGGATGAACTCAAATTTTAAAATCTCACGCAATCAATACCAAGCCAATCAAGTCAAGCCAACCAGAGCAATCTGGATGGGCTCAATCTTTAAATTTTAGTCAATTATGTTGACAAGTAATTTCATAAGAAAAAGTGCATTAATCAGTATCAACCAATTAGAGTTCATTAATTGGTAAAATAAATTGTTTTATGGCTTTGGATTACTCCATATTACACTGCCTTACTCAATAAACTCTTTGATGATAAACAGGGGTTAAAACATAACTCAATCAGAGTTTTTTTCTGAAACAAACATAAAACATGCACAGAAATATAATATTTTGCTTCATTTGTATTGAAAAAAAAAGAACAACATATTCATATATTGTATATGCTTTAAGCTGAGCAATTTATGCCATTCCTTTCTTCCCAATTAACTATTTTTAGTTTAGTTTGAAAAGTGTTTGCTAGCGATCATTAAAGTAGAGAAAGCTATTTGATAGAGCATTTTTACAAAATTAGGAAACTGCCATTTCTTTGTTTGGCAATTGTATACCTAGTTACAAATACAGCCCATTAAGTCATGCCAGATTCTTCCTCTCAATATACTATAAAATTACTATTTTTTTCAGAATATATCCTAAGAATAAAACTTTCAAGACACTTCCCTATGTTTATTTGCTAATGCAGAGATCATTCACCGTGTTCATATTTTGAAACACATTCATTTATACCTGGTACTGGTAAGCCCTGCTATGTATGAAATACAACACAGAATATCCCTAAAAAGTCAGTTATATCTGTTAGGTAACTGCACCACTGGATTTATGCTCATCAGACATGTACTTCAAGGCCATGCAACATCCAAAGGTAGCTTAAAGGACCATCAAAAGACTCTGCAACCCTAATAAAGCTCGAAGGTAGTTGGGGATCACTTATGTATCCAATTTTAAACATAAATTAAAATGTCCATAGTATCATAGCAAATCCTATATTAAATCATCTTCAAAAGCTAGGTCTACCTGATACATATTTAGGTTTTAAATTTTTCTTGGCAAGGTCTAACCAAATGTTAGAGATTATGACCACCATAAATCCATGTTCAAGCTAAATGCCCCTACCCATGCAAAATGAAATAACGGTGTCATGCCCCTTTAATGGATTCTGCATAATGTAGACTAAACAAATTACTGGGGAAGTTGAATGTGAGAGTATGACATCCTCATTATGGGCCTTGTTGGAAAGGAAAAGACACAATCAATATGATAGAATCTAATTACTGGGGTCTATAAGGGTTAATAATACTGGGGTCTATACTGGGGATATAAGAAGTAAGTAATTCAACCCAACTGGTATCCACCAAATCTGAAACAATATTGAGGTGGAATTGGGCTTATACAATTTCCAATATCAGCAAGATAGTTTTCCACTAGTAAAGGGATACCTCCCGCCATCAAAGAGACAACAAATCAATCAATTCCCTTAGGTTCTATTTACTCACTTGTCTGTGTGTGTGTGCACATAACTCAACTATTCTTGGTACCGTACTGTCTTCAGTAAAGTGGAGCATTATCAGGGGAATATGGTTGCGTTCTAAATATGACCCCCTGATCTCTCATTTACAAGATCTGAAAGATACATACATCTGTTCCATCGTCTCTAGTAGAGACACCACAGTCTGAACTCTTTCAGCGGCAGTGTCTAATGCTATCCATACATTATACAATTTTCCTTTAGATTTACCAAAACCATATATGAGGTCAAACCTAAACACTTTCAAGTTGTATGCAATCAGACGGGCCCTTGCTCTACATAGTTGAAGGTAAATTTAAAGGAAATTAAATAAAAAAATTGTACAATGTATAGCCAACTTTAGGTAAAGGGTTTTATGAACACTATAAAACAGCCTTTTTTCAGCAAGGGTTCCTCCAGAGTTTATTAGGAATTCCTTGAGCAATGATCAATTTTTGTCTTTCAGAGAAGCTACCATGCACACCAATGATCTTTTCAAATATCTTTATGGGGCCATTTTCCCCCTGGCCACCAACATAGGGAGCATTCTCCCCATAGACCTCCACTGTACTAGGACCTTTTATTGACCACAAGTGTCAATGTTCTTGTTTATTTTTCCACTGACAAAGTTAGGGTGCTCTACAATTTTCACTTTCTGAAATTCTTTGTTGGCCATCAGTATTATTTGTTTCATATCATTATTATTACTAATGAGAATATTGTTGTATAGAGCAGACTTGTGTATCAAATAAGTTAAGTACACCACATTCCTTATTCTTTTATTCATTCTTAGATCTACAACTTACTGTTCACACTAATGTACTGTGAGCTGTAGATGTCTTATTTAGAAGCAGGGGTACCCTGATACCTGAAAGTTATTTCAAGGGTTCTTTCATATTACAACAGTTGAAAAAGACTGCTATAAAGTGTCATGTATTATGTATAATGGAAAACAGCTGCTCCACCCTTATGGTAAACAAGGGCAATTACACAAGTACATATTTCTTTGGTTTTCAGGGACAATCTGTTGCACCAAGCTAATCAACGAAGGATAATGTACTTGGGGAGCACATTCTTTTGTCCAATTATACCATGTTACTGAAGTGGATTATAATACAAATGTTAGCAATTTAAATACTGCTTTTTGAAAATACCAATTTTAAAATCCAAAGTAGCATATACAATTGAAGGATTGCAACATGCCAAACAACAAAGACTTTATATTTTTTTTCTTTAATTTTAAGTTGACCAAAGTTAATACAACTCTGGATTTTTGGAATAAATTGAAAAATCTTGTAAATCCGAGACCATTAGAATCTGTTTTCCACATAACAAAATGAGAGAAGTTTAATAAAAAGTAGAAAAATTAATCTGGGAGTGCACTAATAAAGTATTAAAAATGAGTTTTGTGAGTTAAATGGAAAATATTTTATTTTCGTTGCAGATAATACTCAGCTTTAAAAGTGTTTCCTTCTCTTTGTTGAAGAGATTAAACATTTTAATCAGAGTGAAATACCAAGAGCACTGTAATAAATGAATTACATAAAAATATGCCCGACATCCTGGAATATGGCACATTGCATCTGTTCTTCGAACATTTAGGCAGATGTGATGTGCTCTGGACTCGCTGCCTAATTCTCATGTGATGACATAACATTAGTGATAAAGCCCCAGTCTTCCCTTCATTACATGGTTCACACCTGAAGATCATAGCAAGGGAAGACAGTGCAAGCAGATAAATTCCAATTACTGGTAATTATAAGCAGACCCATGTGAAATTTTAGAGAAAAAACACTCTCCACATGTTTAACTACTAACTCAAGACAAAGTTTTGGGGATTTTGCTCTATTTTCCTTATTTTTTTTATCCAGCTGTGGTGAAATTCTAATGAGCGTAAGGAACGTATCAGAATGGAAATCTAGGAGCTGCCACTGCTGAATTGTTTATGAAGGTGCATGTCCCTGGACCACCATCCTTGTCTTTGATTCACTACTCAGTTACAGACACAAAATGAGCAAGTAAAATTTCAGGTTCTGTCACCTTATACAGTATGCACGTGATTGGTTCAGGTCAGTGATTCGCCAGGTAAGGAAAGAAGGAAAAAATCTGGCAGTCTGGGAACTTGAACCCTCAAAAACAAGTCAGCTCTCACATTTTTTGCCTGACAAGTTCCTTTTAGCTGGCATGCAAGGGGAAATAGCTTACAGGGTAAAAGGAACTGGTGATGGAAATTTTTTTTATATATATTTAAATCTCAGATAGCACTAAGGTATTAGAAAGTGTCCAAAATAAGAACTGTCAATAGTCCCTCTCTGCAGAGCAAGTCTGAATTTAATTGGCTCCTGAACTCTAAACATCACAAACAGTTCTACTTCTATAAAAGACAAAATTAGTGCAATAACACTACTACTATTACTACTACTACTACCAATAATGTACGTAAATATCCATTCGGTCGTATCCAACTCTCTGCACTTCTATTAGCCAGTTTTCCCGACACCATATCTGATGCGCTTGAAATTTGTTTTACATAGAATTTTCTTGGCAATTTTTTATTAGGTAGGACACCAGGTCTTTCCTCAACCCTTCCCAATTGCTTGACTTGAGATCTGCATGCAGAAAGTGACAACACATGTGCATAGCCAAGGGGTGAACACTTTTTCTTACCGGATTCTGGAGTCAGTCTATCCAATCCAGGAGCCAGGAGAATTTTGTTTGGAGCCAGCTCCATTAACAACAACTAGAGAAAACCTTAAAAGTTGAGCTCCAGCTGTAATTTTTAAGAAGCATTGGTTACCTGGCTCCTGGGATTTGTCCAGCCCTGCCAATATATACAATTACAAATGAACCTGCCAGCATGTGTTTGGAATGTGGGAGGAAACAGCAGTACCTGAAGGAAACCCATGCAAACTCCACGCAGGTAATGTCCTGGATGAGATTGAAACCAAGGACCCCAGAGTTGAAAGGTATAAGTGCTAACCACTAAGCCCCTGTGCTGCCTAATGTACTGTATCAGAGTGCTCATCTCAGTTGACATTAGGAAATTAGCTAATAAAAGTGTAATGCTCACAGATACCAGGAAAGTTCTGAGAAAAAGAGTAGAAATAAATATAGAAAGCAGAACAGAGATTAGAAGGTGAAAGTGAAATCTGCCAGAAAGAGGCGAAAAAAGAGACAGCAACTGAGAGAGAGAAGAGTTGGAGTAATGCTCACCATACACATACCATAAACTACAGATCAATCATAGAGGCGATTGTTAATAAAATGATAATTTCAGTGGAAATCCAAATGTGATTGGATACGACTCTTTAACAAAGGTGAAATTGATTTGGCAAAATTTAGTGGAATTTGTCTACCATGGCTGATCATGTGTTCACTGAATTTAAGGCTATGGATTACTTCAAGATTACTTTAACTAAAACAACTGTTTCCCATAGGCTTAATCTACACGGGACGTTTTAGCACCTCTCCTGAACGATTTAACTTGACAGATAGTAACCAACGTTTATAAACGTCTGTTTTTACTTCCGCTACCATCAATTGCATCTCTGTATGCTACTTATCAATTGCACCTATATTGTTAATTATTGAAATTCAATAAACAAAATTGACAAGAAAAACGTCTGTTTACCAGCAGCAGTGTACACGAAGCCTAACAGAAATAAAAAAAAAGAAATGATCTATTTATAAAGTGATGAATGTGACTTTCACCAAACATTCTCTGGTGAGCAATTGATCACTGTAATTTAAAACATATGGATCTGGAAGATTCTCCACCAGAGTATGTTTGGTGAAAGTCACACATACTACTTTATCAATAGAGCCACAATGAATTGTTACTGAGATGCAAGAATAAGGATACAGTGATCCCTCATAATGATGTTCTAATCACATTCTTGATTTTACTATCACAAGCACAGGGCTACAGTATCACATTTGAATAACACAGATAATAAGAATAATATTATAATATTATAGCTAATAATATTAATAAATAGTATAACCAATAATAATAGTCCCTTGAGTTCTCTCTTTTCCACAAACAGCAGAGAGAGAGATTGATGATATATTTATAAAAAATACAATGAATGTGACTTTCACCAAACATTCTCTAGTGAAGGATCAATCACTGTCACACATGGATCTGAAATATTCTCCGGCAGAGAATGTTTGGTGAAAGTCACATTCACAGCTTTATAAATTGACCCCTAAGAAACACAGGAATGAATTGTTAAGGATATAGAGATCCCTCTATGTTTATGTTCTGATCACACTTTCTATTTACTAACAAATACACAACTAGAATTACACTTTATAATAACAGAGCCAATAAAAATATATCTAATAATATTATAGCTAATAATAATAATAACGATACATATTGTAGCCAAATAATAGTCCCTGGAGTTGCAGTTTGTTATGTTATAAAACACAAAAGTCATGTTCCTTACACAATGCTCCAGCTGCAGGACATGATAAAGTTGGGAAATAATTGATAAAGTCCATTGAGCTCAGATGATCAGAGAGTTCCCTGACATAGCAGAGCTAATAGCTGCTCCCAGACACTGTGGAGAGTTACACATTAATACATCTATTTATGTATATAGTACAATAAAAGAAGACAGAGGAGATCAGAGCACAGAGATGTCAGGGGTGACAGAGGAGATCACTTACCTGTGTTGTCTGACAGCATGCAATGACTGCAGGTAGAAAAGTCTTTCTTCTTCAATGGGATTCCCTCCTCACACCTGTCTGCTGAGCTCTCAGAGGCTCAGTGCACGACTCAGCATCCTACACAGCTTTTGTACACCGAACCCCCCTCACATGGTCTGATCTGTAGATAAATCTACTGCCAAGGGGCTCTTTAAGACATCTTTGCGTCACTTTCAGCCAAGTAAACTTGTGTGTGCTTCGGAGTTACAGCACTCAGCCTGCGCCCTCTAGAGGCGGCCGAGCGCATCACACAGGACAGATGCACAGAAGTAATGAGCACATAGGAAGACCTCCAGAAGGGAGCCTGACACCAGGGACAGGAAATTGTCTTCTACCCCATCCCATCCCCAACCCCATCCCATCCATCCCTATCCCTACCCCATCCCATCCCCAACCCCATCCCATCTATCCCTACCCCATCCCATCCCCAAACCCATCCCTATCCCATCTATTCTTATCTCCATCCCCACCCCATCCATCCTTATCCCATCCATCCCCATCCGTATCCCCATCCCTATCCCATCCTATCCATCCCCATCCATCAGCCAGTATCCCTTCTACGTGACATATTACTAGTGTGAGATAAGGGAGGAGATACTGACGTTGTGGATGCTTACTATATATTCTTTTACACTAATGTATACATGTGTATATACAGAGATTATACTATCCATACAGAGTATAGTAGGGGGCACCTTCTGAATCACATTTAGTTTAAACAAATCTATATATTTATCAATACATCTATCTATCCATTCAGTATCTATTTATCTATCTATTTATTTTCTATCTTTTATTTATTATCTATCTTTTTATTTTTCTATCTATCATCGAATGCTCTATAATTCTGTTATCTTTCTTTCTTTCTTTCTTTCTTTCTTTCTTTCTTTCTTTCTTTCTTTCTTTCTTTCTTTCTTTCTTTCTTTCTTTCTTTCATCTATCTATCTATCTATCTATCTATCTATCTATCTATCTATCTATCTATCTATCTATCTTTTCATTTTCTGTCTTTCTGCTATCTATCTATCTATCTATCTATCTATCTATCTATCTATCTATCTATCTATCTATCTATCTTTTCATTTTCTATCTTTCTGCTATCTATCTATCTATCTATCTATCTATCTATCTATCTATCTATCTATCTATCTATCTATCTATCTATCTTTTCATTTTATATTTATCTGCTATCTATCTATCTATCTATCTATCTATCTATCTATCTATCTATCTATCTATCTATCTATCTATCTATCTATCTATCTATCTATCTATCTATCTATCTATCTATCTATCTCTGTTCTTTCTTTCTTTCTTTCTTTCTTTCTTTCTTTCTTTCTTTCTTTCTTTCTTTCTTTCTTTCTTTCTTTTTCTCTTTCTTTCTTTCTTTCTTTCTTTCTTTCTTTCTTTCTTTCTTTCTTTCTTTCTTTCTTTCTTTCTTTCTTTCTTTCTTTCCTTCTTTCTTTTTCTATCGTTCTTCTATCTAACTATCTATCTATCTATCTATCTATCTATCTATCTATCTATCTATCTATCTATCTATCTATCTATCTATCTATCTATCTATCCATTTTATATTTATCTGCTATCTATCTATCTATCTATCTATCTATCTATCTATCTATCTATCTATCTATCTATCTATCTATTTTTTCATTTTATATTTATCTGCTATCTATCTATCTATCTATCTATCTATCTATCTATCTATCTATCTATCTATCTATCTATCTATCTATCTATCTATCTATCTAACACTGTTCTTTCTTTCTTTTTCTTTCTTTCTTTCTTTCTTTCTTTCTTTCTTTCTTTCTTTCTTTCTTTCTTTCTTTCTTTCTTTCTTTCTTTCTTTCTTTTTCTATTGTTCTTCTATCTATCTATCTATCTATCTATCTATCTATCTATCTATCTATCTATCTATCTATCTATCTATCTATCTATCTATCTATCTATCTATCTATTTATTTATCTATCTTTTCATTTTATATTTATCTGCTATCTATCTATCTATCTATCTATCTATCTATCTATCTATCTATCTATCTATCTATCTATCTATCTATCTATCTATCTATCTATCTATTTTTTCATGTTATATTTATCTGCTATCTATCTATCTATCTATCTATCTATCTATCTATCTATCTATCTATCTATCTATCTATCTATCTATCTATCTATCTATCTATCTATCTAACACTGTTCTTTCTTTCTTTCTTTCTTTCTTTCTTTCTTTCTTTCTTTCTTTCTTTCTTTCTTTCTTTCTTTCTTTCTTTCTTTTTCTATCGTTCTGCTATCTATCTATCTATCTATCTATCTATCTATCTATCTATCTATCTATCTATCTATCTATCTATCTATCTATCTATCTATTTTTTCATTTTATATTTATCTGCTATCTATCTATCTATCTATCTATCTATCTATCTATCTATCTATCTATCTATCTATCTATCTATCTATCTATCTATCTATCTATCTATCTATCTATTTTTTCATGTTATATTTATCTGCTATCTATCTATCTATCTATCTATCTATCTATCTATCTATCTATCTATCTATCTATCTATCTATTTTTTCATTTTCTATCTATCTATCTATCTATCTATCTATCTATCTATCTATCTATCTATCTATCTATTTTTTCATTTTCTATCTATCTATCTATCTATCTATCTATCTATCTATCTATCTATCTATCTATCTATCTATCTATCTATCTATCTATCTATCTATCTATCTATCTATCACTGTTCTTTCTTTCTTTCTTTCTTTCTTTCTTTCTTTCTTTCTTTCTTTCTTTCTTTCTTTCTTTCTTTCTTTCTTTCTTTTTCTATCGTTCTGCTATCTATCTATCTATCTATCTATCTATCTATCTATCTATCTATCTATCTATCTATCTATCTATCTATCTATCTATCTATCTATCTATCTCTGTTCGTTATTTCTTTCTTTCTTTCTTTCTTTCTTTCTTTCTTTCTTTCTTTCTTTCTTTCTTTCTTTCTTTCTTTCTTTCTTTCTTTCTTTCTTTCTTTCTTTCTATCTATCACTGTGAAGAGGCGGCACTGTCGTTTCAGTTGGTGACTGACATATATTGAGAAGAGTGGCATCCATGGTCCTGGTTGTTTGGTAATAGATATAAAAAAGAATATTAGAGAATAATATTTGGAGAAAAATAGGAATTTAACCTCTTCATGACCAGGGACAAAACAAACCTTAACACCCAGGCCCAATTTTGCAACTTTGACATTTGTTAGTATAACTGTATATAGCTCCTGATTTTTAAATTTTAATATTGATAGAAAGCTGGCCCAAAATAGTGTTTTGGTTTTTTTTTTGTTTGTTTGGTTTTTTTTGCAATTTAGCTGTATATTTATATGCCATTAACATGTGCCACCAATAAAATAAATTCTCCTACTCCAGACAATCATGGCGATAACCCATGTATGTGCGATTTGTTCTTTTTGCCCGTAGTAGGGCCAAGAAACAATATAATAATAAAAAAAGGGCGCACTAATCATAGTGTACCCTTCTCTACACTGACACCATCAGCCTTGTGTGTCCCGCAGTGAATACAGGCTTCCCTGCTGCCTCCTCGTTCCAACACGCATGAGAACGCTTTACAGCTGCTGGACGGCTCTACACTGCTCTCTACCACCGTGCTGAGGATGGACACATGCCACAGATGAGGACTCCTGATTTTATCATGTCTTTTAACACTCAACAATCTTGTAAGTGCTTTTAACCCTTTGTGCACTCTATTAAATTTTACATACTGCACTTAGAGGCGCCTTTCTTTTCCTTTTTTATATCTTCAGAGTTGCTTCTCCTCTAACCAAAGTGCTGCCAGAAGTGCCATCTCATCACTATCATCCCTCTGACCAGCTACCCACCTCCACCAGAGCGCCCTTATCACCTCTCTGTTTTATACCTAAACACTATGCACTTTATCATAACCAAAACCCAATGGGTACCACCTTTCAGATCATAGATACATTTGTACCTCATTGGAGGGGAGAATCCAATATAAGAGGGGTGTCCAGACTTGAAACGTTCTGGATACACCAAATAAAATGTTATACGCCTCATGGCCTAAATATCGAGTGGGACATCAATGCGTTCATAAACCAATCCTAGATGTTCGTTTTGAGTCCCCCTCATTAGATAGTTAGTTGATTCCATCTATATAGAGAGAGTATCCCATGGATATAGGATGGTAATCCAATTGAGGTACCTCGTTGGATATTATTGTATCAAGGTTCCCCCTTACATTGCATTTGTTAGATATTTGGTGATATCTTTGGACTTTTAGAGATGTTGCCATATTTCAACATTTGTCCCACTTCTGCTTTAGAGATATACAGCGAGCTGAGCTGCTGGTTGTATATTAACCGGTTCCCGACCGGCGCACGCCAATGTACGTTGGCAGAATGGCACAGCTGGGCAAATGGGCGTACCTTTACGTCCATTTGAATTCCCCGCCGTGCCATTGCGTGCGCGCGCCGGCCGGGAGCTCCTCAGGTCGGGTCGCGGGTCCCGCAGACTCGATCGCCGCAGGGATAACAGCGATCGCCTCACGGAGAGGACGAATGGGGAGATGCTGATGTAAACAGCATCTCCCCGTTCTGCCTAGTGACAAGTGACACTCGATCTCTGCTCCCTGTCATTGGGAGCAGAGATCAGTGACGTCACACACCAGCCCATCCCCCTGACAGTTAGAAATCACTCCCCTAGGACACACTTAACCCCTCCCCGCCCCCTAGTGGTTAACCCCTTCACTGCCAGTGTCATTTACACAGTAATCAATGCATTTTTAATCGCACTGATCGCTGTATAAATGACAATGGTCCCAAAAATGTGTGAAAAATGTCCGACATGTCCACCATAACGTCGCAGTCACAATAAAAATCTAGTAAAAAAAAAAAAAATTTAATAAAAATGCTATAAAACTATCCCCTATTAATAAACGCTATAACTTTTGCGCAAACCAATCAATCAACGCTTATTGTGATTTTTTTTTACCAAAAATATGTAGAAGAATACGATCAGCCTAAACTGAGGAGAAAAAATGTTTTTTTATATATTTTTGGGGGATATTTATTATAGCAAAATGTAAAAAATAATGCGTTTTTTTCAAAATTGTCGCTCTTATATTGTTTATAGTGCAAAAAATAAAAATCGCAGAGGCGATCAAATACCACCAAAAGAAAGCTCTATTTGTGGGAAAAAAAGGACGTCAATTTTGTTTGGGAGCCACGTCGCACGCCTGCGCAATTGTCAGTTAAAGCAACGCAGTGCCGAATCGCAAAAAACGCTCTGGTCAGAAAGGGGGTAAAATCTTCCGGGGCTGAAGCGGTCAATAGATATGTTTCTGTCTTCCATCATTTTTATTTTCATTTTATTTTATTTTATAATCTTTGTCAAACAGAGTTTGTGGTATGTACCGTCCTCTTCCAGAACACTACTGTTTTTTGACCTGGGGGGCTACGGTGTATATGTCCTATACTGTAGATTTTTCCTTGTTTTTTGCTCATTTATTTATTTATTTTTTCTGATTAATATATCGAGATATTCATATATCCAGTATCATAGATTCTACTTATATCTGCAAAGAGTCAGTTGGACAGATATATATATATATTTTTTTTTTAATCAATACTGTGTTCCCCACATTGTAATATATGTGGTTTGATCTATAAGATTTTTAACAATTCATAAGTTTTAGAATTTTTCACCTCTTCTATGAGGGATATGTATCTATATTATTGATATATGTAACCACTGGGGAATGAGTGTGATATGACAGCCAATTTTCTCTTACTATTATTATTAATTTTGGCCACATTCTTTCAGTAAATGATTGGGATTATACAATTTAAATTGTTTAACCATTCCACCGTTTCAGCCCCATTTTAATTATGTGGAACGCATTTGCATTCCAAATCAAGCCATAATCTCTTCCTGGTTTCGTACCCCAATGATTTGTTCCTTCTGTAGTGCCTGTCGCGACGTCACGCTGACGCAAGATGACGCGGGTGTCACATGATTTAGATCACGGACAAACACTGGGGAAGGATATGAGTGGAGAATGGGATAGAGGCTTGGTTTCCCAGTCTTTTAAATGTAGATCGCGTCATCGCGCCGACATGTGATGACGCGGTAGTCACGTGACTTTTACCTTTGATAAACATTGGGTAGATGGGAGAACCAAATAGAGGCTTGGTTCTCTAGTCTCTCCTCCTTGGGTGATTGGTCTAGAATCAGTCACATGACTCAATAGTCAGTCACATGATGCGGAAACCCGGAAGTCACGCCGCACAGGTGTCCCCAATGCAGTTTTAAGTATTTGTATATAAAAGCGCAGGGGATGGCAGGCTAGCTTTACCCCAGTTGAAGTCTTGGTAGACGAAACGGGTCAGGTGTGTGGCGCTACCACAGCCACCATATTTTACTGCGCTAGATTCTTGTTCATATGAACCGAACCTTTAAGCTTGAATTTTTTATTAGAATTTTTATCAATAAAATTTCCTTTTTTTACTTGGATTTACACCATGTGGAAGCTTTTTTCTTTTCTTCTTCCTTGTTCATATATGGAGGATGCCAAGTGAGCGATATCCGGTAGAAGATTCCAGCTGACAACCGAATACGTTCCCTCATCCAGGAGGAGCAGGTCCTATCTAGGAGTGTTTAAAGTCGTGAAGCTTTTCCCGGCTCTCCTTCCAGGATTGAAGACATCTTTAACTCTACCGTCCAGATGGTAAAAGCTTATATGACTCACCGCCAACGGCCAGTGAGTCCACCGCTTCTGGTAAGGGCACTTTATTTACATCCCCTTCAGTTGAATGTAAGAAGATTTATCCTTGATCTTAACATGCACGTAGCAGGGTGATATCCGAATATAAGTTCTGGGACCACTTCCACATTCGAAAGAACTGTTAAACCCCCAGAGACTTTTTTGAGTCCATTCATTTACATTTGTTACTTTCTCACTATAAAGTTTTTATGATACCTTTTGAGTAAGATTTAAGTTTATGCTTTTTTAGGACTGTCATGATGCAGTCATATTGTTTGTGTGAGACAACACTTCCTTATTGAGTATATTTCATAAATATTCACAGGTGCCTTCACATGACTCTTTTTTGATATCTATAGATCAATTGTGTTGGTCATAACCATATCTTTATATAGAGGTGATCCATATAGAGACCCCTCCAAGTCACTTTCACATTTTTAGATGTGTTTAAATATAGCGCTGCACTTTTTATTTCTCATCCCTACACACAATTTGTCTAATTGTTAGTGTTGGCCACTTTACACGATTGAGTTGGCGCAGCAGTTTCTTTTCTTTTATTTTCCTGCCTAAACACATTGACACTAACACTTGCACTGACACTTATGCCGCGTACACACGGGCGGACTTTTCGACCGGACTGGTCTGACAGACTTTCCGTCGGACTTTTGAACGAACGGACTTGCCTACACACAATCACACCAAAGTCCGACGGATTCGTACGTGATGACATACGACCAGACTAAAATAGGGAAGTTGATAGCCAGTAGCCAATAGCTTCCCTAGCGTGGGTTTTCGTTCGTCGGACTAGCATACAGACGAGCGGATTTTTCGACTGGACTCAAGTCCGTTGGACCCAGTGTTGTCAACCTACCAGATTGAAATTTACTAACAAGACACCCAAAATTTACTGGCACTGCCAAGTTCTTACTGGCATTTCCAAAAGTTACAAAATTACAGTGCAAATTTCAGTATTTAGGCTACAAATAAGTACAAAATGCAATTAGCAATATGATTTATGGTAGATACTGCAGCAAATTTCTTATTTTATTTTCAATATAGAAGGTGGCTCAGGGACAGGACTCAGGAGGGCAGGAATGGACAGGCACACACACATGAAATTGAGCAGTGTGCAGCAGCACAGATCACCAACACATCCTCTCCTGAGTCACAGTGACAGTCTATCTCCATACCAGGTGGTCTCTTCAGTCCAAACAGCACTAACATTCCCACTCCCGGTGTGCCTTGCTCCTGTCCCACAGACCTGCAAATGAGGCTCTGGCTGCTCTGCTCCCTTGCATCATGACATCACACGACATGCTCAAGCACCACCTCCACCAGATGCGCCCCCCACCGGTACCGCCCAAACACACTGTAGTAGACACTCGGATGGTCTCGGCCAGCTCTAGACCTGAGCTGCGCATGTGCAGTTCCGATCCAAGCGCCACAGCCATTTTTTTTTACTGGCAACCTTTTCCACTTACTGGCATTTACTGGCAGGAGAAAACTGCCTGTTTTTTACTGGCTGCCAGTAAAAATACTGACGGTTGGCAACACTGGTTGGACCAATTTGAAACATGTTCCACATCTAACGTCTGTCAGATTTTTGACCAAAAAAGTCCGCTGCAGGTCTGATGGGGCCCACACACGGTCAGATTGTCCTCCGGATTCGGCCCGTCGGACCAATCCGGTCGAAAAGTCCGCCCGTGTGTACACGGCATAAGGCTTACACTAGTTTGGGCCATACGTTCTGGTTGCGGGTATCACATCGTTTCCCACACCCGCAACCACCCGCAGCTGAATCTCACTGCTCTTGCGAGATGTGCAGGGCTGCCGTTAATTCTGAATGGCACCCCCCACGCATCTCAGCCCACAGCATGATCGCAGGTGCGGGTACTGCAGGGAGATTTCCCTGCGGCCACGCTTTAAAAAGATGCATGCACCTTTTTTCTGTGGTTCACGCAGCACAGCAGCCCATTCAAATGAAGGGACTGCCATGCCTGAGCAAACGCGGGTCACATGGACCACACCAGTGTAAACCGAGCCTAAATATAAAGCCATTTTTTTTCTTACCTAAAACAAACTGACACTAACACTGAGACTAACTGGCAGGGACACTGACGCTGACAATTATATTGCCACTAACTGACACTTAAGCCCTGTGCACACGATCAGAAAATCGTACAAAAAATACCGATTTCGGAGCGATTGTACGATAATCTTATCGTTAGTACAGAGCTTTCGAGAGCCAGTCAGGACAGTTTATCCGATATTGTTTGACGAACATGCACAAATTTTCTTTTCGTATGATGCCAAATTGTGCGATTTTCATTTAATCTGTACAGTTGTCACTCAAAAATGCAATACAAATACACTACAACACATGACATCACTTCCGAATTTTCATTCTGTCATACGAGAATTTTTGTGACTTTAGTAAACTCTTCAGGTTCAATTTGAGATTAGCATGCAAACAAAAACCAGACGATCATTCGTCCGATAATCTCATTGTGTGTACCAGGCATTACATTGCGACTAACTGGTATTTACACTGCCACTAACAGTAACTGACACACTGGGTTGATTTCCTAAAACTGGAGAATCTGATACAGCTCTGCATGGTAGCCAATCAGCTTCTAAATTCAGCTTGTTCAATCAAGCTTTGACAAAAAAAACTGGAATCTGATTGGTTTCTATGCACAGCTGCGCCTATACCAATATGACCTCCTACACAGAGACACAGAGCAGAACAAGGCATAGTAAGTCAACAATTTAAACAAGATTCACTACAATCTTTGACGGTTGCCCTTTAGTTCATGCTTTGGGACCCTTATTTCAGTATACATTCGCCACGGCTGTTACCATTGACAAATGTAATGCTCAGTATGTTCAGTAACATACAGTACATGTCAATGTTCCGCTGTATCACAATTTTTTTCTTTGCTTTTTCATGGTAAATCAACTGTTGAAACAGAAAGAAGATTCACTACAGGGAGACCACCGGTAATACTGATAACTAATTTGCCCCTTTTGCCCTTTTTTTTTTGGGTGGGCACAGACACTGAATGGTGCTGCCAATCCATTTTAACCAGTATTTCTCCCGTTCAGTTTACTTTTAAGCTCAGCATTCTTCATTGACTATATACAGTACTTTACAGGGAAATGTTGTTTCTCTGGCCTGGGTGTATAATGTCACATTTATTAACATTGAAGTTCACCAGACCCACCACCAGAAGTGAAGATTTGATATGTTATAGGGAAGATCTAGAATGTACAATTTGACTACCATAAATGTTACACACCTAGGTTCACACTTATGCAGGCTGGGAATGCTCGCAAAATCGCACTTGTTCCTGACCTGCAGACAAAGCCTGCTTCTCTTTAGCAAACACGGGGGTGCCATTAGCCAATGGCACCTCCATGCATGAATAAAATGCCTGCATTTTCATGCACATGAAACAGTATGGTGCCACAGCACCATGTGATTCCATAAGGCCCAATTAAAAGAAAAAACAAGTGCGAACTTAGGCTTAAAGTATAAAGGAAAAGTAAAGGCAAAAAAGCACTTTTGGGTTAATTCAATAATTGTTAGCCTTTTAATTCTTCATGGTCACTAGGGACATGGCAGGGTTGTGTCCTTTGGATACATATTTTGTATAAAACCTCTCTTCCCCATGTAAAGTGGAACTGGGGGGAGCCTTACTTACCTTTCCTCCAATGGTTCCCATCCCTTCCTGGCACTGGCACCTTTTTTTTTGTGCCGGTCTTCATTGGCTGCTCATTTCTGTCGGATAATGTGCGCATGCGCAGTTCAGTTTACATGCCATGAATCGCTGTGAGCAAGCAGGTAGGTGCATCATTGCATGTCTCTTCTGCGATAATAGTCTGCCTGCTTACCGTCTTGTTCACAGTTAGATTTCAGTTCCATTTTAACCACTTGCCTACAGGTTTTTTTTTTTAATTGTTTGCACAGGGGTCAAAATCGGCATTGTTTGCTAGAAATTACATAATCCCCCAAAATGTATATTTTCTGAAAGCAGAGTCCCTGTAGAATAAAATGGTGATAGTTGCAATTTTTTAATGTCACATGATATTTGCACAGTTATTTATGAAATACATATTTTCAGGAAAAATACACTAAAATTAATTTTATTGTGAACAGACACAATATTATACACCATTTATACACAATATAAAAAATGGGGTTGTGTCAAGTAAATAGATACCAAACATGTCAACGCACGCCCATGAAATCGCAAAAACCTATGGTACCCAAAATTCTCCATAGGCGACGCTTTAAAAGCATTTACATGTTTATCAGTTTAATAATGAATTATGACCCTGGAATGATAGGCCTCACTTCAACACTCATGAGGATACCTCACATGTGGGGTGCAATTGATGAGCATGCTCTATGCTGCAATTTTTATATAGGTGTGTACGAGCGTGAGGGGGGGAGCTTTTCATTTTTTCAATTATTTCTATTTATTTTATATAATTATTATTTTTTACACTTTTTAAAGCTTGTTTTTTTTTCTTTTTTACTCTATCGCTACACAAGGGGACTAACAAGCTTCCTATTTGATAGCATGGGTAGGTGACAGGTCCTTTATATGGAGACATTGGGGGTGTAATGTCTCCCCTGCCCTCCAATGCAGCTATTCTAGTGCAGATTGTGCTTAAATAGCTGCATCCCCGGCTACACTAGTGCAGGAATGACAGATATGACCCAGGAAGTGATGTAATACAAGTCAGTTCTGAGGTAAGTAGTCACAGGAGGGATCAGGGGATGGATGTTCCCCAAATTTCTTCTGCTGTCACTGTATGAACAGTTTCCCATGGTCCTGAGCTCCCTGGAGGAACGAGAGGGGCCAGGAACCACAGTAGGTGTTTGCCCTTTGAGAGAAAAAAAGTTATCAGATGGCTTTAGACCTGCCTGGATCACTTTTATTGGAAAGTCCTACGCTGGCTGTTAAATCCGGTACCAAGCTTACAGCTGCAACAGCAGCTATGGGCTTGATTTAACCATTTGTCTACAATGCCATTTAAATATATGTACCTTGGTAGAGAAGTGATAAGAAAGTTGGGCATATGCATGTCATGTGCCTAGGCACTTCCTATGCCTTAGGCCTTATAACTCTATATTTGCTGTGTGAGATCATCTAAGGCACTGCTGCCTATGACTGCTAGTTTTATGAGATTTAGATTGAGATTTGGGGATATCACCACTGTGCTGCTCACTGTTCTTCTTGCTAATGAAGGATCTGTACCTGAGAACCTTCAGCCAATCTTCTCCCTGCTTCTTCTTCATCCATTCTGTGCATCTGTGTTTTCTGCACCTATTTTACTTTTGCTTGATTATTCGTCTACAAGTAATGAAAAGATACTATATACTTGAATGATTGACTTGTCAAAGCACCGCGCCCGAATCAATTCCAGAAATTACCAATTTATTACAAATAACAGGGCTTCTAAGGTGCTGAATTGATATGCCCTCACAAAAGATATGTATTAAAAAAAAAAATGTATTTGTATGTCTAACCAAAATAAAAACAACACTTAATACAATATGTGAAACGTAAAAAATAAATCTAATAAAAACACCATAAATGAACTATAAATCCAAAAGGTCTGTATTAAGATCACACTTAAAGTACAGTGCCTTGAAAAAGAATTCATACCTTTTGAAATTTTCCACATTTTGTCATGTTACATGACCCTTACCTTACCATGAACCTTAGTGAACAAACAGCATCATGAAGGCCAAGGAACACACCAGACCGGTCAGCGATAAAGTTGTGGAGAAATTTAAAGCAGGGTTAGGTTATAAAAAAAAAATCTCAAGCTTTGAACATCTCACAGAGCACTGTTCATTCCATTATCCGAAAATGGAAAGAGTATGGCACAACCGCAAACCTACCAAGACATGGCCGTCCACCTAAACTGACAGGCTGGGCAAGGAGAGCATTAATCAGAGACGCAGCCAAGAGGCCCATGGTAACCCTGGAGGAGTTGCAGAGATCCACAGCTCAGGTGGGAGAATCCGTACACAGGACAACTATTAGTCGTGCACTGCACAAGTCTGGCCTTTAGGAAGAGTGGCAAGAAGAAAGCCATTGTTTAAAGAAAGCCATAAGAGGTTCCGATTGCAGCTTGCGAGAAGCCATGTGGGGGCCACAGCAAACATGTGGAAGAAGGTGTTCTGGTTAGATTAGACCAAAACTGAACTTTTTGGCCTACAACCATCCCCACTGTGAAACATGGCGGTGGCAACATCATGTTGTGGGGATGCTTTTCTTCAGCAGGGACAGGGAAGCTGGTCAGAGTTGATGTGAAAATGGATGGAGCCAAATACAGAGCAATCTTAGAGGAAAACCTGTTATAGGGCGTACACACGGTCGGACTTTTCGACCGGACTGGTCTGACGGACGCGGACGGACCAAATCCGGCGGACAATCCGATCGTGTGTGGGCTTCACCGGACCTTCAGCGGACTTTTCCTGTCGCAAATCTGATGGACTTTAGATTTGGAACATGCTTTAAATCTTTACGTCGTAACTCCGCCGGACCCAGAAATCCGCTTGTATGTATGCTAGTCTGACGGACAAAAACCGACGCTAGGGCAGCTATTGGCTACTGGCTATCAACTTCCTTATTTTAGTCCAGTGTACGTCATCACGTACAAATCCGGAGGACTTTGGTGTGATCGTGTGTAGGCAAGTCCGTTCGTTAGAAAGTCCATCGGAAGTCCGTCAAAAGTCCGTTGAAAGTCCGCTGGAAAGTTTGTCGGACCAGTCCGGTCACAAAGTCCGCCCGTGTGTACGCTGCATTAAAGTCTGCAAAAGACTTGAGACTGGGACGGAGGTTCACCTTCCAGCAGGACAAGGACCCTAAACATACAGCCAGAGCTACAATAGAATGGTCTAGATCAAAGCATATTCATCCCCAAAAAGACTTGCAGCTGTAATTGCAGTGAAAGGTGGTTCTACAAAGTATTGAAGGGTGGCTAAATGCAAATGCACACCACACTTTTCAGATATTTATTTGTAAAAAATGTTGAAAACCATTTATCGTTTTCCTTCCACTTCACTTTATGTTGGTCTATCACATAAAATCCCAATAAAATACACATTTTTGGTTGTAACATGACAAAATGTGGAAAATTTCAAGGGGTATGAATACTTTTTTAAGGCACTGTATAACTAAAGGCAAAACTTTTTTTTGAAGTTTGGATATAGTTGAGAGAGATTAGAACACCTGTCACTTTTTATTGCTGTATGTGCCCCCCTTTTGAGAGATTCACCCTCTCTATTTGTCCTGTTATCATTGAAAGTGAAAGCAAAAGAAAATCCTACATTTTGGGTTGTCCCCGAGAAAAGTAATAGACGGGAGATCTTGCAATGGCGTGTTTTGCTTGCGTCTATCTAGTAAGGTTACTTTGCGGTATAAGCAAGGAAGCTCAGACCTCTGCAGTGTATAAATGTGCTTTTACTATACAAAAGTGCTGTACATACAAAACTATTACAATATTAGGAATACAATTCAAGACTGACAGATATACCTATAACAAGCAAAATGCCTAGCAAATAAGCAGAAACTATGGTTTATACACAGTAAAGATATGCTTAAAATTTACTTAAAGCCAACCTTCAGTCATTTTTTTCAACTTTCCATCTATTAAATCTTCTGCCCTTGTTGTTTTAACTTTGGATAGTAAAACATTTTTTTTTCTGTCAGTAAATACAGCCCACTTCCTGTTTCTTGTCTGGTAAAAAGCCTAGGCTTATGACATCATGCACAGCTCTCTCTCTCACTCTTGTGAGAGTTCACCAGGAGGGGAAGGAGATGAGTCATAAGAGGGCCAATGAGAGCTGCAGTCTGATTGCAGGCAGACTTAGTGGAGGGAGATTTCTGCAGCATTTTTGGCAAGTACAGAATCACGGTATATATAAAACAATATGCAAAGTGGTTGGAGGGAAGTTTCAGAATAGCAAAGATGGTTTTATTATAAATTATGTGAGCAGACTGCAGTTTCTCTTTACTGTGTGTTCGTGATCTCCATTGACAATGAAGACTCAGGCTTCTTAAGCAGTTGCTGGAGATCAGGCAAAAGCATCTTTTTCTGGTTTGGACCTTGCTTGGTTTTAAGGCATGATGGAGTCCTTCTATGGTGTTATTGCATTATGGAGCTCTCATCCAGTTTATGACTGACAACCTTTTATATGTCAGATTGTTTACTGTATTTACAGACAACCGTAACAAACGTAATTACCTTAGTTACAAAACAGACTGCTAAAACTGTAGTTTTCAGTTAGAGAGGTTTTCTTAAATTCTACCTCAAGATGGCACTCTAGTATCATACATGCCATAGGTTATCTATATCAGGTCCTCAATCTATAGTTTACAACAATTACACAACAATAGTCAACTAAAATACGACAATGGTATTTAAGTTCCCATTGTTTGAGGACAGCCTGTGTACTTGATCCCAAGGCATTAGTTTGAGAAGCATCCACTCAAACACAGCCTGATTTTCTGTTTCTATCTAAATAGATTGTATTTAAACCAGGCTGATCCAAAAAAAAAATTAATAATATCAAACGCAACACATGGCATTACAAGGTATTCACTTAATTTGCAGGGATTTCTTCTCCATTCCTGTTAAGCTATGGGACAGGAAGTGAAGGGAAATCTCCTCAATGGGACACAGATGGCAAAAAAAAAAAAAATCTGACAGCGGTTATAATCCTCCCTTGCTCTATCCAAAAAATAGTTAGGCCACGTTATATTGAAATATGCAATATATCTTCTCCTCCAATATGACACTCGAATGTGTACACCTAGTGCATCCCCACCTGATAAAACCACACTCACCAAATGATTTTTACTAGTAACAAACTCACTATTATAAGCTATATAGAAACAAAGATGTATCAACTGCATCAATCTCAGACTAATTAGGATTTATTCAAAACATTTCCTCCACCTGTATGATCCACATTCACCTTCACCACTGCATAATATTGTATAGACTGCATGCATACCATGCTATTCAAAAATGTTTCAGTTTTGGTAGTACAGATTCGAGTGGTGATATGAGAACACCTAAGTTGTATAAAATGAATAGTGCTGCGGTGCTGAAATGAATGTACATTGTGCTGGTTCATATTGTGGAAATAAGCAAAGTGAATATGTCCTGTGCAATAATACTGTTGATAAAGTGAAAATTCAGGCCAATCAAATAATGTGCAAATCCGCAAATATATAAATATATACTATTGTGCCTATTATCACATATCAAAGCTTCAGTAACTGGAGCATATAAAAACACATAATACAAAATACCATAATAAAGGTGCTCGATAATTATAACATGAGTATTGAATGACTACTCCAGTTATGCAAATGTGCTCTGAAAGTCATTATAATCAATAGTATATCTCTTCACCATTGGATGTTTGTGTCCATAGGTGTTATGTCTTCACTTTTCACTGTTGTGACACCCCTGTGATCTCTAGCCTCTTACTTCAATACAGCTTTAATTGAGAATGTAGTGGTTATCTCGAGTCTGGCGGTCCTTTTTATCTCCGCTTGCCTCTAGGGGTCCTCTGTTGGTCCTCCCTAGCTAACAGATCTTTATGACAAGTAAGGTCTCCTCTATGGTCATCCTGAGTATCCTCTCTCGATAGCATTTGTGATTATGTGAATGTGAAAGAGACTTCCCATAGTGTAATATTGTTTTAAAAGAGTTTATTACAGTAAAGCAGCTCTTACTCACATTTAAAATAGTAACAATGCATAAAAATCCATGAGTACTGAACTCGTATGGACACTGACGTCACTTTCAGTATCCCTCCGCTCACGCCCTACATGTTACGTCACACCCACAACTTATACATTACAATAGCTACGGATAAGCTACTGAATGCTTACAGCAGCTGGATTCTTAATCCACCCCATCTAATACACAGTGATAGCGTGGGAGAAATCCCTATACACTGATCATCTATGTGCCCATGCTATCATCAAGAAAGTAGTGAATTAGAGTCTTACTAATTTCTTATACATCTTTCAAATAGAAACCTGCAGTCCACTTGTGAAGATATAAGAGATGCACCATGCAAGTTTCTCTACCAGTCACCAGGGTGACAGCTCTGACATGGGGAAGAAAAGCCCTGCCTCTGCCAAGATGGCCACCTCCACACCAAGACACAATGGAAAACAAGGCATTGTAAGTCAGTAATAGGGAATAAAGGGACCACGGGAAATACTTGTGACTTATCCTTGCCTTTTGTTTGCCCCATTTGGAGACAGCTTTCAGAGTTCAGGTCCACTCGAAAATGTAATTTATTTTTTAAAGTGGAACTTTACTTTCTCATACAACATTGACTATTTTTAATCCTTATGTAGCATTTATCTAGCAGCAAAATAAAGCATGGAAAATTAAAAATGAATGAAATAGCATTTTCAGTTTGTGGTGCTCATGTGCAGTAAGTTCCGCTTTAACTTCACATGTTGCCAATGTGTCAGGATCCTCTCTGGAATTTTACTCTCCTGCTGATTTGTAATAATTTTACATGATGTTGTGTCACCACAAAAAAGGCAACATTTTCTTAAAGGATTAAACCCTCTGGAGTTTTCTAATTAATTTAATAGTGTCAAGCAGTACAACATTCCTCATTACATTTTTTGGCTTGTGTGTAAAGTGGAACTAAGCCAACCAATTTAGATGTTTCCCAAAACAGTTACATTCAAGGCATGCCTCTGCTGATGACTGTCACCAAGCTAGAGGCATTTTACAAAAACATACAAGCAAGCAGGCTATTTATTGCAGAAGAGACATGCAACATCTGTTCTGCAATAAAATACACCTACCTGCCTGCTCGCAGTCTTCTGTGGCATGTAAACTAAGCTCGGCTTACATCGCAGGCATTGTCCCTTTATACCGGATGACTGACTCCTGTGCATGCAAAAATAAAACATATCTACTAAATTAAAGCTGAATTTCAGCTTGGACCAATGCAAATATACAATACAGTTTAGGACTAATGTAAGTAAACATTTTTCATACCTGTGCTGAGCGGCTGCCATTCTGCATAGTGATCATAGGGTGGTCACTTGTTTGGTACAGCTGCCATTCACAGAACACCTTGTATTATTTTCAGTAAATACAAGGCATTGTCTGATTGGACGAGGTATAGATTGTGACATCGCTACCCCACCTCTCCACCTCGTCCAGTCAGAGAATGCGTCATATTTATTTAAAAAATACAAGATGCTGTTTGAATGGAGGCTGTGCCATGAGAGTGACCCCCTGTGGTCACTATGCAGAAGGGCAGCTACTCAGCACAGGACCCGGAAGACAGCAGTGATCACTGTAGTAGCACTGACAAGTACAATGATTCTCTGCTTCCACAGCTGTCCCATCAAGTATAAAATATGTATACTTACTTTGAGCCAAACTGAACCAATGTAATTGGAGTTCAGCTTTAATACAGAAAGCTAAACTGAAGTGTCTCCTAATATGGAACTCTCTCAATCAACACTGATTATTTTCAAGCCTTATGCTGCTGGTGTTAGCAAATAGGAAAATATATCATATTTGCTTGTTTAACCACTTGACCTCTGGGAGGTTTCACCCCCTTCATGACCAGGACATTTTTTTGCTATTCTGGACTGCACTACTTTAACCGGCAATTGCGCAGTCATGCAACACTGTACCTAAATGAAATTTATGTCATTTTTTTCATACAAATAGAAATTTCTTTTGGACATATTTGATTACCATTGGGTATATAAACAAACAAATGTATTCTGCTACATATCTTTGGGAAAATCCCAATAAGTGTATATTATTTGTGTGAAAGTTATAGCGTCTACAAACTATGGTATATACAGTGGGGACGGAAAATATTCAGACCCCCTTAAATTTTTCACTCTGTTATATTGCAGCCATTTGCTAAAATCATTTAAGTTCATTTTTTTTCCTCATTA
The DNA here is from genome assembly GCF_042186555.1 of Aquarana catesbeiana. Taxonomy (NCBI): domain Eukaryota; kingdom Metazoa; phylum Chordata; class Amphibia; order Anura; family Ranidae; genus Aquarana; species Aquarana catesbeiana. The sequence continues at coordinate 694,765,660 of NC_133325.1, read as the reverse complement.
ATGTACACACAGCACCCCATATTAAAAGGAAAACACAGAATTGTTGACATTTTTGCAGATTTATTAAAAAAGAAAAACTGAAATATCACATGGTCCTAAGTATTCAGACCCTTTGCTCAGTATTTAGTAGAAGCACTCTTTTGATGTAATACAGCCATGAGTCTTTTTGGGAAAGATGCAACAAGTTTTTCACACCTGGATTTGGGGATCCTCTGTCATTCCTCCTTGCAGATCCTCTCCAGTTCTGTCAGGTTGGATGGTAAACGTTGGTGGACAGCCATTTTTAGGTCTCTCCAGAGATGCTCAATTGGGTTTAGTCAGGGCTCTGGCTGGGCCATTCAAGAACAGTCACGGAGTTGTTGTGAAGCCACTCCTTCGTTATTTTAGCTGTGTGCTTAGGGTCTTCGTCTTGTTGGAAGGTAAACCTTCGGCCCAGTCTGAGGTCCTGAGCACTCTGGAGAAGGTTTTTGTCCAGGATATCCCTGTACTTGGCCGCATTCATCTTTCCCTCGATTGCAACCAGTCATCCTGTCCCTGCAGCTGAAAAACACCCTCACAGCATGATGCTGCCATCACCATGCTTCACTGTTGGGACTGTATTGGACAGGTGATGAGCAGTGTCTGGTTTTCCCCACACATACCGCTTAGAATTAAGGCCAAAAAGTTCTATCTTGGTCTCATCAGACCAAAGAATCTTATTTCTCACCATCTTAGAGTCCTTCAGATGTTTTTTAGCAAACTCCATGCGGGCTTTCATGTGTCTTGCACTGGGGAGAGGCTTCCATCGGGCCACTCTGCCATAAAGCCCCAACTGGCGGAGGGCTGCAGTGATGGTTGACTTTCTACAACTTTCTCCCATCTCCCGACTGCATCTCTGGAGCTCAGCCACAGTGATCTTTGGGTTCTTCTTTACCTCTCTCACCAAGGCTCTTCTCCCCCCCCCCGATAGCTCAGTTTGGCCGGACGGCCAGCTCTAGGAAGTGTTCTGGTTGTCCCAAACGCCTTCCATTTAAGGATTATGGAGGCCACTGTGCTCTTAGGAACCTTAAGTGCAGCAGAAATTTTTTTTGTAACCTTGGACAGATCTGTGCCTTGCCACAATTCTGTCTCTGAGCTCTTCAGGCAGTTCCTTTTGACCTAATGATTCTCATTTGCTCTGACATGCACTGTGAGCTGTAAGGTCTTATATAGACAGGTGTGTGGCTTTCCTAATCAAGTCCAATCAGTATAATCAAACACAGCTGGGCTCAAATGAAGGTGTAGAACCATCTCAAGGATGATCAGAAGAAATGGACAGCACCTGAGTTAAATATATGAGTGTCACAGCAAAGGGTCTAAATACTTAGGACCATGTGATATTTCAGTTTTTCTTTTTTAATAAATCTGCAAAAATGTCAACAATTCTGTGTTTTTCTGTCAATATGGGGTGCTGTGTGTACATTAATGAGGAAAAAAATGAACTTAAATGATTTTAGAAAATGGCTGCAATAAAACAAAGAGTGACAAATTTAAGGGGGTCTGAATACATTCTGTCCCCACTGTATACTGGAATTTATGCAGCTATAGACACCATACTGTAATGGTGGTGATCAGGGGACTTCAAGTGTGACTGGGATAGGGTAGCGGGCAATCTGGCATTAACAGACACTGGCTGGGAGGGTCACAAACTTGACACCGCTAGTGACACTAATACAGTGATCATTGATAATACTATACACTGACACTGCATACCTCCCAACATTTTGAGATGGGAACAAAGGACACCTAGTAGCAAAAGTATGTAGGCATAGGACACACCCCTTTATTTAACACTATTTTATTTATATTGGTTTTTATAATTTACAAATGCAACAATTTAGAATTTGGATGAAAGGTTTAGCACTGGGAAACACTTCCTAACAAGACCAATTTTCAGCTTTCGGTGCTCTCACACTTTGAATGACAATTACTCAGTCATGCAATACTGTACCTATATGAAATTTATGTCCTTTTTTTCACACATAGAGCTTTCTTTTGGTGGTATTTAATCACCGCTGGGTTTTTTATTTTTTGCGCTATAAATCAAAAAAGACTGAAAATTCGATAAAAAAAAAAAAAAAAATTCTTTGTTTCTGTTAAAATTTATTGCAGAGTATTGGCTAGTATTGGCAGATTATTGGCGAGTATTGGCAGAGTATTGGCAGAGCATTGGCGAGCATTGGCGAGTATTGGCGAGTATTGGTAGAGTATTGGCGAGTATTGGCAGAGTTTTGCAGTGTTGCAGAGTATTGCACAGTGTTGCAGAGTATAGCACAGTGATGCAGAGTATTGGCTAGTATTGTCGAGTATTGGCAGAGTATTGGCAGAGTATTGGCGAGTATTGGCAGAGTTTTGCAGTGTTGCAGAGTATTGCACAGTGTTGCAGAGTATAGCACAGTGATGCAGAGTATTGGCAGAGTATTGGCAGAGTATTGGCAGAGTATTGGCGAGTATAGCACAGTGTTGCAGAGTATTGCAGTGTTGCAGAGTATTGCAGTATTGCAGAGTATTGCAGTGTGTTGCACAGTGTTGCAGAGTATTGCAGAGTATTGCAGTGTGTTGCACAGTGTTGCAGAGTATTGCAGTATTGCAGATTATTGCCATTATTTATATTGAGCAGCGCTGTGGGCACTAAACATCCAGCCCACAGCGCTGCCATCTCTCCCCCTCTCCCCCGCACTGTACCGATCGGTACAGAGAGGGGAGGGAGGAACCGGCGTCATGACGTGACGCCGGTTTATTTACATGTGATCGCTTCGTCATTTGACGCGATCAGCGGCTATTTACCGTGATCCGTGTTGCGCCGGGTCCGGAGGACCCGACGGTCACAGATGTTCCCAAGTGCGCACCCCAGGGGGTGAGCGGGAGCAACATTCAGGAATGACGTCCATGGACGAATTAGCCGACCGCGCTGTTGCCGTCTTTCGGCAATGGCCCAGTCGGCAAGTGGTTAATGGTACATTTTTTATACAACTATATAGATCAGACCAAAATGAGGGACAAATGAGGAGGATAGAGGGACAGAGGGACTTTGTTCCAAATCAGGGACAGTCCCTCGAAATCAGGGACAGTTGGGAGCTATGGAGACTGTACTAATGATATTGGCTGGGAAGAGAAACACAGAACTCTGTGTGTGATTGGACACAGCTGGTCAGCAGGTGTCAGCCAAAATCATTGGCTGAAATCTGCTGCAAAACTCGTGCTGTGTCAAATTGGAAGCAAGCTGGCAATATACATGTACATGACGAGCCTGCACCTGCCACCAACTTGCAGTATATTTACTGTGAGCAGTTTACAGGAGGTTAATACCTTTTTTTTTTTTTACATTTCTTTATTTACTTCCTGGTTTCCAGGCCAAGGAATATGATGTCATACATCCAAGGAGTCTTCAGGAGAGGAGGAGGCATTTTCTCAGCTAAGCACACCCTCTTACCTGCATGCCTGCACTAAGGGCAGATGTATTCCAGGAAGTAAATGTTACCTGAATCATCTGCCCTTACTCAAGATGGCCACAGCCAATAATACTAGGGAGAGGTGTTTCAAATTAATTTCTCAGAAATAAAAGCATAGAGACCTCGAATGATGGGTTTGTTTGCTTTGAAAATTAAAAATGAATTAAATAGTGTGCTCAGATTGAGCATGGTTCTGCTTCAACTGAAGTTTTGTAGAAGTGTCTGTATTCCCCTAACCTGCCCTTTTTTTCCATATATTACAGTTCACAATAAAGATGTCATTTAAATGCACAGTGTATGCTAAAATCCCATTTTCAGGTGTCATAACCTCTGTGCTTTCATTGGCCTCCACTTGAAAGTGTTCTGGTTTATGTGTACAGTAAGCAAAGGATGGAGTGAATTAAGTACTGGATGTAACTGTTTGAAGGGTATCCTAAAAGCAGAGGAATAATGACTATAAAAATAAGCAGCATTTGGAAAATATTTATTATGCCAGATACTGAATGGTGCTATTTGCATTATCAGTTTATTATTTCACATGTCATGTGCACTCGGCATAGTGGAAATAGAAATCCTTCTGAGACCACACAGAGATGAAATCGATTTGCCATTGTTGATGTAGCACCAACACTTTTTTTGTAATAAATTTGCTTGACAAACTATTTACATTAAGCGCATACATGTGAGTTTTATTCCAAATGAAAAAAATAGTAAAACAGATGTTGGATGACAGAACATACTCTGGTGGCACAGCCACTGCATTCTGCCCCGTCGCTGTCAGAATACACTGATAATCAACTTCTGTTAAGCCGGGAAGCCCACACACTAATTAAAATTTGGCTGGCCAAATTTTAAACAGTGTATGGCCAGATTTGCACTGGTCAAGCTTGGCACAATGTAAGTATGTATAACTAAGACCTAAGGGTCCACTGGAGAAGCTGGAAATCACTGTAGTAGTCGGCACTACTACAAGGACAGCTGCAATATTCTGGGGGTACTGCTCGGGTTCTGCATGAGCAGTTTCCCCCCTGCACATTGACCACGGGAGATCTCCCTTGGCACTGCTGCCAGTCACAGAACGCCTTCCTTGCTTTTATTTCAATTGTTATAAGGTGTGCTCTGACTGGTGGAGAGGAGGGTCATGGACATAATGATCTCCATCATTTCCAGCTTTCTTTTTGGTCCATCAGCTATGAGATATGTGTAGCATCCTCTTAGGTAGGTGCTAGAATGAGTGTATAATAGTTTTTGGTTTCTCTGATTAACAGAGAGACAACTAGGTAAATCTAATTGCTGTCTGCTTAACAGAGAGTGGTGATTGGCTAGTGTAGCCTGCTCAGTGTGCTCAGGTGCTGCTCATGCTGTCTTGAAGTTTCACTGTATCCTAGCAACTAATGAAAGTGCTGAATAATAGGCAGAAAGCATGCAGATGGGAGCATGACTATTCATACAGCCCTGGCCAATTACAAGGCAAGGTGATCCTACTATGCATGCTGGGTGCCTGTATTTATATTCTAGGAGCACATGGGATCGGGGTCTTTCCTTGCAGAGGACCAGGCTGGGACAGAGGCGCTGCCTCCCTGACACTTGCTGCCATGTGGCCTCAGGTTGGCGACCTGAGTGCCTGAAGTCTGTGCGGCTGACTCTGGTCCTACTATAGCTGACAGAGGGAGAGTCAACAGTGCATCTTTTCTGGTATCACGGAGAGAGAAGGCTGCCGCGGTGCTTCAGGAGCCTTGTGAGTACAGACACCCTAAGGAGCCTTAGATAGTTAATCCCCCTCTTGTGATCTATGTCAGCTGAGGGTCCAGACAAAGAGAACATCGGCTAGTGTTCTTAGAGCTTTGTCCAGGGCTGTCCACTACTTTACTAAGGGACATTGCTCAGCTCTGCAATCAGTTTGCTGCTACTGTGGGGAATTCTGTATCTGTCTTCTGCAAGGACTTTAGTCAAGTTTCACTAGAGAAGGATATCAAAGTCCTCGTGTGAATAGTTTGATTTGGAAGTATACCACTATATCCCTTACCCTATCCAAGTTCTCTATTAAAACAAAAAAAACAAAACACCTAGACTGATCATTGCTAAAAAGGAGAAAAACAGGGCGCCGGTCAGTGTAAGTAAAATCAACAATACTTTATTCCAATATCCACTTACATCTAAGAAGCTTGCAAACTGCATTTAGATGTGCTTTGGTATCGTGTGTGATGATCCAGGATGGTAGACAGGGTGGACTGGAGGGCTGCTGTGAGTGTCCGGACTCACTAGTAAGGACAGCTGAGGCTGACAGCATCAGCAAACTCCAAAAGACTCCCACCGTCAAAAAGCCGAAGGTGGACATACCCGATGAAGGTACCACCACCCACACTATCCAGGACCCACTGCATAGGAGAGCAGAATCCTGGCGGCATCACTGTCTAGCAGAACCCTCAACAGAAGAACTCCGGAAAGCTGAGGATTGCCTAGTGAATCGGACGGAGCATGTGGGGGGGAGGGAAATCGCAAAGGCAATAATTTAAGATCGTTAAAAAATTATGGAAATTATATATGTAAAAAGAAACAAGAAACAGGTGACTTCCATAGTCCCCCAATCCACCCATGTCTCGTATGAAAAAAAAAAAAAAAAAGTTAAAGACATAGTATGTGGACACTAACAGATATTAGTTATCATATGACTAAATCGGTGTGTGAGTATACAAAAAAAACACACACACACCCATATATATATATAAAAAAGTGCAAATACAATAGTAATAATAAGTAAGAAAAAGCTGCTATAGCAAAATGTAGCTGACGATTTCAGAAATTGTGTCGCAGAGAGACTTTTTGGATTTTCAATCTCAATTCTTTGGCACCTAGAGGGTTAAATGAGGCAATAGAGATTAACACCATCTTGTAAAGTTCCTGGATTTTCGTCACTTTCCTTTTTGGGTATTTACTTTCAGAGTAATGTGCTACATGTATGTTAATTTTGCAATTATTTGCTACATTTTGCTAAAGCAGCTTTTTTTTACTTATTATTACTATTGTATTTGCACTTTTTTATATATACATATGGGTGCATGTGTGTGTTTTTTGTATACTCACACACCGATATAGTCATATGATAACTGATATCTGTTAGTGTCCACAACATGCTATGTCTTTTTTTTTTTTTTTTTACATACGAGACATGGGTGGAATGGGGGACTATAGAAAACCACTTGTTTCTTTTTACATATATAGTTTCCATAACTTTTCTCAATCTTAAATTATCCTGAGATTTCCAGAGTTCTTCTGTTGAGCGCTCTGCTATACAGTCTTTGCCTGCCCATTCTCTCCCTGATTAGCCCCATCGCCGTCTGTGTGAGAGTATATATTCTCCCCTCAGGAGGGGTGGGACAGTCTGAAGAAGGAGGCAGGTCCTTGGAAACGTGTTGCGAACTGCCCCCTCCACACCTTGAGTGTCCTGTGTTTGCTGCAGCTCCTAGAGGCGCTTGAGAGCCGGTGACGCCACCAGGCTTCTGCTTTCCTATACAGCGGGTCCTGGATAGTGTGGGTGGTAGTACCCTCATCGAGTGTGTCCACCTTCGGCTTTTCGGTGGTGGGAGTCTTTCACAGCCACTGTGCCATCAAAAGCAGCCGCTGTGCCCATCAATTGCCGCCACTGTACCATCAAATGCAGCCACTGTGCCATCAAACGCAGCCACTGTGCCCATCAATTGCTGCCTCTGTACCATTAGATGCAGCCACTGTGCCATTAAATGCAGCCACTGTGCCATCAAATGCAGCCACTGTGCCCATCAATTGCTGCCACTGTACCATCAAACACAGCCACTGTGCCATCAAATGCAGTCACTGTGCCCATCAATTACTGCCACTGTGCCCATCAAATGCAGCCACTGTGCCCATCAATTGCTGCCTCTGTACCATCAAACGCAGCCACTGTGCCATCAAACGCAGCCACTGTGCCCATCAAATGCAGCCACTGTGCCCATCAAATGCAGCCACTGTGCCCATCAAATGCAGCCACTGTGCCATATCAAATGCTCCCACTGTGCCATCAAATGCTGCCGGTGACACCACCAGGCTTCTGCTTTCCTATGCAGCGGGTCCTGAAAGTGTGGGTGGTAGTACCCTCATCGAGTGTGTCCACCTTCGGCTTTCTGGTGGTGGGAAACTTTTGGAGTTTGCTGACGCTGTCAGCAGTGGCGGCTGGTGCTCAACATTTTTCGGGGGGCGCAAACAAACTAAAAAATTCTGAAAAAAAAAACATCAATTGCAGCCTCACTATACCATCAATCGCAGCCACTGTGCCCCATTAAATGCAGCCTCACTGTGCCCCATCAAATGCTCCCACTGTGCCCCATCAAATGCAGCCACTGTGCCATATCAAATGCTGCCAGTGTGCCCCCCGCCCGCCGTCTGTACTTACCCTGTCTCGGTGGCGGTGGGACAGCTCCTACATGTCTTCTCCCGTCCTCTGCTATGATTGGATGCCTGATAGGCATCCAATCACAGCGCCTGTCGTTTCAGCCAATCAGATGACAGGTAACAGATTGGCGGAGAGGCGGTTTAGTGTTAGCAAAGCGAATATTCATTCATTCGCAGCGAGGAAACCGGATTTATTATCCGCAATGGGGAGTCTTTCATCCGACCAGGATTGCTGATACAGGACTCCGTAGGAACCCTGAGCTATCCCTCACAGTCCGGAACACTCTCCCTATCTTCTCCTAACTCTCCCTGACAAGCGGGTTCTCTCACCCTGTCTATGAACACACGTGAACTGAATTAAAACGTTGCTGGGCTTTCTTATATAAAGTATCCACCAAAAAATGGCCAACCAAATCTCCTGAGATTTGCTTGTCCTATCAGGACACCAGGCTTCTCTAAAATTGGGCTAGAGACAATTTTAGAGGCCAAACAGCTCTGAACATATGTACACAAACATATAAAAGAGGCATTGAAAGTGAGAATATACACTTGCTAACCCACTACCTCTTGCAGCCAACTAGGCTGCCCTGCACCACAGCTGCCTACAAACACCCAGCATGGCGCTCGCAGGTCACCTTTTTTTGACGCCTATTAGAGCCTATGGTGCTTAAAAAACCCCCTGCCACTGTAATTCAGGTGCCCGGTGCCCGAAAAGTGGCCTGGCGCCTGAATAGGGGATGGCAGTGGCGGCCATAGATAGATTCATGCAATGCATGAATCTATCTATTGGTGCTAGAGGGGTGGCTGGAGAGAGGGAGCGGCACCGGTGCACCCTTATGGACGCCTCACCACTGGATGTCAGCCTCAGCTGTCCTTACCAGCGAGTCCGGACACTCACAGCAACCCTCCAGTCCACCCTGTCTACCATCCTGGATCATCACAAACGATACCAAGGCACCTCTACATGCAATTTGCAAGCTTCTTAGATGTAAGTGGATATTGGAATAAAGTATTGTTGTTTTTACTTGCACTGACCTGGTGCCCTGTTTTTCTCTTTGTTTCCGAGGGAATCCCAAACCTCAACAAGGAGCTGCTGGCTTGTATGTATCCTGTCCAGTCACCACCTGCTGCTTTTTTTCCCCCATTGAGTCACATTGTCGTTCATAGCCATTCATGGACTAGTTGGAGTTGAATTATTGTCTGTTACTTTTAATTTTCTGTTTTTAATAGTCCGCATTATTTTTATTTATTTTATTGTTATTTCAGTATATATTATATACAGATGCCATCTTATGTCAGTGACTCACTTTTTAGTTGGTGAACTGTTTGCTAGACTTATCATTGAAGATAACGAGCGGAGGTGTGTGTGCACCTGGCTTTGTGAATCTACCTTGTGCCTGGGGAAGACCCGGCAAAATACCAGCAGCTCCTGTGGGGGTAGTGCTACATATGTATTCTTACACTGTGCCCAGCTGGACTAGTGTAAGTATGCAATATAAATAGTTCCTGGAGTTCAACTTTAAGTCTGTCTAATTACGCAGTAATTATCTTGATCAGCAAATATAGAGGTGATCCTCCAACCATCCCATTCACATGCCCTATATCTGCTTGTCATTGATCTGATGCTCCGTTCTCCTAAAGAGACTCAATCTTCTTGTTAGACATTTCTGGCTTCAGAAGTAGTATGTCTTCCCTCTTCAGTGATCTCTGTGATGGATATCCATCAGCAGCCAACAGATGATGTGCAAAAGTAGGTGTTCATGAGCTAATACACATTCTGCAATGCTAGGTCAAAGGTGGGAGGACACTGAAATCTGACATAGTAAAATCAGCAAACACAAAATTACAAAGCTAGTATAAAGGTTTTATATGGACTTTGCATAAATCTCAAGAACAAATCTCAAAAGCACTGTTGCTTGCTTCTTTAAATTAAGTCGGAAGAAGAGGGGGTGCGTTGAAAATGTAGTGAGATGTAAGGACCCTTCATATGATCAGATCACATCCTGAGCTGATTTTTATCTTCCTTTGACATAAAGGGAGCAGTGTACACAGTCCGTCTCACATGTGATTTAACAGGGACTGACATACAAACCTAATCATTCCGCCTGAATGTTGGGAAATCCCATAGATGTCAGGAAAGGTCCTGAAGCACAGCCAGTCTGGAGAATCAAATAACAAGACAGTCACATGATAATTCAAATGAAAAGAAATCCTTATAATATATATGTGTAAAATTCAGTAGTATACACCAGAAGGAAAGTTTAAGGAAAAACTACATGAAACAACGTATTAAAAACCTGTCTGTTAAAGATACAACAACCCTCTTTGTGTAAAAAGATCCCAAATTTTCTAACAGTCACAAAATGCAGAACATTTCACAAGTCCAGTATGTCTGTGTGGTTTCCACTTGTGCACAACACCAAGAGAGCCCTGAGCCGCAAAACCAGGAGAAACCCGGTGTCCCTTGTTTTCGTATAGACCTCTTCTCTTCCTTGCCACTAGATGGCGATGTGAATAAAGAAATATATGATCTGAAGCATTTATAGTACACTACCATATCCCTGAGCAGCAGGGATATACAGTATACAGGGCCCAAAATTTCAAGTCCTGAGCTACTAGCCAGGCCTCAAGGGTTACTCGCCACCAGTTTCCCCGCCCCAACCCCACCCATGCCCCGCCCCTAATCCCACCCCTAAACACACCCCTGTCCCACCCCTAAACACACCCTCATAAATTATCTCATGAAATGGCACTTAAATGTTTCATGCAGAATTAAGTTATAAAAATTAATATTAACAACAACTTTATCCATGCCTAACAATGCAGCCTACCTGTGTCCATCAATGCTGTGTCACCTGTGCCCAAACAATGCAACCTCACCTGTGTCCATCAATGCAACCTGCTCGTGCCCACCAATGCAGCCTGTGTCCCCCATGCAGCCTGTGTCCACCAATGCAGCCTTTGTCTAACAATGCAGTCTGTGCCCACCATGTAGCCTGTGCCCACCATGCAGCCTGTGCCCACCATGCCGCCTGTGTCCACCATGCAGTCTGTGTCCACCAATGCAGCCTGTGCCCACCATGCAGGCTGTGTCCATAAATGCAGCCTGTGCCCACCATGCAGCCTGTGTCCACCATGCAGCCTGTGTCCATCAATGGAGCCTGTGTCCACCATGTAGCCTGTGCCCACCATGCAGCCTGTGCCCACCATGCAGCCTGCCTGTGCAGGGGAAGAGAGGAGAGGAACAGGATTGCTGCCCGGATGATCAGAGCATGGGGAACACAGCGATAACAGCTTTAATTTCAATTGCTGTTGGTCCCTGCCACCATATACAGCCCCGCCTCCTGTCCGAGGAACTTTGATAGACAGATCCCATCCGGGGATTGGACGGGTGATCTGTCTATCAAAGTCCCGGGACCAGGAGGATGGGCTGTATGTGACAGCGAGTGGCAGGGAACACAGCAAGGTCCATAAAGTCATGGATGAGCAAGTTTGGGGTGGAGGAACTTGACTGGCCTGCACAGAGTCCTGACCTCAACCCAATAGAACACCTTTGGGATGAATAAGAGCGAGGACAGCGAGCTTGGCCCTCTCATCCACAACAGTGTCTGACTTCACAAATGTGCTTCTAGAAGAATCGTCAAACATTTCCATAGACGCACTTCTAAACCTGAAGGACAGCCTTCCCAGAAGAGTTGAAGCTGGTATAGCTGCAAAGGGTGGGCCAACTCAATATTGAACCCTACGGACTAAGACTAAATTTGCCATTAAAGTTCATATGCATGCAAAGGCAGGCGCCCCAATACCTTTGGTAATATAATATACAGCATATATACTGTATATATGGCAACCTTGTTCCATTGCTCTGTGGTCCAGTTCTTATGCTTATGTGCCCATTGTAGGGGCTTTTAGTTGTGGACATGGGTCAGCATGGGCACCCTTACTGGTCTGTGGCTACGCAGTCCCATATGCAATAAACTGCTATGCACTGTGTGTTCTGACACCTTTCTATCTAAACCATGATCAACTTTTATAGCAATTTGAGCTACAGTAGCTCTTCCGTTGGATCTGACCACCCATGACCCAGTCACTGGTTCTCCAGTTTTCCTTTCTTGGACCACTTTTGGTAGGTCCTGACCACTGCAGATTGGGAACATCCCACCAGATCTGCAGTTTTGGAGTTGCCCTGACCCAGTAGTTTAGCCATTACAATTTGGCCCTTATCAAAGTTGTTCAAATCCTTGCACTTGAACATTTTTTCTACTTTTAACACATCAACTTCAGGGAGAACATTTTCACTTTTTGCCTAATATATCCTACCCACTTTCAGATGCCATTGTAACAAAATAAACAATGTTATTCACTTAACCTGTGAGTGGCTATAATGTTATGGCTGATCGGTGTATATTCTGCATTGGGCAAGCTTTGAGGATGATATATAGCGTGGAAGGGATGAGACATATGATTTTGTGGCAAGTCACTTGGCTATTGGAATTTGTGATGTCAAATGCTCAAATTTAAAATAAAATCATAGTTTTCCATGAGATTGGAATTCCTCCATAGTTTATGTATCTTCCACCAGCTCAGCTGCCTGACACCTGGAAGAGATATGCTAAACGTCATTATAGGTCTGTTGCCATCTAGTGGAATTTTAATGTAAAGCAAATAGAAAATTATACCTTTCATTCCAAGGATTTTTTTAAATTCTCATTCCTAGTGTACTATGTAACTGTATTCTTATAGTTCTGCAATTTCAATTTATGACAATAGAAGTTTCTTGTTAAAGGGGAGAATGGGAATGGAAAAAAAAAAAACTATACTCACTTCCATTGCTGTAATGCTGCAGCTGTCCCCTACCGCCTTTAAGCCTGAGAATCTAAAAGTGCTGTATGACCCTTTTTTTCAAAACACTGCACACCACAATGCATGCGTGTGGTTTTGTGCTGCATTATGTTGTATTTTACAGTGCGTTGGGGGATCCATTCACATTGACGCACATAAAGCAATCTGGCATGTTGGCATACATTGTTGCAACAAGTATGTGTGAATGAGCCCTGAGAGTACCCTGCATGAGAAAGGGAGTGACTATCCTGTAAGAGTGCCCATGAGAGAGATAGAAGGAGAGCCTGTCCTGCTGATAGTGTGTGGGCGGGGCTTAAAGCACCCTAGCGGGGGGGCACTGTGGGGCTGCACTTGCTAAATCCTGCAATACAGGTCATGTGAAATCAGCATTAAAGCAGTACTCCAGACTTAAAAGTAAGCAGAGCACTTGCACAGTTAACACTTTGTAATCCATAGCCATACTTCTGACACTATTGACACTAATGCACTTCAAACACAACTACTGTTGGAAATCACCTCTACAGGTGTGGAGCATTTCTGAGCCGGTACTGCAGGCGTGTACTGGTCTCCACCAACCCAGTAGTCCCGTTACCTCACTCCCAGTGACAATGTCCATATGTTATTATTGGATACAGGAAACACACATCTCCATAACTCCATGTTTGTTCTCCTCCTGGGGCCCCTTCTACAGTTCTCTAAGTGATTCCAGACTAAGTCCCTAGGTGCTCTATGCCGCAAGACCAGTCCCAGTATGTGGGGAACCAGTCATCAGTGATGGGGCCAAGCATAACACCACTTTACTACTAGAGTATTTGCCACCTCAGCCATGTCACCTATTTTCTGGCTGGTTGGGTGCTTTAGTATGTGACACAAATACAAAAACAGAAAAAGAAGGAGGGCGCACTAACCTAGTGCATTACCACTATAAAACTTTATTGCAGCATAAAAACAGCAAAGATTATACTCACAAACGAGCTATTGAAGCCAGCTTTAAAAAGGGCGCAAATGCGCTGTTCTATGGATCGACACACCAGGACCTATTGCCAAGAGAATCAGACCGGTGCAAATGGCCAATGGCTAACGCGTTTCAGGGGAGCACCCCCTTCTTCAGAGCCTGAACGGGCAATGGCTAGTCTCTCGAAATTGCCTCTCTATAGATATATATATGTGTGTGTGCATAAGTACCTGTGTTTGCCACACTCAATTGGTAGCGACGCCCCCTCACAAAGGTATGTGTATGTGAAAGGTATGTGTGGTCGGCGCCCCCCCCCTCCCCCCCCCCCCACCACCACCCCCCCCTTTTTGGGTTTTTTTTTTTTTTTTTTTTTTTTGGTTTGTGGTCCATACTGATTTTGCTACAGTTTTTGCTAGCTCCAAATACAGCAAGCAACATAGAGGGAGACCTGTCGCTTGTTTTTTATCAGTACTATCTTTTGGCTGCAAATGGGGCTTGTACATAGAGGGAGGGGTGCAGGGAGAGTAAGCCCAAATGGGTAGGTGTTGCTGTTTGTGAGGGGGCGTCGCTACCAATTGAGTGTGGCAAACACAGGTACTTATGCACACACACATATATATATCTATAGAGAGGCAATTTCGAGAGACTAGCCATTGCCCGTTCAGGCTCTGAAGAAGGGGGTGCTCCCCTGAAACGCGTTAGCCATTGGCCATTTGCACCGGTCTGATTCTCTTGGCAATAGGTCCTGGTGTGTCGATCCATAGAACAGCGCATTTGCGCCCTTTTTAAAGCTGGCTTCAATAGCTCGTTTGTGAGTATAATCTTTGCTGTTTTTATGCTGCAATAAAGTTTTATAGTGGTAATGCACTAGGTTAGTGCGCCCTCCTTCTTTTTCTGTTTTTTCTAGCATGAATACCCATTGTTCAGAGGAGGGCTGCAAGACGCTAGGCAATACCTTGGTATAGGTGGTCGCACCACATGTTCAGTTCCTGGACACCTGAGCGCAGGAGAGATTTGTTTTGTGTGTGACACAAATACAAAAGTCATTAGCAACGGCAATATAGCCTCCTTAGGACAGCTTCTCTGCTCATTAGACCCATGTACTGTATCTTCTCTGGCTTCTCTTGTCCCCTTGAATAATCCCTGTTTTTTAATACTCATTGCATGCACCCCTTTGGAGACTTCAGACCAGGCAGATTAGATGAACAATAAACATCTTTTGCTGAAGTAGTTGAAAGTAGTACAGAAGCAGTTCTCCCAGACATGTCCACACACATTCCTGACAGAGTTCTTCAGTCCATTAAAGTCCTTAGTAAGACAAGAGTCCATAACTGACAGCAAATCCATAACAAGTAGCAAAAGTCCATGTAAGTCTATACCCCCTGGAACCCCGACTGAACTCCCACAAGAGGCGTTAAGAGTGGCAAAGTGGAGATTACATCCTCAGCAGCTCTAATCTTCCCTTTCCATGCAGAGAGTAGTAGTCACCTTTTACCTAGATTTAGTTCCCCTTTTTATATACTTTGTTTAGCAGAGGGCAGTACTCCTCAGAAAAGGCCTGGAAATCTGGACAGCAGTGTTAACCCCTACCTACCAAGCAGCACCACTTCTGCTGGGCAACATAAAATAAGCACTACAACTTACACAGCAGAAAATACACTTAACCAAGGAAATAAATAACACAACCAACACAGTAATACCTTGCATTGGGGGTTTCAATTACAATGAAGCACATAGGGCAGTTTTGCACGCTGGCATACATTGTTGCAACACGTATGTGTGAATGAGCCCTGAGAGTACCCCGCATGAGAAAGGAAGTGACTCTCTTGTGAGAGTGCCCATGAGAGAAATTTAAGAAGAGACTGTCCTGGGAGAGACATTTTTAGGAGTGCCTACTTTAGGACTTAGATGGGTATTGCATTCCTGCATTTGATGTTCCTTAAAACGCACATCAAACACAGGTCAGCAAATTCCTGTTGACTTCAATAAAGTAGTGAAGATGACAGTTTCAAGAGGCTTTAGACCTGCTTTGCATTTCTTTTCTTTGAACACAGCATAACCTAATGAGGTATGTTTGAACGGCAGACAAAGTGAAAAAGTCAATAGTCAAATTTGTCAATAGTCACCTATTGACAAAAATGCCCATCTACAGTATATGAGCCAATAAACTGCCATCAAACCTGCCATAGGGATGTTTCTCCTTCCTTGTAGGAGTTAGGAAACTTTTAGGACAGCTAGCAGAAGAGAGATGGAGCTTCCCTTTACAGCTCTGCATGGCAAATAATAACGGGCCCCAGGCAGGTGGTTATGTCACCTTATTTATAACAGATTTTATAAGAAGCCAAGGGATGACCACATTCAGAAGACTCTATGTATAACAAAAAAAAAAAAAACATTAGTTGGACTGGCTCTTGATTTTAAATAATATTGACAGGCGAGACTCCAGATCAGGTTCTTCACATGTCCTTGAGATGTCCTAAAGCTACTGTATGAACAGTTCACCTGGGTACTGTCTGCTCACAGTCCTTAGTGAAGCTTAAAAGGAGGATAGAGTTGTCACTTTTATGTTGAAATGTAATCTCAAGCATAACTAGTAGTAAGAAATGTAGCTGTTGACCAATTAAAACAATAATCTGGCATTGCTTGGATGACACATATTATGCATAACTACTATGCCATATGGATACTCAAAAGATTGCGTCATACATTGTATAAGAGAGGATAAAACCAACTTAGACCAGGTTAATATAAGATGACCTCAGGTAAAAAAAAAAAAAGGTATTAATTATTATCGAGAGTATAGTTTTTAAATAAAAAATTAAAAAAAAATTATTATAGAATCTGAAATCTTATACTACATATTGGAACGATGTACAATTGGTATAATGATAACCAAGGAAATAAAAGTTCTGCTACCAGAACTATAGAGAGAGTAAAGAGTAAATTGAAAGAGGAGAGAGAGAATAGGGGGAAAAAGTAGAAGAGAGAAAGAAGATAAAAGAAAAAGTAGTCTTAGGTAGGAGAAAAAATAGATAGGGAAGAAAGAAATGAGAGGTAATATGGGTCCCCGGGGTAGTACATGGTAATAAACACATACCATGAATGCAAAGAATGAAGAATGAAGTATAAATCGAGATTACCAAGGTCTTAGTTGGGAAGCATCAAAATTGTAAGGCAAAAAGCGAGTCACCCAGGGATTCCATATATTCTCAAAGTTGGATATTTTATCTTGAGTTATAGCCTCTGTTTTGGCATGGATCATTGCTTGATTGATTCTATTTTTAGTTTCAACAATTATTAAGGATGATGATTTCCAAGCTTTGGCAATTGATTGTTTCATGGCTGTAGTGATCTGTAATAGGAGTTTGAATTGGTTGTAGGAGAGTGAAGTAAACTATACAATATTATACAATCTAATATAGCCTATATAACTATTGCATGCATATATTAACTTGCCTATCCCTATAAATTAGCTAGTCTATAAGAGTCTGATAAGCACAATGATATAACAAACACATCTGCTTAGTAAAGAATATTACATTTATTTCCCAAGAAAATAGGAATATACTAGAAAAAATAGACTCGTTGGCTGGTCCCCAGATGTTAAAAAAAGAGCTCTGGGCCGCATGGCTTAGGCCCAAGCCACCATCCGGAGCAAGGTCTCAAGGTGTTTAAAGACAGAGAGAGAGCCAGAGCCAACAGGCTCAGGCAAACGCCCGAGTTAAAGAGACCGAACTCTTTGTGAGCTTTTTACTCGAACATACACACCCATTCATAACCACCCCACTTGCATCTTGTCCAATGAGATATCTGCCAAAGGTAGTCCTTGTAATATATTATATTGGCCTCTAGGTGGCAGTATTGCCCATATCATCTCCATGAGCCCTGGTCCGTCTTAACTAGCTCTTATTCTTTTTGAAGCTTGCTTGCAGAGTGGTAATCACTGATTCCTATCCAGACAGGAGCCAGCCCCCCTTGCTATGTAGATTCTGCTTGGAGCCATCTGTCTATCAATCAGGGAATGAAATACCTTTGAACTGCAAGTATCTGCCTGGCTGATCTTGGGAATAGGAAACAGATATGTAGAAATATTATATTGACTCATGTTGCCATCTAACATAGGCCGCTTTGTGCCTAAAGGGTGCATATCACCCTTCTTCAGACACAGCTCCTATTGAACAGTTCATAACTGTCTTAATGCGTGTCGCTCCCCAGTACCTAGTAACTGTCTTAACATGTTGCGTTTTCAACATGTGCTTCAGAAACAGCTCCTATGGAACAGTCTATAATGGTCTTAACATGCTTTGCTTCCCAACACGTGCCGTTTTGCTACTGGGTGACACACCAGCATCATTCTTTCGTGACAGCTTCCATGTTCATTCTGTGTCTTCTGTATATTCTCCTTTCCGATATCTTCAGGGCGGGGTACAGTACAGGCAAGGGGTGTCCATTCACTCACCATTCACCAGCACACACTCAGAGCAGCATATAAACCAGCTTTCAGATATAGAGACTCGAGGAGAGCCTTTCTTGCCCATATTACTAACCTAAAATACACATATATCACACTATACAATAACATAAATCAACCCATTACCATAATATATACACATATATATATGACCCATCCAATTACGCCTCCCGCTCCCAACCTCCTATAACTCTTTACTATAAATACGGGCCAGGATTAGACAGGCTTGCTCACAGTGGTCTTTCCTACCTCAACTTGGCATGTCTGCGGTACCCCAGGGCTCTGAATTGGCAGCAAAGTCTCTAACTTGTACGAAGAGACCTTACCGTCTATTTGTCCCTCAGCTTGCATAGATAAGTGGGAGACCCTTCTATATAAATTTTGAATATAGAGAGAAACTCCGCGCTCAGGATAGCAGCAATATTATAACAATATTAAACAGGTTGCAGCCTCCCCTAATCAGTCCCTAGAATGGGACTGAAGAAAGTAATGATGTGCAGGTGTGGTGTCGGTGGTGCTACCTACTGGCTAACATATAAGGATAAATATATTGGCAATGTGCATGCCAGTGGTGAGTGCATGCACAGGAGGGTTAGTTACCCTGATAATGCATCCATACCAATGTGCAAAAAAAGAAAAAAGAATTTATGCAATACACAAATAAAAATAAATATTAAGTGAATCCCAATAAACCTTACGTATATATGTGTGCATAAGAATAACCTTGAGAAATAAGCCTCATGGGATCCATGTACCATCAAAAAACTTAATATCCAAAAAATGAAAAATATATATACATTATGTGCAAAAATGTATAAAACCCAAAACCAGCAATAGTGACACATATGTGTAGTCATAAACCGTATTAAAAAATCAGCATAAAGATGAAAAATATAAAATATATATAAAAAAATTATTGTTTGTGAAGTTCCAAAATAACCAGCAAAAAACAAAAAAAACAAAAAACAAAACACAAGCAAAAAACAAAAAAAGTCCAAAGTGCTCAATTGACTCTTGTGTTCAGAGAATCAAGTGACTTCTGTGCTCCCCCTGATGGGTCCCTACTCACCAGCTCCCTGCACCCCTGCAGTGGTAATGGGCATGTAAAGATAGTCTGGGATGGTTCCTGGTAACTCTCCTCGTGGTCCGCATGTGGTATCTGTGGTCTGTAAGGCCTCAGCAGCTCATTCCACCCAGTAAGGATGTCCAAGGGAATCTTCCTGGTCACTTTTCCCAAAGTTGATTCATCAGCTATTTATAGTTAGATCCTCATAGAAAGAGATAGGGAATATGATAGAAGATGCATGCTCGTTAAAGTAAAGTAAAGTGCAGTCCTAGCATTCCACATGGCTGTCATAAACCAGATGTGACCAGAACCCAGGTGTGACTGCAACAGAGTGAACCAGACATACATAGGTGAAAGTAAGTTTATTTAAGGAAAATGCATATGTGAACACACCACAAATACAAGTGAACAACCAAACAATCAGTGATATAAAACCAACCAGCATATGTAGCAAGAGGGAGTACCAGAATCGTAGTCAAGCCAGGCCGGGGTCATAAACACAGAATCAGTAGCTGGGAAGGGAGATAAACAGGACAAGAGAGGATGGATGGATACAGGAGGGACGGGTCAGGTACAAGGCTCAGAGTCCAGAGTCCAGGGTTCAGGTAATGGACAGGAAACAGGATCAACAGGTTCCAGGTTCCAGGAATCAGGGTTCAGGTTCAGGTTACAGGATCAGGCTACAGGATCAGGGTAACAGGATGCAGATCAGGGCTCAAGGACAATACCAGGGCAACATAAGTGTGCAATTGCCGGGTATTTATACTGCAGCTCTGCTAATTAACGTCAGGTGACACCTGTCTGCAGAGGGGAATACCTGCTCCATACTGCCAGGATCCATCCGCTGGTGGACGCCAGTACTGCGGCCCAAAGATGACATAACATTAACAGGGAAAAGCTCTCCTGACAGTTTCAAACTGCCAGGAGACACCTGCTGGTGGACCTCAGTACTGCATGCCGAATAACAGATATTACCAGCGGATGGAACATTTCCTGACAGTACCCCCCCTCAAAGGAGCGGCCTCCGGACGCTCCAACTGGTTGTAATTGTCCATAGTCTATGGCATCAAGCAGAACAACAGATGGGGGTACTTCAGGCGGGGCATCAGGCACCTCAGGGCAGACAGCGGGCACATCAGGCCAGACAGCGGGCTCCGGGTCCTCGAGCTGGGCAGCAGGCTCATCGGACTGGACAGCGGGTACCGAGACAACAGACCAGGCAGCAGGTACTGGACCCTCAATCTGGACAGCGGGCACAGGCATTGGTACAACAGGCTGAGCAGCAGACGGTGGCACAACAGGCTGGGCAGCAGACGGTGGCACAACAGGCTGGGCAGCAGGCATGGGCACTTCAAGCTGGGCAGCAGGCATGGGCACTTCAAGCTGGGCAGCAGGCATGGGCACTTCAAGCTCGGCAGCGGGTTCATCAGGCTGGGCAGTGGGCTCATCAAGCTGGGCAGCGGGCTCATCAAGCTGGGCAGCGGGCTCATCAAGCTGGAGAGTGGGCACATCAGGCTGGAGAGCAGGCACTGGCACTTCCGGCTGAAACACTGGCACCGAGACATCAGGCTGGGAGGCAGGCACCGAGACGTTAGGCTGGGAGGCAGGCACCGAGACGTCAGGCTGGAAGGCAGGCACCGAGACGTCAGGCTGGGAGGCAGGCACCGAGACGTCAGGCTGGGAGGCAGGCACCGAGTTGTCAGCCTGGGAGGCAGGCACCGAGACGTCAGGCTGGGAGGCAGGCACCGAGACGTCAGGCTGGGAGGCAGGCACCGAGACGTCAGGCTGGGAGGCAGGCACCGACATGTCAGGCTGGGAGGCAGGCACCAGGACGTCAGGCTGGGAGGCAGGCACCGAGACGTCAGGCTGGAAGGCAGGCACCGAGACATCAGGCTGGGAGGCAGGCACCGAGACGTCAGGCTGGGAGGCAGGCACCGAGACGTCAGGCTGGGAGGCAGGCACCGAGTTGTCAGCCTGGGAGGCAGGCACCGAGACGTCAGGCTGG
Organism: Aquarana catesbeiana; assembly: GCF_042186555.1. Taxonomy (NCBI): domain Eukaryota; kingdom Metazoa; phylum Chordata; class Amphibia; order Anura; family Ranidae; genus Aquarana; species Aquarana catesbeiana. The sequence goes on along the minus strand of NC_133325.1, from coordinate 694,744,441 downwards.
GAGGCAGGCACCGAGACGTCAGGCTGGGAGGCAGGCACCGAGTTGTCAGCCTGGGAGGCAGGCACCGAGACGTCAGGCTGGGAGGCAGGCACCGAGACGTCAGGCTGGGAGGCAGGCACCGAGACGTCAGGCTGGGAGGCAGGCACCGACATGTCAGGCTGGGAGGCAGGCACCAGGACGTCAGGCTTGGAGGCAGGCACCGAGACGTCAGGCTGGAAGGCAGGCACCGAGACATCAGGCTGGGAGGCAGGCACCGAGACGTCAGGCTGGGAGGCAGGCACCGAGACGTCAGGCTGGAAGGCAGGCACCGAGACGTCAGGCTGAAAGGCAGGCACCGAGATGTCTGGCTGGAAGGCAGGCACCGAGACGTCAGGCTGGAAGGCAGGCACCGAGACGTCAGGCTGGAAGGCAGGCACCGAGACGTCAGGCTGGAAGGCAGACACATCTGACTGGAAGGTAGGCACGTCAGGCTGGAAGGCAGGTACATCAGGCTGGAAGGCAGGCACCGAGACATCAGGCTGGAAGGCAGGCACAGAGACATCAGGCTGGAAGGCAGACACTGGGATGTCAGACTGGGTTGGATTAGCTGGTGCGGAGGCAGGTTGGGTTACTGGCAGGATTGTCTTGGTTGGAAAAAACTTTCGTTTTTTCTTTGGCTTGGCCACTGAAGCTCTGTAGGTGAGGGGTGCAGCAGACTGGAAAGGAGGATTGGGATATGGCAGAGAAGAGGTAACAGTAGCTGGAGGAAGTTCCTGTGGGTTTGTGGGCAGCTGAGAAGAGACAGGTGGGTTGAATGCAGGATAGGTACAGGGAGCAGAGACTGGATATGAATATTTGGTTGGCAGCAGCGTATACTGAGCTGCAACTGCGGTTGACACAGGTGATGGGGAAACATACATTTGGGTAGGCTGGTGTTTGGTGGCAGAGGTGGTTTGTTTGGCTGGAGCTGCTTGCATCATGTCAGACCATGCTGAAAGTATAGGTTGTACAAACTGTGCTTTTAAATCTCCCTGTCTAACAAAAGACTGAGCAGACACAAAAATCGGCTGGATCATCTTCAAAAAGCCACACTAGGGATACAACCTGATTCAAATCAAAAGAAGGAGTGAAATCATCACGGCCCTCTGGAATACAGGGCAGGGCCAGCTCAGTACAGATCTTGATCAAAGGCTGCACCTCCCCAAACAATATATAACCCTGATCGACCAGTGAGTGAGCCAAACGTATAGTGGCAAACAACTGGTCACTAGACCATCCTTTCAAAGCCTGGCGGCAATAATCACTACTTTCAGATGCCAGCAGAGAAAAATAAATAACCTCATCGGCATTAATGTTTGCAACCAACTGAATCAAAATGGTTCCCCAGTGCAGCCACTTCTGGTCAGGGATGGCCCTGGTATTCTGTCATAAACCAGATGTGACCAGAACTGTGTGACTGCAACAGAGTGAACCAGACATAAATAGGTGAAAGCCCCTCGGGCTCTCACACTGGAGTGAATGGAACAGTTGTTTTAGGGCGGTTTGCAGATGCTATTTTTAATGCTATACGCCTGCAAAATGCTCCAGTGTGAAAGGGGTCTAAGTGTTGCTAACATTGTTTCCCCCAGTGCTATATTCGAATGACCATGTGGCTACCTCCATTTTGACTTTACGCAACTGTTCTACATATTGATGCTTTTCCTGTCTTAATTGACTATTTTCGGTTTGTGATCTCCGCATTTGAGTCTTAAAAGAGAAATGGGTTTGATTACTATGGCCTCCATGCTTTGGATTGCGCTGGAAACTCACATTGCTGGATAACATTACTATGATTACTATGATTGGAATAAACAGACTTTACACTTTCATCGTCTGAGGAGTCATCAGAAGTTTCCACTGTTTCAATTCCTGAATCAATTTCAAGCGCAGTTATCGCACTTTTATTTAAATCTCCAACATTGATTCCTATCATAGTAACATCATTTGCAGCAATAAGAGCGTCTGGTTTACCAAATTGTTGTTCTAAAGCCTCTATCTTTGCTGAGCACTGCGATTGTTCAGCTTTTGCATCTTCAACATATATGTTTTCTCCATCTCATCTAATCTCTGTTCCAATACACATTTCTCAGTCACTTTCAATTGTTGAATGTGATCAGCAACATTTGCGTCTGCCTTTGCAACCATTGCTACTATACTCTCAGTTACACTTTGTACCTGCTCCAAGAGTTGCTCTCTCTCATCACACCATTGTACTTCTTTCGCCATCGCAATGTCTTTAATTTTCAATAACACGCATACCACATTGGCCATCTTGGCTTTCCTGCCTTTTATCGAAGACTTTTTTATTATGTTTTGCCCTATCATTATGACTATTACATTGCTTCAAAAGGTCATTGAATTGGTGTGTTAAAGCATTCTCTTCTATAGACTCGAATCTAACACAGCCGTGCTTGTTAACAAAATCATCAATGACTTCCATTGATATGCTAATTAGTCTACTTGAAGCTGCTAAACTAGTTGCTTGCACAATGCACACAGAGACAGACAGACAGATAAAGCTGTTTAAACCTAACAGTGACTTGTAGTTCTCCAAGACACAAGGCACACTCTTAATCAATGCCTTACTATACCACTGATTTTTAGCCCTCTTAGATCGCAGGCCACATTAAACTTCTATTGGAACAGAGAGCTATTTCACACTCACGTGGGGAAAAATAAAAATAAACTAATAAAAAAAAATAATATAAAAGTTAATAAAAAAATTAAAATCTATATTTCTCCCACTTTCTCCTCAAAGATGTGTGGTTTATCCTGTCAATCTACATCAGATAACCAGGGTTGATCAAACCCTCACTCTCACCAGTACTATTGACCGGCTACAGGCCTAACAATTTGCATTAGCAATACAATAAAGTACATACATACACATATCAGACAAAAATCTCACCAGTTTTTGCGCGTCCACTCACTGATTAAATATTTCATAGAACTTTCAGGACCATTCAAGCAGGGTTTTCAAATTCACGAACCAGCGCAAATCTTTGTCCACAGCAGAGCAGGCCGCCTTTCATTCTAGGTGTTGACTCATTAGCTTATAGGGACTCAAGACAAAAAATACATTAGGGTTTGTGGATTCTGTGTAAAAATAAATTTCACACGCCTTCTGAGGTGCCAATTGAAGTAAAATTGTACAATAATAACTATTATATTGTACTTATATATTAATTTGTCTATCCCTATATTTAGCTAGTCTATTATAAACTCTGAGCACATGTTACTGAGGATATCACTATAATACTAGGTTAACTATGAAATCAAGCACACGGCTTAATAAAACATATTTATTTCCCAAGAAGATAGGAAACGCTAACATGAAAGTATTAAAAGATATTACAATATTACAAAGCTTACAATCAGAACATATAATACAAGAACATCACAGATACTTATCACAAGGCCCTCCACGAAGCTTGTTTCTTCCAATTATGATGACCAAGAGATGGCCAGAGCCATGAGGCTTAGGCCCAAGCCATGATCCAAAGGGAAAGGGGGAGAGAGGGCTTTTGGACTCGTTCAGTCCTTTTTACTTAAACATTCACACCCACTCGTAGCCACCCCCACCTGCCTCCTTGTCCAATGAGGTACTGCCAAGCGGTAGTTCTTCTAACATCTGCCCATTCTCCAGGAAGCCTGCTGTATTGTCCACTAGGGGGCAGCGTTCGTCCATGAATCACCACTGTCTGACCTGAGTTAAATCTTCATAGATATCTTGGACTTTGATCTTCTGTAGCTCAACTCATCAGTCATCTTGGCAGCAGTGGCTCTCTTTGAAACTTGTAATCACACCAGGTGGGCTTGAGCCAGTGGCGGTACTACCAGGGTTGCAGCAGTCGCACTTGCGACTGGGCCCTGGTGTTCAGCCACCGTGGGGGGCCCCAAGACAACAGGAACATAGTTGGCATGCCAACCACGTGACAGTGACACTGCCACAGGTGCCCGCAGATAACAGTGTGAGGTTTCACATCGGGTACTGTACAAATGCATGCCAGGACAGAGATCCCTCCCCCTACCTCCTCCCACAGAAGCAGCTCAGGCTCCTCAGGGACTCATTCACTCAAAGACAGAGCCTGTGTTGAAGTAATTGATTCTCCTGCACACTACGTGGAACTAAAGTTCCCCACCATTTATTTCCGGGAGGGAAGGAGGGAGAATTGGTGCACAACCAGGAAGTTTTCAATTACCATGCTGGAACGCTTTGCTTCTGCAGAGGGGAAGACTCAGAAGCCAAATGTCGTGGTGCTGGGCCACATTAACAGCGGGAAGTCTTTGCTGATGGAGACGCTGGGCACCACCTCCTCCACTGCTGCCTTCCACAAGAACCACAGAGCCAGGAGAGGGGCATCACCCTGGGCCTGGGCTTCTTCTCTTGTAGTTTTCTATCAGGCCATGCTGGGACTTGTAGTTTTCTATCAGGCCATGCTTGGGCTTGTAGATGTAGGACTTATACTAGCATTCCCTGCCAAGGAACTAAAAGTCTCAACGTGTTCCATCATCTGATGGTTTCACTGCTGTCAGTGCCAGCTGAGTTTGGTAGATCCCCAGCTATTGGGGCACACTGAGACTGGCATATCCCCACCTACCATACCATTCACTGACTGCCCAGCCCTACGATACCGCTCACTGACTGCCTTGCCCTGCCATACCATACCGCTCACTGACTGCCCTGCCCTGCCATACCATACCGCTCACTGACTGCCCTGCCCTACCATCCCTCTCACTGACTGCCCTGCCCTACCATCCCTCTCACTGACTGCCCTGCCATACAGGGCTCACTGACTGCCCTGCCCTGCCATACAGGACTCACTGACTGCCCTGTCCTGTCATACAGGGCTCACTGACTGCCCTGCCCTGTCATACAGGGCTCACTGACTGCCCTGCCCTGCCATACAGGGCTCACTGACTGCCCTGCCATACAGGGCTCACTGACTGCCCTGCCCTGCCATACAGGGCTCACTGACTGCCCTGCCCTGTCATACAGGGCTCACTGACTGCCCTGCCCTGTCATACAGGGCTCACTGACTGCCCTGCCATACAGGGTTCACTGACTGCCCTGCCATACAGGGCTCACTGACTGCCCTGCCCTGCCATACAGGGCTCACTGACTGCCCTGCCCTGCCATAGAGGGCTCACTGACTGCCCTGCCCTGCCATACAGGGCTCACTGACTGCCCTGCCATACCTCTCACTGACTGCCCTGCCATACCGCTCACCGACTGCCCTGCCATACCGCTCACCGACTGCCCTCCCATACCGCTCACCGACTGCCCTGCCATACAGGGCTCACTGACTGCCTTGCCATACCGCTCACTGACTGCCTTGCCATACCATACTGCTCACTGACTGACCTGCCCTGCCATCCCTCTCACTGACTGCCCTGCCCTACCATTCCTCTCACTGACTGCCCTGCCCTGCCCTACCATCCCTCTCACTGCCCTGACCTGCCCTACCATCCCTCTCACTGCCCTGACCTGCCCTACCATCCCTCTCACTGCCCTGCCCTGCCCTACCATCCCTCTCACTGACTGCCCTGCCCTACCATCCCTCTCACTGACTGCCCTGCCCTACCATCCCTCTCACTGACTGCTCTGTCCTACCATCCCTCTCACTGACTGCCCTGCCCTATCATCCCTCTCATTGGCTGCCCTGCCCTACCATCCCTCTCACTGACTGCCCTGTCATACAGGGCTCACTGACTGCCCTGCCCTGTCATACAGGGCTCACTGACTGCCCTGCCCTGCCACACAGGGCTCACTGACTGCCCTGCCATACCGCTCACTGACTGCCCTGCCATACCACTCACTGACTGCCCTGCCTCGCCATACCGCTCACTGACTACTCTGACATACTGCTCACGGACTGCCTTGCCCTACCATAGTGCTCACTCACTACTCTGACATACTGCTCACTGACTGTCCTGCCCTGCCATGCCATACCGCTCACTGACTGCTCTAACATACCACTCACTAATTGCCATGCACTTCCAATTATGCAGGAAGGGGGCCCGCTGCCGGACAGTAATAAAGGGCCACAGAATGGGAGTAAAGGGACCCGGCTTGGAGGGAAGGGCCCCTGAAACTGATAGAAAGGGCCCTGGGATGGGGGTCAGGAGGGGCCCTTCATAGTTTCTTGCACCAGGGCCCGGAAGGTTCTAGTTACGCCTCTGGCTTGAGCCAAGCCCTTGTTATCTGATACGCTACAAAACTTTGATGTGTAACTGGTTACATTCCAAATTAAGCAACCTAGCTGTATCAACCAAGAAGTAAACCTCCAGAAATATGATATTAAATCATGCTGAATTCCAACAGAGAGAGTGGCCGGTTTTAAGTTTACCAGTGCTATTGTAGGATCAGGATTGATAGGGATTTCAAACAGTGTTAAAATCATAAGAAATAAATCTTTCCAGAAATGTTTTGCTACCAGGCAATCCCACCAAGTATGAAGATGTGATCCAAGATCACTACAGCCCTGAAAACAAGATGGGGAATAATTTGTAGCATATTTCGCAATTCTGACAGGGACCAAATACCACTGTGTGAGTACTTTGTAATTTGTCTCTAAGGCAGCCGTGTTTTGTGAGGATGACTTAATTGTGATTCAAATCTTATCCCAATCAGCTGCTTCCAAAGAAAACCCATGATCCACCTCATTAAAAACAACCTTCTTGATCCCCTTCAATCTGGATTTCGCCCTCAACACTCCATAGAAACTGCTCTTTTAAAACTCACAAATGACCTACTAACTGCAAAAAATAATGGACACTATTCTGTACTCCTACTTCTGGATCTTTCAGCTGCCTTTGACACGGTTGACCACCCCCTCCTCCTCAAAAAACTTTACTCCCTCGGTCTCTGTGACTGTGCTCTTCAGTGGCTCTCATCCTACCTATCCCAACGTACCTTCAGTGTCACTTACAATTCTACTTCCTCTACTCCTCTTCCCTTCTCTGTCGGGGTCCCCCAAGGTTCTGTTCTTGGACCTCTTTTATTTTCAATCTACACCTCTTCCCTGGGTCAGCTGATAGCCTCTCACGGCTTTCAATATCATTTCTATGCTGATGACACACAAATCTATCTCTCCACCCCTCAACTCACTCCATCAGTCTCCTCACGCATCACTAACTTACTAACCGACATATCTGTATGGATGTCACACCACTTCCTCAAACTCAACTTGTCCAAAACCGAGCTTATAATATTTCCTCCCCCACGTTCCTCTTCCCCCGACTTCTCTGTCAATAGCAATGGCAAAACCATCCACCCGTCCCCACATGTCAGGGTACTAGGTGTTATCCTGGATTCTGAACTCTCCTTTCAGCCCCACATCCAATCACTTTCCAAAGCTTGCCGCCTCAACCTCCGCAACATCTCTAAACTATGTCCCTTTCTAACCAATGAAACCACAAAGCTCCTGATTCACTCCCTGGTTATCTCTCGCCTTGACTACTGGAACTCACTCCTCATTGGCTTACCTTTAAACAGACTATCCCCCCTTCAGTCCATCATGAATGCTGCTGCCAGACTCATCCACCTTACAAACCGCTCAGTGTCTGCTACCCCTCTCTGCCAATCCCTCCATTGGCTACCACTCACCCAACAAATTAAATTCAAAATACTAACAATAAGTTACAAAGCCATCCACAACTCTGCCCCCAGCTACATCACTAACCTAGTCTCAAAATACCAACCTAATCGCCATCTCCGTTCCTCCCAAGACCTCCTGCTCTCTAGCTCCCTCATCACCTCCTCCCATATCTGCCTCCAGGACTTCTCCCGAGCCTCGCCCATCCTCTGGAATTCCCTACCCCAATCTGTCAGACTGTCTCCAACTTTATCCACTTTTAGGCGATCCCTGAAAACTTTCCTCTTCAGAGAAGCCTATCCTGCCTCCATCTAACAACTGCACTATTTTCTCCATTAGCTCATCCCCCACAGCTATTACCCTTTTGTATCACTTGACCCTCCCTCCTAGATTGTAAGCTCTAACGAGCAGGGCCCTCTGATTCCTCCTGTATTGAATTGTATTGTACTTGTACTGTCTGCCCTAATGTTGTAAAGCGCTGCGTAAACTGTCGGCGCTATATAAATCCTGTATAATAATAATAATAATAATGATCCATCTCTCACTTAGCCACATATGATGGTGGGTCTGAGTTGGGTTTAGTAATAAGATGAATGCAAAGAGTTGAAATAAGTCCCTTAGTGTGTGGGTCACGTTTACATATATTTTCAAAGCACTGTAATTTATCTAAATGAATTCTTCATTGTATATAGGGCATACATTTTTTTTTTAATCTGAAGATATCGAAAGAGCTCTGAATTAGGAAGTTTGTGACTTTCACATTAGTCGGGGAAAGTTTTGAATGAAGTAGAGGATGCTAGTTCACAGAGTTGAGTTAAATTAGTGGAGGTCCATGCTTTAAAAGATTTAGGGGAAGACCAAGCAGGATAGAAAAGTGGATTTTTAAGAAATGATAAAAGCGGTATATGGGGAGATAGTAGTCCATTTACTAATTCAAATTTATCCCAAATAGCTAATGTAAGTTCAGTTATAGGATTATTAAGTTTTTTATGGTTGGAGGAATTAGACCATACAAGGTTGGTTATTGAAAGTGGGTCGCAATCTATTTATTCCAGCGCAAGAAGCCCCAAACAAAAGTTAATACCTTACATTATAGTATTCTGAGAAAGTATGCTGGAACAGGGATAGGTAAAACTCGAAAAAGATAAAGAATTTTGGGCAGTATAGCCATCTTTATTATGTTACTTTTACCTATCCAAGATAATGGTAGAGAGGACCATTGTGTCAGAAGATTAGATATTTGATGCAAAATTGGAGGATAATTGGCAGTGAAAATGTCAGAAAGATTGGGCATGAGAGTTATCCCTAGGTAAAGAAGTGGACCATGAGAAATGGAGGGATGTTTGCTCTTTTTGTAAAATATGAGGAGGTAAAGATATATTTAAGGCTATAGATTTTTGAGAGTTAATAATTAGACCAGATACGTGGGCAAAGTGATCACGTTTACTTAAAAGACAGGAACCGCTTTCTAAGTTGGAGTGACTTGAGTTGCTCCGATTAGAACGGTTCCATTACACTGAATGGATCACGACTTGTCAGCCTGACAAGTCGCCCCAGTGTGAACCGAGACTAAGAGCATATGCCTGTAAACTCCTAAAAAAAAGCCTGTGGGAGCTGTTTCTTTGAGATGCAGTGTTAAAGGAGTCGTAAAGGCAAAAGGTTTTTTATCTAATTGCATTCTATGCATCAGAATAAGCACCCCTAATACTTACCTGAGCTGAGTGCAGACTTGGAGGGGTTTGTTTGCGCCCCCCCCAAATATTTTTTAGCACCAGCCGCCACTGGGATAGAACAAGTCCAGAGACGGGTAACAAAAAATGGTGAAAGGTCTGAGGGACAAAACATATCAGGAGCTACTTCAGGAACTTAATATGTACAGTTTGGAGAAAAGAAGGGGGAAGGGAGACATGATTAAATGCATCAAGGGGGTGAATAAAGTTCAGCAGGGGTATTATTTTCAATATGAAACCAAAATCAAGAACACAACCTCAAAATAACTGGAGAAAAGTTCAAAACTGATCTTAGAAACTGTTATTTTACTGAAAGGGTAGTTGATGCTTGGAATAGACTTCCAGCAGAGCTAGTGAGCCAGTCAGCAGTAAGCGGTTTCAAACATACTTGGTACAAACATAGATCTATACTCAGACAAAAAAGTTAATGAAAAAAATAAAAATAAAACATGTATAAAAGAAAAAAAATAGGCAGACTCGATGGACCACTTGGTCTTTTTTCTTTTTTTTTTTTTTAACGTATAACTCTTTATTCAAAGATTTTTCCAACTATAAACAATCATATAGGCAAAGAAGACAAAGAAATAAACCTATTACAAAACCAACTTCGCTAAGCATATACATCTTATAGGCCAACATTGACACTTATTAAATTTATAAACTAAAGAGATAAAACTAGAGAAAGGAGATTAACACAGAATATAAATTAATACGCCACCTTAATGCAAATTCACTTTGAATCAAATAATAACCTCCAAAATATGTCGATATGCATCGATTACTGCAATTGTTAACCTATATGCTTATACCTTAACTTAACTACCGTATTTGTCGGCGTATAACACGCACTTTTTTCCCCTTAAAATCAGGGGAAAATCGTGCGTGCGTGTTATACGCTGATCCCCACTGTCTGTGTGGCAAAAAAGAGCGATCGCCGCCGAAAAAGAGCGAGCGCCGCGGAAAAAAACGAGCGCCGCTGGAAAAAAACGAGCGCCGCTGAAAAAGACCAAGCCTAGTGCTTGGTTCCACTCGCAGTCACGCCGTCCCGCCTACCTGCTGTCTCTGAGAGGATGAGAAGTGAGTGCTGCCGAAAAGGACCGAGCCGAGTGCTCGGCTCCGCTCGCAGTCCGCCCAGCTCCTTTGATGGACATAACACTCGGTCCAATGGCAGGACTGGGCGGGACTGCGAGCGGAGCCGAGCCGAGTACACAGTATACTCGGCTCGGTCTTTTTCGGAAGCGCTCGCTTCTCATCCTCAGCAGGGAGGCGGCGTGACGAGCCGAGTACACATCGGCGGCAGATTTAAATGGCGCAAATGGCAGGCTGCACTGGGCAAGGCTGCACTAGGCAAGGCTGCACTGGGCAAGACCGCACTGGGCAAGGCTGCACTAGGCAAGATTGCACTGGGCAAGGCTGCACTAGGCAAGATTGCACTGGGCAAGGCTGCACTGGGCAAGGCTGCATATGACAATGGGCCAGGCTGCATATGACAATGGGCAAGGCTGCACTGGGCAGGGCTGCATATGGCAATGGGCAAGGCTGCAAACGGCACTGGGCAAGCTGCAAATGGACACTGATCATTCTGCAATGATGGACAAGGCTACAGATAAACACTGATAAGGCTGCATTGATGGGCATTTAAATGTAAGTTTTTTTCCTTAAACTTCCCTCCTAAAAGTTTTTTTCCTTAAAATGCCCTCCTAAACTTGGGGTGCATGTTATACAGTAGGTGACCGCGATACTGTGTCAATCTCGCAGCTGTTATTGGCGAGATTTGACACCTGTGAGCCCCATCGCGGGAGTCAGCGCTGAGCTGACTCGCTCATCGGGAAAGGAGAACTTTTTTTTCCTTTCGCGATGAGCGACAGGCAGTGCTGACAGCTGTCTGGTATGAATCATGAGGGGGAACGCCGCGCCAAATTTTAAATAAAAAACCGGCATGGGTTCCCCCCCAAGGGCATACCAGGCCCTTAGGTCTGGTATGGATTGTAAGGGGAACCCCCCTACGCCGAAAAATCGGCGTGGGGTCCCCCCCAAAATCCATACCAGACCCTTATGCGAGCACGCAGTCTGGCTGGTCAGGAAAGGGGGTGGGGACGAGCGAGCGCCCCCCTCCTGAACCATACCAGGTCACATGCCCTCAACGTGGGGGTTGAGTGCTTCGGGGGAGGGGGCCGCCCTGCAGGCCCCCCCACCCAAAGCACCTTGTTCCCATGTTGATGAGGACAAGGGCCTCTTCCCGACAACCCTGGCCGTTGGTTGTCAGGGTCTGCGGGCGGAGGGCCCCATGTGAATGAGTATGGGGTACATGGTACCCCTACCCATCCACCTAGGGAAAAATGTGTCAATAAAAAAAACACACTACACAGGTTTTAAAAGTAATTTATTAGGCAGCTACTGGGGTCTTCTTCCGACTTCGGGGGTCTTCTTCCGACTTCTCCGCTCTCTCCGGCCTCTTCTCCCGGTGTTTGTCCATTTGTCCACTACTCTGGACAAATGTAAGGCTCGATAGTAAGAGATCAGATCAGGCAGACCAATACCCCCCCGTGGTTTAGGCAAAACCAACAACGAATAGCGAAGTCTACCGACTTTGCTGCTCCAGAGAAATTTAGTTAACAGTGTCCGGCACGACAGAAAAAAATCTTGAGGTAGTTTAATAGGAATCGCTTGCATTAAATATAGGATCTGAGGAAGCAGTGTCATCTTAAATGCATTACACCTCCCAAACCACGTGGGGATAAGGGTCTGCCATAGTTGAAAATATGATCGCATTTTCCATAATAATGGGCAGAAGTTTGTCCCATATATTAGGGCCATATTCGGGGTCAATTTGACCCCAAAGTATTTCAAAAAGGACTGAACCCATTTAAACCGGTATACACCTTGTAGGTTAATAATACACTCCTTAGAAAGGAGGATACTCATCGCTTTACATTTAGCGTCATTTATAGAAAAATTAGAAAGATCCTCATACTGATCTAGACATTGAAGTGAACGAGGTAATGAAACCTCCAGATTGGTAAGAAAAAATAAAAGGTCATCCGCATATGCAGCAATTTTATGCTCCGTATTTGAAACCTGAAGACCACTAATCAGGGGGTCCGATCTAATTTTGCAGAGAAAGGGTTCTAAGGTTAACACAAACATTAATGGAGAAAGAGGACAACCCTGTCTTGTCCCATTAGACAAAGAGAAATACTCTGAACGGGCCCCATTGACCAGCACAGCCGCAGTGTGACAAGTGTATAATGCCTGAATCCATGACAGCATTCGCTCCCCCCAGGCCGATATGTCTAAGAGTAAATTGAAGATATTGCCAATCCACCCAATCAAAAGCATTTTCAGCATCTGTTGATAAAAGTAGAAAGGGCCGGTTCTCTCAATGAGCAATATGAATCAAGTCTATCGCCCTTACAGTGTTGTCCCTAGCCTCTCTCTGTGGGATAAAACCTGCCTGGTCTGCGTGAATAAGATGAGGAAAGTGTGGCAATAGCCTATTCGCTAGGATTTTTGAGAATAATTTTAAGTCAACATTTAAAAGAGCTATAGACCGATAGTTCCCACATTGAGTAAGATCTTTATCTTGCTTGGGAATCACAATAATGTGGGCCGTAAAAGCATCCTCTATTAGCTTACCATAATGAGTTGTAAGCACGTAGGAAGTAAGGAGAGAGAACGTCCTGGAAAGTTTTATAGTATAGAAGATTTAACCCGTCGGGGACTGGGGGCCTTCTCTGGTTTAGAGGATTCTATCGCCAAGGCCAGTTCTTTATTTGTTATGGGGGCCTCCATCCCTGCAATTACCTCCGGCGGAAGTAGGGGCATACCTGATGCTGTCAAAAAGGAGGAAATCAAATCTGCCCAGGTAGAGCATTGCTGGGTTTGGGTATTTTGCAGATTATAAAGCCTCCAATAAAATTTTTTAAATTCCTGAGCTATAGCCACAGAATCTGACAGCATAATGCCGGAGTCGGCCGTGATTTGGGTGATATGTGATTTTGTTTGTGATCCTTTCAGTGCCCTAGCTAATAGAACACCCGGTTTATTTCCATACTCGTATATATACTGTTTATATCGACTCAACTTCTCCCTTACTTCTGAATTCACAATTTAATTATACTGCTGACGTAGGGAGAATAATTCTTCCTGTGTCTGCTTAGTGAGTGTTTTTTTGTGAATGGACTCAAGTTTACCAATCCTCACAAGTAACGTCTCAGTTTCCAACCGCCTTAGTTTTTTTATCCTGGCTCTGTGTTTAAGAAAGATTCCTCTTACATAGCATTTATGAGCCTCCCACAATACAGTCAGAGATGTATTAGGTTGGTCATTCTAGCTAAAATATTCTGCTAAACCCTGTAGAACCTCAGTCATGGTAGTTGGGTCCTTTAACAGTGTATCATTAAGCCTCCAGGACAGGGTCCTTGTAGCCACTATATTTAGATCTATATCTAAGTGAGCCGGTCCATGGTCAGCAAGCAAAATTGGATCTATTGAAGTTGCTTGAACTCTGTCCAGCTCTTTTTGTGGAAGAAAAAAATAATCGATTCTTGAGTAAGATGAATGAACTGAAGAAAAAAAAGTATAGTCTCTGACATCGGGATGATGTAAATGCCATACATCTACCAGTTGAAGATTTAATTCTGCCTTTAGTCGCTTTAAATAAGAGAATGATAGATGAGATACACCCCTTGAGACATCTAGGAGTGGATCATATGCAAAATTAAAATCCCCTCCTAAAATCAATACCCCATTCCTATGCTCCAAAATCAGAGGAACCAAAGACCTTAGGAAATGCAACTGATTTGAGTTAGGAAAATATACATTAACCAAGGTTACCTGAGCAGCGCCCATTACGCCCTTAACTATCCTTAACTATCAAAAATCTACCTTGCTCATCGCTAATGTATGTACCTAGCGACCATGGAACAGACCATGCTATAAGAATACTGACTCCCTTAGCTTTAGATATTATGGATGGGCTATGATATACCACTGGGTAAGCTCTATTACTCAATTTAGGGATTTTCCCGGCCTGGAAGTGTGTTTCCTGGAGGAAAGCAATCTGACTTCGCATTTTGGTCAAGTCTCTCAGTAGTCTAGACCTTTTTTCGGGGACATTAAGGCCCTTCACATTAAGGGAGGTTAACCTGACCAGAGTGGGCAGTTGTACCCCAAGCGGGAACAATGTCAAAAAAAAAAAAAAAAAAAAAATTAGGGGGGGGGGGGGGGGTTACAAAAAGGAAGCAGTAGATGAGAAAAGCAAGAGAAAAAAAAAAAACTCTCCCAACTAAGCCCAAAGGGACTGGGAGAAACCTATTTGTTGGGGTGTGTCTATGGCCTGCTGTGCTGCCAATGCCCTAAAAAAAAAAAAAAAAAAAAAAAAGAATAAACCGAGCCAAAGCATTTCTTCCTCTGAGGGCATTAATGGTAAATAGTTACCTCTAGGCCTATTGTAGAAAAATTGGGAGTCCAAAAAATTTCCAAAACTATCCATAGGGAGCTCAAGCCTACATAATCCACATAGATATACTCTATAAAGTAATACCAACACAGTAACACAAACGAAAATAAATAAATAAAAAAAAAAAAAACAGTAAAACCAGTCTTGCTCAGGTAGGGTCCAGCCAATTTGGAACTTGTATTGGATGACACCCTAAAAAACAAAATAGTTTTTGAAGCTGATCCTGTGTGTGAAGACTGACTGTCTTTTTTAACCCACAGATGGAATGGGTGTCCCCAGGAGCATGTAGCCCCGAAGCTTTAATCTGATCTAAGAGTGGACACATGCATCCTCTCATGCGTCGTGTATTCCTAGATGTTCAATCTGGCCCAGCTGCCATGCTCGAAGCATAATCTCATCCTTTATATTAAAAAAATGAATGCGACAAAGAACATCTCGTGGACCCGACCCCTGGTGACTCCTATACGGAGTGACTATGTGCTTTGTCTATTATAAGCTCAGCTGATGAGGGTTTGCCCAAGATTTTATTACAAATAGACTGTATTGTTGGTCTCAGTTCTGTGTCGTCGACATTTTCGGGAATACCTCTAAAACGGATATAGTTCCTTCGGCTATGGTTTTCCAGCTCGTCTACCTGTAGAAGATTTGAGGTAAACTTTTGCTGTGCTGCAGAATTCGTTAATACCAGTTCATCCATGCGCATATTCACATTATCTACTGCAGATTCTAGGTTAGTAACCCTGGTCTCCACAATATCCAACTGTTCCCGCACCTCAGAAATCTCTTTCCGTAAGGCCCCTTCTAAGCGTAATGCCACTGCTTCCAGATCTCCTCAATTTGGTAATAATGCTAGATCTTGTTTGTTGGGGAGTGAAAGCAATATTGCCCTCAACTCCAGATCTTCTGTCCAAGGATGACGAATACTCGGTTGAGCTGGATTTAGAGGAACGGATATTACTGATTGTATATCGACTATACTCCCGGCCTCATCTAGAGATACTGAGGCACGTGATTGAGTGATAGTTGCTATGTGTTCGGGTGCCTCCATTATTGCTGGCGTGGTAGCAGAGGGGGCATTATAGCCAATAGGATGGGTTGGTAAGATAAATGGCAAGTTCACCGGTCCTCCCATTCTAAGTTATCCACCGATAACAGAATCGGGGAGGAGTTATCGCCACTGTCGCCGCTGATGGTTCCTGTTTCCGGGGCTACCATAAGTCCCTGGTTACCAGCCCCCCCCCCCCCTCTGAGCCCTGCTGGACCTCTCTTGAACTAACAGCTATATCTCTCCTGTTATCAGAGGGGTTTCCAGAAATGTTCTCGATTTCCTGGTGATGTTCCATATCAACCATGTCTGCAGGGGGGCCTATAGATTTAGCGTTCCGGGTATTTCAAGCTATTGCTGAGGAAGGGGTAACTTTTATTTTTGTTTTTCCAGAGATTAAAGATGGAGCGGATGAAGAGGTAGAAATAGAGGTGGAGGTAGAAGGAACAGAGGACATGTACTGATGAAGGCTATTTGGCCTAGACAGTTTGGGCTGTTTAGCTGTTGGTCCTGTAATTTGTTCTGCATGCTTCCTACCCCTAGTCATGTGCTTGCGATGTCTTCAGTAACGCAGAACTGGCTAATGGACTCCCCAAGAAAAACATTTAAAAACTGACCAATACTATGAGGTCGGTACTATGACTGGTATGCCCAGTTCTAAGGCCTGAATTGAGCTAGATTAGTCAGTGCTAGTCTAAGCTTAAGCAAAGCTGGTTAGGCTGAATTGAAATATCTTAACACTGGGGGTGCAAAAACAAAAACACAAAAAAAAACAAAAAAACACAGCAATGAAAAAAAATGAGTAGGCTGAGATATAGAACAAATATACTCAAATATTCATATCCCTATATAACATTATATATATATATATATATATATATATATATATATATATATATATACACACACACACATACATATACATATATATCCCTATATACTTACCGTGGGGACGGAAAGTATTCAGACCCCCTTATATTTTTCACTGTTTGTTATATTGCAGCCATTTGCTAAAATCATTTAAGTTCACTTTTTTTTCCTTATTAATGCACACACAGCACCCCATATTGACAGAAAAACACAGAATTGTTGACATTTTTGCAGATTTATTAAAAAAGAAAAACTGAAATATCACATGGTCCTAAGTATTGAGGCCCTTTGCTTAGTATTTAGTAGAAGCACCCTTTTAATCTAATACAGCCATGAGTCTTTTTGGGAAAGATGCAACAAGTTTTTCACACCTGGATTTGGGGATCCTCTGCCATTCCTCCTTGAAGATCCTCTCCAGTTCTGTCAGGTTGGATGGTAAACGGTGGTGGACAGCCATTTTTAGGTCTCTCCAGAGATGCTCAATTGGGTTTAAGTTAGGGCTCTGGTTGGGCCATTCAACAACAGTCACAGAGTTGTTGTGAAGCCACTCCTTCGTTATTTTAGCTGTGTGCTTAGGGTCATTGTCTTGTTGGAAGGTAAACCTTCGGCCCAGTCTGAGGTCCTGAGCACCCTGGAGAAGGTTTTCGTCCAGGATATCAATGTACTTAACATCGCATGACAACACGGGGTCCAGGGTTGTTGCCTCTTTAGATGCCGAGAAGGCTTTCGACTCTGTTGAGTGGAAATTCTTATGGGAAACTTTGCGTAGATTTGGATTCGGTCCTAAATTTATTCACGGAGTACGATTGCTGTACCGATCCCCCCGGGCACGGGTTCGCACCAACAATTGGGTCTCAGACTCCTTTGCTCTGTTTCGTGGTACGAGGCAGGGATGCCCGCTCTCCTCCAGCCTGTTCGCCCTGGCGCTGGAGCCTCTGGCAATTGCCATTAGGAGTGCACCGGACGTTCTGGGCCTGCGGGTGGGTATGATGGAAGAGCGCCTCTCCCTCTATGCCGACGACGCATTATTGTACCTAAATGATGCTGGACCCTCTCTTCAGGCTGCCCTGCGTATTTTTGACAGTTTTGGTGGACTCTCGGGAGTTAAGATAAAGTGGACCAAATCAGTCCTATTTTTTATAGATGATGGAGCTAACTCTGGACCCCTCTCCTCCCCGTTACAAAGGGTTAGGGAATTTAAATATCTTGGAGTTGTGATCACTAGGAATCTCTCTGATTTTATCGTAAAAAACCTGACCCCTGTCCTGAACACTTTACGTTCGAAATGTGCTGCCTGGGAGAATCTTCCTCTGAATCTTCTGGGTCGCATTAGTCTCCTTAAGATGATGATACTGCCCAAATTTAACTATCTGTTTAGGAATTGCCCGGTCTGGGTCCCCGCCTCGTTTTTTAGGGAGATTGACCGTATAGTGGGATCCTTTATTTGGTCGGGGAGAAACCCTAGGTTGGCTCGTACTACGTTATGTTTACCTGCAGACTTGGGTGGACTTGCCCTCCCAAGTTTCCAGTTATATTTTTGGGCAGCCATGTTGGTGACGGTACACTGGTGGTTCCAGGGTTCTAGATCCAATGTGGCAACCTGTCTCGAGGCGAATATTTTGGGTTCCCTGACGGACCTTCGGAATTTTCCCTATAGAGGACCCAAGGCATATTGTGGGATCCCTGGGCCTACTAGAGCAACTTGGAGAGTATGGGAAGCGGCTAGGCGCAGATACTTGAGACCTGGCCAATTGTCTCCAGCTCATCCCCTATGGGGGAACCCACGACTTAAACACTTCCGTATGATACCGGACCCACAGGTGTGGGCCAGATATGGTGTAACCTTGTTGGAACACGTAATGTCTGGGGGTCAACTGCTCTCCTTGCATGAGCTTACGGCTAAATTTGGACTGCCCCGTTGGATGGGGTTCCGATACCTACAGCTGAGACATGCGGCCAGGGCTCAATTCCCGCAAACTCCCCTGTTACAGACGGACCCCATCGAAGATCTCCTATCTCCTGGAGACTTGTCTAAACCCTTATCCTCTCTATATAATGCGTTGCTGGGAAGAGATTCCCCTAAGATTAATGAATTATGGGAAAGATGGTGGGCTGATATCCCGTCGCTGGATAGGGAGGGATGGGAGGACTGTCTAGAGTATGGCCCGAAACTAGTGATAGCATCCAAGGACAAACTGATTCAAGTTAAATTTATACACAGGGTCTACTATACCCCGCAGAGACTCCATCGCATATTTCCTGAGAGAGACCCCATGTGTCCTAAATGCAAAGTCCATATAGGCACATTTATGCATATGTTCTGGGAGTGCCCAGTTGTTGCACTGTTTTGGACTAAGATTATAGGTGAAATCAACTCCAGATTGCAGACCTCTATTCCGCTCTTGCCGGCCATGGCGTTGCTGGGGATACATGATGATGAGCAAAGGCCATATCTTAAATTACTGATTTCCTTCCTTCTCTTCTATGCCAAAAAAGAAATACTCATGAAATGGATAGATTCTTCCCCTCCATCCTTTTCAGCCTGGGAGGCACAGATTGAGGCAGTAATCCCCATGTATAAAATGACATATATAAACCGTGGCTGTCCGTGGAAATTCGAAAAAGTTTGGGCTCCGTGGATGGCCTCGTAGAGAAATATTCAGTTCATTACGTTTAATTGCCCCAATAGGGAAGGGTTTTGGAGGGTGGAGGGTGGACGGTACTTGTTGAGAATGGTACTATTAACCTTACGTATTGGTTGCGGGTTTTGCATATTAATTTCCCTATCCTCAAATATATAATCTACGTATGTAATGTATTGTACTCTGTTGAATGGTATTCTGTAACTCTGATTATCTATTACAACAATAAAGCACCACTGTTTTTGTTAAAAAAAAGGATATCAATACTACTACAGTACTTGGCTGCATTCATCTTTCCCTCGATTGCAACCAGTCATCCTGTCCCTGCAGCTGAAAAACATCCCCACAGCATGATGCTGCCACCACCATGCTTCACTGTTTGGACAGGTGATGAGCAGTGCCTGGTTTTCTCCACACATACCGCTTAGAATTAAGGCCAAAAAGTTCTATCTTGGTCTCATCAGATCAGAGAATCTTATTTCTCACCATCTTGGAGTCCTTCAGGTGTTTTTTAGCAAACGCCATGCGGGCTTTCATGTGTCTTGCACTAAGGAGAGGCTTCCGTCGGGCCACTCTGCTATAAAGCCCCGACTGGTGGAGGGCTGCAGTGATGGTTGACTTTCTACAACTTTCTCCCATCTCCCGACTGCATCTCTGGAGCTCAGCCACAGTGATCTTTGGGTTCTTCTTTACCTCTCTCACCAAGGCTCTTCTCCCCTGATAGCTCAGTTTGGCCAGACGGCCAGCTCTAGGAAGGGTTCTGGTCGTCCCAAACGTCTTCCATTTAAGGATTATGGAGGCCATTGTGCTCTTAGGAACCTTAAGTGCAGCAGAATTTTTTTTGTAACCTTGGTCAGATCTGTGCCTTGCCACAATCCTGTCTCTGAGCTCTTCAGGCAGTTCCTTTGACCTCATGATTCTCATTTGCTCCGATATGCACTGTGAGCTGTAAGGTCCTATATAGACAGGTGTGTGGCTTTCCTAATTAAGTCCAATCAGTATAATCAAACACAGCTGGACTCAAATGAAGGTGTAGAACCATCTAAAGAATGATCAGAAGAAATGGACAGCACCTGAGTTAAATATATGAGTGTCACAGCAAAGGGTCTGAATACTTAAGACCATGTGATATTTCAGTTTTTCTTTTTTAATAAATCTGCACAAATGTCAACAATTCTGTGTTTTTCTGTCAGTATGGGGTGCTGTGTACATTAATGAGGAAAAAAGATGAACTTAAATGATTTTAGCAAATGGCTGCAATATAACAAAGAGTGATAAATTTAAGGGGGTCTGAATACTTTCTGTCCCCACTGTATATACCCATAAACCAAAACAAAAACATAGAATAGCAGTAACAAATGAGTAATGACAAATAACTAATATCTAATTACTAAAGATTATAGCAATGGCTATGACTATATGGCTATAACTATCAAAAAAAAAAAAAAATCGACAATTGTCCGCAATATCTATCACAATTTATAATTGTGTATAATTGTTCCACTGTGGTTGTGGCTGAAACTGTAGCAAAAAAAACCAAACTATTAAAGCAACTGTTAAAAAAAAATTGTCCTTGGTAGCGATAGCAATCTCTAACAGTTCAATTGTGGCTATTTCAGCTCCAGCTTTTCTTTTCAACTTTTCAAGCCTTCAAATATTTTCGATTTTCTTTTTTTCTTTTTTTTTTTCTTTCCAATCAGCTCTCTTATTTCTTTCAGTGTTTTCAGTTTTTACCTGTGAGAGGTTATTGTCTCTCTTATTTCAAACTAATTCATCCACCCTCCATGCAGCCGCATATAACTTTATATACCTTTATATCCGCATACTAGGGAGGGTGGGGGGTTAGCGCTGAAGAAGACACTAAAAAATAATCACAAAATCGCACAGTTGTGCAATTTCACAGTCTCACAGGCAGGTGGTCTTTTTCTGCCATCACTTTTCTATGTTTATAATGTGTGATTCCAACCTAAATGTCATGAGGTTAGGGTGGAAATCTACTTTAAGGCTGCATTCACCCTTGGGCAATCCAATGCATTAACGCACATTTTTTTGTTTTTAACACATCTTGCGTTAGCAAGCTCATTCAATGATTGGACTGCTACCAACACACTGCAGTATGTGTGGGTTGTGGTGCACTGTAATGCATGTATGTTTCCGTTGCGATGAGGTGCCAATGAAAATGATAGGCAAAGCACTAATGTGTGTACATTGCTTTAATGTGCATTGCGGTAACGTGGAAAGATGTCGTTTTACAATCACTTATTATAATCTGTTTCTTGTGGTGGGAATAGGCCAAGCAATTACACTTTCATTTAAAAATTTGTTTCAAATTCAGTGATACGGTCATGAAAGAAAACAGATTTGATTACATAATGCATGGTATGTTACACTAGCTTCATTTGTTTTTGATTAAGGATAAGGCCAAGACACTCACAGTAATGTGCACAGCTAATGTTCAAGGCCTTGTTTCTGTGAACCTATTAAAAGAAGTATGTCATATATTTCTGCTTAACGTAACCGGTCACAAATGTTCATTCCCAGTAATTCCCTATCTGCATTCCACTTATGAACTCTTTGTACTGAACAAATGAATCCTGCTCTGGGACATCTTTCATCCTCTATTGCATTAAAGGAACTGGAAAGTTAAGTAAAATACTTGTTATATGTAAAGGAGTTTGGAATTACATCCACTATTATGTAAGGACAAATACAGGACACTGCCTAGAAAATTAGCTAGTTGCCAATAATGTAAATTTAGAATAGTAGTTTAAAGGGTTGCCTTGGCTGCCATTTTCATATAAACCTATAACAAAACCTGATTATTCAAACTGAGCATACAGAGAAAAACTGCGTAAGGAAAGGTCACTTTTAGGGAGGACCACTTGTCAAAACCAGAACTTGATCTAGAAATCAGCCATCTTTATTTGCAAATCAGGCCTTTTTCTTTTCTGCGATGGGAAATCCTAATAATCAATTAGGAAATGATAGGAGGCAGGGCTAACTCTCACTCTCATAGTTAAGATTTGCATACGATTTCAGCTCCCTGTCTCGGAATATAATAGTTGTGTGATGTGAAGCTTTTACTTAACCCAACCCACAACTTATTCATGTTTTTTTTTTTTCATTTTGCACATGGGTAAAAAAAATGGCATGTTTATATCCATATTGCTTTTTTTTTTTTTTTACAAAAGTAAACACAGCGTTCAGAGCCGTAAAAAAAAAAAGGGGGAATTATACATTAGTAATTTATGTACATATGCAAATATACACAAGTGTATACAGTGGTGAAAATAATTATATGATCCCCTGCAGATTTTGTAAGTTTGCCCACTTACAAAGAAATGAAGGGTCTAAAATTTTTATCATAGCTGATAGAGACAAAATATCAACCAAAAATCCAGAAAAAACACATGATACAAATGTTATAAACTGAGTTGCAGTTTAGTAAATACAGTACAGTCAGTACAACTGCGGTGGCTGGTCAGCATGCGGTTAATATGTGGGCGCTACTCACGTATGCATTCACTTCTGCACGTGAGCTCGGCGGGACGGGGCGCGTTAAAATCCTTTTTTTCTTATTTATTTTACTTTTTTATTTTTACACTGTTCTTTTTAAAAAAAAAAATTGTGTCACTTTTATTCCTATTACAAGGAATGTAAACATCACTTGTAACAGAAAAAAAGCATGACAGGACCTCTTAAATATGAGAGCTGGGGTCAAAAAGACCTCAGATCTCATATTTAGACTAAAATGCAATTAAAAAAAAAAAAAGTCCCTTTAAGAGCTATGGGCGGAAGTGACAGTTTGACGTGGCTTCTACCCTGCAATGGTTTTGAGCTGGGTGGGGGCCATCTTCCACTCATTCAGCTCCATACCACACGGAAAAGGACCCGATCGCCTCCGCCAATAAGCGGCAGAAGGCACAGGAGCGCGGCGGGAGTCCCTCTCCTGCCACCGATAAAAGCGATCTTGCGGCGAATCCGCCGCTGCGACCACATTTATCTGAAAGCAGACCGCTCACTGAAGAAGAGGATACTGGTGTTATGGTAGCTAGCTGCTGCCATAACTACAATACTCCTCTTCACAGTGCCGACGTATATCGGCGTGAGCCGGTCCAGAAGTGGTTAAGGTATCAAGTATTCCAATATTGAGTTGTTGCAGCAAGCTATTTTCCCTGTTTTTCTTTTCTTTTTTGATTAGGTCGGCCCTAAGCGCCGATAGTAACGTTTTAAATTTTTGGCTCTTTAAGACCCCTTGCACACCGGGGCCGCGGCAGCGCTGCTTGTTTTAGTGGCTTTTCTGCCGCTAGTGGGGCACATTTAACCCCAAAGGAGGAGTTAAAAATGCTTCTATACCACTGCCCATTCATCATTTTGATGGGCAGGGCGTTTTGGGAGCGCTGTTTACAGCGCTCCCAAACCACCCCAAAGATGCTGCTTGCAGGACTTCTCCCAACGTCCCGCAAGCGCACCACCCCAGTGTGAAAAGACACACTGAAATGAATGGGAGGCGGTTTTCAGGCGCTATTTAGAGGCTATTTCTAGCACTAAAACGCCTGAAAATCGCCTCAGTGTGAAAGGGGTCAAAGTAGGCTTTTATGCCCGGAAGATGGTGCAGCTTTTATATCATGTGAGCACTGTGATTGGCTTTCAGAAGCCTTGAACCTGTTGGTGACAGGTTGGTCAGTGTGCTGGGAACATGCCATAAGAGTACGCTTAACACACAAGCTCATGCTGCCTTGGATGCATATGTGCAGTGGCTGGACATTAAAGCCCACCTTTCTTGCCCCTGCATTAAACTGCACTATGTGACTGGCAAGGGGTAAAGCTGGATTTAGACCTTTGCCTTTTTTTGCCTGATGCATTTCTATTTGATGGACATGCATCAAAATTCATGTCGGTACATTGCATTAAAAAAACACATGGGGGGGGAAGCTACTGTATAGTGTAGAGATGTTGGGGTTACTGGGAGGGGGGCCATTAAGCATTTCGGGGGACATGGGAGATGACAGCTGGTTTCAGAAGAAACTTTACCCAGCGATTCCTCTTCAATGGAGCAGCTTTAGGCAGCAGAATAGGTATTTACTTTCAGCCTTAGGCCTCATACACATGGATATGTTTGGACTCCCAGGAGTAGAAATATTCCACATCCTGGTGCTGTAAGACCAAAGTGTACAACAGTGGCCAGCAAATCAATGACAGGCCATCTTGGTTCCGCGGCTGTATGCTTGTAACTGCACACAAATACAAAAACAGATGACAGTTTGCGTCCATGGCCTCTCATTTATCATTGCATGCACGTAACCACTTGGATACGCGATTACAGGCATACATTTGCCTTTAGTAAATTAACCCAATTTTTTGTGATTACTGGAGAATGGGTGCAGATAGTAATTGAAAGGTAATATTTATATTACATAAAATGATATAGAAAGCAGTTGTATACATTTCCAACCAGTGTGGCGTTTCTTTTAAACAATAAATCCTACAGCTGTGTACAGTTTCCAGGAATAGAACAGAGAGGAAACAGTTGTTTAAAAGTATTATCTCTGAGTGATCCTGGGTTATTGACTCTTGGCAGACAATGGAACTGTTGGAATTCCTTGACATAATTAAATATCTCTTGCAACCTTAGGCATCTTGTAATCGTGAGAGCGAGTTTATAGGTTTAGTGTTAAAGTTTTATTTTTATTTTTTCTACTACTTCTGTCCCATTCCCTTGTCCTCCTTATAGGAGCTAAATTTTTTTCTTCGATAGCATAAAAGGTTTCAGTAATGTTTTCCTTTGTAGTAGGCCCTTTTTTTTGGACAGACCAGGCTTTAGTAGTAGATATTTTATTAGAAGGTTTAGCTTATGTTCAGCTTTAAAGCATTTGTTACCCCAGCATTTCATATTCCTGATATGTGCCTGCTGTACCATGTATGAGAAAGTATCCTGTTCTCCTCGTATTGCTTCCTTTGTGTGAAACCCCTGGTATTTCTGTCAGTCCATCTGATTTCCTATTGAAAACTGATTACACTAAGCAGGAGAGCATATCGTGGTCTGTTCTCTATCTATGCTGCTCTCCTCCAATGATCCAACTTGTTCTAACACCCCCCCCCCCCCCGCCTCCACAGCCTGTTACTGCAGCTGAGAACACAGTGAATGTGATCACTTAGAAAAAATGGTATTTATAACGTTTTTTTTTTTAAATTTCTATACAAAAGTGTTTTGCCTTTCATTTCCGTTTTAAACTCAATGGGTTGTTTTAAAGGTGATTGTTTACTATCACTTTAAGGCCCCTTGCAAACAGGGCAGTCTAGGTGCAGTGTACCCGGTAGGGACAGATGTAGCGACCAATTCCTCTGCCTGCAGCCTATCAAGGTCTAAGGCAGGCGGCTGGCTGTGGTTGAAGAATGTACCAATTTTTACATGGTACATTTAGGGTCCTGTGTGTTCAAGGTCCATATATAGTCAATAAAAAAAAAAATCAATTGTACTTCACACGTCTCCTGTGTGCTCTCATGCAAAATCTTGCTGCCAGTGAATAAATCCATCCCCACCGTGAAACCACCTTTGTGCCCCTTTTGCATGGAAGCTTACCCTTTGGTGGACCCCCCCCCCCTTTTTTTTTGGCAAGGTCAGTCAGTGACCATGAATCGGATTGCAATTTTTATGTATGTATTTGAATTATATGTAAAAGGTATATGAGATTCTATGCATGAAAGTATAAAACCTTCAGTATGCAGCCCCCCCATACTTACCCAAGCCCAATCATGATCCAGCCAGTGAGAAGGGAGCAGGGGCCGAGCCGGGCCCCACTCTCTGTGTCTTAGGCTGCAAAACACGGCAATAGCTCGGCAGGAGAGAGTCCCCTGTCGGCACGGTCTGTGTTGATGGGGGTATGGTGCAAATTTCTTTCCTGCAATCCGTGGTTTGCACAATGTATGGCCTGCCTTATTGATAGGATTTAATGGGACACACAGAGCAAGGCTCTGGAGCAAGCAGGCACAAGTGCCCCCCCCATAGCAAGCCGCTTGCTATGGGGCACTCAGAAGAAGAAGAGCCAGGAGCGCCGGTGGGGGACCCAAGAACAGGAGGATCAGGGCTGCTCTGTGCAAAACCACTACACAGAGCAGGTAAGTATGACATGTTTGTTATTTTTTAAGTTTACCTTTAACGGCTTCCAGACCAGCCGCCGCAGTTATACTGCAGCAGGTTGGCTCCCCTGCGTGAACCGTCGTAGCTTTACGTCGGCTCTTTAAGACGTTTTAGTAGGCACGCGCACCTGCAGCGTGTCCCCGGAGTCGTTGCGCGTGCACAGCGGGCGCGATGACCGCCGGGCACAGTGCGAGAACCGGGATCTGTGTGTGTAAAACACACAAATCCTGGTTCTCTCAGGGGAGTAGAGACAGATCGTGTGCTCCTACTAAGTAGGAACACCGATCAGTCTCCTTCCCTAGTCAGTTCCATCTCCCCCACAGTTAGAACACACCTAGGGAACAGTTAACCCCTTGATCGCCCCCTAGTGTTAACCCCTTCCCTGCCAATGACATTTATATAGTAATCAATGGCTATTTGTAGCTCTGATCACTGTATAAATGTCACTGGTCCCAAAAAAGTGTCAAAAGTGTCCGATCTGTCCGCCGCAATGTCAAAGTCACAATAAAAATTGCTGATCACCGCCATTACTAGTAAGAAACAAAAATAATAATAATAAAAATGCCATAAATCTATCCCCTATTTTGTAGATGCTCTTTTTTGCACAAATAAATCAATATACGCTTATTGCGATTTTTTTTTACCAAAAATATGTAGAAGAATACATACCGGCCTTTTTTAAATTTTGGATATTTATTATAGCAAAAAGTACAAAATATTGTGTTTTTTTCAAAATAGTCGCTCTTTTTTTGTTTATAGCGCAAAAAATAAAAACCGCAGAGGTGATCAAATACCACCAAAAGAAAGCTCTATTTGTGGGGAAAAAAAGGACATCAATCTTGTTTGGGTACAACGTTGCACAACTGCGCAATTTTCAGTTAAAGCGACACAGTGCCGTATCGCAAAAAATGGCCTGGTCGGGGAGGGGGTAAATTCTTCTGGGGCTGAAGTGGTTACTATCACTTTAACAAGTGTGGTTATATATTTTAGGCACGCTACATTTTTTTTTTTTTTTTAAATGTACTTAGCCTGAAGAACAAAAATCAATGCAGCCACCGCACCTATGGACCGGTAAATTGCAGTATATTACATCCTTTGTTCCTGGGTTTAAGTAGAATTATCAGGCAGATATACATGCAAAATTCTTGTGTGACCAGATAAAAATAAGATCAGTAAAAACATCAAAAACACACATATGGATTGGTATGAATTGCATTTTTTATTAAAATTTTAAAGCACCATCCATTATCAGAGAAAATTATAAAAACAAGAAACAAGTAAAATCATTAAAAAAAAAAAAAAAAAGCCACAGATGCTTTAAAGCTCCTGTGTACCTGCATGAACTCATCACTCACCACTGCATAAACTCCATCCATTCTCATAAAATAAACTGGATACTGAGTACATAAAAGCGGTTTGGTATAGCACAATTTTGATTTTTTTTTTCAGACACTGGTGAGATAACCAGAAGTTTTGGTGTCAGAATCTTGAGACATCTTTTATAAATGGACATTCTTCCTCATTACAAAAAGTAATGTCGTAGATTTTGGAACTTTCATCACACAGTAAACAGTACCGTTAATGAGAGAGGAAATGCAGGTAAAGGATGCATTTAATTTCCTGTGATGTGTACAGTAGTAGCAAGTCAACAGATATCAATCAAAATAACTCCCCTCCCAACGTCACTGTGTGCAGTCATTTAATTTAAATTGTGCTTTAGGGACAAATGGATATTAACATTTAAATGGCACAATGATTTTGGCTAAAACACAGAAATTAACATCTAATAATAAACAAAGTTTAAAGAATTTGTGCCACAATGATACTTGCATGACAAATAAGATTTTCTTCTACACAAGTGTGCAGCACATCCTATAAAATATTAAATAAAAACAAATCATTTCTAAGTGACTGTATATATTTGCTAGGGTGACTGTTGTGGCCTTAGCATCACATAAGGAACATATTACTTCACTGGCACTCTGTCTTCTCCAGGATGGGACAATCTACTAAGTGTTGACACACAAACACATATACATCAAGGAAAACACTGCTGCAGCATTTCAGTGACCCATTAGGGGAAACTGGTTGAATACTACTGTACAAGTCATTGCAGACCCCACAGGGATTAGATTACTCCACGAGCCACAAACCTGCGTAATCTCATCAATGGCACCATACTTCCCATGTCCCACATCCATCAGATGCATTTAAACATGAGAGGGCAAATTTATACAATACTATAAATCATCCTCTCTAGGACCAGGGATTGTGAGGGACTAGGGAGATATAGCTTAGGATAACAGGAGAATTAATACAATATGGTTACATGATTGTCCAAAAAGGAAAAGCTAAAAAAAAGTTAATCCACTAACAACGGATCACAGGAGATGAGTGCAGTATATAAATTAAACCTATGTTGTGCTCTTGTTCCACACCACAACGTGACACTGTTATAAAAAAAAAACAAAAAAACCAAAACAAAACAAAAACAAAAAAACAAAAACAAAAAAAAAAATCCCTTTCCCTTTCACCACTGACCCCTGCTGAAAAGAAACTGCCAGGAGTGTACTAGGGGCAACGGGGTGGAAATAACAGCCCATAACAGGGGACCAGAAATCCGACACACCTGGAAGTGTCAGATTCTGATGATTCTACAGTTTCTTTCTAACACATCAGGGACTGAGAGTGTGGACACAGCTAGAGCGCTAAAGTATAACAAAAGGCAAACTTTTTTTTCCGCCTTGAATAGAGTGGAGAGGGCATAGACCCCCTGTAAGGTTTTATTGCTGTCTGTGCCCCCATTAAGGGGATTCACCCTCTCTATTTGTCCTGTTTACCATTATCATTGATAGCAAAAGTAAAATCCCAATAAGTAAAAGAAAATCCCAAATTTTGGGTTGTCCCCAGAAAAGTAATAGAGGGGAAATCTTCCAAAAGGGACACAAGTTCTGGTGACCTGGGGGTCCTCAAGAAATTCCCCTAATTTGCAGGGATTTCCTCTTACTTCCTACAAATTAGCATCTGCCAGACCTTCAGCCGGGCATTCACAGCGCATGTGCCGCTGACGTCAGCAGCTGCATGCAAAGTGAATATTTCCTAAACTGTACATATTTAGGAGATATTAATTTTACCTACAGGTAAGTTTTATTATAGGCTTACCTGTTGGTAAAAATAAATTAAAAAATGGGTATACAACCACTAAGTATTAACCATCTTCTTTGCAGGAAGCATATTTTTAGGCATTTTTATTAGACTCAGAATCAATTTAAAATGAAGCTGCAGTATAGATCCTGGCTTCATTACCTCGTAAGTTACTGTCTGCAAACAAAAATGTACCACACCTATATGCTACATACCAGGGCAAATGTGACAGTATCTCTACAACTGGTATTCACTGATCCTGGGATACTGACATTACCTGCACTCCCACCTAGCGCCTTTGCAGCAGGGGAGACTACCCGACACCTTCAGGCATGGGGAAGCTCGTGACCTGCTTCCCTGTCAGACCCCAACTAGGCCTGAACACTGTCACATGACTGGGAGAGTAATATCACCGCCCCCCCCCCCCCCCCCCCATTGAAAAAGCCGATTTTGAAGTTGGGAAGAAGCAATGAGCCTCCAATCCCAGTTTACGCCTATTCAGGGGAAGGAGCTAGCAGTGTGGCATTTTAGAGCACAGACTGTACTACACGTGGTCATGCTCACACTATTGTGCTATTTTATCTAATTTTTTTGTCAGTGCAACTTTTTATTAAACTTTTATCTGTTTAAAAAGTTAATGCACTATGAGCTTTTTTTCTACCTCTCCAACACACTTATTTTTGAGCACTTTAAGCTGGTGTCTAATGTGAATCCCAGCGACAGTTCATAACTGTCAAGGCTAGGCTCAACCCTTCCTTCTCTGAGCTGGCCGCTCAGCTGTCGGCTAATTGCCAGCTCCCATCTCTCTCTACAGTTACTCAACTGTTGATATCCTGCTCGTCAGTCCTGCCTACTTAAGCCGGCCAGTCCAGAGGAGCTCTGCCTTCGCCTTGGTCAACATCACAAGAAACTATCTCCTGCGTTCCTGTTTAAGAACTGGCTTTGCTGACATCCCTTCTGGCTCTGTATCCTGCTTCCTGTTCCACTACTTTGATCCCTGACTTCTGGCTTGGCTGACTATCTGTTCCGGTTACTGAACTGTGGCTATGTTTTGACTACGTTTGTTCTTTTTACTTTTATTATTAAACAAGTGTTATTTAACTGTACTTCTGTTTCGGTCTGATTTCAAGGTTTCTGACAATAACTAGCTGAATTACTCTGGTGGGGACAAACACACACAAGGATTCAACAGCAGGGGGAGTCAGTGTCCAGCCTGAGTTCCAGTAAGTGATCATTAACAGCCGATTTCCCATTGTGGAGACATGCGCATATAGATCCTTTTAGGATCTTTGGATTTGGTAAGCTTCCATCTATTTATTCCTTAGCATGGTGATGAAGCATTTTTGGATATGTTTGCACTGAACCTTTACTGTATCGTTTTGGATGGACATTTTCATTGGATCTAGCAGCTGATTCACAGATGGACTAATTTTTATACACACATTTTTTGTCATTAAGGTTGTTCTTAACATAACCATAATTTTGAACTTGCCTATTAGAGGTTTTGCAGTCTTTCACTATATTGGCCAAACACACCCTTTTTTAATTGTACAATGAGCTGCAAGGGAGCAAAGGTAAGAAGATGGGTATACAGAGATCAGGGAATAATCTTTTTCAGCCGTGTCACCTTTGCCAATCCAGTGACAGTTTCAAGTTCAGAGAAAGTTACTGAATTTTGACCAAAAGCCAAAATGTGCACATTAGTTACAGCACTATTTAGTCTGCACATTTATGAGAAAAAGGGGCGCCCCCCTTGCAGTATGTTTACATACTACCGTTATCCACTCGATTGCTTGCTTAAGCACCTGTGTGTCATCCATTTCTATCACATGACAGCCAATGATGCTCTTATAAACACCCCCTTATGCTCCGAACTCCCACCCCCATAATTAAACTCCATGGACGGAGCGAAACATGTTGGGAGTGTGGCCTGGCTGGAGTTCAGGCTGAGGCTGCCAATCATCACACTCCATGCACATGGTTCTGCTTCATGATATGTGACTTATAGATTTTTTTCTCTGACATTGCTGCAGCTTGGAGCTAGGATGAGCTCCCTGCCCCTGCCTGCAACCACAGAAGTCTAAGCTGGACTTTACCTTTCTACCTGAGTGGCACCTAAATTTTGTATTTTTGGGTCTTTATGTTTACAAACTAGAGCAATGGAAATGTTCACTTTAGGCTGCATTCACACCTAAGCATTTCAAACTCACGTGATTATGTACAGGTCATCAATGTAAAAAGCAGAAAAAACGCCTGTAATCTGTCCCAAAGAAGCTCTTGTTCTTTTCTGAGCTTAAGGCGTTTTTCAGGCATTTTGCTTCAGGTGACAAAACGCTCAGATGTGAACAGGTGCCATTGAAATTAATAGAATTTGCTAGTTGGGGGTTTTTCAGGTGTTTTATGAGCTGAAAACGCTTAGGTGTGAATGCAGCCTTAAGGCTCTGTTCACATCTAGGTATTTTTGGGCGTTTTCCTGCTGTAAGCCTCAGCGCTAAAAACGCCCAAGACAAATCCCATTCATTTCAATGGCCCCTGCACACATCTGAGCATTTTGTCATCTGAAGCAAAATGCCTGAAGCTCAAAAAAATACAGGAGCTTCTTTTTTGGCAGATTATAGGCATTTTGTGTTTTTTACATTGGTGACCTTTTGACCCTTACAAAATCACGGCAAAAATTGCGCGACCTTCTGTTCTGAAAACAAAGTGCCTATGAAAAGAGCCCAAAACCAGCAAATTTTTTTTAGTTCTAAAAGAATGGGGAAAATGTAAGTTTTTTCTTACTCTCTGTGATACCCATACAGTAATGGGGGATGTGACTGTCTCCAGGAATGAACAGGCAGCAATAACACTGTCTGACGTTCTAACCTTCTCCACTCTACTAAAATGCATTTTTGTTTTCATCTGTGTCTCTGTTATAGAGATTTCCCATCATATCCTCTCCAGACAGGAAAAGTAATATTCTCAATAGGGACAGAGATGGCAGTAAAAACATGACAGAACCCTTTCCCACGTAATCTAAAAAATAAAAAAGGCTTTGGCTGTAGAAGGACTTTATTAAAGTCCAGTCCAAACAACCCTTTCTGTGACTCTTCCTATGTACTGTAGGTAAAAATCTCAGACACTTGGTGTAATATAAATGCAACCAGTCAGGCCTAAATGAGGTTCAGGAAAATACATTTAAAAAGGGACAGCACATGTTTAGTTTTTATGCTACAATCACCTCTTCTGGTCCATTATTAGTGGAGATGGATTTTGCCATTATTATGGGTAAAAGATCTGTAATAACGTAATCTATAATTTGGTACCAAAAAAGACTGAATTACAGAATGTGAGATGATCTGGATGAAGAGAATTCCTGAGTGCTGGGTTCGAGGTACAGCAGACTGCTGGGGATCAAAGTCTATCCCTCTTCTATTTCATGAGAAAACATGCAGTGTTTGCTTGACTCTATTGTTCCAGTGCTACACTGAGATGGGAGAAGGGAATGTCTAGTCTTGGTGATAATGAAAATGATGATGAAGAAGAGAGGCCAAAACAAAAAGAGCAGTCACTTATTTACTAAGCCAATGCGCCCATTGGGTCCCAGGCTGGTAGCACCACAGGGTCCTGCTTTAAAACCTCCAGGACTTCTTCAGGGACGTGCTTCTTATCCACAACCACCTCATAGACATATTCGGAGAACCATTCATCCGTCATGATCAGATAGCCTGGGTGGATATAGAAAGTATTCATTAAAGGACAATTCTGGTGTAGTTAAAAAGCAACACATTATCTTAAAATAAAGAGTTATAAAAATACTTAAAGTGGTTGTAAACCTCAGACATGAAATATGAACAAAGCATATTGCTCAACAGTGTGTACCTGTCTCAATCCAGAGCACTGAGTGTAATTTCTGTCTGTGGTCTCCTTCCTCTATAAACATAAATCACTTCTGACAAATTTTCCTGACACCAAGAAAAAATAGTGACAGGGGAGGGTGATTGACAGCCTCAGCTCTGTTCCTGTGTGCTATGTAAAGGGGGGGGGGGGGGGGGGGGTGTACCTTTCCTCCAATCAGATTTCAGAGCTTTCCTCACTTATGCAACTTCAGCTCTCCACCCCCTGCTTTTCAGAGCTGAGAGATCCTGAGTAAATTCTGCCTTTTGAATGTATGTAAGGGAAAGACAGCTGTAGATAAACAGGTAGAACATAAGTAGGAGGATTTGATTCAGCTTTGTATCACCTGAGGCCCGTCACATTACTGGGTATATATAAGGGTTTACAACCACTTTAACAGTTTTACCTACTTTTCTAGCAATGTGTAGATTCATAGTACATTCTCAAAAATATTTTCATTTAAAAAAGACCCAAGTGGACACAGTCTTCCTGTTAACTTATGCCCTGTACACACAGTGGGATTTTCCGACAGAAAATGTGTGATAGGACCTTGTTGTCGGAAATTCCGACCGTGTGTAGGCTTCATCACACATTTTCTATAGGCATTTCCGACACACAAAGTTTGAGAGCTTGCTATAAAATTTTCCAACAACAAAATCTGTTGTCGGAAATTCCGATCGTGTGTACACAAATCCGACAAAGTGCCACGCATGCTCAGAATAAATTAAGAGACGAAAGCTATTGGCTACTGCCCCATTTATAGTCCCGACGTGCGTGTTTTACGTCACCGCGTTCAGAACGATCGGATTTTCCGACAACTTTGTGTGACCGTGTGTATGCAAGACAAGTTTGAGCCAACATCCGTCGGAAAAAATCCATGGATTTTGTTGTCGGAATGTCCGATCAATGTCCGACCGTGTGTACAGGGCATTAGGCTATAACGTTCTTCCCAACAACCTACTATCTTACTTGGTACTGAAGGTGTCCTTTTTTTCCCAATTGCTCTAAAAACACATTTTGAAAAAAAGTGGGCCAGTATCCACTGGTTCAAGCTCAATGCAGTCTTTGTAAATTAGGTATTTCTGCCTACCCCTCCACAACATTGCAGTCAATGTCAACAAAGCTCATGCCAGAGCAGACCAGGAGCACCTCTCTCTTTAAACCATGAAAGAGAAGCTAATTTTTCACTATGAAAATCCGGGGAGGAGCAGTGGCAATACTTACGTTCTGCACATATATTTCACATACATAAGTGTGCTTTCCTTCACAAAAATGGGTATTTCTAAACAAAAAAACCATTTGGTATATTGAGGTCTTCCCACCCCACCTTGTAATTACATCTCCAGATGGGAAGAAGGAAGCCTGATGACATCATTTCCCAGGAGGCATCTGGACAGCCTAGGCAACCTGCCACAAGAAATTCTAGGGGAACCAAATATTTTGTATTTTTACATTTACAAGAACATTTTCACATTATATATGCAATGGTACTGGTGGTATGAAGTATTTAAAAACACAAGGAGAACAGCAATAAACAGCCTAACACCAGGAGACTATCTGAGGCAGTGGGGCCTTGATGCCATTAAGAAGATGTACCTAATAAATTGGCTAAGAATGTGTTTCTGGAACATGTGTGATCTTCTATAGTTGGAATCATACTTTGGTTACAGTCCTGGAAGCAGCTGAATGACACAATGTCATGATTACAGGGAAGGAAAACAAGAACAGTTCCTTCAGTTTTCACAAGGAGGATAGGCCGAGCAGATAGGCAGAGTGCCGGCCATTGTGCTGTGCTGCTTTCTTGCCCTACACGGTTTCCTTTCTAGCCCCACCTAAATTCCTAATCCGTGCCATTTGTGTTACAAATAATGTGTTGGGTAAGGCTCTGCATCTACTCAGTAACTAGAGGAACTACAATTCCTAGCATACTCCTTAGACTAGAAGCTCAGAGATGGATTGGGATTTGCAGTTCCGCTTTCAAAACTCCAAACCTATGATAGTGTATCATCTGCTCAACTATGGTAAAAAGGCTTCTGTAAAATACAGTATATTTAAAAAATATAATGGGAAACACACGCTAAAGACTCAATCCAAGCACGTGTGATGTACAATATATTACTTGTTTCTTTTATAAAAAAAAAAAAAAAATTACATACACACACACATTATATATATATATATATATATATATACACACACACACACACACACACACACACACACACACACAGTATCTCACAAAAGTGAGTACACCCCTCAGATTTTTGTAAATATTTTATTATATCTTTTCATGTGACAACACTGAAGAAATGACACTTTGCTACAATGTAAAGTAGTGAGTGTACAGAAAGAAATATATGGGCTTTGAGGCCATAAACTGGCCCCAGGGACTTTTAAACAGTGCTGGGGTCAATGAGGTAGAGAATGTAAGATAAAACAATTCCTTTATTTAACAATGTTTTCAAAAAAACAGACATTGACTTAAGACAAACATTTAGAAATAGATTTACAAAGTAAATACAAAATACATTCAGCAGACATGTAATTCCTATTTTTACATATATCTTTCTTACTTTTATAGCTGATCATAATACCACAATATATCTCCTGAAGAAGCTTAGGAAAGCGAAACATGTTGAGAAAGTGGTATTAATCTCTGTATCCAAGAAAAAATGTTTTTGTATTTACTTTGTAAATCTATTTCTAAATGTTTGTCTTAAGTCAATGTCTGTTTTTTGAAAACATTGTTAAATAAAGGAATTGTTTTATCTTACATTCTCTACCTCATTGACCCCAGCACCGTTTAAAAGTCCCTGGGGCCAGTTTATGGCCTCAAAGCCCATATATTTCTTTCTAAAACTATTTTCTGGGACGAGGTGCTCCTGAATTATTCCTCCCTTCCAATATCTTTCATAGTGAGTGTACAGCTTGTATGACAGTGTAAATTTGCTGTCCCCTCAAAATAACTCAACACACAGCCATTAATGTCTAAACTGCTAGCAACAAAAGTGACTACACCCCTAAGTGCAAATGTCCAAATTAGGCCCAATTAGCCATTTTTCCTGCCTGGTGTCATGTGACTCGTTAGTGTTACAAGGTCTCAGGTGTGAATGGGGGAGCAGGTGTGTCAAATTTGGTGTTATCGCTCTTCCTCTCTTATACTGGTCACTGGAAGTTCAACATGGCACCTCATGGTAAAGAACTCTGAGGATCTGAAAAAAAGAATTGTTGCTCCACATAAAGATGGCCTAGGCTATGAGAAGATTGCCAAGACCATACAGCGGTTTAACAGGACAGGTTCCACTCAGAACAGGCCTCGCCATGGTCGACCAAAGAAGTTGAGTGCACGTGCTCAGCATCAAATCCAGAGGTTGTCTTTGGGAAATAGACATATGAGTGCTGCCAGCATTGCTGCAGAGGTTGAAGGGGTGGGGGGTGGGGTCAGCCTATCAGTGCTCAGACCATACACCACATACTGCATCAAATTCGTCTGCATGGCTGTCGGCCCCAGAAGGAAGCCTCTTCTAAAGATGATGCACAAGAAATCCTGTAAACAGTTTGCTGAAGACAAGCATACTAAGGACATAGATTGTCCTGTGGTCTGATGAGACATCCACCAGCTCCGTGATGTTGTCATGGAGGAGTGGAAAAGGACTCCAGTGGCAACCTGTGAAGCTCTGGTGAACTCCATGCCAAAGAGGGTTAAGGCAGTGCTGGAAAATAATGGTGGCCACACAAAATATTGACACTTTGGACATTTTCACTTGGGGGTGTACTCACTTTTGTTGCCAGCGGTTCAGACATTAATGGCTGTGTGTTGAGTTATTTTGAGGAGACAGCAAATTTACACTGTCATACAAGCTGTACACTCAATACTTTACATTGCAACAAAGTGTCATTTCTTCAGTGTTGTCACATGAAAAGATATAATAAAATATTTACAAAAATCTGAGGGGTGTACTCACTTTTGTGAGATACTGTGAGAAAAACTAACTCTCTGGAGAAGATCTGAACTGTGCATGAGTGTGAGATGTAAAGAGCAGTTTGACCTCCTGGCAGGGCTTTACATAGAGTGCACACAGAAAGAATGAAAAGTATATACAAGTATTTTGGGGGTACCTGGTTTCCAGCTATAGGTGCTTGACATGCCAAATCCCTTTAAATTAAATTTTGTATGGGGACATGGTCAGTACTAGTCTAGGTGAGCTGTTTGACCTCAAGAGACCACAATAGATAAGGCGGAGAGATGTTTGTTGTCTTACTTGCTACATAATGTACATCAGTTGAGGATACATGACATGGCGCAGGTCATGGGATTTAGTAAAGTTCAGTTGTTTTTTTCCAGTGGTTTTGGTTATCAAAATATAAATACACAGCAGATATCACAACCAATTTGTAATTGTTATATATACAAAGCACCAAGCAAATCAAAAAAAATGCCTGATTGGTAAAACCTAAATAATGCACGTGCCTGTTTACACGTTGTTATTGTTTTATTTGGGCTCTGCCCTTTCCTGAAGTTTAATAAAAATTATATTTGCAAAACAAAAATAATAATAATGAACGTGCACATCCAGTACTTCAAATAGTGAAAATAAGTGTTCAAACAACAACTCGTCCCGTATAAGCAATCCAGCCATGATTTCCTTTTTATTACACAACTAAATGCACAGCTATCTTTGTGCTTTGGAAAATTCCAGGTAAAATAGTGGCACAGGTGTAAAAACAATGATAAATGTACAAAACAAATATAAATATGAAAAAAAATCCAGAAAAGCGTTCTGATTAAATGTTCACAGCAGACAGTGCAAAATCTTCGCGTGATCTTTTACTCCATTATGTGTGATAAATCATTACCACTGTGCCCTCACCCTCTGAGTTGGACCCCACTATAAACACAGGGGGATTGATTTACTAAAACTAGAGGGTGCAACATCCACATTATTTTGCCAAAGCTTAATTGAACAAGCTGAAGTTAGAAGCCGATTGGCTACCATGCACAGCTGCACCAGATTTTGCACTCTCCAGTTTGAAGAAATCAACCCCAATAGGTCATGATCAGGACTGCAAATCCGTATTTTCCACATACACCTTGCTTAGGTCCAGAGTACCCAAAACTGTAAAGAAGCTGCGTGAAGAATGGAAGTAACACGTGGGAAGCTGCAAGTATTCAGCCATTAATACACATCACAAGCTTCTGCAAACAGGTTCACTTTATTTTCAATTCTGACTGGATGTCATCATCAACAAACATTATGCAAGGAGAATATATTCATCCAACCACCAACAAACAAAAGCACAGCAATAAATCAAATACTTTGTATTTTAAATTACAAGACTTTGATACATCCAGGGAACATCCACTTAACCCAAGGGTGAAAAATGGAATACAAATGAGATAAGTCTAATACTACAAATGATCTTTATAGCTGCAATCACAGAACATTACCAATCCGCATGTTCTGGCACATGTACAAAGAACATTTCTGCTGTGAAAAGACGTATCCAATAATCAGCTACGGAATCTCTTGCTGTAATCTCTGTGGCGTTTTGCAGAGGCCCATTCCAGACAGTCTGTGTTACAACCCTGGAAAGCTCTGCTAATTAATAAGGCGGTTGGAGATTCAAAGGAATTTCAGGTATTAGATTAAATGTTATCCAGGCAATGGTGCTTTTACAGATTTAATGCACTGACGGTTTCAGTTTACCCTCGTCCAGTATAAGCAATCCAGCCATGATTTCCTTTTCATTACACAACTAAATGCACAGCTATCTTTTTGCTTTGGAAAATTCCAGGTAAAATAGTCAGGGGATCGAAAATGTGAAAGCCATCAAGTTACATAGGTATATAACTTTACATAGGCAAATTAATTAAATTATACCTAGACAAGTTTAAAGCAACACTAAACTCTGGTTTAAAAAAATATATTCAACTAATCGTACTGAAAATTGGAAGGAGCTGAGAGCGATAGAAGGTACTTTTTTGTTGCTGTGAACCAACTTCCTGCCATGTACACACAGGCGGACTTTTCGGCATCAAAGGTCCGACGGTCTTTCCGAAGGACTTTCGAACAAACGGACTTGCCTATACACGATCACACCAAAGTCTGACGGATTCGTACGTGATGACGTACGACCGGACTAAAATAAGGAAGTTGATAGCCAGTAGCCAATAGGTGCCTAGCGTTGGTTTTCGTCCGTCGGACTAGCATACAGACGAGCGGATTTTTCGCCCGGACTCGAGTCCGTCGGAAAGATTTGAAACATGTTCCAAATCTAAAGTCCGTCTGATTTTTGACCGAAAAAGTCCGCTTGCATGAAGCCCACGCACGGTTGAATTGTCCGACGGATTCGTCCCGTCGGACCAGTCTGGTCGACAAGTCCGCCCGTGTGTACACGGCATTAGAGGGTGGACAAGTTCATCCACCATGGTCTCACTGTAGGTAGGAACCTAGCCACCCTCTCTTGCTCACTCCCGAGGTGTACAATACTATAGACTATGGGATTTGTAGCATGCATACAGCAATGCACATGACTACAACCAATATGCATTGCTTATTCCAAGTAAATGGAAGTGAGGGGGGAAAGGGGAGAATGAAACAGTAAGAAACAATTTAATGAAAAATAAAAATACAGGGCCATTAAGTAGTAGATGTGTATGGATTATCTTTGGAGATGTTTGGTATCACTTTAAGATGTGTTCAAATGCTGTAACACACAAATAGTTTGTCTCAATGAGGAAAAATATTAGTTAGTGACAAAATACTGGCTAATTTATTTTCAGACTTCAGTCAGCACAGACAGGGTTTACGATTTGTGAATGATTGATCAGTGCTGCCAGTTTGTGTCATACAAGGCACCTGAAAAATGGAAGTTCCGCTGATCCTCCTCCTTCCCCCTTCCTCTGCTGGTCTTGGAATTTGATTTTCAGGGAACAGGTATCTAAAAGTATTTCTGGCAGGTACATGGTCCCACTTTCACTCAACTTGCCTAAGCAGAGGTTTAGACCCCACAGAAAGTCACAGCTGGATTCTCATGAGCAAGATAGCAGCCCCAGGGACCCAAAAATTGGCAAAGAACTGTCCCAATGATGACATTGCTGGATCCCTGGACTGGCAAGTGTATGTATATTAAAAGTCAGCAGCTACAGTACTTAAAAAAAAAAAAAAAAAAAAAATCACTATGAATCCTCTTTAAAGAGAACCTGTTATCAGATCAATAACTTCTTCATTAATCTTCCTGTAAGATTATAATTATATGTGCATATAGAATATGTTATGCAATTGATTTACTTGCAAAAATCTTTGTTGTGTTGACATTTAAATAATGCCTGAGACTTGTCCATTGTCACTGAGGCATTCACCAGAGCAAAGGTGAGGGTAAATCATCCAACTGCGACAAGATTGGAATTCCCTTCACTTTGGGCCAATTTATTCACATTTCCTGTTGTGTCTCCTAGACAGGATTTAAAGGGAAATCTGCAGGACAGAGACTGCTCTACCCTATCCAAAACATTAACCACTTTAAGACCAGGCCTTCTTCTGACACTTTGTTTACAGGTTAAAATCAGCATCTTTTGCTAAAAAAAGACACCTAGAAAATAAAACGTCATTTTTTAATGTGACACAGTATTTTATTTGCGCAACGGTCTTTCAAACGCTATTTTTTTTTTTTGGGGAGGGGGGGATACACTTTAATGAATTTTAATGCAACGACTCCTGCTGCTTCTAAAAGTGATCCAGCGGCTAATCAAATGCTCGGTTTGCTTTTATCTGAAAGAGGATCGCCAGCTGAAAAAAAAACACTTCAAACCGGTAATGTAACTGCACATTAGGGGGTCTTGAAGTGGTTAAAAGTTTTTTTTGCTATACACTTAAAAATGACTCATGTAACCAACATTTTGGAGCTTATTCACCCAATCAGAAACCAGCTTTTAGTAGTTAATAAAGTAGAAAATTATTGCTTTGGGTAATTTACTGCATAACACTACTTTGCTTCATGTGCTTAATGTTACATAGTTACATAGTTAGTCAGGTTGAAAAAAGACACAAGTCCACCCAGTTCAACCATAAAGCAGCAAGTAGGTTAATGAAGATATTGAAAAAAAAAAAAAAAAAAAAAAAAAAAAATTATATATATATATATATATATATATATATATATATATATATATAGATATCCCATATTCACTTGGGGCCCCTTTTTTCATGGATAGGTCCACCTCTCCCAGCCTTATAGTTAGGGCTGCACCAATACCATTTTTTTTTTTATCGGCGAGTATACGTACCGATACTTTCGGTCAAGTACTTGCCGATACCGAGTACCAATACTCACAGTACATATCCAGTAGCAAATCAGGGCCGAGGGGGGTGCTCACAGGGTTGGAGAAGTTCCAGGACCCGTGGGTATAGGGCGGATGTGATGCCGGCTTAGGGGCGGGCTGCCTCCACATCTCCTCCAGCAGCCCTGATTTGCTACCAGATATGTACTCTGAGTTTAAAAAAAAATGTAAACTGCCCACTAGATGGTGCTTTAATCCCTTTCTATGCACACACACACAGGAACGGTGGGGGAAATTGCCTGCGATTCAAACAGGAATCGCACCGCATTCCTGTTCAAATCGCATGTGATTCTTTGCAATGTGATTTGCACCACAAAGAATCGGTTTTGGTATCTGGAGCATTTTGGCGAAGACCCGATACCAAATGCTTGGTATCGGGGAATCCCTACTTATAGTGATTCCTATTTTCACCAGGACCTTGAGCAGATAACTTTCTTATCTGTAAAGCCATCTAAACGAAAGAAATACCCAAAGATATAAAACTAGTGGATACTTAGGCCCACAGGTATGCACCCATAAATTCCTGTTTTGCGTATATTGACTTCAAAAAGACATCTTAAAAGTATAGTTAGAACTGGTCCTCCAGACCAAGGGTTCTTACACTCGAGGTCCATGGACCCCTATGTGATCCATGGATGAGTTTCAGGGGGTCTGTGAGGGTCAGATTAAAAAACAAAAAACCACGCATTTACATTCACTATGTAGCCCCCCTTTTCTCAAACAATGGTTACCACACAAAAGAAATTAAAGAAAACACACCCTTGATGCTGCTTATAGCGCTAACCCCCAAGTGCTTCTTGACATGTTGTTGGGCCCATGTTCACCATGTAAATTTGTATCATCATTCTCTGCTCAACCACTATCTTGGGCCACTCCAAAATAGCAAGTGCTAGTTCTCAATTTCTAGTAGCAGTTAGTAATAGATTTAAGCAGAAATAAAATGGTTTTGTTTAATTTGCACAAGATGATTGTATTTCATTTTCATGATGAGTGACCATTACTTTTTGCATGAAAAGGATTGGAATTATTTTTGTTACGATTGTTTACTTTATTCAAACTTTGTGTACTTCCCTATATGTATGAGGCAATCAAACTTCAATAAAATAAAGTACATATATTCATTGCAAGTAAAGTTGTGTTTATGTGAATATATTTAAGAGGAGGGGTCCATAGCTTTCATCAGATTCCTAAAGGGGTCCATGACTCAAAAAAGACTAAATAACCACTGTTCTAGACCAAGCATTTGCAGAACAAGACATTTTTGCTTGAAAGTGCAATAAAGCTGCAGATATTAAAGCGTTTGTTAACCCCCCGCCAAAAAAACAAAAAAACAAAAAAAAAAACATGCTCCTTTAAAGCATGTTGTAGGACACAGTGCTTGTGCTGTGTCATTTGGCCCCCTGTAACACCTAAAAAAAAACAGGCTGATCCTGCCAATTTCTACCCTCCCCTATGTAAACTGACCACAGTGTATTATGGCTGCTGAGCCCTGACACCGTGACTAGTTTACGTGCCTCCATCATCCGCAGCCCTGCTATCTGTCTCCTCTGTGCTCTCTCCCCCCTCCCTCCCTGTCAGCTCATGACAATGCCGCCCTCCTACTGCTGCTTGAATAACACTAACCTGTGTGCACCATCTGTGCTGCCTCCTATTGTAGTGTCCTCCT
Source organism: Aquarana catesbeiana (assembly GCF_042186555.1). NCBI lineage: Eukaryota > Metazoa > Chordata > Amphibia > Anura > Ranidae > Aquarana > Aquarana catesbeiana. Next base: position 694,700,909 of record NC_133325.1, on the reverse strand, counting down.
CTCTGTATGCTTTATAAAAATAAATGCTGCAAATACCTCATTTCAGAGCGGAGATCACATGACCGGCTGGTCTCTCCTCCCCTCCCAACTGACGTCAGCGGGGGAATCTCGGCCCCTCACACTGCACCTGTCAGAGGAGGAATCCGGTGATGTGATCGTGATCTTGGCTCTGAAATTGGGTATTTGGGGCATTTATTTTTATAAATCATACACAGAGGGGGACACTACAATAGGAGGCAGTGCTGATGGTGCAAACAGGTTTGAGTGGCTTAACAACCACTTTAATGACCTGCAATTTAATAAATCTAATAGATACAGTGCAACCGTTTAGCTCCAAACACCAGGCAGCCCGACTCTTATTATAAATTTATAAAAGCGGTTTTTAAGAGAGGCAGCCATTTCCTACTATATGCTAGACGTCAGGTCTCACTCACCTTTATTTCCACGATCATCGCCCCACGAGTTCTCTACTCGCCATTTTTCATACTGCCCTTCATGTTCTTCCTGAAATTTAAGATATATATATATATATATAAATATATAATGTTAAGAAAGAAAAAACTGAACTCGGGATCAAATAATAATATGCTTTTCATAAGGCATGTCTTATACCTCTCTCTTATAAAAAGAAAGGACTCTCCCAGTGCATACATCTAACCAAAGAGGATATATCAGTTGTGGGCTGCTTACACTGAATGCTAAATGAACTAAAGGGTAAAGAAATTTGGTAGAGTACAATACAGATCCCTGTTTTTTTCTTTGGCACTAGATTTTTTTTTCTTTAGCAGGGTCTGTGACATAAATGTAAAGGTAGGATGGTTTTGCCTTAGCGAGATGTGCTGTGATCTGTAGTAGTAGTAGTATAATCATAGATGTAGTTTAATTCTGGGTTATTAAAGATATAGTATTTAGTATTAGTCATACACATGTTCTTTCATTAGCATTTGAAAAGGACAGAACCAGGACAGAGTCAGCTCCAAGAAAGAGGCGCTGACACCTAGATGCCAATAAAAGTTCCCATACGAGTAAACATATATTGCCACCTTTCTGAAGCCTTTCTGAATCCTTCAAAGAAAGTCCTAGCCAGTGTGGCTACAAGTATCCACACAGGGCATTCACAAGGCCCCAGAAGGTATGTGAACTTTGATTGGTTCAACAGATCTAAGGAGAGATGAAAATAATTCCTTATGATCGTACACGTGATGGGTTACATGTACATGTAACTATTTTTAGCACGTGTGGAATCCTTGAGAACAAAATCGTTCTATGGCACCTGATTGCAGCAGGCAGTGATTGGTACTGTCGCGATTGGATTGATGAGCTGGTGTCGGAAATCCTATCCATGACCCAGCAATCAGCACCGTTCTGGGCCAATTCAAACCTCCCAGGGTTGATTGGCCAAAGGCTAAAGTACAGTCTACATCCATATTTCAATAAATTGGGGAACCTGAGATTTGGACTGCGTTTTTTCCACTAAGCCAGTTCGAAACTGGGGAGTTCCCACATATTCCAGTATGCTTCTACAAAAGGATAGACTTCGGTAAAGTTTATCTCTGTTTTTATCTGAGTTACCAAAAAAAAAAAAAAAGATACAAAAAATACATAAAAGACACACAATTGGCAATTTGCTATGAAAATTTAAAAAGTGATAAAAACAGAAATAAACGTTACCAAAGTCTATCCTTTAGTAGAAGCATACTGGAACATGTGGGAACTCCCCAGTTTCAAACTGGCTTCGTGGAAGAACAAGGTTAATATCTCAGGCTCCCCAATTTATTGAAATATGGATGTGGGCTGGACTTTAGCCCTTGGCCAATCAACCCTGCGCGGTGTTCCCGTCCCAGCCCACAGGATGTTTCATGCTCTGAAATGACCAGAGACTAATTGACACAGAACAGCGCCGATTGCTGGGTCATGGATAGGATTACTGACACCAGCGCATCAATCCAATCACGACAGTACCAATCACTACCTGCCTGCCTCAATCGGGCACCATAGAACGGTTTTGTGTGGTTCTCTAGAATTCCACACATGCTAAAAATACAGAGTTACATGTACACGTAACCCATCATGTGTACGATCAACAGGAATTATTTTCTTCTTCTTATTATTTAATAACCGAGAATTAAACTACATCTATGGTTATACTACTTCTACAGATCACAGCACATCTCGCTAAGGTAAAACACTTGACTGAAACAGATTCTTAATGCAATATGTAAAAAGAAAACAACTCATTACTTCCTTATTAAATTCAAGCAAATGTAGCTAATTTACAAATATAACATTTCAGTTTTTCCCTCTCTTCTTAGAGTGGTCATATTTAGGATTCCTTTTGGTTACATTAAACCCATTAAAATGAGCCACAACACTCATTCAGCCCTTGTGAGATATTTATAGATTATCCCATCCATGCTAAACAGCACAGATGGAGAAAACTCCAATTCCGGACATTGTATTCTGACAGCCAGCACCTGTGGCTGTCAGAATACCCAAATAATGGCTACATCTGATTGGAAGCAGTCACTGTTTGGCTGGCAGTTTAATACCCGATTCCTTCAATTTTTTGGCTCAAAGGATGTCAGGTGGCAACAAGGTCATTCAAATCAGATGCAACCACTGTGTTGGTTATTAGGATAGCCCTGAGCGCCAGCTGTTGTAATACAATGTAATGTTTCTCATGCAGATCACAGGGCTAAATGAGTGAAATCCGACAGTGTATGTATAGCTTTTATTTAGGGTACACATCCTTTAAAATTTTCATAATCCTCCGATTACCAGGCAGATGTTGCAGTTGCATGATGGTTCCCCTGCACGATAAAGATGTTTACCAGAAGTACCGTATCTCAGGACTGCTCAGATCTGGTTATCACAGTTGATGCTCTGTCTAAAGCTGGCCATACATTGTACAGAAATTTTGTAGAATCTCTTTTAGATTTACTTTCAACTATGTAGTGCAAGGGCCTGCCTGATTGCACACAGATTAACCACTTCCCCCCTGCCATATAGCAGAACGACGGCCGTAAAGTGGTTGCATTATCCGGACTGGGCATCATATGACGTCCAGCAGCACAAGCTGCAGAGGCGCGCAGCGCGGCAATCTGTGGTGTATCAGTCTGATACACCGGATCTCCGATCCCTGTAAAGAGCCTATGACATAGGCTCTTTACCATGTGATGAGCTGTGTCCAATCACAGCTCATCACATGGTAACTAGGAAGTGCTGTTGATCAGCTTTTCCTCTACTCGCGCTGACAAGGCATGAGTAAAGGAGAGCCAATCGGCAGCTCTCCTGACCGGGGTGGTCTGCGCTGATAATCAGTGCATTGATTATAAGTGCAGACGCATCGAAGGTGCCCACTAGAGACCACCAGGGATTCCCACTAAATGCCACCAGGGATGCCCACTGGTGCACATTGAAATGCCAATCTGTGACCATCAGTGATTGCCTGTCACTGCCTCCTAATCAGCGGTGCCTATCATGCCATCTATTAGTGCCCATAAGTGCCACACATCAATGCCACTATGAGTATCCATCAGTGCCGCCTGCCAGTGCTGCATATCAGTGCCCATTCGTGCTGCTTATCAATGCCGCATAAGTGTGCCTCATCATCAGTGCCAATCAATGAAGGAGAAAACTTCCTTTTTTACAGTTTTAAAACAAACGAAGGAAAATGTTTTTAAAAAAAAATTTCGGTCTTTTTTTATTTGTAGCACAATAAACCCAGTGGTAAACAAATACCACCAACAGAAAGCTCTATTTGTGGGAAAAACAGGTTGTTTGGGTAGTGTTTCATGACCGTGCAATTGTTATTCAAAATGCAACAGCGCTGAAAGCTGAAAATTGGCCTGGTCAGGAAGGGGAAAGTGCCCTGTATTGAAGTGGTTAAAAGTGTGGTTTAGGTTTATCCTCCTATTATATAGTTTTTCATAAATCTAAAGGAAAATTTTATAATGTATGGCCAGCGTAAGTCTGTTGCAGATCAGACTGGCTGACCCTAGTTTTCACCTGCACAGACGCAGACCAAACCTGGTGACAGTTCTAGTTTTCATAAGGGTAAATAAGCAAGTGCCTAGTTCAGACAGGAGCAGCTGATAATCCTCTTCCTTTTAAGCCATTAGTTTGGGTTCCGGAGTTAATGAGAGCCACAAGTTAAATCAATGCCAACGGCATTAAAAAGTCTTTACTTTTGCTCAGATGAAGCTGTGGATTTAAAAATCACTCAATCCCTTACCGTCCCTAATCGAACAGCTGAAATTCCCAGCTAAGTTTCCCTTTCTCCCCCCAACCTCGCCCCTTCACCCGGCATTGTTTTTTTCTAGATAATCCAGATAATAACCAGAAGAAGGAAATAAAGATCATGTAACTATCAGGGGGAGAAAAGGTAAGCAGGAGGTCAGTGTATGAATATTTGGTGAATTCACTTCCATGGTCCTAGCAGTGTACAGCACTCATTAGTTCAGTATGTTGCAATAACACTATAGGCCCAATTTCCTTTTACAATAAGCATACAATGAGGCTTCTATATACCAGACAACTCCCCAAGGCGAGGGGGGTGAACCGAGGGTACTGTCTCAAGAACAGCAGCAATCATATTAATGTTAAAGTAAAGAAACGCCTACATAACAAAGCAGTAGTAAACTCTGCCCCTCACTAATAAAGGCAGCACAATAAAGCTTTACAAAACAATCTCCATTAATATGAGGTCCCTTCACATGTCTCCTACAGATTTTGAAGTGGTTTTTAAAATCTTGCTTCTCAGGAGAAGCTGGCGCCATGTTAGCTAATGTCTTCTTAATGGTAGGTTTATTTTAACAGTGAGAGACAGAATAACAAAAAAAATTAAAAACTGATTTGCATTTTAATGAGTGAAATAAGTATTTGACCCTACGCAAGACATGACTGGTGGCAAAACCCTTGTTGGCAATCACAGAGGTCAGATATTTCCTGTAGTTGGCCACCAGGTTTGCACACATCTCAGGAGGGATTTTGTCCCACTCCACTTTGCAGAACCTCTCCAAGTTATTAAGGTTTTGAGGCTGATGTTTGGTGACTAGAACCTTCAGCTCCCTCCACATATTTGCTATGGAATTAAGGTCCGGAAAATGGCTAGGCCACTCCAGGACCTTAATGTGCTTCTTCTCGAGCCACTCCTTTGTTGCCTTGGCCGTGTGTTTTGGGTCATTGCCATGCGGGAATACCAATCCACGACCCATTTTCAATGCCCTGGCTGAGGGAAGAAGGTTCTTATCCAAGATTTGACGGTACATGGCCCCGTCCATCATCACTTTGATGCAGTGAAGTTGTCCTATCCCCTTAGCAGAAAAACACCCCCAAACCATAAAGTTTCTACCTCCATGTTTGACGGTGGGGATGGTGTTCTTGGGGTCATAGGCAGCATTCCTCCTCCTCCAAACACAGAGAGTTGAGTTGATGCCAAAGAGCTTGATTTTGGACTCATCTGACCACAACACTTTCACCCAGTTCTCCTCTGAATCATTCAGATGTTCATTAGCAAACTTCGGACGGGCCTATACATGTGCTTTCTTGAACAGGGGGACCTTGCGGGCGCTGCAGGATTTCAGTCCTTCATGGCATAGTGTGTTACCAATTGTTTACTTGGTGACTATGGTCCCAGCTGCCTTGAGATCATTGACAAGATTCTCCCTTGTAGTTCTGGGCTGATTCCTCACCGTTCTCATGATCACTGAAACTCCACGAGGTGAGACCTTGCATGGAGTCCCAGACCGAGGGAGATTGACAGTTAATTTGCATTTCTTCCATTTGCAAATAATCGCACCAACTGTCATCACCCTCCAAAGAAGCTGCTTGCGATGGTCTTGTAGTCCATTCCAGCCTTGTGTAGGTCTACAATCTTGTTCCGGACATCCTCGGACAGCTCTTTGGTCTTGGCCATGGTGGAGAGATTGGAATCTGATTGATTGCTTCTGTGGACAGGTGTCTTTTATACAGATAACAAGCTGAGATTAGGAGCACTCCCTTTAAGAGAGTGCTCCTAATCTCAGCTCGTTACCTGTACAGAAGACACCTGGGAGCCAGAAATCTTCCGGATTAATAGGGAATCAATTACTTATTTCACTCATTAAAATGCAAATCAATTTATAACTTTTTGAAATGTGTTTTTCTGGATATTTTTGTTGTTGTTCTGTTTCTCACTGTTAAAATAAACCTACCATTAAAATTATAGACTGATCATTTCTTTGTCAGTGGGAAAATGTACGAAATCAGAAGGGGATCAAATACTTTCTTCCATCACTGTATGGTAGTATAGTTCTCCGCCCCTGTGTGCTGTGCTGTCCAGTCGATGTTTACACCTCCTATGATGTTTTGAGTCACATAGGGTTTGGCAGGAACTTGAGAACGGGACTAAAATCTTGCAGTACCTCGGTGCAGTGCTGTAGGGAGAGGGTATGACGGAGACACGGCATGCAAAGAAAGGACTGACAGCACAAAGAGTATTCTGCAAACAGAGGGAAATATGCTCATGCGCTGGTGACATCAGAATAAGAAACGGGACAGACTACGAAAACAGAGAAGGAAGGAATGAATATAAACTACTCGATTAGTAAAGTGTTGCTTTGTGATTTATATGGGGAAAATTCATCAGGGAGAGTTTACTACAACTTTAATTAAGGTCCCTATAAACCGCTCTATTTTCAGCCAGGTTGAACCAGAGTAAATCAAGCTGTTTTTGGTAACCTTTAAGATCGCACACGTTGCCTAAATTCAGATTCATACAGGTAATCTAAAATAAATCCAATCAACATGCTCTGTATTCTTAGTTGCAGTGTTTCCAGAATAAACCTGAGCTTGTAGTTTTTCTGTAACTAAACTCCACTTATAGTCCTAAAACTATCCAAAAAATTGCCATATTGACATGGTGTCTGATGGATGGGTGTCTGATCCCAAGAATCCTGAAATAATTGTTTATATATCTAAATCCACTCAGTGTCCCAGCTGCCTCCAATTCTCAGGGCCTACACTGGCAAAGTGTATGGGGAAATCTGTTGGGCAGGAGTAGAAGCGACCATCTACTTTGGTCTATTGAGAATGAGAACAAGATGGTGATGCCATTACAGTATCTCAGAAAAGTGAGTATACCCCTCACATTTTTGTAAATATTTTATTATATCTTCTTATGTGACAACACTGAAGAAATTACATTTGCTACAATGTAAACTAGTGAGTGTACAGCTTGTATAACAGTGTCAATTTGCTGTCCCCTCAAAATAACTCAACACACAGTTATTAATGTCTAAACTACTGGCAACAAAAGTAAGTATACCCCTAAGTGAATAAGTCCAAATTGGGCCCAAAGTGTCAATATTTTGTGTGGCCACCATTTTCCAGCACTGCCTTAACCCTTTTGGGCATGGAGCACACCAGAGCTTCACAGGTTGCCACTGGAGTCCTCTTCCACTCCTCCATGACGACATCATAGAGCTGGTGGATGTTAGAGACCTTGTGCTCCTCCACTTTCCGTTTGATGATGCCCCACAGATGCTCAATAGGGTTTAGGTCTGGAGACATGCTTGGTCAGTCCATCGCCTTTACCCTCAGCTTCTTTAGCAAGGCAGTGGTCGTCTTGGAGGAGTGTTTGGGGCCGTTATGTTGGAATAATGCCCTGCAGCCCAAAATCCGAAGGGAGGGGATCATGCTCTGCTTCAGTATGTCACAGTACATGTTGGCATTCATGGTTCCCTCAATGAACTGTAGCTCCCCAGTGCCGGCAGCACTCATGCAGCCCCAGCCCATGACACTCCCACCACCATGCTTGACTGTAGGCAAGACACACTTGTCTTTGTACTCCTCACCTGGTTGCTGCCACACACGCTTGACACCATCTGAATCAAATACATTTATCTTGGTCTCATTAGACCACAGGACATGGTTCCAGTAATCCATGTCCTTAGTCTGCTTGTCTTCAGCAAACTGTTTGCAGGCTTTCTTGTGCATCATCTTTGGAAGAGGCTTCCTTCTGGGATGACAGCCATGCAGACCAATTTGATGCAGTGTGTGGCGTATGGTCTGAGCACTGACAGGCTGAGCCCGCACCCCTTCAACCTCTGCAGCAATGCTGGCAGCACTCATACGTCTATTTCCCTCTATACCTCTGGATATGACGCTGAGCACGTCCACTCAACTTCTTTGGTCGACCATGGCGGGGCCTGAGTCACATGACACCAGGGAGGGAAAATGGCTAATTGGGCCCAATTTGGACATTTTCACTTAGGGGTGTACTCACTTTTGTTGCCGGCGGTTTAGACATTAATGGCTGTGTGAGTTATTCTGAGGGGACAGGTAATTTACACTCACTACTTCACATTGTAGCAAAGTGTAATTTCTTCAGTGTTGTCACATGAAAAGATATAATAAAATATTTACAAAAATGTGAGGGATGTACTCACTTTTTTTTACTGTATATCCAATCCTTCAAAAGACATAAGAATGGCAGAGTCCTTGTCACTTCTGTGAACTGAAAACACAATGCTATTGTTCTTCTGTAAACTAATAATCTCCCTACTCCCCATGTAATAAAGATGGAGAGGAAGAAATGTTATAAGCCTGCTTGGTGATAACCATAGTTCCCCCCATAGATACAAGAGAAGAGTGATAAAGCCACCTTAGGAGAAGAAGTGTGTTTAAACGATGAAGATAAAGAACATTAAAAAAGGAAATTCATGCAGCCACCTCGTGTAAGGAATGGCAAGCTGCAATTTATAAATTTTTTTGTTTTGGGGTTTAGACTTGCTTTAAATAGGAAGTAAAGTCTTATTTTTTAATTATACCTACAGGCAAGCCTATAATAAGGCTTACCTGTAGGTACTGTGAATATCTCCTAAACTTACACAGTTTAGGAGATGTTCAGAGTGCATGCAGCCAATGACGTCATCGGTGCATGCGCTCTGAAGGTCCAGCTTACTGTGCCGGACTTTCAGAGCCCGTGCCGTAAACGGTAGCTCCCACGTGCATGACTCCAGCCACTCACAGCGCCGGAGCCCACAAACCTGGAAGAAACATCAGGGAAGATGTCAGCTGTCTCAGCGGTGTGCGGGGCGCCGCTGCAAGGCTTCGTTCTAGGGTAAGTATTTCATAATGAGCTAGTATTATGTCTTTGTCTTACAGGTTTTGTTTTTTCTTGTTTTTCTTTTCCTCTGGGTTTACAACCTCTAACAAAAATGAGCTGGATAATTTCTCATTCTGTCTAAATCCATGCTGTAATGACAAGATGATCACCATTCATTTTTGACAATAGCATGATTCTGATGCCTATTTTACCTTCTCTGTGACTGCAGTCAGTGCCATGGCATGTGTCATCAGAGAGTCCCCAAAAATAAGTCTCTCAGCCTTGTTCAGGTTCTTAACCGACACACCAAACACCAGCTCATGGTCAAATCTGAAATAAAACAATTAATTGGATATATTTGATAAAGATTAAGCATACTTCAAAAACAAAACAAAAGCTTATCATATGTATTAGTCTCCAAAAAATGTAAGCATCATACATACACTTCTCATTATAGAACTCTACTACAATTGTGTCCTCTCAGTGTAAAGACCTGCAAGTGTAACATTTCAGAAATATATACCACACCTTCACTATTTCCTCATTAAGGAGACCAGATTGCTAAACCATTTATTTCAACAATGACCTTCCCCTTAAGATTATATGTGCACTTAGCATATTTTATTCATAGTATTCACATGTAAACACCCCCCTGTGTAGACATCCAAAAGTCCTGAAACTGCTGCTGGTTGCTATCATCTCTGATGTGATGTCATCAGACTCTAAGCTAGTACTTAAAAGGTCATTCTATGGCACATTATAGAAGTAGGTTGATCCAACAATGTAATATAGCCAGTCTGGAATATCAGAAAATGAACACAGGAGTGGAGAGATAATATAATAGGTACAAGTAGTACACAGATACTCGCATAACAAGACGATAACTTACATGTTCATGTCATTGATGCCCAATTTTCCATGAAAATGCTTTCCAACATCACAACCAAACCACACTGCCTATTGGAGAACACAAAAATTAATTAAGCAAATGATAATTTTACTACACATTGAGAGTTGCTAAATGTAGTGGTCTTTGACTACTTAAAGAGGAACTGGAGTCTGCTCACATACTTTGAAATAAAAACATCTTTGCCATTCTGAAGCTTCCCTCTAACCACTTTGCATATTATTTTATATATACTGTGATTCTGTACTTGCCAAATATGCTGCAGAAATCTCCCTCCATTGAGTCTGGCTGCAACCATTTTAACAGTGGGCAGCTGAAGCTGCTGCCTGTTCATATCCTGGATTTACACAGACACACCTCCAGCTCTGCAGCCTTGCAGCTCTCATTGGCCCTCTTATAACTCATCCCCCCCTCCCTTCCTGGCAAACTCTCAGGAGAGTTATGGTCCTTTCACACTGGGGCGGTTTGCAGGCGCTATTGCGCTAATAATAGCGCCTGCAAACCGACCCGAAAGTGCCGCTGCTTCATTCCAGTGTGAAAGCCCCGAGGACTTTCACACTGGAGCGATGCGCTGGCAGGACGGTAAAAAAAGTCCTGCTAGCAGCATCTTCGGAGCGGTGAAGGAGCAGAGTGTATACCGCTCCTTCACAGCTCCTGCCCATTGAAATCAATGGGACGGCGTGGCTATACCGCCGGCAAAGCACCTCAGCAGAGGCGCTTTGCGGTGGTTTTTAACCATTTCTCGGCCGCTAGCGGGGGGTAAAAACGCGCCCCGCTAGCGGCCGCATACTGACGGTAAAGCCCAGCTTACAATAGCGGCGCTTTACCTCCGCCGCCCGCCCCAGTGTGAAAGGGCTCTTAAAGAGAGCTGTGCATGATGTCATAAGCCTAGGCTTTTTTTCAGACAAGAAACATGAAGTGGGCTGTATAAGGTATTTACTGTCAGAAAAAAAAACGTTTTACTATCCAAAGTTAAAACAACAAGGGCAGAAGGTTTAATAGACGGAAAGTTGAAAAAAATGACTGAAGGTCCACTTTAAGACAGGTTAGTTCAGTTCACAAAAGGAGCTGGAAGCAGTTGAACTGTCTATCTAGTCAGTCTAGTGTATGTAGGCTCTATTTTACCCATGGTGTAAAGCGGCTGAAATTATTGGGATAGCATAAACACTGCAAAAAATGTTTGGGTTAGCGCTACCCAATGCAACGTTCTTGTTTGTAAAGATTCAATTCACTTAAAAGTGATATTTCATTTATGTGTGAAGTCTAATGAGATGAGTGCTGGTGGCTCTTAGGTCGGTTATGCCGCGTACACACGGCCAGACTTCCCGACAGAAAAAGTCTGATGGGAGCTTTTGGTCGGACATTCTGACTGTGTGGCATTTCCGACAGACTCAGATATAGAACATGTTCTAAATCTTTCCGTCGGAAATGCCGACGGAGTTTAGCCTGTTGGCAAGTCCGCTCGTGTGTACGCGGCATTATAGACTGCAGCCATGATGTTTTCTTGCCATAGTCCTTGGATTATTTTCCTCTGTAGTAGTCAGTGGTCACACCTCTTACTGCATCTCCCAAACAAAATAAATAGATCACAAATCTAGAATGGACAGTGTAATCTCTCCTAATGACTACAGCAGGTGGGCTCATCTGGAAACTGCAGCTCAGACATTCAAAATCACAGGCACAAATACTATTTGGTACATACGGTCTTAGACAATCTTTTCTAAATTGTTTATGAGGAAATACAGAATCGCACTGGATTTATGCTTTAATCCCTGTGTTCAGCGGAGATTAAAGGGGTTCTAAAAGCTTAAGGTTTTTTTATCCTAAAGTGGAGTTCCGACTAAAAAAAAAAAATTAAAAGTCAGCAGCTACAAATACTGCAGCTGCTGACTTTTATTAATCGGACACTTACCTGTCCCAGGGTCCAGCGATGCGGGGGAACGAAGCCTCGCTCGTCTCCCCCTCCTTTCTGTGGCGCCGGCATTGTCACTGTGGGCGCCTGGCTGTGGCTTCACAGCCGGGCACGCACTGTGCATGCGCGAGCCGTGCTGCGACTGGCCGGGCAATCATCTGGGACCTGTGATGTGTCCCAGATGATTGCCGAGAGGGAGGGGGGGAGAGGTGAACTTACTTCTGGCACCCCTCTAAAAAGAGGGTCTCTGGTCCCCATCCAAAAACAATGACATGTCAACTGTGGAATATCATGGGGGGTCACCTTCCCTTAAAGCGGAAGTTCCAATTTTGGGTGGAACTCCACTTTAATTAATTAGTTAAGGTAAAAAACGTTCTGTGTCTAGGATCCCCTCCAGTTCCCCCTTATACTTGTTGCATGAGGCAGACTCTGATCCAGCAATGTGCATGAGAGCAGTGCAGATTGATAGCAGCGAAAGCCATTGGCTCCTCCTGCTGTCAATCAAATCCTATAGTGAGGGAGCAGGGAAGCAGTGGTGGAGTGAAGCCCAGCTGTCTGGGTCAATAAATGCAGGCAGTGGGGCCCAGGAGCGAGCTGCTTGCATACTTCCTTTAGCAAGCAACTTGCTGTGGGGATACTCGGAAGGAAGGAGGGGAAGCCAGGAGCGCCAGCGAAGGACCCCAGAAGAGAAGGATTGGGGCTGCTCTGTGCACAGAGCAGGCAAGTATAAAATGTTATTTTAAAAAAAATAAATAAAGCTTTATTTTCACTAACAAAAAAACAGTACCAATTAAACCTTCCTTAAAGCAATTCAAATGAGAGATTGTAGCAATCATGCAGCAAAAGCTTTCCATGTATGGCCTTCCTAAGTGACATGGATGCTACTTACCTCTCCTTCTTTTATTGAGGCAGCTGCTAGCTTTTTTAAGACTTCCACAGGCTGGTTATTATACTGTGTTTTCCGACCTTCCACCATATTACCCAAGTACTGCACAGTGTAAAGTTTGTCAAACTTATTTTGCGGTCGAGGATCATTGACAAGGCAGATCTGCATAGAAAGGAGAAAGCAGCAATGAGGTATGGAAATCAAGTTTAGTCCCAATCACAGAAAATGGTAACTTGCTTAAAGCTGAACTCCATGAATGATCTTTATTGCATACATACATTGGTCCAGCTTGGCCCAATGGAAGTATGCATATCCCATATTGGGGGGGCTGCTGAGGAAGTGGACAATCACTGTAGTAGTTAATGCTACTACAGTGATCGCTGTAATCTTCCGGGTCCCACTCAGATTCTGTGAGCACAGCTGCCCCACTGCACACTGACTTCAGAGGTCTCTCGCTCAGCACTGCCACCAATTATAGAATGCCTTGTATTCATTAAAGAAAATACAAGGCATTCTATGAATGGAGGCAGTGTTGAGTGAGTAACCCCCTGAAATTAGTGTACAGAAGAGAAGGAGTTTGCATGGGATCCAGGAGATCCAGATTATACACTGATCGAAACTGCCGAGTCGGACAAATTTCGCTCCATGTATGACCGTTCCGGTTCATCGGAGGTCAATCTATCAATTGACTTCTCATGAACTGGCTTGTTGGTAAATTCTCACTCGATCAGCACAAGCAGCCAATAGGCTACAGCGCTGATCAATGTATTCCGACAGCAGGGAATTCCCAGTACAAAATACAATAAACACAGCAGGGAGGATTCCCGCATTTACACTGAAAGTGTGGATGGGGAAATCAGGTCAGTTTTTTCTCATTCAACTCACTGGCTGAATGAAAAAAAACTGACCCATGTATGGCCAGCTTTATGCCGCGTACACACAATTGGAATTTCCGACGGGAAATGTTCGATGTGAGCTTGTTGTCGGAAAGTCTGACCGTGTGTATGCTCCATCGAACATTTGCTGTCGGAATTTCCGCACACAAATGTTTGACAGCAGGCTCACAAATTTTCCGACAATCGGAAAGTCCGATTGTGTGTACACAAGTCCGTAGCACTAAAATTCACACATGCTCTGAATCAAGCAGAAGAGCCGCACTGGCTATTGAACTTCCTTTTTCTCGGCTCGTCGTACATGTTGTACGTCACTGCGTTCTTGACGTTCGGAATTTCCGACAACATTTGTGTGACCGTGTGTATGCAAGACTTCGGAAAAAAATCCCTGGTTTGTTGTCGGAAAGTCCGATTGTGTGTACGGGGCATAAATGTTCCTCACATGCAGCAGAGAAAAATCAGGGTCATGCTGTGCAGCAGAGCTATGTACAGTTGTGCTCATAAGTTTACATACCCTGGCAGAATATGATTTTGTCACCATTTTTCAGAGAATATGAATGATAACACAAAAACTTTTTTCACTCATGGTTAGCGTTTGGCCGAAGCCATTTATTATCAACTGTGTTTACTCTTGTTAAATCATAATGGCAACAGGAACTACCCAAATAACCCTGATCAAAAGTTTACATACCCCAATTCTTAATACCGTGTATTGCCCCCTTTAACATCAATGACAGCTTGAAGTCTTTTGTGGATGAGGCTCTTTATCTTCTCAGATGGTAAAGCTGCCCATTCCTCTTGGCAAAAAGCCTCCAGTTCCTGTAAATTCTTGGGCTGTCTTGCATGAATTGCATGTTTGAGATCTCCCCAGAGTGGCTCAATGATATTGAGGTCAGCAGACTGAGATGGCCACTCCAGAACCTTCAATTTATTCTGCTGTAGCCAAAGAGAGGTCGACTTGGCCTTGTGTTTTGGATCATTGTCATGTTGGAATGTCCAAGTACCTCCTATGCGCAACTTCCTGGCTGATGAATGCAAATGTTTCTCTAGTATTTTTTGATAACATACTGCATTTACCTTGCCATCAATTTTGACCAAATTTCCTGTGCTTTTGTAGCTCTCACATTCCCAAAACATCAGTGATCCACCTCCATGTTTCACAGTAGGAATGGTGTACCTTTCATCATAGGTCTTGTTGACTCATTTCCAAATGTAGCGTTTATGGTTGTGGCTAAAAAGCTCAATTTTGGTCTCATTACCCCAAATGACTTTGTGCCAGAAGGTTTGAGGCTTGTCTCTGTGCTGTTTGGCGTACTGTAAGCGGGATACTTTGTGGTATTTGTGTAGCAATGGCTTTCTTCAGGTGAGTCGACCATGCAGCCCATCTTTCTTCAAGTGCCTTCTTATTATGCATCTTGAAACAGCCACACCACATGTTTTCAGAGAGTCCTGTATTTCACCTGAAGTCATCTGTGGGTTTTTCTTTGTGTCCCGAACAATTTTCCTGGCAGTTGTGGCTGAAATTTTAGTTGGTCTACCTGACCGTGGTTTGGTTTCAACAGAACACCTAATTTTCCACTTCTTGATTAGAGTTTAAACACTGCTGATTGGCATTCTCAATTCCTTGGATATCTTTTTATATCCCTTTCCTGTTTTATACAGTTCAACTACCTTTTCCTGCAGATCATTTGACAATTCTTTTGCTTTCCCCATGACTCAGAATCCAGAAACGTCAGTGCAGCACTGGATGAAAGATGCAAGGGTGTGTCAGGAGTCCAAAAACTCATTGACCTTTTATACACACACACTAATTACAAGCAAACCGATCACAGGTGAGAATGGTTATCTTTAATAGCCATTCAAATCCCTCTGTGTCATCTTGTGGGCATGTTAGGCCAAAATTACCAGGGTATGTAAACTTTTGATCAGGGTCATTTGGGTAGTTTCTGTTGCCATTACGATTTAAAAAGAGTAAACACAATTGACTGATAATAAATGGCTTCAGCCAAACACTAACCATGAGTGAAAGAAAGGTTTTTGTGTTATCATTCATATTCTCTAAAAAATGGCCAAGAAATCATAAATTCTGCCAGGGTATGTAAACTTATGAGCACAACTGTAAATCCCAAGATGGACAGAAAAACAAATCTTTTGACAGTTAAAAAAAGAAAAGAAAAAGCTTTGTGTATTAGGTATTTTGCCTGGTGTTCAGCTTTAATAACCAATTTGTGTTGTGGGTTTACATAAGACTCATTGAATTTTGGCTCTCCTGTAACACCACTTTAATTTGTATTTCTTACATAGTAGTCATATGATCATTCAGGCCACATATCTCATACCCAAATGCAGATTGCTAAAGAAATATATACAGTGACTAGGCTTTATACTTGGCTATGCACCCGAGTCGTGACTTTAGGAGATATCCCATTGAACAAACAGCACAATGGGAAGTAGATGGGTGGGAGGTCTGTTTTCTTAATCTCTGAGCCAGGAAGAGCTGATTACAAAAAGCAGAGAGCTGCAGAGTAATTGAGGTCAGGCTACAGTTCCACAGTGTTCGCTAGGGCTACATTTGCAGGACAGGTGTTATCGGTATCCAGTACTGGTAGTAGTATATATGAAATACATCGGGATAATTATGGTAAATTAAACTGAAATTGGAATTGATGCAGCACAAATGATGAATGTGTAATGTTCATGTATTGCTTAGCAGCAGTCTTGTCATTAGTTTTCTTAGGCTGCCTATTCCTATCTTTATTCCCCTATACAGGAGACTTTTGTCTTTAGCATTCATACATAATAAGGATTGTTCTCTTTCTTTTGGGAAATCAATTTCTATTTTGGTGTACAGATTTTTTTTTAAATGTTGTGAGTGAGACAGTGGGGAAAATTATTATTTAAACCCCTGCAGATTTTGTAAGTTTGTCCATTTACAAAGAAATGAAGAGTCTATAAATTTTTTATCATAGGTGTATTTTAAATGATGAAACAGAAACAGAAAAAACACATGATAAAAATGTTATAAATTGAGTTGCGGGTCAGTGAGTAAAATAAGTCTTTAATCCCAAAGCAAAACATGACTTAGTACTTGGTGTAGAAACCCTTGTTGGCAAGCACAGAGGTAAGACGTACAGTATGTATTATGTACAGTAATACGCCGGATTGCGAGTAACACGGTTAATGAGTGTTTCGCAATAAGAGCTATTAATTTTTAAAATCCTGACTTGGTTTGCGAGCGTTGTCTCGCAAAACGAGTAGGATTCAAGCCTCAGCGGTGTGCAGAACCGCATTTGGCCAGCGGTGAGGGTGACATTCGGAGCCACTCCAATGCACTCGAAAACAGTTCCTGAGTGCTTCCAAGCCTCTCCAAGTGTTACCGGTGCCCCCCCCCCCCCACACACACCTCTGGCCACATGCGGTACTGCATACCGTAGAAAACACTGTGGAACGAAGTATCTGAGTTTCCATGGACTTCTATGGGGAAACTCGCTTTGATATACGAGTGCTTTGGATTATAAGCATTCTTCTGGAACGAATTAATGCTCGTAATCCAAGGTTCCACTGTAGTTGGTTACCAGGTTTGCCCACATCTCAGGAGGGATTTTGGTCCACTCTTTTTTACAGATCTTCTCTAAATCTTTAAGGTTTCTTGGCTATCATTTGGCAACTCGATGCTTCAGCTCCCTTCATAAATTTTCTATAGGATTAAGGTCTGGAGACTGGCTAGGCCACTCCATGACCTTAATGTGCTTCTTCTTGACTCACTCCTTTGTTGCCTTGGTGGCATGTTTTGGGTCATTGTCATGCTGAAAGACCCATCCATGACCTATCTTCAGTGTTCTGGCTGAGGAAAGAAGGTTTTCATCCAAGATTTTACAATACATAGCCCCATCCATTACATAGTAGGTGAGGTTGAAAAAAGACACAAGTCCATACTATGTGTGTGATTATATGTCAGTAATACATTGGTCCCTCAATGCGGCAAAGTCCGTTGGTACCTTTAGCAGAGAAACAGCCACGAGGCATAATGTTTCCACCTCCATGGCTTGACTGTAGAGATGGTGTTCTTGGGGTCATATTCAGCATTTTTCTCCCTCCAAACAAAGCAAGTCCCCCTCCTCAAGAAGGCACATGTACAGTCATGCCAATGAACATCTAAATGAGTCAGAGAAGAATTGGGAGAAAGTTCTGTGGTCAGATAGGACCAAAATTGAGCTAGCTGGAATCAATTCGACTCGCCGTGTTTGGAGGAAGAAAAATGCTGACTATGACCTTAAGAACACCATTCCTACAGTCAAGCACGGTGCTGAAACATGATGCTTTGGGGCGGTTTCCCTGCTAAAGGTACAGGCCGACTATGCCACATTGAGGGGCCAATGAACGAGGCCATGTATTTTAAAATCTTGAGAAAAATGAGAACCTTCTTCCCTCAGCCAGAACACTGAAGATGGGTCGTGGATGGGTCTTCCAGCATAACAATGACCCAAACCATACCGCCAAGGCAACAAAGGAGTGGCTCAAGACAAGCACA
This sequence comes from Aquarana catesbeiana, assembly GCF_042186555.1. Lineage (NCBI taxonomy): Eukaryota > Metazoa > Chordata > Amphibia > Anura > Ranidae > Aquarana > Aquarana catesbeiana. The sequence goes on along the minus strand of NC_133325.1, from coordinate 694,682,692 downwards.
TTAAGGTCATGGAGTGCCCTAGCCAGTCTCCAGATCTTTATACTATAGAACATTTATGGAGGGAGCGTAAACTTCGAGTTGCAAAGAGACAGCCAAGAAACCCTAAAGCATTTAGAGAAGATTGGACCAAAATCCTTCCTGAGATGTGTGCACACCTGGTCACCAACTACAAGAAACCAATTCAACCAAGTATCAATTCATGTTTCGCTTGGAGATCAAATCCTTTCTTTTTTTTTATATAACTGACAATCTTTACAACAACGCCAACATCGGGGATCTGCCGAGGGGTATATGGAGTGGAGCAGGTCAGGGGTCTGATACCAATGAAATAGAATCTTATATTGATTCTCTTTATAGAGCGTACAGATAGAGCTCTTAGAGGCCTGCGACCATATGAACTGCCATGTCGTCAGGGGTATATCTGTACCCAGGGCCTGCTCCCACTTACCCATATAGGTATAGTCCATGATCAGGAGCTGATAGGAGATCATACCCTTAGGGGACGAGCCCTTTAAACATAGTTTTTCGAATTCAGTTAAAGGAGAGAATTGAAGATTCGTCACTAGAGATTGTGCGTAATGCCGTATTTGCAAGTAACTAAAAAAAGCCTGTTTGGGAATATCAAAGGCGTCTTGCAGATCTTGGAAAGATCTTAGTGATCTGGTTTTAGGGTCTATCAACTGACCATAGCGAAATAGGGCCTTAGCCATCCAGAAATGAGACATCTGTAAGGTCAAGCTGTCGGGAATATTGGGTGTAAAAAAGAATGAGGTGACTGGGGAAGAGGTAGTGGTAAGCGGATATGCCGATTTGGCACGTCGCCACAGCGTACGCAGAAGGGTCATTGATCCTAGCAGCTGTATGCTGCCAGATGTTACATCAGAGCTCCATAGCATGGAATTCGGATGGATCAAATACTTTCTTACTCACTGAACTGCAACTTAATTTATAGCATTTGTTGTGTTTTTTTTAGATTTTTGGTTGATATTCTGTCTCTATCATTTAGGATACACCTATGATAAAAATTATAGACCCTTCATTTCTTTGTAAGTTGGCAAACTTACAAAAACTTCCGGTCGATCAAATAATTATTTTCCCCATTGTAAAGACCTCCAAAACTAGCAACTACGTCTTATCCCTATAATTGAAAGCTACATTTAAAACAATTGCACAGTTTAAAAGTAGTGGGGGTATGAAAAGCCTTAAAGTGTATGTCAGAGCAAAATGGGGGGATGGCAGGGGAAGAATGATTCCAGAAAATTATGGACTGGTCTTACCAGAAATCCTGCCTGTAGTGAGATGTCAACACTGCCTCTGCGGCACTGAAATCCCAAGCAGTGTTGTCAGCCCTGCCTGAGTTCTCCCTGACTGGACTATAGAATAACAAGGTTACCAAAATGAGGCGAGGTGGAGGTGCTCTGAAGCCCAGCATGGTGGAACTCAGACAGAGCTAAGAAGAAACACTGCTGGATATTTCATTGCAACAGAAGCAGTGTTCTACATATATTGCAAAAAAATGGACAGAACATACACTTTAGGCTTCTGCTAAACCTCAGAGATTGCAACTGGCATGGCTTCTTCGACAGCTTATCAGATCATGCTTGATTGAATGCTTCCCTGGCAGTAGCAGGGAATGACAGCTCTGAAACTGGAAACACTCAGAGCTGAGCGCTTCCAGCTTTATAAAAAACAGCAAAGGAGATCAGAAGCCTCAATCTCTTCCACTCACCATCCTGACAGTACTCGATGTGGTCCCGGCCAAAGTGAGAGACCGGGAACTATGGAGAGGGGGGAGTGGCCACGCTTCCCGCAATGTAAAAGTGATCAAGCGGCTATACAGTTGCCCGGAACACTTTTACATGACAGCCAGGAGGCAGCTGAACAAAAACCACAAGCCCATGGCATTGTCCAACTAAATCCAGGTTAGCTGACCCTTCAGTAGGGTTCTCCAATACTGTGGAGGCAGCCTAATCGTTTAAAGTTCCAGTGTATGTTGATCGGGCGATTAGACTTCAACAGTTGCCTGCACCAAAAGGGTGCCCATGACTCCTCCCCAGTGCAACAGGCTTGCATGTGTCAGAAAGATCCTTCAAATGACAGGGAATTAAGGAATGACTTCAGAGCAGAATTCCTGTACCACCAAGCCAAGGTGACAAGCAAATCAGTCTGTCCAGAGACTGGATTGACTTGCTCCATAATGTCAGAATGTAGTGTTGCAGAGGTCTAGAGTTGTACTGGGCAAATGCAACTGCCACATGATTGAAACATCAGACCATCAGAACACCCATGAAAATGGGATGAGTCGGGTGACTCCTTAAATAAAAGGATTGAAACTGAAACCAGAGTCTAAACTTTCTCCTGTTAGGAAACTCTGGCCTTAACTGTCCAGTGCCAGGCCGAGTTAATCCAAAGAATGAGTCAGTTCCAGCAACAAATTTCAGATGGATTCATCTAAACCCCTGTAACATCTGGGCAGTCAAAGACATGTCTAACAGAGTCTGTAACAACGGTTCCCTCAACAATAGGTTAAGTGTCCCACAATTGGGAGGCCAGAAAAGTGGTATTGCAAGAGCACCACAGCCAAGTGTAGGACACACCGATACACTGTAAATATGCTGTATGGTCATGAATGTAAGCATACTTAATGTTCACAGGAGGCAGAAAGTCTCCCTGGTGAAGAGAGGCAATAACATATTTGGTGGCCCACATGTAGAATTTCTGGACCCAAATGCAGACATTCAGAGCTTTGAGATCCAAGATTGGGCAAATGCCCCTGTTCGGTTTGGCATTGGTGAATAGGTTGGAGTAAAACCCCTGAAACTGTTCTGCCACCGGAACTGGGGCAATGACAGCTCAATCCAGAAGGCCCAACAGAGCATGAAAGAGATCTGCTAATCTGTATAGTAACACAAGTTTCAAGATGAGAAACTGAGGAGGGGACAGTGAGCAAAACTCCAGTTTGTGGCCCTAGGATACCACCTCCTGCACCCAATTGTCGTAAATGCAAGCTGTCCAAGTATCCGCATTAACCAACGTCCACCCGCTTTGGAAAGCAGGGTCACTCTCTTATACCAAGGAAGCTTGTCTTAGGAGACCTAGCAACTTTTTAGTGATAGACCATGTGGGAAGCCAAGCATGACATGGAGGTCAAGGGAGTGGAGAAATGAAAGAGACATTTAACAGTCAGAGAGGGAGAAGGCTTTGTAGTCTGTTCCACAGGCTTCTTCCACTGATGTGGATGGCTACTCTTGCAACCAGTAGATCTAGTCTGTAGAGACGTCTCTGTATGACCTTGCAGATCCGACATTTTTTTTCCCGCAGGTCAGCACTTTAGCCAAAGGCCCTATGCATAAGCGCAGCAAACTGTCACAGCCGAAGTTTAACACCACAGCAGTGGTTCATTTATTTTTAATTGTCTAACCATGTCTCATTGGACAAACCAAGTAAAGCCACAACCATGATTGGGTGAAGGGCAGAACCCTCTAGAGAGAACAGAGCTCTAAGAAAGGGCTTCCAACCGCTTATGGGTTGGGTCCTTAAAGACAAGTACGTGCTCAGCCGGAACAGTAAGCGCAATATTAAAAGGTGGGACATGGCTGGATCCACAGCAGAAATGGATCACTTCTGTACAAAATTCTTACCAAATAAATACAATGAAAAATAATGCATGGGGGGAGAAAATAAGTTCTCAGTCTGGTTAATAAATCCACAGAGAAAAGTTGGAAAAGCGGCTGCAAAAAAAAAAAGGGTTTTAAATGACCAAAAGCTGGAAACAGCAATGGTAAAAACAAGTTGATTCTCTAATTTCAGACTGGTGCACACTGTGATAACACTGTTATCAAGTGCCAAAACAGTTTCCTTTAATTTTGGAGTAATAGCAGTAGACTGCGACTCCTCTGGGGTATTTTCATCAGTCAAGGACTGAAGAGACTCAGAATCACAGTCTTTGCTACCAATGGATGAGAAGCCACTAAGGTCATGGGCAAATCAGATATAAAAATTTGCGGAAGAGGGCACGGGAGCGAGCTTGTGGCCTATGTGATTGGAGTAAGCAATTACTGAGTTATTTGGGCCATAAAGTCTTGTATGACCATTGTAAAGACTACACCTGAAAGGACAGAGGACCCAGATAAAAGGGCGAAAAGACCCCGGGCTGTAGACATGGACATTGTCAGAAGGAGCGCTGGAAGCAGCCCCAAAGTTGTTAGTAGAAGTTGAGTGTGTGTGTGTGGGGGGGTACTCGGTAGAGAGAGACTGCACTACCCCCCCCCCCATGTCTAAAATTAGACATGTTGCCATGCGACCTATGCAAATGATGCAGCTCCTGGTGCTCGACCCAACTGGCCCACTCACAAACTGAATCTTCAGATATAGGGCAAGCGCTAAACCAAAGCCAGTGGCTTTGCACCTGGGAAGTTCTCTGCAGCTAATTTACCAGAACAGAGTCTGACGAGTGCTTCGTGCAATACCCAGTGCCCAAAGGTCACTTTCAGATGATGCTACAATGTCTAGTCCAGCAGGTTTCGGGTGCAGTACTCTAAAAACCAAAATAACTGCAACAGAAAGAAGACAAAATGTCCAGCAGCGATGTAGAGAAGAGTTATGACTGATGAAAAAAAAAAAAATAGCACAAATAAATCACAATAATAATAGAAATAATAATAATAATAATAATCCTGGGCTGGCCTACAGTTTTTTTAGTTTTTTTTGTCAGTGTCCAACCCTCATGTCAGCAACAACATAATCCTAAGGGTTAGGACTTCAAGTGTCCCTTAAATTGATGAGAAACATACATTAGCCTCACACTAGTATTTTATAAACCTTCAAATGTCTTAAAAGTATACAGTACCTTGTCTTCCACATTGTAAAGAGGTTTAACATGCTCCCTGTAAAAATCCTGGGGTGTCAAAGGCCCAATCTTGTGATAAGTCTTCTCCTTGTCTCTGAACTCCCAGGTAAAAGTTTCTGGAGGGCTCCCCACACATATACTGACTACTCTGTATACCTGGGAAGAAAGAAAAAAAGTAAAGAAAAAAAAAGAATTAATTTTATCTCCTCAAATAGGGCAACAAGGGTGATCAATAAGTGACCTACTGATGCAATCTAGCACACTGCAGCCTAATTAAAATCAGAAATTTCACTCAATTGACCTTGATCTAAGTTCCACATAATTCACATTAGTCACAACAAAAAGCCCACCTTAGGTTCAGTAAAAGGAACAGCAAGAGTGCATTTACCAGTGCTAGCCATACATGGCTTGAATGTCGTCTGATTTCTGCTGAATCAGTCAACGTTTGAGCCGTGGGTAGCCCTGTTGGTACTACCCGGCTTGACAACTCAGATAAAAGATCAAAAAATAAATAAATAAATTAAAAATTGTAGGCCGAACAGATAAAGTCACCCTCTGAATAAAACAGCTGCCTGGGAGATTCCCCTCTCCCTGCTGTTTAGCCTGGACAGAGGAATAAAGCGATTTCTCTTGTTCACGCTGTAGGGCTCAAAGTGGTAGTGGACCGCCGTAAAAAAAAAAAAAAAAAAAATTTATAAAAATATTGCCCTGGGCAGTTTGAGTCATAATATGTTAATATGCACCGCAAACTAAAAGCGAGGCCCTCAAGCAGCTGTCACTGCTGTAGGCGCTACCATCTTTACTTAGTCTTCCTTCCGGGTTCGTGGGCTTCAGCCCTATGAATGGCCAAGCCGCGATGACATCACATGATGCATGCGCAGGAGTTAGGGATGTTACTGGCCACTTCTAAAGTAAATATCTCCAAAGTGGTGCAAACAAGGTTTGAATCTGACTGGTGGCTGTTAAAAATCGTTTTGGCATTTTTTTTTTTTTAAACCAGGGTTCCTGTATGTGACAGGCAACAAGAGGGATGTTTCAGCATCACCAACAGTGGTGTACCAGGATCACCAGATAATCAGCAATCGAGAGTAGGGTGTTTAACAAGATTCCAGTATAATAAAACCGCTTCATTCCCTTATTTGTCTTGCTGGACTGCAAGGGTTATTGTGAAGATGTAGTGAGATGGGCAGATAAACATCAAACAAGAAATTTTAACATGTTTTGCACAAAGTGTTTAATAAGGATCATCCTCATGTGCTCATCCTGATATGTCACCACCAAAGCCTGCTCTGGATGAGACAGCTAAACTGGATATGTTTTGCCAGGGGACTTGGAGACCCAGTAGGTTTGCACTCCATCTGGTGCCTTAAGGATACTAGAGGATATTTCAACTTGTCAAAGTACACCAACTATTAAAATAGAGGAGGTTAAACTTGATATTTCTCTGGTGTGCCAAAATTTACACAAACTACATGCCCAGGTGGATAAAGAAAGACTAGGATTAGTGGTATGGAAGACCAGTGTACTCCATTGCAGCATGTGTCTGATCAACGTCACCTCCAAATTCTATCTAAGCAGCAAAATCAGAAGATATGGAGAACAGGCTGAACAGCTATAATCTCAGATTCACAGGCTTTCCAGAGAAAGAATAGGGGTCCGACCTTGTGCTTTTTTGGAATCCAATAACTATGGTAGGGAGAAATTTACTCCCAACTTTGTACCTCCAGGGGCACCATCCCAGGCTTCTAGGCAAATGTTTGAATTTTGAATCACTTGTCGACCTGTCACAGTAATTATACTGCAGGGGGATGGCATGTCCAGGCATAATTACCTACATTATTTCAAAAAAGCGTGTACACCCCTCACATTTTTGTAAATATTTTATTATATCTTTTCACGTGACAACATTGAAGAAATTACATTTTGCTACAAAGTAAAGTAGTGAGTGTACAGCTTGTATAACAGTGAAAATTTGCTGCCCCCTCAAAATAAGTCAACACACAATAAGGTCTAAACCGCTGGCAACAAAATGAGTACACCCCTAAGTGAAAATGTCCAAAGTGGGCCCAATTAGCCATTTTCTCTCCCCGATGTCATGTGACTCGTTAGTGTTACAAGGTCTCAGGTGTGAATGGAGAGCTGGTGTGTTAAATTTGGTGTCATCATACTCCTTCCAGACTCCAGGCCATCTTCCCAGGAAGGTCTGGACTATGTTTCAGGGAATGTCAGCTCCTAGGTACATTTAAACACATATTTTGGGATTGTGGGCTACTTTCTCCAGTCTGGAAGAAAGTGACTGCTATTGTTTCTGCAATTTCGGGTACTCCTCTACAGCTCACAATCTCAATGTGTCTCTCTGGAGCATCAATCCCAGGTATCTTCTGCAAGGAGGAATGTCTTATACACACTATTTGCGTATCCACATTATGGGCTATTGCCCTTCATTGGAAGCCCCCCGTAGAACCCCTATCCTCCATTCTAGACAGAATTGATACGGTCATAATAATGGAGAGGATTCTGTATACCCTACAGGATAAAATTCACCTGTTTGAGCGTAGATGGGAAGCGTGGAAAACCCATAGGAATATTTTGCCATCACAGGACTAAATACCAGTTTAAGTTACCATGCCTCACATGAACAATACTCTCATGTATACCCCTGCCCTGCTTCTTTATAGATTTGTTATTTTAGACAGTAACTGATCAGTATTTTCTAATGACTCTTCTGTATGCTTCAAAATTGTTCTTTATTTTTGTTATAAAAGATATACTCTTGATGTCAATTCTATGATGTATATTGTCACAAGACTGTACATTTCATATAAGTCAATAAACAAAAAGGTTTCTAAACAAAAATTTGGTGTTATCGCTCTCACTCGCTCATACTGGTCACTGGAAGTACAACATGGCACCTCATGGCAAAGAACTCTTAGAATCTGAAAAAAATAATTGTTGCTCTACATTAAGATAGCCTAGGCTATAAGATTGCCAAGACTCTGAAACTGAGCTGCAGCATGGTGGCCAAGACCATACAGCGGTTTAACAGGACAGGTTCCACTCAGAACAGGCCTCGCCATGGTCGACCAAAGAAGTTGAGTGCACATGCTCAGCGTCATATCCAGAGGTTGTCTTTGGGAAATAGACGTATGAGTGCTGCCAGCGAACATTGCTGCAGAGGTTGAAAGGGGGGGGTGTCAACCTGACAGTGCTCAGTCCATACGCCACACACTGCATCAAATTGGTCTGCATGGCTGTCGTCCCAGAAGAAAGCCACTTCTAAAAGATGTTGCACAAGAAAGTCCGCAAACAGTTTGCTGAAGACAAGCAGACTAAGGACATTACTGGAACCATGTCCTGTGGTCTGATGAGAAGAAGGTAAACCTATTATGTTCAGATGGTGTCAAGTGTGTGTGGCGGTAACCAGGTGAGGAGTACAAAGACAAGTGTATCTTGCCTACAGTCAAGCATGGTGGTAGGAGTGTCTGGGGTTGCACGAGTGCTGTTGGCACTGTGGAGCTACAGTTTATTTAGGGTCCTTTCACACTGGGGCGGTTTGCAGGCGCTATTGCGCTAATAATAGCGCCTGCAAACCGACTCGAAAGTGCCGCTGCTTTCATTCCAGTGTGAAAGCCCCGAGGGCTTTCACACTGGAGCGATGCGCTGGCAGGACGGTAAAAAAAGTCCTGCTAGCAGCATCTTCGGAGCGGTGAAGGAGCGGAGTGTATACCGCTCCTGCCCATTGAAATCAATGGGACGGCGCGGCTATACCGCTGGCAAAGCGCCTCAGCAGAGGCGCTTTGCGGTGGTTTTTAACCATTTCTCGGCCGCTAGTGGGGGGGGGGACCGCCCCGCTAGCGGCCGCATACCGACGGTATAGCGCCGCTTACAATAGCGGCGCTTTACCGCTGACCGCCCCAGTGTGAAAGGACCCTTAGGGAACCATGAATGCGAACATGTACTATGACATACTGAAGCAGAGCATGATCTCCTCCCTTGGAGACTGGGCTGCAGGGCAGTATTCCAAAATGATAACGACCCCAAACACACCTCCAAGACGACCACTGCCTTGCTAAAGAAGCTGAGGGTAAAGGTGATGGACTGGCCAAGCATATCTCCATACCTAAACCTTATTGAGCATCTGTGGGGCATCCTCAAACGGAAGGTGGAAGAGCACAAGGTCTCTAACATCCACCAGCTCCGTGAGGTCATCATGGAGGAGTGGAAAAGGCCTCCAGTGGCAACCTGTGAAGCTCTGATGAACTCCATGCTCAAGAGGGTTAAGGCAGTACTGGAAAAAAATGGTGGCCACACAATATATTGACACTTTGGGCCCAATTTGGAAATTTTCACTTTTGTTGCCAGCAGTCTAGACATTAATGGCTGTGTGTTGAGTTATTTTGAGGGGACAGCAAATTTACACTGTTATACAAGCTGTACACTCACTACATTGTAGAAAAGTGTCATTTTTTTCAGTGTTGTCACATGAAAATATATAATAAAATAGTTACAAAAATGTGAGAGGTGTACTCACTTTTGTGAGATACTGTATATCTATACATACACAGTTTGTAGACGCTATAACTTTCAAACAAAATTAATATACTCTTATTGGGATTTTTTGTTACCAAAGACATGTAGCAGAATATATTTTATTTTGGCATTAATGTATGATGAAATCTGATTTTATTGGATATGTTCTATAACAGAAAGTAGAAAATATTGTGTTTCTTTTTTTTTCCCCCTCAAAATTTTCAGTCTTTTTTTGTTTATAAATCGCAAAAAAAAAACAAAAAAAAACTGTTGATCACATATCACCAAAAGAAATCTATTTGTGTGAAAAAAATTATAGAAATGTAATTTGCGTACAGTGTTGCATGACATTTGCAATTGCCAGTTACAGTAGCACAGTGCTGAATAGCAAAAAAATGCCCTTGTCATAAAGGGGGTAAAATCTTCCAGAGCTCAAGTGGTCAAAGACTGCACCTCACTAAAGCAGAGGTGACCATATCAGTGTGCAGCATTCTCATACTATCTGATCTGCAAGCTGGAGATTTTTCTTGTATATGAATTTCTCAGATTTCCTAGAATAATCTGTATTAAAGTAATTGTAAACTTAACTAATTAACATTGGGTTTGCTAAAGCCATGTGTATCAGACAACCTGCATGTTTTAATCCAAATAATATTTTTGCATGTCATTACTTCTGATCTCCTTTAGCCTCTTTGTAGACATCAATGCTCAGGGTGAGCCTCGATAGTAATATTGACCTGAAAGGCCAATAAAGTGTGAGTCTATGCCTTTCAGACAAGGTGTGATACCTGCATTGATCAAAACGCTCACGTGACAGGGTCTCCTACTGCTTTCTCTGCTCAGCAAGGGAGTGGCATGGTCTCCTTGCAGGCAAATGGGCACGCACATGCATCTGTCATCTCCATCAGTTGTACATACAGTGCTTTAAAAAAGTATTCATACCCCTTAAAAATTTTCCACATTTTGTCATGTTACAACCAAATACGTAAATGTATTTTATTGGGATTTTGTGAGATAGAACTCAAAATGTGTGCTGCTCCAATGTTCAATTGGTGAAAACACCCAGTGCTCCCCACAGGATAGACAGGGTAAGTATATCTGCTTACCAGATTTTTAGACCCTCCAGGGTCTATCTGCGCATTAGTGAGCTTTCACCCCTCACTATGAGCTCAACCGCATCCACTACCCAGCCTGCTTAATTGGATTCCACAGGTGTATATTCCACAGCTATCATCAGTTAAGGAAACTCCAGAGTCCAGTCACACATTCAGCATATGAAAGAGGAAGATAAACTCATTGCGCAACATTCTTTTAAAAGCACACAGGAGTTTATTAAAAGTTGTACTTACAATAGAAACAATAAGATTAGGCTCAAAATGGAAACATTCGTTTGTCCAGCACCCTCCACGAGTGTTCAGACGTCACCGCTGCTACCTGCCTAACCTGACGTACGTTTCGTCCAATGGGACTTCTTCTGTGAGGCAGATCTTCTGTGAGTTTATCTTCCTCTTTCATATGCTGAATGTGTGACCGGACTCTGGAGTTTCCTTAACTGATGATAGCTGTGGAATATACACCTGTGGAATCCAATTAAGCAGGCTGGGTAGTGGATGCAGTTGAGCCCATAGTGAGGGGTGAAAGCTCACTAATGCACAGATAGACCCTGGAAGGTCTAAAAATCTACTAAGCAGATATACTTATCCTGTGGGGAGCACTGGGTGTTTTCACCAATGGTACATTGGAGCAGCACACATTTTGAGTTCACTTTATGGATGTGGAATTGGGAACATTTGGACTATTATTAATCATATATTTTTTTTTTTCCCCTTAGATGTTTTTTTTGCACTTTGATTATTAAGGTCATGGTTTGACAGCGCTACACATTTTGAATTTAATTTTTGTTATGAAGTGTATATTATTGTGAGAGCTGCTGTCGGTCATGGATTATCCATGTCACTTACATAATTTAATTTACTCTATATGCACTTAGCACAATATTACTTATTTACTATTTTGTGAGATAGACCAACACAAAGTGGCACATAATTGTGAATTGGAAGGAAAAGTATGGTCTATGGAGCGTATGTTCAGGTCTGCCTAAAAAACTGACAGGCGGACCTGAATGGATCATCCGTGAGAAAGAGGACTAAAGTGTAACTCCACTTTTGTTGAGAAAATAACATTCCCCTCTGGGTGATCTATGTACATTGCAAGGATTTTAACAAATATTGTTGCAGATTCCTACCTTTTGTTATTCTGAAGAAATCACTGTTTGATCCTCTGTTCTTTTGTGCTCAACGAGTCTAATGGGAGTGATTTCATAATTATCAACCATCTGCTGCAGCTGTAGAGCTCTAATTATGAAAGCTGCTGGGTCTGCATCCTCTTAGACGTGTTCCTATTGGCAGTATCTCACCAAAAATGACATTTTTGTTGCAGGGGATGCCAGAAATCTGACTTGTATCTTAGTGTAGAGTTCTGGGAAAATCAGTGAGCCAATCACACAAGCAGGAAATTATGTTTCTGGGGGGCGTTCTGTACACATTCTGTGTACAAAACATCTCCAGGTAACCATATTGCATTGCATTTGCAGAAAATTACAGAGCTGCAGATTGAAAAGGAAAGGCAATTTTTAAAAACATTCAATTACAATGTGACTTGTGTTGCAATTGTATATACTATATAATTTATTTTTATTTTTTTGCATGAAAGTGGAGCTACCCTTTAAAGTTACGTGAATATATTCCATGCTATAAGTCATTGGTTTCCCCCAGGTTTTTTTTGTTTTTTTTTAATCACTTGTTCTCACTATTTGACTGGCACCTGAGAACTTAAGAAAGGAAGCAAGTACCATGGCATTTCTATAAACAGAGGGGGGCTGAAGATGTTGATATCAAGGAATGTCTAGAGCTGGCCTCACATTCTGCAAAACAGGATGCTGGGGTCCTGAGATTACAGCACATAAATATTGTGTTAACAAGGACATACAAGCATGGCATGACATAATGGAAGGGCATAAACTGGGTGGTGGAATCTAAGCCACAACAATGAGATTGGTATCTTTATATTGCTCCAACAGCTGGCATGCCATTAGAGACAGCCACTTCATCAAGGGCTTGGAGATCTGGGTGTGGACATATGACGAATATAGTTAAAGATGAACTTCGGGCAGATATAAGAGACACACAATGCAGCTCTGTATTTATTCATGCATTAAATGTGTTTTTTTAAAGGGGTTGTAAAGGTAAAAATTTTTTCACCTTAATGCATTCTATGCATTAAGGTGAAACTTAAAAAACTTAAAAACTTCTGACAATACCGCCGCCCCCAGCCCCCCCGTTTTACTTACCTGACGCCTCGAAAGTCAGCTTCTCGTTCCCGACATCTATTCCTCCGCTCACTCTGGCCGCTGATTGGCTACAGTAGATGGATTGGAAGCAGCGCAGCCATTGGCTCGCGCTGCTGTCAATCACATCCAATGACGCGGCGCGCTGGGGGGCGGGGCCGAGTGATACAGTGAGCGGCTATAGCCGCCGGCTGTATCACGGGAGCTCGCCCGCAAGCACTAACCACCATGCGAGGGAGCTCGCATTAAGGTGGTTAATGCTTGCGGGGAGGAGCTGAAACAGCCGCCGAGGGACCCCAGAAGACCAGGTTCGGGGCCACTCTGTGCAGAACGAGCTGCACAGTGAAGGTAAGTATAACATGTTTGTTATTTTAAAAAAAAAAAAAAATTTTACCTTTACAACCCCTTTAAATGCAAGCAGTACACGTTCCTTAATTTGACCCGGTGTCAGCCTTATGGGGTCCCTGTATAAACTAAAGGAAGGAGGCCTACCAAGAAGGTCACTTTAGTGGCACACCACGGTTGAATAAAAATATTTTATTGTAGAAAAACGCACCATCAATATCACACAACAGCAAAAAAGTCAGTGAATAACCATCAAACAATATTAAAAAGACAAGGTTGTCATGATAAGGGAATCGCAGCTGCGTACGCACCCATTCATTCAATCAAACACATTGCTATGGGGTCCCTGTGCAGCAGAGCTCAGGATTTGGAAAACAACAAAGCAAAGCATGAAGCCAGTCAGCTGTGGTGCAATGCTTATGTGCCAACAGGGGAATATGCAGATAGGAGAAGAGAGCAGAGTGATAGAGGGATGAGCTCATCAGTCTGCTGTTGCCACTTTTACTCTCCAGCAGGCTGGGTAAAAGGACAAGACCTCTAAATGTTACTTAAAATACAACTAAAGGCTCCTGTATGACAGTATTAAAAAAAAAAAAAAAAAAAAAAAAGTACGTACCAATCCAGATAATATTTGATGCACAAGCTTTGTAAAGTTTACAAAAACAATACTCTTCATCTTTCATGACTGTGCCATACCCATCTTCATTTGTGTCACACACCCTCCCAGACGTGGTAGCTCAGAGTGGGAGGGTTTCAGTGAAACCGGTGGTGCAGTCAATCCAGAAAGCAGTGGGCAGGGCTAGGTGTGGCCATCTGCTGATTGGCAAGCTTATGTCTTGTGAATCAGCAGTGAAAATGCTCATTGTCACACCTCTGCAACGTTTTTTTCATGCGTTTATAGTGCAAGCAGGCACTGCCTACATGAGAGTGGCAACTTTGCTCTGAAGTCAAGAGCAGTGCAGCACTGTTGTCATGCTAATACGGGATGCTGCATTAGGTGGACTTCACTGGCAGGCTCAACTGGTATTTGTGGGCAGTGGCGCCATTGGCTCCTGCTGCTGTCAAACTCAGTTAGCCAATCAGGAGAGAGAGGGGGTGGGGCCCGGCCGTAGCTCCATGTCTGAATGTATACTCGGAGCTGCAGCTCGGCTCGGGTGCCCCCATAGCAAGCTGCTTGCTGTGGGGGCACACAACAGGAGGGAGGGGCCAGGAGCTCCAGCCAGGAAACCAAGAAGAGGAGGATCTGGGCTGCTCTGTACAAAATCAACTGCACAGAGCAGGTAAGTATAATATGTCTGTTATTTTATCTGAAAAAAACCTCAAGACTTTACAATCACTTTAAGCTCCCTTATATATATTTAATTTGGGTTTTAAGCAGTTTACCTAGAGCTGAGCCTTAAGTCAAAAAGTCAGAGACAAATACATTATGTTGTGACTGGAAGGAAGGAGGAAGGTAGGAGCATGCTATTTATTGTGGTTCACCAACAGTCATTTCCTGTACATGCAGTGCCACCATTTTGAGAAAAAAAAAAGCTTGGGTCATGTGTGCAGATGTGCTTCCCATTTCTTCCAGGTATCTTGGAGCAGGCTGAGACTGACAGTACATAGGATTTCTGTGCATGTGCACAAATGCCACCAGCTTAAGATAGGCACTATAATGTCCCAACGGCATTGGTACGCATATGTGGAAATCCACTGGGCATGCACAGATACATCCCAAAGTTGGGGCTTAGTAACAGGCTGCCTCCTGGGATAGCTGTGATGTAGCAATTATAGGAGGCAGTGGAACCCAGCCTACAAAAAAGTAGCACAAAGGTAATCATTAGAATACATTTTAGCATTTGTCTGAGAGGAAGGAGAGAGAAACAAGATAACTTTCTAAAACCAAATTTTTGTTAAGTTACACTTGTGTTTTTCTTTTGCCTTGATGTGTACTTTTTTTTTTTTTTTACAGAACATGACCTCATGCCATATATGAGATGTATTTTTTTAATGAAATATAACATATAACTGAGTGATGTTTCTTTGGTCATTATTTGTTTCCAATTTCTGTCTATTGGGCGGAGATATCCCTGTCCTGGGATACCCTTGGAGAACACTTTAGACCAGTGGTCAATAACCTTCTCCACATTAAGTGCCATTTTTACAAGCATTAGACAACCGGCGGACAAGTGAACAATAGTGCTTTGTAGTCATATACAGTTTGTTTTCCCATTTTTGCACTCATAGTTGTGCTGTTGATGTAAAGTTATATTTATTATTATATTAACTGGTGCACATCAGCCCCACCTTTAGAACTCAGATCAGTCCCGATCCCTGCACATTCGCACTCAAGTCCTAGCTCTTATTTAATCTGAAAACAAAAACATCACCGTAAGCATGAAGTGGAGTTTGGCTGGAACAAAAAAAAAAAAAAAAAAAAAAAAAGCTTGTTGAAGCTGCTATAAATCGGAGTTCAAAGTGTAGGAAACTTCTCCCGAAGAGCTAGTGTGTTCTGGCAGCAGAATACAATGATCACTGCTCGTTGTTGTAGCTGCTGGCAGTGATCTGGTGAAGAAAAAAACAAAACAAAAAAAAAAAACAAACACACAACAGACAGGATGGTTGCACTAAACTCAATCAATAGATCGACTTCAGTACAAATCGTGTCCGACTCCTCATGACCTCATGGAGCATAGCACGCTAGGCTTTTCTGTCCTCCACTGCCTCCCGAAGCTTGCTTATATGAAATCTTCTATCCATCTCCATTGTTTTTGGTCGTCCTCTTCTTTTTCCTTCCATGTTTCCCAGCATCTGGGTCTTTTCCAATGAGTCCTCTTTTTGTATTGGGTGGCCAAAGTATTTGAGTTTCAGCTTCAGGATCTAGCCTTCCAGTGAATATTTAGGGGTGATTTCCTTCAGGGTTGACTAGTTTTAATCGTATTGCCATCCAAGGGACTTTCAAGAGTCTTCTCCAACACCATAGTTCAAAAGCATCAATTCTTAGGAGTTTAGCCTTCCTTAAAGTGGAACGTCAGTCATGTTTTCATCTTTGCATCTATTAAACCTTCTGCCCTTGTATTAACTTTGGATAGTAAAACATTTTTTTTTTCTGCCAATAAATACCTTATACAGCCCACTTCCTCTTTGTCTGGAAAAAAAGCCTAGGTGTATGACATGCACAGCTCTCTCTTCAACTCTCCTGAGAGTTTGCCAGGAAGGAAGGGGGGATGAGTCATACGAGGGCCAATGAGAGCTGCAGAACTGGAAGTGAATAGGCAATAGCTTCAGCTGCGCACAGTTAAAATGATTGCAGCCAGACTCAGTGGAGGGAGATTTATGCAGCATATTTAGCACATATATATATAAAATAATATGCTAAGTGATTGGATGGAAGCTTCAGAATGGCAAAGATGTTTTTATTACAAATTATGTGAGCAGACTGCAGTTCCTCTTTATGGTTCAACTTTCACAGCCATAGGTTACTATTTCGTCAATCCTGGCATTACGCATGATGTACTCTGCATATAAGTTTAATAAGCAGGGTGACAATATACATCCTTGCCCTACTCCTTTCTCAACGTTGAGCCAGTCAGTTGTTCCATATCCTGCTCTAACTGTTGTTTCTCGACTTTCATACAGGTTTTTCAGATGACAGGTAAAATGGCCTGGTAGGTAATCCCATTTCTTTCACCAATTGCCACATTTTGTTGTTATCCACACAATTGATGGCTTTACTGTAGTGAATAAAGCAGAAGTAGACATTCTTCTGGAACTCCCTTGCCTTCGCCATGATCCAGCAAATGTTGGCAATTTGATCTCTAGTTCCTCTGCCTCTTCGAAATCCAGCTTGTACTTGTGGTAGCTTTCGGCTTACATGCTGCTGAAGCCTAGCTTGTAGAATTTTCAGCATAACCTTGCTAACGTGTGAGATGAGTGCGATCATACGGTAGTTTGAACATTTTTTGGAGCTGCCTTTCTATGGTATCGGAATGTAAACAGACTTCCTCCAGTCCTGTGGCCATTGAAGTTTTCCAAACTTGTTAGCATAATGAGTGCAGCACTCTAACAGCATCATCTTTTAGGATTTTAAATAACTTAGCTGGGATACCATCACTTCCGTTAGCTTTGTTATTAGCAATGCTTTCTAAGGCCCACTTGACTTCACTCTCCAGGATATCCGGTTCAAGGTCAGTGATTGCATCATCATGGTTATATGGGACATTCAGATTATTTTTGTATAGTTCTTCTGTGTATTCTTGCCATCTTCTTTAACTCTTCTGCTTCTGTCAGGTCCTTGCCATTTTGTCTATTATCTTTGCACAAAACTTTCCCTTGTTATCTCAAATTTTCTTGAAAAGCTCTCTAGTCTTTTCCATTATGTTTTCCTTTAATTCTTTGCATTTTTTGTCTCTTCTTGCTATCCTCTCAAAGTCTGCATTTAGTTGGATAGTCTCCTTTTCTCCTCATTAGATAGCCACTTTGCTTTCTTGCATTTCTTCTTCTTTCATTGCTGCGTCTTGTGCGATGTTACAATCTTCCTTCCATAGATCCTCAGGCACTCAGTCTATCAGGTCTAATCCTTTAAATCTGTTTGTCACCTCCAATTCTTCTGAGAGATTCTTGTCACAGTAGTAGATATAGTAGTCATCTGAGTTGAATTTTCCCATTCCAGTTCACTAATTCCCAAGATATCAATGTTCAATCTTGCCATCTCCTGTTTGACCACATCCAGCTTGCCCCAATTCATTGATCTTACATTCCAGTTTCCTATGCAGTATTCTTCGTTACAGCATCAGACTTTCCTTTCACTCCTACCATCCACAGCTGAGAGTTCTTGCGGCTTTGGCCCAGCCATTTCATTAGCTCTGAAGCTACTTGAAATTGCCCTCTGTCCTTCCCCAGTAGCACACTGGACACCTTCCGGTCTGGGGGACCCATCTTCCAGTGTCATATCTGTTAGCCTTTTGTTTCTGTTCATGAGGTTTTCTTGGCAAGGATACTGTAGTGGGTTGCCATTTCCTTCTCCAGTGGATCACGTTTTGTCAGAATTCTCCGCTGTGACCTGTCCGTCTTGGCTGGGCCTACACGGCATAGCTCATAGCTTCACTGAATTACACAAGCCCCTTCGCCACGACAAGGCAGTGATCCATAAAGGGGACAGCCAGCCTACCCATAGAAAATTCGAAATTCAATTGCTTCCTGCTAAACCGGCCACATTTTGATCCTTTTATGGCTAACTTAAAGGTTTAGCCCTTTGCTAGAACAGATAGCCTTCACATCTAGTTTACAAATGATAATGAAGAACAGCAAGCAACGTATAAATAGCAAGGTAACCTGCAATTTTTTTTTTTTTTTTTATGCTAGGTCATTTTGTGTACCTGTGCTGCACTTTACCACTTAAGGACCGGAAGGATGTGCCCCCTTAATGACCAGGCCATTTTTTGCGATACGGCACTGCGTCGCTTTAACCACTTCAATAGCAGGCACTTACGTCCCTTCCTGCCCAGGACAATTTTCAGCTTTCAGCGCTGTCACACTTTGAATGACAATTGCGCGGTCATGCAACACTGTACCCAAACTAAATTTTTATCATTTTCTTCCCACAAATAGAGCTTTCTTTTGGGTGGTATTTGATCACCTCTTTGGGTTTTATTTTTTGCTAAACTAAAAAATACAAAAATTTGTTTTTTTTAGTTTTTTTCATAAAATTTAGTTTTCACCCTTCACTGACAGGCACTGATGAGGCGGCACTGGTGAGGTGGCACTGATTAAGTGGCACTGATATGTAAAATTGATGGGCACTGATATGCAGCACTGCTGGGCACCAATAGGCGGCACTGATGGGCACTGACAGGAGGCACTGCCAGGCAGCACTGATGATTGGCAGGTGATTGGTACATTTGAGGGGGCTGTGCTGATAATCAATGTGCTGATTATCAGCACAGACCCCCCCTCTGACAGGGAGAGCCGCCGATCGGCTCTCCCTGTCAGCGCGAACCGAGGAATGCCGTTTACCGGCACTTCCTGTTTCACACTATGATCAGCTGTGATTGGTCACAGCTGATCACATGGTAAGAAGCCTCTGACAGAGGCTTCTTATCACAATCAGAGATGCGGGGTGTCAGACTGACACGCCGCACTCGTGATGGGCGCACGCCGGCATGTTATCCTGCTGGACGTCATATGACGCCCAGTCAGGATAACAGAACCCTTTCCCGGACGTCAATATGCTATTGACCGTGCGGGAAGTGGTTAACTGACAATTGCGCGGTCGTGCAACGCTGTACCCAAACAAAATTGATGTCCTTTTTTAACACAAATAGAGCTTTCTTTTGGTGGTATTTGGCGGTTTTTATTTTTTGCGCGATAAACAAAAAAAAAAAGAGAGCGACGACTTTGAAAAAAAAGCAATATTTTTTACTTTTTGCTATAATAAATATCCCGCCAAAAAATATTAAAAAAAAAAAAAAACACCTAATTTCTTCCTCAGTTTAGGCCAATATATTTAAAAAAAAAAATAAATAAAAAAAAAATAAAATAGAAATAAGCGTATATTGATTGGTTTGCGCAAAAGTTAGTGTCTACAAAATTGGGCCATATGTTTATGGCAATTTTATTATTTATTCATTTTATTCAAAAATCTGTGATTTTTCAGTGGGACTGCAACATTGCGGTGGACAGATCTGACACTTTTTTGGGACCATTGACATTTATACAGAGATCAGAGCTAAAAACAGCCACTGATTACTGTATAAATGTCACTGGCAGGGAAGGGGTTAACACTAGGGGGCGATCAAGGGGTTAACTGTGTTACCTAGGGAGTGTTCCTAACTGTGGGGGGATAGGAATGTCTGGGGGAGGAAACCCATCGCTGTTCCTAAACAGTAGGAACAGGAGATCTAACCCCCCCCGGCAGAACGGAGATCTGTCTATTTACATTGACAGATCTCCATTCTGTCTCTGTCAGGAGCGATCGCGGGTGGCCAGCGGGCACGCGCGAATCAGCTCCGGCGTCACGGGCGCCCCCCACGGTTACAGCCATTCGCCCAGGGGTGCCAACCTGCCGCAGTATAACTGCGGCGGCTGGTCCTTAAGTGGTTAATTTTATTGTTCCCAGCTCTCTTTCAGGACTACAGCACACCTACACTTATTCCACAGATAAAAGGGGAAGAGAAGAGGGTTTTGTAATCTTGTTCTAGGGTAAAAATGCTGCTCCTTGACAGCTACAGCACAGTGAGGGAAAGCAGTCACCCTTGGACAGGAGTGTTTTGCTGACAGGATTAGTTTAGCTGCAAACTATTTTATTTAGCATGCAAAAGAAAAAAAAAATAAATGAGCTGCCAGAACAATTTTTAAATTAAAATAAATGTTGTATATTTACTAGTATGCAGGATGATTAGTTTCTTTCTTTTAAAACTTTAAACTTTTGAACTGACCATTCTTATCACAAATGTAAACTACACATGTACTAGTTCAGCATTAGGTCAGCGACCTGCATGGTAAAAGAAAAAAAATGTCAGCATAAGCCTTAACAGTTCATAAAAATATGCATCATGAACGGAAACAAAATGAAAAAGTTCAAACAGTCCTTTGAAGATGAATTGTTTAGGTCAGATTATGTGCAGTCAATGCACGATGTGTTCATGGTGTGCTGACCGTGTCTTTAACGTGATCTAAATGACATCTAAATATCGGTCATCAGAGACCACACAATGAGCCTTATTTTTTTTTCTTTCAACATGTTTATAAGATTTTAAACAACCACAACATAGAAAGTGTCCTTGATTTGAAGAGCAAAACAGTGCGATAAGTCCACAACACAGGTGCTACATAGCAAGAACTGTACTATACAGATAAGGCACAGGTAGGAAATTATGCAGTCGAATATAGCAAACATAAAAACATGAAGACCGGTAGAATATACACTCATTGTCCACTTTATTTGGTACACCTTGCTAGGACCGGGTTGGACCCCCTTTTGCCTTCAGAACTGCCTTAATTCTTTGCGGCATAGGTGTTGGATACATTCCTTTGAGATTTTGGTCCATATTGACATGATAGCATCACACAGTTGCCATCAGATTTGTCGGGTGCACATCCATGATGCGAATCTCTTATTCCACCACATCCCAAAGGTGCTCTATTGGATTGAGATCTGGTGACTATGGAGGCCATTGGAGTACAGTGACCTCATTTTCATGTTCAAGAAACCAGTGGTGAGATGATTTGAGCTTTGTGACATGGTGCATTATCCTTCTGGAAGTAGCCATCAGAAGATGGGTACACTATAGTCATAAAGGATGGACATGATCAGCAACAATACTTAGGTAGGCCGCAGCAATTAAAACAATGCTCAATTGGTACCAAGGGGCCCAAAACGTGCCAAGAAAAAATATGCCCCACACCATTAAACCACCATCACCAGCCTGAACTGTTGATACAAGGCAGGATGGATCCATGCTTTCATGTTGTCACCAAATTCTGACCCTACCATCTGACTGTGACAGCTAAATCGAGACTCCTTAAGCCAGGCAACGTTTTTCCATTCTTCTATTGTCCAATTTAGGTGAGCCAGTGCCAATTGTAGCCTCAGTTTCCTGTTCTTAGCTGACAGGAGTGGCGCCCTGTGTGGTCTTCTGCTGCTGTAGCCCATCTGCTTCAAGGGTCAATGTGTTGTGCATTCAGAGATGGTATTCCGCATACCTGGGTTGTAATGAGTGGTTATTTGAGTTACTGTTTGCCTTTCTATTATCTTGAACCAGTCTGCCCATTCTCCTCTAACCTCTGACATCAACAAGGCATTTTTTGTCCACACAACTGCCGCTTACTGGATATTTTCTCTTTTGCGGACCATTCTCTGTAAAACCTAGAAATGGTCGTGTGTGAAAATCCCAGTAGATCAGCAGTTTTTGAAATACTCAGACCATCCCGTCTGGTACCAATAACCATGCAACGTTTAAAGTCACTTTAAATCCCTCTTCTTCCCCATTCTGATGCTCAGTTTGAACTTCAGCAAGTTCAGCAAGCTTTCACCACATCTAGATGCCTACATGCACTGAGTTGCTGCCATGTGATTGGCTGATTAGCAGTTTGTGTTACCAAGCAACTGAACAGGTCTACCTAATAAAGTGAGTGTATATCAAGCCCATGAGTGGGACCTGTAAAAGGTAAAGCTTGGTATTCCCACATCCCACTGGCCAGCCAATGTAGGCATGATAAATATTAAGGATGCTATATACAATCCATAAAAATTTTTCACGGCAGATTCAAAAAAGAAAAACTGGGGGGGAGAAAAAAGGACGGGAAAGAAGAAAGAGGTAGGATTCACTGATCACCACCAGAAGATGAAGGTATTGAATCCAGGGGTTTCAGACTCTCTCGAACCTCGATGATGTATTGTTGTGAATGCTAGCCAGATTCTCATTCAGCATGATCCACATCAACTTGTGTCTCACAACAGCCAGGTCCCATACTGGGCTTTTCCAGGCAGATGCTATGGCAATGTTCACCACAAGAAACTTAAAAAAAAATATCAAGGTCTGAGAATACCATCCACATATTTGTTAAAAAAGGACAACTATTTACTATTGTCACTGAATAAATCAAACAATGTACTCTTATCCAGAATCGTCTGATATTGGTACACATTCATCATGTATAGTACACGGTATCCCCTATCCGCAGCTCCAGTAACAAAGAGGGGAGGGACCCCGTGAATATCTTGGAGAAATAAGATACCATCTAGAGAACACCTTAAAACCCGCCTCTAAAAGAGAAACATTCATGTTTCCCCTTTACATCCTTAGGGTGATATTTCCAGTTCATCTCTTCCATTTCCTCTCCCAAGTCTCCCAGGCAAGGAAGTGAGGTAATTTCGTAGGTGTGCATACAAAATGGTTTGTACAGTGCTGAGATGCCACCTCTCTGAACCTACCCCAGAAACATTGATTCATAAGCTGTGCCCGTGGTTTTACCAGTAGTGGTTCGCTGTAACGTGTGCAAAAAGTGTAATAATTTGCCATAGGCGAAAAAGGTCAGAGGAAGGCATCCCCAACTGCTGAGTAAAATAGGTGAGAGGGCGGATCCCTTTATGGTCAAGAAAATGTCCTATACCGTAAGAGCCTTATTTTTCAGTGTTTGAAATAGGTATTGACTGTGTTGTCTCAGAGCAACCAATTTCAGATATAGATAAAAGTGTAATGCTGGGTACACAGTGTTGTCGACTGAACAAAATCACAAACAAATCCTAGAGACGGCATTTCAAAAGGCAGACAAGTAAACATGGTCAGTGGATGGAGATAATGACCTTGGCAAAGTGAAAAGATAGAAAGTAGATGGCGAGCAAGGGTGAGTGAGAAAAGAGAAGGATCAGGAAGCCTCCACCTGAAGGCCTCAGACAACACTAATGAAGAAAAAAAAACCTACGCGGTTTAGACCATGGTTCTGTTTTTTACTTTGGCTGCCCTTAGGCTTGAAAGTCTGGGTGCTTTTTTCACTTTCTCACTGGGGGATTCAGCCCTTATTTGTTAATTAACTGATTAATTAGCATGTCCTACCAGTGAGATCCCACCTCCAGCCCATTTATTGGTCTTTCTCCAGTATATATTTACCCCAGCGCACACACTCAATATTTCCCCAGTAAAGAGAAATCACAAGAAAATAGAGAAGGGTGCATCTTGGGTCAACTATTCTGGGAACAAGTGATAATTTGGTGGATGAAAGCAAAACTATGGCATCCCATTAAAATAATTAGTTATGGTTGTAACCCCAAAATAAAAAAAAAGTGAAAAAAAAAAAAAAAAAAAAAGGAAAGGAAGGATTGTGACAGTGCTTGTGCTAAGATTTCCCTCTCTAAGCTGTAAAAAAACCTGGTCCATCCTGCCTGTTCCTGTGTACTGACCATGGTAATCATGATGGCTGTTGATCCAGGATTACCATGGTCATGTTACATGCCTCCGTCATCCTCTGATCTCCTCTCTTCCCTTCCCTCCCTGCCTGTCAGCTCCTGCGTGTGTGAGCCCCCAACCCCCCCCCCCCTCCCCCTATTAGAAGCTGGCAGTAAAGATAAAGAAATATTACTGGCAGCCCCTCTGTTCTATTAATCCATCCTACACTGTGTAAATGTTTGTATGAAACGATGCCTGTAAATAGCTTCTCAGATCTTTTATGGCTAGTCACGTGACCTCCGCCCGCTCTCCTGCCCATCTAGGGGCTACGTGGCCAGCACAGCAGTCACGTGACCTCCCCGGCTGACATCAGAAGGGGATCTCAGCCCCTCCCGCTGTAGCCCTTAGATTGGAGGGGGGATAGCGGCCGGAGGTCACGTGACTGCCCCAAAAAAATCTGAGATAAGGTATTAAAAGGCATTGATTTTTACAAACATTTACACAGTGTAGGATGGATTGATAGAACAGAGGGGCTAGCAGTAATATTTCTTTATCTTTACGACCACTTGTCAGGAACCATTAATCAGACAGAAATGCAGTAAAAAAAAAAAAAAAAAAAAAAAAAAATCACACCTTTTAATGTAATGGTATAAACGGTACAAATCAGTAAATGTAGTCAAAACATAAGCCAGGGAAGCCAAAGCGGGTAGTCAGACAACACAGTAATCAGGAACCAGAAGGAACGTCAATCGGGCAAAGTATTTCACAGGAACACAGCAGAGGAACTCCAGATATGTTGACCAGGCAGAGGCAGGAAAGGAATGAACAAGGCAGTTTAAATAGCCAGAAGGGGCTGGCTGTAGGTGGGACCGATGAGCAGATAATGATAACCAGGTGAGCCACAGGGAATCAATGAGTGCTGACAATTACCTGCCAGCTGAGCAGCCTGAGCACAGAGAAGAGAGCTGCTAAGAGCCCAGCCCTGACAGTACCCCCTTAACGACCCCTCCCCCTCGGAGGGGCACCAGGTTTGCGGGGAAAATGTCTATGGAGAGCACGGAGGAGGACCGGAGCATGTACGTCCGAGGATGAGACCCAAGAGCGTTCTTCCGGATCGTACCCTTACCAATGAGCAAGGTACTGTATGCGCCCATGGAACCTATGGGAGTCAATGATCAATTGCATCTCATACTCTTCATAGTTTTCAACCTGAACTTGGCGAGGACGTGGTACCGAGGTGGTGAAGCCGTTGCACACCAAAGGTTTTAAATAAGGAAACATGGAATACATTCGAAATACGCATGTTAGAAAGAAGGTCCTATGCGTAAGCCACTGGGTTGATCCTACGGAGAATATGGAAAGGCCCAATATACCGCAGTGCCAGTTTCAGTGAGGGAACATGGAGTTGGAAGTTACGAGATGACAGCCAGACCCTCCCCCCAACCTGGTAGGAAGACGCAAGTAGGTGTCAGCTATCAGCATGGAGTCTGTAACCATCCCTGGCATGTTGCAAGGACTCTTTGACCTGCACCCAAGTGGAACCGAGATAACGGAGACACTCCTCTAACGCAGGGATTCTTTGAGGAATAAATATGTCAGGCAACATGGATGGTTGGAAACCATAATTCGCCATAAACTGAGACAATCGGGAAGCAGGATTGGCGACACTATTTTAATCAAACTCCGCCCAGGGTAAAAGGTCTGACCAGTTATGGTCAGAAATATAGCAACGTAGGAACTGCTCCAAGGCTTGGTTGGCTTGTTCTGCGGCCCAAATGGACTGTGGGTGATACGCTGAGGAGAAGAAAAGCGGAATTCTCAACTGTGCACAAAAGGCTTGCCAAAACCTGGACACAAATTGGCTACCCCTGTCCGAGATGATAACCTTGGGTAGCCCATGTACCAAAAGATCTTCCGAGCAAAAATGGATGACAGTTCTTTGGATGTAGGCAACTTCTTAAGTGGAATACAATGAGACATCTTCGAGAAGCGGTTAATCACCATAAGAATAACTGTTGCCCTGGTAGTTGGATAACTCTACAATAAAATCCATAGACAAGTGGGTCCAAGGCCTCTCTCCATTGGGTATGGGTTGTAGTTGGCCCACTGGAAGGTGTCGTGGTGTTTTACGCTGAGCACACATGGAACAAGCGTCTACGAAGGCGGTTACATCAGCGTGGAGACTAGGCCACCAGAATTGTTGAGAAATAGACCAGATGAGCTGATTCTTCCTTGGGTGACCAGCTGCCTTGGGAGAATGATATGTCTGGAGCAAAGCAGTGCGAAGATTCTCTGGGACAAAGCAGTGGTCACAAGGTTTTTCAGGAGGAGAATGGATCTGAGCAGCAAGAATTCTGTTACCTAAAGGTGAAGTGAGACTAGTGCGAATAGAGGCTAGAATGCGATCTGGAGGTATCACAGGAGAAGGAACCGACTTCATCTTGGAGGAGGAAAACCGTTGTGAAAATGCATCAGCCCTTACATTCTTAGTCCCGGGTAAGAATGAGACTATGTAATTGAAGCTTTTTTTTTTTTATAATTGATATTTTATTATACTTTTATCACATTCCAATCTTTAATACATTACAAAACCTTTCATCCTATTTACATAAAATGTAGACATAGTATATAAACACACTTTCTGTTGGGTATTTCCCTCCCCCCCTCCAAAAAAAAAAAAAATTTTTGTATATACATAACTAAGTATCTGTATACTTCCCCCCTTAATCCCCCCCTCTCTCCCCCTCCCTCTCATCCGTGTATTCACATATTTCGCTTTTACCAGATCACCTATTATACTACAGGTGGGACAGACAAATAAAAAAAAAAAAAAAAACTGCCCCCAAAAGCAGTAAAAAAACACAAAAAACACAACACCCCACATCAAATTTTCCAGTGTCAAGCAAAATTCCAAAATTACACTCCCCAAATTTTCCAGTGTCAAGCAAAATTCCAAAATTACACTCCCCACTACCATTGCTTCTTGCCTTTAAAACCCAATCCTCCTCTAGTTACCCCTGTGATTCTATTTTCATTCCTTTCCTTGTGTTCACACTATTTCAACATTCCAAATTTTCCTTTTCTTTCCCCCATTCCCAGTGTGCCTTGTGCTCATCTTATTTCTTCATTCCCCTTTACCCTTTCTTTCCCCAACCCCCATATGTTATTCATCCCCCTCCCTCTGCCCCCCCCCCCTTATTCCGAGAACAATATTCTCTTTCCCCCCTTGTGACCAAAAAAAAAAGAAACTATTACAAGTGTACTAGTGCTCACCCCCATCTTCTTATGTGAATATCCGACTTAGTCCGGAGAAACCCCCCCCCCCCAACTCAAACCCCTCCCCTCCCCTTGCTCCTCTCCAATCCCCAATATATGGACAGGTCCGTGCCTTACCTCAATCCCCCTTCATCATTCTCATCCCGGGCATCCTCTGCTAATATTTTCAGTCCCTTTTCTCCCATTTTAATCAGAACTACCCTATTCTATCGAGTTACTTTCTTCCTGTTTATACTATCTCAATTGATTGTTGTTTCCAGGCTTTCCATATTTCATCAAATTCCTCCCGTCTATCCTTAATCCTGTATACCCATTCTTCCGCCTCCATTATTTTATCTACTTCTTTTTTCCATTCTAACATTGTTGGGCATCTACTATTCTTCCAGTACCTTGGCACCAGTGCCTTTGCCGCATTCAACAAATGGGGGGTGATACTCTTTTTATAAGCTTTGTTCGGCGTTGGCATCCCATGGAACAGGAAATGAAATGCTGAAAATTCTATATGTTTTACCGTCATCCTCCTGATCCAAGGGGCCACTGCCTCCCAAAATTTTTTAATTTTCGGGCATGTCCACCATATGTGGAGATATGTGCCTCTCTCCTCACATCCCCTCTAACAACGTGCCTCTTCCTTTGAGAGCTTTTGTGCTATGCGGACAGGGGTACGGTACCATCTGGCCAGGAATTTATATGCCATCTCCTGAGTATGTGAGCTTATTGAGGAGGTGTGAGTAGTTTTAAACAATCTCTTTACCTGTGAAGTTGAAAACCTCCCTCCTAGTTCTCTCTCCCACTCCTTGATAAAATAGGGAATTGTAGTACTATTGATGTTAAGTATTAACTTGTACATCCTAGACAATAGGTGTTTGGCTTCTGGGCTTTTCAAGTTCCAAGATTCGAAGACAGTGAGGGTATTCAGAGGTCTAATCAGGGACTTTTTATTATAAAAATCTGTGATTTGGAAATAACTCCACATAGACATCGGAATATCCCCCCAATCCTCTACCAAGTCCTTTAGGGGGATCAATTTACCCGATGGCGCTATCCTCGCACAGGTTACCCCTCCTTCTCTTCCCCACCCTTCTAAGTTCTTATCCTCCCCTGGTTCAAAACCAAGGGAATCCCTCAAGTGGAGCTAGTGGGGAAATCATAGGCGCAATTTTACCTAGAGCGTTCACCTTATCCCATACTGATAATGTTGTTTTAGTTATAGGTGATGTCCATTCCGACAATCCCCTATTCGCAGTTGGAATCCAGGGTGCCCCTTCTAAATCTCTACCAGCTATTGTCTTTTCCAGATTTACCCATATCTTATTTGCAGCGTCATGACGCCAGTTTAAAATTCGAACTAGCGCCATGGCTCTGTAATATAAATTCAAGTCTGGTAATCCTAGCCCTCCCTCCTCTTTATGTCTCCTGAGTATATCATATGATATTCTTGGGTGTTTGTCCCCCCATACAAATTTCGTAAGGGCCCTTCTTATCTGCTTGAAAAAAATTTGTGGGAGTGTTATAGGGATAGTGTATAGTATATAGATAATTCTCGGCAAGACATTCATTTTTATTGCGTTCACTCTTCCAAACCAAGTCATCAAATGTCCTTTCCAGCTTTTCAGGTCACTCTGTATATTTGCTAATAATGTGCCATAATTGAGCTCATATAACCTCTTTAAGTTCGCTGTTATATTTATCCCCAGATATCTCAGAGAGTCCGTGTTCCAAATAAAAGGAAAGCCATCTTGTATGGCCTTCCTAGTCTTGGGGGGGACATGGCTTGGCATCAGAATTGATTTTTCCGGGTTTATCCTAAAATTAGATAGGGCTCCAAACCTCTCTATTTCCCCCATCAATTCCTTTAAGGATTCCTGTGGTTTAGATAAATAAAATAAAAGGTCGTCCGCATAAGCCGCTACCTTATGCTCAACTGCCCCTATACGGATCCCGTTAATCCCTCCATTCCTCCTTATTTTGCACAAAAAGGGTTCAAGGATCAAGGCAAACAGCAGGGGTGACAATGGGCACCCCTGTCTAGTCCCATTCCGGATCTCAAAACTCTCCGATAACACTCCATTTACCTTGACCCTTGCTCTGGGATTATTATATAATGCCAGGACCCATCCCATCATACGTTCTCCCAGGCCCACCCCCCTCAGAACTTCCGACAAGAAGACCCAACCAACCCTATCAAATGCTTTTTCAGCATCCATAGAGATCAAGACCCTTGGGATTCGCTCTGGTCCATTTTGAGCCCAGTGCAATATCTGTAAGGCACGAATTGTATTATCTCTAGTTTCCCGTCCTTTTATAAATCCCGTTTGGTCTGGTTGTATTATTGTTGCTATATGATCTTGCATCCTGAGAGCCAGGATTTTGGATAGGATCTTCATGTCAGAGTTCAAGAGGGAGATGGGCCTATAATTAGCGCACACCTGCGGGTCCCTCCCTTCTTTCGGGAGGACCGTCACATGTGTCATCAAAGCTTCTGTTGACAATGGGTTAGGAGTTTTTACGGAGTTGAGGTAGTCACAGAATGGCTGGGCCAACTCCGGAAGGAACTTTTTATAATATATATTCGTAAAACCGTCAGGGCCCAGGCTTTTCCCCAATGCTAGTCCTCCCACCACTTTTCCCAACTCCTCCACTGTAATTGGTTGTTCCATTTCCTCCAGTGCTGCAGTTGAAATTACTGGTAGTTCTGACGTCCTTAAGTATTCCCTGATCTCCTGCCTCATTCCTCCCCCCTCTTCTCCTCTTTTATCCCCCTCTATATTATATAGGGATCTATAATACCTTTGGAATTCTGCTGCTATTTTATGGGAGTCAATAACCTGTTTATTACCTGCTATTAATTTATGAACGTGCCTTGATTCCTGTAGTTTTTTTAATTGTCTCGCTAGCAGTTTTCCCCCCTTGCTACCTTGTTCATAAAAGCGATGTGCAAAATATCTTTGCTTGTTTTTAACTTTCAGATCTAAACACTTGGTTAACTTAAGCCTCAACTCCAGCAGCTTATTGTCATCCTCCGGATCCCGACTATTTTTGTGTTTTATCTCATTTTTATGTATCTCCTCTAGGATATCCGTGATTTCCTTTTGTTTTTCTTTCTTAAGGCGTGACCCCTGCGCAATCATCTCCCCCCTAATAACCACTTTATGTGCTTCCCACACTACTTGGTTGGACACCTCCTCTGTTTTATTGATCTCAAAATACGATATCAGACACCCCTTCAGGGTTTCAAAAGCCCTTTTGTCATCCAAAAAAGATTCATTTAGTCGCTAGTTCCTTTCTTTTTTGCCTACACCACCCATTCGTAAGCTCAAAGCGACTGGCGCATGATCTGATATCGTAATTGAACCAATTACTGAGGATTTCACAAGATGTAAATCAAATTGATCAACCAATAATAGATCAATCCGTGAATAGGTGTTATGTATTCTTGAATAGTAACTATAATCCCTTTCACGGCCATGCAAAATCCTCCAGCTATCTACCAAATGTAACGCTCTAAGACTCTTTTTTAAGTGTCTCTGTGCTCTAAAAGATAGTACTGTCTTACCGGATGAGGTGTCCATTTCAGGGTCTAGAGTGAGGTTAAAATCCCCTCCCAATATCAGTATACCTTCCCTCAACTTTTCCAGTTTTTTCATTGTTTTTGATATAAAATCTACTGTTCCATTATTAGGGGCATAAATTGATGCAAACGTGTAATATTGATTCTGTATTCTTCCTTTTACACATAAGAAACGCCCTTCCAGATCCCTCTCCACTTCTTCAAGTAAGAAAGGAGTTGTTCTATTAATTGCTATTGTAACACCTCTAGCTCCACGAATAGGAGAGGTTGAGTGAAACCATTGATTAAATGGAAAGCCTGGTAATCTGGGGATCGACCCTGCTGTGAAGTGCGTCTCCTGGAGGAATATAACATCTACCCTCTGGCCACGCAGTTCACACCAGAGACGCCCCCTCTTATTTGGAGCTCCTAAGCCCCTTACATTATATGATACTATCTTCAATTCTGTCATTCAATATATACAGCCCCCTGTACCTGTCTCCACGGTGCTCCAAGAAGATATTTCCCCGCTCAGAGGGTACGAAAGTGAACGATGCCCGGGATGGATGAGACATACTGCGTAAAATGAGGAAAAGCGAGGAAGGGGAGAGAGAGAGAGAAAAAAAAAAAAAAAAAAAAAAAGAAAACCCCAACAACCCCCCCCCCCCCAACAGACACACATGCACATACACACCTTATATTTCCTATCATCTCCCCTAATTGGTGGATCAATCTCCCTATAGGTATACCTCCCATCCCTGAGATTGTCCTCCCTTCTGCCAAACTGCAGAAAAATTAGTCCCCCTTTTGGGACTTTCCTATCGGGGCAAAGATGATTCACGGTATGGATTAAGGAAATCCGGTTTCTCCCTGGGCCCCGAGAGCAGGAGGAGCCGTTTACACTGTAAATAATATTAATTCTAAGGACAAGAGACAAACATATAACTAGGTCTCCGCTTGCTGCTCGGAAAGGTTATCCCAGCTCAGGGGTCCAGTGAGAATGGGGATACAGGAGGGGAAGGAAGGGAAGAGAAAACCAGGCAGGGAAACACCCCCCCCCCCCAATCCCCCCCCATGGGGGTCTTAAGGGTCCATTGCTGTTTCTGTGCTTCTATGTCACTATTAGCCGCTTCCATATCTCCTCCATGCAGCTCACTCCAGCCTCCACCCTACCCAGCCCTCTCCCCTGACACAGTTCTGAGTTCCAATCCCCCATTTCCCCTTGTATCTTGTCCACCCCGTCCTCCTTCCAGCTTTTGGCCATCTCTGTGGTTCTCATTGTAACTCAGTCCCATCACTTCATGGTTACCTTGCTCATGACATACCCCGCTCTCGGCCCTCTCCGCCCCCCCCCTCAGCCAAGTCTCCCATCCTCCTTAGGCTCCGCTGACCCTTCAATGGTGTCTCCTCACCTTGTTTCTGGCTGCTTCAGGTGTCTGACCCCACAGACCTCACCCCTCCATGTCCTGACAGCCTCCGTTCAGCCTTGCTTTGTTCTATGCTCTGCGGTGATAGGTAGGCTTTCATAGTGCCCGACTGTGCCTTCCCCTTTCCACAGGGGGGTAAGGCATGACGTCTTCGGGCCGACATCTCTTGGCTGAGAAGGGAAGTCTCGTGGAAGGGAGGGGGTTGCTCTTCGATGCCGGTGCTCTCCACTTCCCGTCCCTCCGTGCCGGCGTCCCTGGCTGCTCTCTCCCGGCTCTTTCTCTCCTTTAAATGTAGCTGGCAATGGGGATAGACGAGCTACCACCAAGGCATCTCTGTGTCCGTTGCCCCTGGGACAGCGTCTCCGGTGACTCTTCCCCCGGCTGGAGGCGATACGCTGTGGGCAGAGAGGAAGGAGCTATCGTGCAGGCTCAACGCTCCTCGTGTCTCTCAGAGCCCGGGAACCTCCGCACGCTCACGCAGCGCGCCCTCTCTCCATACCACGCCCCCCGTAATTGAAGCTTGACAGAAAAAGAGCCCATCATGCCCTTCTGGAAGAGAAGCGTTTAGCCTCAGACAAGAATGGGAGATTCTTATGGTCAGTCAAAATGAGGACCGGCACAGTGGTACCCTCGAGGAGATGCCTCAATTCTTTAAGAGCTAAAATGATAGCTAGCAATTCTCTATTCCCAATCTCGTAATTGCACTCTGCAGGAGACAAATTCTTAGAAAAGTAGCCACAAGGATGCACAGCGATCTCAGAGGTAGGACGTTGAGACAGAAGGGCGCCTACTCCAGTCTCAGACACATCAACCCCAAGAATGAAGGGTAACAAAGGATCAGCATGTAACCAGCACAGGAGCTGAAACAAAGGCAGCCTTGAGAGACTCAAAGGCTTTAATGGAATCTGGAGACCAATTCTGTGGGTTTCCGTAGTTCCTGGTCATATCAGTCAGGGGTTTGACCAGAGAATAGAAGTTACAAATAAATTCTGACATTAAATTGGCAAAGCCAAGAGAACACTGTAGCGGATGTAGACCTACAGGTCGAGGCCATTGTAGAACTGCAGATAGTTTCTCTGGGTTCATCGAAAAAACGGTAGTAGAAATGACATAACCCAGAAATTTAACCTGTTCACGATGGAACTTGCACTTTTCCAACTTACAATACAGGTTATTATCTCTCAACCTCTGTAGCACACGGGAGACATCTGTGTGGTGGCTCTCTAGGAATTCTGAATATCTCGGAGGACATCTTTGATTTCCTGAAAAACTGCAGGAGAGTTGCAGAGACCAAACAGCATTACGAGGTATTCATGTCTGGTCCTGGCATTAAATGCAGTTCGTCGCCCTCCTTCATCCTCACGAGATTGTATGCCCCTCTCACATCGAGCTTTGTTAAAATCCGCTGAGGTGGTCAAATAATTCCATAATCAATGGAATCGGATAAGCGCTCTTAATCGTGATGCGATTGAGATCCCATAATATATACAAGGTATCAGTTCATCACTCTTCTTTTTCACAAAGAAGCCAGCACCAGCAGGAGACGAGGACTTGTGGATGAACCCTCAAGAAAGTGAACTGGCAACATAGTCCTCCATGGCTTTATCCTCCAAGGTTGTCCCAGCCACGAGGGGGCATGGCAACAAGTTGAAGGTCTATTGCGCAATCATACGACCACTCCTTAAAAGGAAGGTCTCTCACGGAGTCTTGAGTCAATGAGAATGGGAAATGGGATTAACTTTTCCAGATCCGTAGGTACAGTTGCAATAAAAAGTATGTGAACCCTTTTGGAATGATATGGATTTTGGCACAAATTGGTCATAAAATGTGATCTGATCTTCATCTAAATCAAGACAATCACAGTCTGCTTAAACTAATAACACACATAGAATGAAATGTTACCATGTTTTATTGAACACACCATGTAAACATTCACAGTGCAGGTGGAAAAAGTCTGTGAACCCCTAGACTAATGAGATCTCCAAGAGCTAATTGGAGTGAGGTGTCAGCCAACTGGAGTCCAATCAATGAAATGAGATTGGAGGTGTTGGTTACAGCTGCCCTGCCCTATAAAAAACACACACCAGTTCTGGGTTTGCTTTTCACAAGAAGCACTGCCTGATGTGAATGATGCCTCGCACAAAAGAGCTCTCAGAAGACCTACGATTAAGTTTTGTTGACTTGCATAAAGCTGGAAAGGGTTATAAAAGTATCTCCAAAAGCCTTGCTGTTCATCAGTCCATGGTAAAGACAAATTGTCTATAGTGGAGAAAGTTCAGCACTGCTGCTACTCTCCCTAGGAGTGGGCGTCCTGTAAAGATGACTGCAAGAACACAGCGCAGACTGCTCAATGAGGTGAAGAAGAATCCTAGAGTGTCAGCTAAAGACTTACAAAAGTCTCTGGCATATGCTAACATCCCTGTTAGCAAATCTACGATACGTAAAACACTAAACAAGAATGGATTTCATGGGAGGATACCACAGAGGAAGCCACTGCTGTCCAAAAAAAAACATTGCTGCACGTTTACAGTTTGCACAAGAGCACCTGGATGTTCCACAGCAGTACTGGAAAAATATTCTGTGGACAGATGAAACCAAAGTTGAGTTGTTTGGAAGAAACACACAACACTATGTGTGGAGAAAAAGAGGCACAGCACACCAACATCAAAACCTCATCCCAACTGTGAAGTATGGTGGTGGGGGCATCATGGTTTGGGGCTGCTTTGCTGCGTCAGGGTCTGGACAGATTGCTATTATCGAAGGAAAAATGAATTCCCAAGTTTATCAAGACATTTTGCAGGAGAACTTAAGGCCATCTGTCCACCAGCTGAAGCTCAACAGAAGATGGGTGTTGCAACAGGACAACGACCCAAATCATAGAAGTAAATCAATAACAGAATCACTTAAACAGAAGAAAATACGCCTTCTGGAGTGGCCCAGTCATCCCTGACCTCAACCCGATTGAGATGCTGTGGCATGACCTCAAGAAAGCGATTCACACCAGACATCCCAAGAATATTGCTGAACTGATACAATTCTGTAAAGAGGAATGGTCAAGAATTACTCCTGACCGTTGTGCACGTCTGATTTGCAACTACAGGAAACGTTTGGTTGAAGTTATTGCTGGCAAGGAGGTTCAACCAGTTATTATATCCAAGGGTTCACATACTTTTTCCACCTGCACTGTGAATGTTTACATGGTGTGTTCAATAAAAACATGGTAACAATTAATTATTTGTGTGTTATTAGTTTAACAGACTGTGATTGTCTATTGTTGTGACTTAGATGAAGATCAGATCACATTTTATGACCAATTTGTGCAGAAATCCATATTATTCCAAAAGGGTTCACATACTTTTTATTGCAACTGTATGTCTTGGGCTGCTCTCTCATCTTTAATGTTATCCGAGAGACTATAAG
The DNA here is from genome assembly GCF_042186555.1 of Aquarana catesbeiana. Taxonomy (NCBI): domain Eukaryota; kingdom Metazoa; phylum Chordata; class Amphibia; order Anura; family Ranidae; genus Aquarana; species Aquarana catesbeiana. Next base: position 694,647,081 of record NC_133325.1, on the reverse strand, counting down.
TAAAAGCAGCCAGGAGGGCCTCATTGTTCCAAGCAACCTCTGCTGCCAAAGTACGGAATTCAATGGCATAACCGGCAACAGTTCTCGTACTCTTCGATGCACATGAGGCTCTTCGTAGCACAAGTTGAGCGAGCGTGTGTCAGAACCCATGAATCAGACAGACAGAAGTACAGTTAAACCACACTTGTTTAATAATAATAAAAAAAAGGTAAACAGAGTAAACATAGTCAAAACTTAGCCAGAGTTCAGGAACCGGATCAGATAGTCAGACAAGGCAAAATGTCAGGGAGCCAGAGATGAGCGTAGTAGAACAGCAAGCAGGATCTGGAGCTCAGCCAAGCAAGTTTTAACAGGAACACAGGAGAGCGTCTCTAGAGATGTGACAAAGGCGATAGCAGAGATCATCTGGACTGGACAGCTTAAGTAGGCAGGACTGACGAGCAGGATGAACAGGTGAGTCACTGTGGAGAGATAGGAGCTGTCAATTAGCCGACAGCTGAGCGGCCAGCTTTGAGAAGGAAGGGCTGAGCCCAGCCCTGACAGCAGGAACGTCAAATACCCTCTTAAAAGGAAGCCACAAACTCAGGGTAACTCAGGACAATGGGTTTTTGCATCTCCCATAAAGGTTTTGCCAAGGCTCTATCAGAAAGCAAAGAAGTAATGAAGCTTACTTTGCTTCTGTCCGTGGGGTACACCTGAAGCAGCATCTCAAAGTATATCCCAACCTGGTTGAGAAACCCTCTGCATTGAACGCCATAGCCCCCAAATCGCTGGGGAAGCAGAGCGGAACCAGACATACCTCTTACAAAGGTAATATTCGAGGCGGGTGCCTCCACATAGACTGGAGCAACAGCAGGGACGGCCTGCAACACTGGTTGTACCAGAACAGCCACAGTGGGAGGATACAAGTGAGCAGTGTGAATCAGGAGCATCTGTAACGCTATGGCAAACTGATCCATGCGGTGGTCCTGCTCATTCAATCTGGAAAAAATATTACCACTAGGTGGATTGTGTGCATCTTCTGAATTCATGGCCTTCGCCTACTGTCAGGAACCACGAATCAGACGGAGACAGAAATGCAGAAAAAAAAAAAAAAAAAAACAAAAAAAACGCACCTTTTAATGTAATGGTAAAAATGGTACATGTCACGGAACGCCCCACACTCCGCTTGAGTGCTTCCGTCATATACCGCTTCCTAAGTTCTGGAACACGAGTCCAATGGATCTGGCTATAGGAACCCCAAGAACTAGACAACACCAGTCTTGGAGTACATCAGAACTCCCTTTATTTTGAGATCTCACAGACCTTTATACAGCAGGGATGACTCAAAGCTAACCTAATTAACATGACCTAATTTACTACAAAATGTACCCAGACCAGATGACAGTCTTGTGGGCACCGAGCTTCACACATTAATACAATTAACAATACAAACAACAATCTCCCCCCTCCTCAGCCTAGACCATTCGTCTATTAGCCAGTGCTGGTGGCTAATGTGATCAGCTCTCTCAATTAACATAAACACATGTTGATAACACCAGCATCTCCTCACAGGATGTGTCCCAGCAGAATGAATCAGTCTTATCAGTGGGGGGCTGCTGGAGGAATCCCCCCTCCCTCTTCAGGGACACAAATATACAGTAAGGAGTCCCCATACAATATATACATGACTGAGTCCGATTAATACAGTTCAGACTGGATTTCTCATTCACCTCAAATGCTAGGGCCCATAATCGGTGGGCAACAGGCTTGCACACAGTCCTCTCCAACAGCCTCTGCTCCGGCCATGCCCGTGACAGTACAGATCAGCGAATGTAGTCAAAACATAAGTCAGGGATCAGAAGCCAAAAGCAGGTAGTCAGACAAGCCAGCAATCAGGAAACCAGAGATTAGCGTAGTCGGAGGCAGAGGAACAGAATCAGGAACCAGAAGGGACATCAGCCGGGCAAAGTCTTTCACAGGAACACAGCAGAGAAACTCCAGATATGTTGACCAGGCGAAGGCAGGAAAGGAATAAACAAGGAAGTTTAAAGAGCCAGAAGGGGCTGGCTGTGGGTCGGAATGATGAGCAGATAAGGATAACCAGTTGAGCCACAGAGGAATCAATGAGTGCTGAAAATTATCCGACAGCTGAGCAGCCTGAGTACAGAGAAGAGAGCCTAAAACCCCCTGCAATTCACAAAAATACCTGTTAATCCTGTCAAACTCCACCCAATGTAGCTTCCTGTGATATGGTGGCAAAAATGCTGCACTGCTCCAGAATATAGAGCAGAGTTGCCACTCATGTAGACTGTGCCTGCTTGAACTAGTGTGGGATGAAAAAAAATGTCAAATGGGGTGTGATTATCAGCATTATCACTGCCGATTCACAAGCCTGTAGATTGTCAATAAGCACCTGGCCACACCTAAACCTGCCCACTACTTTCTGGACTGACAACACTGATTCTGTTACTGAAACTTTCTTACTGTGTGCTGCAGTATCTGGGAGGGGGAATGTGCAAGACACAAATGGAGGATTTGCCTAGGTCAGGGAGGGCAAGTAGAGTATTGTTTATGAGGCTTGTGGATCACATAGTAAGTGCATTTGGTACTTGTTTCAAGAGTCACATAGGAGCCTTTAATTGTACTTTAGATAATGTTAATACTTATGGGCATAGATAAATAAGAAGATCTACAATAACCAACATTGAATACCTTTCAATAACGAATAGCCCAAAAATTAAGTCAATCTGTCTACTGGAAGATATTGTACAGCAATGCTTGCTGCAAAACTGCATTGATTTACTACCCTGCCATATAAGAATACATTGACCAATTAGTCTTTGATTAGCTAGACTACAGTCTAGGGACAGGGTTACTATGTTTAATTATTAGCTACATAGAAGATAAAAATCATATCCAATCTGGAAATAAAATGAATCCAACAAAGCCTGCTCAGCTGATATTTCTGCAGCTCTACCATCTTCCTATAGTTGTAAAATGCATGATATTACTACGTTCTTGATAAGGTTTTAGATGTCAATACTGATAACAAGGCATTGTGTAACAGTAAGATGAGGCCAATAAGAAATATGCTGGGTCATTTATCTAAATGAGTGATTATATATTGGATATTGGATATTTGCTTGTAGAACAAGTCAGAGTACGGTGCAAAATGTTATAATCCCATAGGAATGAATCATCCTGGCAGTTCTTCAATATTAAAGGGTGTAATCTAACAGTATTAAATAAGCAAACGTGTATCAAATGTGGGTCAGTCTACTAAAAACAGATACCTATTGGTGGACAATGATCGATAAACCAGTGTTTATAAACCAGTAAACTTGGAGTCTCAAATTTGTTGGCTATGCGCCCCAATCTTCCTTGGAGTCGCGCTACTCTTGTTGAACTTTTAGTGTAAAGAAACTAACAAAATGCCACACAGAGGTGAACTCCACTGAAAAGGGCATGCATATTTCAGAGACATACAAGACAGTAGGTCATGCCTTTACACAAAACTACTTAGGCTTCATGTACATGGGACATTTTAAAAGCTCTCCTGAATGATGGAACTTGACAGCTAGTAATCGATGTTTAAAAACGTCTGTTTTTACATGCCGCGTTTGCGTTTAGAAGTGTTTTTTGCATTGCAAATAGTCAGAATTGTAGCTCCATTAAAAACGCCTATAAACGAAACGCAGCTAAACGTGAGTTACTGCGTTTACAAGCTGTTATAGGCATTTGGAGTTTCAAATGCCTCTGAACATCCATCTTGAAAGTGTTTTTTTGCATTCCAAAAAATGCTTCTAACCTCAACTGCCTAGACATGACTATAAATGACCCTGTGTACATGCGCTGTTAAGAGAACAGAGGAGAGTTCAGGGGAAGCTGAAAAAAAAAAAAAAAACTGCTCCTAAACGTTCGTTTACCAGCAGCAGTGTACACGAGGCCTTACAAGTACATTTAACCACTTAAGGATTGAGCCTCTTTTTGAGAATTGTTGTTTTTTTTTTCTTCAAAGTTAGGACGTATATATCGACATCGGAAGTGGTTAAAAGCAGCAGTAAGTCCTTACCACAGCGTTAAAGAAAAAAAACAAAAACAGACATAGAGCTGTGTTTTTTTAATTGTGCGCTGTACTCCAATCTTTTTAGGAATCCAAAGCCATTGGAACGCAACAGAAATAAACTGGAGGGAAAAGTATCTGAAAGCAACCCAGAAAAGCATCAGTGGGCATTCTACATTTTACTGGATTATGAGCTTCTGCGAGTGTATATAAGCTCTTCAGAAGAGAATGCGTTGGCTGCTAGAGTCGGACATATAGCTGAATTCCATCTTAACCGCTTGCCGTTCAGTGCACGCCGATATACATCGGCAGATTGGCATGGCTGCGCAAATGGGCGTACCCGTACCAATCAATCAATATACGCTTATTGGGATTTTTTTTACCAAAAATATGTAGAAGACCTCGCAATTGTCAGTTAAAGCAACGCAGTGCCGTATCACAAAAAATGCTCGTCAGGAAGGGGTTAAATCCGTCTGGGGCTGAAGTGGTTAATATCAGAAGGACTACAGCTCTATATTACAAATCTATATGATGCACTGTGAATGTTAATGTATGTCATTTTACAGTTTACACCCAGGAGAAAATATGTTTAAATTATTGTCTACTGAATCAGATTGATACCATGTGTGTGGCCAAATGTTTTAGCTGCAGTGCTCTGCTCGGTATTTTAATTGGATTCGATTTAGTGGGTTTGGGCAGTACATTGTGTGTATAGGTATTTTAGAATATGGATTATTATGGCAGGCAACACAGACAGGTTGGTGATCCAACTTTACTGCAGTTAAGAAATACAATCTGCTCACCTCTCTAACCTCTAATTGGACAGGAAAGGAACAAGAATATGGAGTCATCCCACTGCCCTAGCTATCTAAAAACATGTTACCTAATGGACCAGGGTCACAATTCCTGGATGACTTCTCTGCCTGGCTACCCTACTTTCTCTCCTCTGCAATACCCACCATTATCCTTGGTGATTGCAACATCCCCACCAATGTTAACAGCCCAGTCGCATCCCAACTTTTCAACTTAACTTCATCCTTTGACCTTACACAATGGACACAGTCCCCCACTCACTTTGATGGTAATACTCTTGATCTTGTTTTTGCCCATCTTTGCACCCCCTACAATCTCACCAACACCCCCTTTCCTCTCTGACCACAACCTCATCACTTTCACAATGTGCTTGTCTCCAACCACATGTCCCACCAAGTAGAAAACAATTACCTGCAGAAACCTTCGCCACTTTATTCCTTCTCTCACCCCTGTCTTGCCCCGACCTGGCCACCTCTATCTACAACAGTTCACGTTCATCCTCACTGGACTCTCTTGCTCCTCTCACTACACAAAGTACCAGGCCCTGACCATTACACCCTTGGCAGACCTACAACACCAGAAACCTTAAGAGACATAGCACTGGAGCGAGTGTGGCATAAAACCAACTCCCAGCATGCATTCACCCAATATAAATCTGCCTTCTTAACCCCTTAGCGCCGACCGTAAACACATATGCGGCCTCGGCTTTCTTCCAGTCTCCTTTGTGTAAACACAGAAGTGACACTACAACGTCACTTCCAGTTTACTCGGCTGCCAATGGCGCCAGTTTAAAAAAAAAAAAATACAGTAATCACAATATCCGTTTTTGGCCATCTGAATACTTTAAAGTGCAAAGCAGGGATTTGGGGTCTTTTAGACCCCCGATCCCTCCATAAAGAGTACCTGTCACCATCTATTACCGTCACAAGGGATGTTTACATTCCTTGTGACAGCAATAAAAGTGCTTCAAATTTTTTTGACAAATGTCCCCACAAGCTCACGCAGTAAAGAAAATGTACACGCAAGTTGTGCCCGCATATGTAAAAACGGTGTTCAAATCACACACGTGAGGTATCGCCGCGATCGTCAGAGTGAAAGCAAAAATTCTAGCACTAGACTTCCTCTGTAACTGTAACCTGATAACCGATTTTTTTTTTAAAGCGCGCCTATGGAGATTTTTAGGTACTGTAGTTTGTCGCCATTCCGCGAGTGTCCGCAATTTTAAAGCATGACACGTTAGGTATCCATTTACTCTGCGTAACATCTTTCACGTTATACAAAAAAATTGGGCTGACTTTACTGTTTAGTTTTTCTTTAATTCAAAGTGTATTTCTCCCTACAAAATTGCGTTTGAAAGACCACTGCGCAAATACAGTGTGACATAAAATATTGCAACGATCGGCATTTTATTCTCTAGAGTCTCTGCTAAAAAAAAAAAAAAAAAAAAAAAAAATGTACATGTGTGTGTGTATATATATATATATATATATATATTATTATTTTTGGGGGTTCTAAGTAACTTTCTAGCAAAAAATACAGATTTTAACTTGTAAGCAACAAATGTCAGAAATAGGCTTAGGCAAGAAAGGGTTAAAATACAATTCCTCCCTCCATGCTGCCAAACAAACCTACTGTGTCACCCTTATTAACACGCTGTCCTCCGGTCCTCATTGTCTCTTCTCTACTTTTAACTCTCTACTTTCTCCAACACCATCTCCACCCAGTAATTCGCTCACTGCTCACGAGATTGCAAATCACTTCAAAAACAAGATTGATGCAATTTGTGGGGACATCTCCACTGCACAGACATCTAACTCACTTAAGATACCCTGTACAAATCCACTCAGCACACTCCTCTTTTGACCTTGCTACTACCGAAGAGGTCTCAAGTTTTCTCAGGAGCCTGCCTTACCATCTGTCCCCTGGATCCTGTTCCCTCGCATCTACTATGGTCACCCTCTTCTTCTATCTTATGCGCCCTCACTCACATCTTCAATCTCTCTCTACTGGCACCTTCCCCTACCCTCTAAAACATGCCCGGATGACCCCCATACTTAAAAAGCCCTCACTGGATCCCAAAAGCCTGAACAACTTAAGACCCATCTCCTTGCTCCTGTTTGCGCCAAAACTTTTAGAATTCCTACAACCATTTTAGCTCCTACCTTACTGACAACAACCTTCTTGACCCCTTATACTCTGGCTTTTGCTTGCTACACTCCACTGAAACTGCCCTACTGAAACTCACTAATGACCTACTAACTGATAAAACCAATGGCCACCACTCCATTCTCCTACTACTTGACCTCTCTGCAGCCTTTAATACTGTTGACCATCCCCTCCTCCTCAAAAACCTCCACTCTTGGCCTTCAAGACTCTGCTCTCTCCTGGTTCTCCTCCTACCTATCACAGCATTCCTTCAGTGTGACCTATAACGGTTTCCTCCTCTAAACTTCCTCTTTCTGTATGGGTAACTCAAGGTTTTGTCCTTGGAACCTTTCTCTTCTCCATTTACACTTCCTCCCTTGGTCCGTTAATAAACTTTCATGGCTTCCAGTACCACCTCTATGCTGACGACACATAAATCTACTTCTCTAGTCCTCACCTCACTCCTTCAGTCTCCTCTAGCATTACTAGAGGAGACTGAAGCATTACTAACTGAAGCATCACTAACTGACATATCAACATGGATGTCACATCACTTCCTTATGGCCCTTTCACACTGGGGCGGGGGCGGCGTCGGCGGTAAAGCGCAGCTATTGTAAGCGGCGCTTTACCATCAGTATGCGGCCGCTAGCGGGGGGTTTTTACCCCCGCTAGCGGCCGAGAAGGGGTCAAAACCACCGCAAAGCGCCTCTGCAGAGGCGCTTTGTCGGCGGTATAGCCGCGCCGTCCCATTGATTGAGTGTACACCGCTCCTTCACCGATCCAAAGATGCTGCTGCAGGACTTTTTTTCCCGTCCTGCAATCGCACCACTCCAGTGTGAAAGCCCTCGGGGCTTTCACACTGGAATTAAAGCAGCGGCACTTTTGGGTCGGTTTGCAGGCGCTATTATTAGCGCAAAAGCGCTTGCAAACCGACCCAGTGTGAAAGGACCCTAAAACTCAATTTTTCTAAAACCGAGCTCGTAATTTTTTATTCAGCCTGTGTCTCCCCCCCCCCCCCCCAGATTTCTCCATCAAGATCAATAATACAACTATCAGTCCCTCCGCTCATTCCAAGGTACTAGGTGTAATCCTAGACTCCGACCTGTCCTTTCAGCCCCAAATCCAATAACTGTCCAAACCGTGCAGACTTCACCTCTGAAACATCTCCAAAATACACCCCTTTCTAACCGTTGACAACACTAAACAACTTATTCACTCCCTTGTTACCTCTCGCCTTGACTATTCTAATTCCCTCCTCATTGGCCTACTTATCCGCAAGCTATCCCCTCTTCAGTCCGTCACGAATGCCGTTGCCAGACTCATCCACCTTACCAACTGTTCCATTTCTGCACTCATCTCTGCCAATCCCTCCACTGGCTTCCAAATGCCCAACAAATAAATTTCAAAACACTAACAATAACATACCAAGTCATACACAATTCTGCCCCAAACTACATCCCCAATCTTGTCTCCAAATATCACCCAAACAATCCTCTCCGCTCCTCCCAAGATCTTCTGCTCTCTAGCTCCCTTGTCTCCTCCTTCCATGCTCGTCTCCAGGACTTTTCCAGAGCCTCTCCCATCCTCTGGGACTCACTACCCCAATCTGTCCGGTTATCTCCTACTCTGTCCACTTTTAGACGATCCCTGAAATCTCATCTCTTCAGGGAGGCCTAGCCTGCCTCCAGCTAACAACCAAATCTTCGACTCCCCTCATTAGTTCATCCCACGGTCCCTACCTTTTGTTTCCCTAGCCCCTCCCTCTTAGATTGCAAGCTTGCAGGAGCAGGGTTCCTCTAACCCTCTTGTTGTGAATTGTACTGTTTGTGTATTGTCTCCATTTACTTTGTAAAGCGCTGTGCAAACTGTTGGCGCTATAGAAATCCTGTATAATAATGTTACTTATCAGCACATGTCTGTGTAGCCCCTAGTGTTGTCCCATCCTCTCTGCCTGTGTGCTGCTGTATAGGGGATTTATAAGAAGCTGATATAGAATCAGATTTAGTAATGTATACTAGCTCCTTTTAAAAAGATATATCACAATGTTTCAAGGAATACACTGTTGGAGATTTTCAGATCTGTCTGAAAGTCAGCTTTAATCTGGAATAAGGTTTACACAGAAATGACCTAAAGAAAAAAAAAAAAAAAAACGACTTCTCATTCTATGCAAAAAAAAAAAAAAATGATTATGATTGTCCCCTTATATGTCCCACCTCAGCAGCCACCCAGCTGGCTGGCTTCAGCAATGGAAATTTTCTTTTATATTGGTAAATGCAGCACAGTGGTGTAGTGGATAGCACTTTCGCCTAGCAGTAAGAAGGGTCGCTGGTGTGAATCCCAGCCACGACACTACCTGCCTGGAGTTTGCATGTTCTCCCTGTGCCTGTGTGGGTTTCCTCCGGGTACTCCGGTTTCCTCCCACATTCCAAAGACATGCTGGTAGGTTGATTGGCTCCTGTCTAAAATTGTTCCTAGTATGTATGAATGTGAGTTAGGGACCTTAGATTGTAAGCTCCTTGAGGGTAGGGACTGATACGAATGTACAATGTATATGTAAAGTGCTGCGTAAATTGACGGCGCTATATAAGTATATAAAATATAATAATAAATGTTAGTTGAGTGTTTCCTCTCCTACATTGCCATCTAGTGGCTAACATGGATATGACATTTCTGCATAAATTCATTTTCCTTTATTTTTTTTTTTTTTTTGTAATAAACTATACTGCGAGAACCAGGAAGGTTACTTCTGCTAACCTCTCCTCTTGAAAATTATAGTTGTCTGGTCCTCATGCTAATCCAATACTCCAAATCAATGGCCTAGAACAAGTATGCAGTTCAGGAGTTCAAATGCACTAAACAGCATGCTTGTTTTGGGTTAGTGACTTGAAAAGTTTTGAGGTGAGGGACAGCCAGAAAACTTACATTTTCAGGTCATCAGCAATGTCAGATCTAACTTAGACTTAGAAAAAAACACTAGATGCTGTGTTTTACTTGACTCAGCATACATGTATTTATCATACAGGCACACAAAGTCCTTATGGTCCCATGAAATGCAAAACTAGCCAAGAATAACAAACACATGCAAATGGTTACCTCTTCGATCATAGTATCCAAAGCTGCAGAGATCTCTTCCTTTGTACAGCTGCTGGAGACCATGTTCCTCAGCCGTAGGCAATATTCCCTCATCTGCAAATACACACAAGTAATTTTGTCAGTTATACTCTGTATAATATTAAAGTGGAACTCAAAGCAAAACTTTTTTCCCATTTTGGATAGAGTAAGGAAGGGTTATAAGCCATGTCCCGTTGTGGAGATGTCCCTTCACTTCCTGTCCCATAGCCAAAGCAAGAAGTGAGTAAGTAGTAATAAAAAAAAATGACAGGTGTTCTAATCCCTCTCCATTCTATCCAAAACAAAAAAAAGGTTTTGCCTTCAGTTATACTTTAACATGGGTGTAACTGTAAAGTCAAGTACATACTGTATATTTCTATGACCTTTGAATGTGTGCATCAAGTATTTTACCTTGTATGACCGATATGAATGAAGTCATCGCCTGAGATTGTGTGATCAAAACACTAAAAATGGAGCACAGAATGTTTTTTTTTTTTTCTAATATTTTTAATTCTAGGCCCCTGCTGGCTTGCTCTGCTGATCAGAGTCAAGTTGGAAATCATATTAGGAAGAGGCTGAACAGAGCTGCAACTGCTCTACTTGAGCTTCCATGCTGACAGAAATGCTGCAGCGGTACACTACAAATAGCAACAATCTGTGTGTGGTTTTAAATTGGCACCCAGGACTTGGGTGCTTATAAAAAGGTGTTTCTCCCCCCCCCCCCTTTTAGAAAAACATGGTCACAGCAGTTACGGTTTAAATGTAAAAGAAAAAAAAATATAAAAAAAAAAACAAAAACACACAAAAGTAAACAAGAATATAAAGACAGTAAATTAATATTGTGACAGATGTCTTTCGGTGGGGATTGGGGGTTGATTAGGGTGGGTCTGTTTGGACAGTGAAAGGGTCCCCGAATAAACAAAACAGGCAACCCAAGGGAGAAGGCTGAAGACAGGCGAGTTTTGTATACAACTAGTCAGAGCTTCTCTGGAGACAATTGCTGCATAGATACCATGTGAGCAGACATGCACAGAGTGTCTGTTCTACATAATACCCAAAACAGCTGATGTCTGTAATTTATCAAAGTGGGACAATGTCTAAAGAGCGAGTCTGTGCTGAAAAAAACAAACAAACAAATAAAAAAACAGAAAAAAACTAGAGCTGAACATATCATCCAATGTGAAGCCAAGAGGCTAAACTTGTATGGTGCCATATCGATTTGCATTACCTGAGAAAGTAGACTATGTTTTGCTGCTCTAAAACAAACAAACCAACCCTAAAAATTCTCACAGTGTGTAGACCAGATCTGCCAAAACTTTTCATTTGAAGATAATCCTTGCAGAACAAAAGAGCTAATCCTCCCCTACATTATGGTCATAAGTGTTAGGTCTCAAATCAGAAGGGGAAAATATGCACCATTCTAAAAATGACATGGCAATCTCACTTCTTAGCATGTGTATGACAGCTAATCACCTGTATGTTGACTGAAACAGACATAAATGTGCACACGTGTGCATGGACACTCATACATACACTTGTGCTCATAAGTTTACATACCCTGGCAGAATTTATGATTTCTTAGCCATTTTTCAGAGAATGTGAATGATGAATGATAACAGAAAAACATTTATTTCACTCATGATTAGTGTTTGGCTGAAGCCATTTATTATCAATCAACTGTGTTTACTCTTTTTAAATCATAATGGCAACAGAAACTACCCAAATGACCCTGATCAAAAGTTTACATACCCTGGTGATTTTAGCCTGATAACATACACACAAGTTGACAAAAAGGGGTTTGAATGGCTAATAAAGGTAACCACCCTCACCTGTGATCTGTTTGCTTGTAATTAGTGTGTGTGTGTATAAAATGGACTCCTGACAGACCCTTGCATCTTTAATCCAGTGCTGCACTGACATTTCTGGATTCTGAGTCACAGGAGAAGCAAAAGAATTGTCAAAGGATCTGCGGGAAAAGGTAGTTTGAATGTATAAAACAGGAAAGGGATATAAAAAGATATCCAAGGAATTGAGAATGCCAATCAGCAGTGTTCAAACTCTAATCAAGAAGTGGAAAATGAGAGGTTCTGTTGAAACCAAACCACGGTCAGGTAGACCACCTAAAATTTCAGCCACAACTGCCAGGAAAATTGTTCATTATGCAAAGAAAAACCCACAAATAACTTCAGGTGAAATACAAGACTCTCTGAAAACATGTGATGTGGCTGTTTCAAGATGCACAATAAGGAAACACTTGAAGAAAGATGGGCTGCATGGTCGAGTTGCCAGAAGAAAGCCATTACTATTCAAATGCCACAAAGTATCCCGCTTAAAACACGCCAAACAGCCCAGAGACAAGCCTCAAACCTTCTGGCACAAAGTCATTTGGAGTGATGAGATCAAAATTAAGATTTTTGGCCATGACCATGAATGCTACATTTAGAGAGGAGTCAACAAGGCCTATGATGAAAGGTACGGAGGTGGATCGCTGATGTTTTGGGGATGTGTGAGCTACAAAGGCACAGGAAATTTGGTCAAAATTGATGGCAAGATGAATGCAGTATGTTATCAAAAAATACTGGAGGAACATTTGCATTCATCAGCCAGGAAGCTGCGCATGGGATGTACTCGAACATTCCAACATGACAATGATCCAAAACACAAGGCCAAGCCGACCTGTCATTGTCTACAGCAGAATAAAGTGAAGGTTCTGGAGTGGTCATCTCAGTCTCCTGACCTCAATATCATTGAGCCACTCTGGGGAGATCTCAAACGTGCAGTTCATGCAAGACAGCCCAAGAATTTACAGGAACTGGAGGCTTTTTGCCAAGAGGAATGGGCAGCTTCACCATCTGAGAAGATAAAGAGCCACATCCACAAATACCACAAAAGACTTCAAGCTGTTGATGTTAAAGGGGGCAATACATAGCATTAAGAACTGGGGTATGTTGATCAGGGTCATTTGGATAGTTTCTGTTGCCATTATGATTTAACAAGAGTAAACACAGTTGATTGATAATAAATGGCTTCAGCCAAACACTAACCATGAGTGAAAGAAAAGTTTTTGTGTTATCATTCATATTCTCTGAAAAATGCCCAAGAAATCTTAAATTTTGTCAGAGTATGTAAACTTATGAGCACAACTGCATATAGCTGTGTGTGAAAGTGCCAGGTAATCAGCAGCATACAGTATAACTTCACAGGAAAGTGAAGATGCTTTTACCAATTTACTATTATTTCTATTATTACTATTTATTCCAGGTGTCATTTTTCTGCTGCAAGTTACCAAAATGAAACAAAAGGACCTTTTCAGTAAAAAACCACAAAGGACAATTTGATAATGCAAAGAGCAGCAATTCATAATAGCAAGATCAGATTTCAGCTTACTGAAGTCAGATCACTGAAAAATAAATTCTGCTTATTTTCTATGGATTACTACACTTTGCACATAGCTCTTTGGCTTACTGGACAGATATGTATGTGCATAGTTGATCGCTATCAAAAGCTTGCTCTTTTTATACTATATACCACCCTCACCTTGTGGTTAAGAATATCATTCATCCTTCTTGTGGCCTCTGAGGTATGAGATTCAGGGAAACATTTTTTCGGGATGACACCATATTTTTCTAAAGAAAAGCAGGATGTAAAATGCATAATTCATTAAAGACTTAGTGATAAACAGAAAAAAAAGTGAACTGTATTTAAAATGTGACTATTTAAAATGTACATATAGCTCAGGGAGGGGTTAGAGCAGGGGCAGGCAACCTTAACCACTTGAGCTCTGGAATGTTTTACCCCCTTCCTGACCAGGCCATTTATTGTGATAAAGTAACGCAGTGCCGTAACTGACAATTGCGCGGTTGTGCGACTCTGTACTCAAATAACAATTTTGTCTTTTTTTCCCCATAGAGCTTTCTTTTGGTGGTATTTGATCACCTCTGTATTTGGAATGTCATCATATCTCCTTACCAGAGCTTATATTTTAACTGCTATATGTCCATGCTATGCCAACTTTTTAATAAAGAATTTTTTCAACTTAAAGGGAACCTTTCCCATATTGTATTCATTTGGGGTGTGCAGCATCAATACCCCTCACATCATGCGTCTTTGCCATGCTATAACATTTTTGGGTGGCTAAACACCCCTTCCCTCTTGACACACGTGAGCTGGATAAGAGCTGAGTACTGTTAACTTGTCCCACCATCTATGCGTTGTCAGATAATTTATGTACAATGAGTAACTCTCTAGGTGATGAATGGGTAAATCATTTGTTAGGAGATAATACTGACTTTGGTTAGAAGGATTAGATTGAATCTAAATTTCCTCCCCCTTTCACTAACCAAGCAGAACATTAGTTAACAAAGGTCTGTGCTATTTGGATTGCAAGACATACATCTGTCACCATAGTTTTACACTACCATGGTGTATTTTACATATTGCTGGATCAGTGATCAACAGCACACAGCTCTTAAGATATATTCTTGATCAATTTAAAAATTAATATTTATACTGTTGTTGTACTAACCTATAACTGCAATTGTGATTCGATTGCATCATGTTTTGTTTATGATTATTACCTTTATTTATTTTTTAGATTCCCATGTTGTTCACAGTGATGATCTCCTGGGTGGGGGCTCTTTTCCTTGTGCGACTTCCTGGCAAGACAGGGGAGCATAGCAACGCTGTGCTCCCAACATGCTCCGCCAGACGCCCGAGATATGATTTTTCGGCCGCTGAAGGGAGCAACTTTCTTGCCGGTGTCTTGTCGAATACTGTCCCCTATCAGATAGTTTCCGCCCTGTACTGTGCAGGCGCAGTACGGAGGACAAACGAGACGCCGAAAGTCTCCGAAGTTCAACAGCTGATTGCCAGCTATACACGGCGCCTGCGCACTTATTTTGCCCTGAGTCCAGGTTCATGCCCCACTATCCAAGTGGACATAGAGTCAGAATAAAAAGATGCCGAGCGCAGCGAGGCCGTGCCCGAAGCGTGGCGAGCGAAGCGAGGGGCCCTGTTACAAAGAGTTCTATTAAGTGCCCAAGCGCCATGTACAGCTGATGGTCAGCTGGTCAACTTCGGAGACTTTCGGCGTCTCCTTGTCCTCTGTACTGAGCAAGCGCTGCGTCTGCGCAGTACGGGGCGGACACTATCCGATAGGAGGACACTTCTCCTCAGAACACCGGCGGCATCCCGGTGTCTTGCCGAGAAAGTTCCCCCGCTGGAAAAGGACCCCCCTGTACTGCGCTTGCGCAGTACCAACGTCTACGGAGCCGCCGAAAATAGACGAAGATGAACAGCTGATCGTCAGCTGTACATGGCGTCTGCGTACTACATTCTACCCTATGTCCACGTTAAAGCCCCACCATCCAAGTGGACATAGAGTCAGAATAATATGCCAAGCGCAGCGAGGCCTGTTACAAACTCTTTATTAATAAAATAGTGTTGGCACGCAGGCGCCGTGTACAGCTGACTCGGGTCTTCAGCTTCGGCTCTTTTTGGCGTCTCCCTTGTTGTTCCTACTGCGCAAGCGATGCGCCTGCGCAGTAGAGGGGGGTCATTATCCACCGAGGGGAACTTTCTCGGCAGAACACCGGATCAGTTCCGGATGGTCGGCTGCCGCGCGCGTCTGTGCGGGTTTCCCGTACGTGCGCGTGGCGTCATGACGTCACGCAGTTACAGCAGAAGTGACGATGGCGATCGGGGCTTCCTGACCTCTGGAACGCCGAGTAAGGCCACACGGGCTGCATTGGCAGTGGGGGCGCCTATGGTGGGCAAGTGGTGGGATGAGAGGGAGGCACCTGAAACCCATTTCAATTACTCAATTAGCATCACTATAAAAATCCCAGGATGCATGTAGATCTTTTAGTGATCCTTAGCGTCCTGATGCGTATGGTCATCTGTCTTTCCAATGCTCCAACGTAAGTACCTGGCACATGTCAGCTCACTAATCTGCTTGCTCTGTATGCCTGAAGCAGATAAAAGCTATACCTAACAAATAGTTACTGATACAACTACTTTCTCAACAGAGTCACCTGGCTTCTTTTGGTTATCCACAGAGCCACTGATTTCTTGTACAATTTATCATTAAGGTAAATCCAAGCAAATTTAGATTTTATACATATAGAGTTTTGGGACATTCAAGTCCACAGTAAGAGCTACTAATATAGCTCCGTGTATTTATATATAACAACTGTGCACCAGTCCGCAAATGAACTGTGTAATCCTAAGTCAGAGTGTTTTAAAGTAAACTTCAGCCATAGAATGGTACAAAGGACAACTGAGCAAATGGTTTAACTGCTTGCCAACCGGCTGTCAACTGACGGCCAGGCGGCGCAGCTCTCGTTGCGGGAGGGTGTCATATGACGCCCTCGCTTTCCCGGCCCACCATGGGGCGCTCGCCGACGACGGCAATCGCGAGCGCCCGCCGTGTCACTGGGCACCCGGTGCGCGTGCCCGGCGGCCGCGATGTCCGCCGGGCACCTGCGATTGCCGGTAACACAGCAGGACTGTGGATCTGTGTGTGTAAACACACAGATCCACGGTCCTGTCAGAGGAGAGGAGACTGATGGTGTGTTCCCAGTACAGAGGAACACCGATCAGTCTCCTCCCCTAGTGAGTCCCCTACAGTTAGAATCACTCCCTAGCAAACACAGTTAACCCCTCGATCACCACCTAGTGTTAACCCCTTCCCTGCCAGTCACATTTATACAGTAATCAATGCAATACTTTTTATAGCACGGATCGCTGTATAAATATGAATGGTCCCAAGTCATGATAAAAATCGCAGATCGCTGCCATTACTAGTAAAAAAAATAAATAAATAATAAAAATGCTATAAATCTATCCCCTATTTTGTAGATGCTATAACTTTTGCGCAAACCAATCAATATGTAGACATGTAGAAGAATACGTATTGGCCTAAACTGAGGAAAAAAATTGTTTTAAAGAAAAAAAAATTGGATATTTATTATAGCAAAAAGTAAAAAATATTGTGTTTTTTTCAAACTTGTCACTCTTTTGTTTATAGCGCAAAAAATAAAAACCGCAGAGGCGATCAAATACCACCAAAAGAAAGCTCTATTTGTGGGGAAAAAATGATAACAATCTGGATACAGTGTTGTATGTCCGCGCAATAGTCATTCAAAATGTGACAGCACTGAAAGCTGAAAAATGGCTTGGGCAGGAAGGGGGTGAAAATGCCCTGTATTGAGGTGGTTAATAATCAATAAAGAGCAATATTCATGTCATTATTTTAGCTAATCTTCAAAAGCCCTGACTATAAATAATGGCCTGTATAAGAGAAAAGATGGCAGCTGTAAAATGAGGTGCAAGGCAACGTGGCTGTTGGCTCTGGCCACTTGTTTTGTGTGCTAAATTATTTTTTTTTTATTACAGCACTGCTCAGGTGGAGATGATACAGGTAGATTAGCTTGGTAAAGGGCATGGTAACACATCAATTTCAACAGAAAAAAAGGCAACAAAGTCTGCTAAAATCTTGTGATATATACACTATATTGCCAAAAGTATTGGGACACCTGCCTTTACATGTACAACTTTAATGGCATCCCCAGTCTTCGTCCGTAGGGTTCAATATTGATGGCCCACCCTTTGCAGCTATAACAGCTTCAACTCTTCTTGGAAGGCTGTCCACAATGTTTAGGAGTGTGTCTATGGGAATGTTTGACCATTCTTCCAGAAACGCATTTGTGAGGTCAGACACTGATGTTGGACGAGAAGGCCTGGCTCGCAGTCTCCACTCCAATTCATCCCAAAGGTATTCTATTGGGTTGAGGTCAGGTCCCTGCGCAGGCCATTTAAGTTCCTCGACCCCAAACTCGCTCATCCATGTCTTTATGGACTTTGCTTTGTGCACTGGTGAGCAGCCATTTTGGAACAGGAAGGGGCCATCCCCAAACTGTTCCCAGAAAGTTGGGAGCATGAAATTGTCCAAAATGTCTTGGTATGCTGATGCCTTAAGAGTTCCCTTCACTGGAACTAACGCCTAGAGCTGCACGATTTTGGCTAAAATGAGAATCACGTTTTTTTGCTTAGAATAAAGATCACGATTCTCATGGTGTAACATGTTTCACATTATACAAAAAAATTGGGCTAACTTTACTTTTTTTTTAGTATGCATAGCATACTAGCTCATTATGAACAACTTATCTGAGATCGAAGCACCCACAGCGGTCCTCGTTCACCGCTCGACATCGCTCTCAGGGGTTACTTCTGGGTATCACGGCTCCGTCGCTGTGATTGTCCGGAGCCGCGATGATGTCACTCCTACGCATGGGAGCCGCCAGTAACGGCACAGTCTAACGTACGTGCCGTTGCTTCAGTTTGCTTAAGTGTGCATGTGCCGATGACGTCGGCACATGCAAATACAGGGGATATCTCCTAAACCATGCAGGTTACACACACACACATACACACACACATATACATACACACACACTGACTCTGATCAAACAAATTTTATTATTACACAAAGATAGCCCGAGTAAATACAATATGCAGTTTTTAAATGATGGTTTCATTTATTAAGGCAAAAAAGCTGTCCAAACCTGCCTGGCTTTATGTGAAAAAGTAATTGCCCCCTAAACCTAATAACTGGTTGTGCCACCCTTGGCGGCAACAACTGCAATCAAGCGTTTGCAATAACTGGCAATGAGTCTTTCACATTGCTGTGGAGCAATTTTGGCCCACTCTTCTTTGCAGAATTGTTTTAATTCAGCCACATTGGAGGGTTTTCCAGCATTAATGACCTGTGTAAGGCCATGATACAACATCCCAATCGGATCTGGGCTTTGACTAGGCCACTCCAAAACCTACATTTTGCTTTGTTGGAACCATTTGGAGGTGGACTTGCTTTTGTGTTTCGGATCATTGTCCTGCTGCATAACCCAAGTGCACTTGAGCTTGAGGTCACAAACTGATGGCCGGACATTCTCCTTTAGGATTTTCTGATAGAGCTCAGAATTCATGGTTCCATCAATTATGTTAAGTCGGTCAGATCCTGAAGCTGCAAAGCAGCCCCAGACCATCACGCTACCACCACTATGTCTGACTGTTGGTATGATATTCTTGTTATGAAATGCTGTATTAGATTTATGCCAGATGCAACAGGATGCACACCTTCCAAAAAGTTGAATTTTTGTCTCATCAGTCCACAGAATATTTGCTTAAATGTCTTGGGGATAATCAAGATGTTTTTTGGTAAATGTGAGGTGAACCTGTGTGTTCTTTTTAGTCAGCAGTGGCTTTGGTCTTGGAATTCTACCATGGATGCCATTTTTGCCCAGTCTCTTTCTTATTGTTGAATCATGATCACTGATCTTACCTGAGGCTAGTGAGGCCTGCAGTTCTTTAGATGTTGTTCTGGGTTCTTTTATGACCTCCTGGATGAGTTGTGGTCATGCCCTTGAAGTAATTTTTGTAGGCCCGCCACTTCTGGGAAGGTTCACCACTGTTCCAAGTTATCTCCATTTGTGGATAATAGCTCTCCCCATGGTTCACTGGAGTTCCAAAGCCTTATAAATGGCATGGAAACCCTTCTTAGACCGATGCATGTTTGTTTCTAATCTGTTCTTGAATTTTTTTAGATTGTGGCATGATGTGTGGCTTGTGATCTTTTAGTGTGCTTCACTTTGTCAAACAGATTCTATTTATGTGATTTATTGATTCAACAGGTCTGGCCGTAATCAGACCTGAGTGTGGCAAGTGAAATTTAACTCAGCTTTCCAAAAAATTGTGGTTATTCATAGTTCATTCATGATTCAGCATAGGAGGGGGCAATTACTTTTTCACATGGCAGGAAGGTTTGAACAGATTTTTTCCCTTAATGAAATAATAATTTATAAACTGCATCTTGGATTTATTCAGGTTATCTTTGAGTAATATTAAAATTTGTTTGATGATCTGAATCATTTATATGTGAGAAATATGCAAAAAAAAAACAAAAATTGATATATCTATCTATCTATCTATCTATACCCTGTTTCCCCGAAAATAAGACCTAGCGTGATTGTCGGTGATGGCTGCAATATAATCCCTACCCCCCAAATAAGCCCTACCCTGTTTCCCTGAAAATAAGCCCTACCCTGAAAATAAGACCTACAAGGACTTTAACTAGGGCTTATTTGGGGGGTAGGGCTTATATTGCAGCCATCACCGACAATCACGCTAGGTTTTATTTTCGGGGAAACAGGGTATATATATATATATATATATATATATATATATATATATATATATATATATCTAGATCTATCTATCTATCTATCTATCTATCTATCTATCTATCTATATATATATATATATATATATTGGGATGGCCAGATGTCGATCTATTGGCATCCAGGTTCAACAACAAGCTACATCAATCTCGCTTTTTATTTAGCTTGTTGTACACTTTTCCCAAGAAAAAAAGCGATATGAGGATCTGAAATCCCTGCTCGTCTCCCTCTTCTCAGTCAGCACTTCCGGCTTGGACCAATTCTGATTGATTACTCCAGATCGGCATCAATCAGGTCCATCCTGGTAGTGCTGACCAAGAAGGAGAAGAGCGGAGATTTCAAACATCTGGATCACTGGAGCGGTTGACAGCTCAGCAACCCCAGGGGTTGTACATCAGAGTACAGAGGGGAACAGGGTGGGAAGAGGGATGGGATAGGTTATGATTTTTTTTTGCAAGCCCTGGTTCACACTGATGCAATTTGGATGCATTTCAGCATGCAATGAATTGCCTATCAAGTGAAATAAACATGGATTTCTATGAAGGTCGTTCACATTATGCGTTCCAAACACAATGCGATTTAAAAAAGGGTCCTGTGCATGTTTGGTGCGATGTGGTGCAATTTCGAGCCCCAAAGACATGAATGGAAACTGCATGGAGAGAGGCAATGAATCACAGCTGCATCACAAACGCATTGGAATCGCAAGGAAAACACAGGTGAAGTCGCACTGTCTGCGATCCTTGAAAAAAAGGATTAAAAAAAAGGATAAAAATTCAATGAAATCGCAATGCATCAGCCAGTTAGGATCCCAAGGTCCCTCTGTGCTCTGAATTGTATGCATTAGGGACAAGTAGCTTAATAAGCTGTTTTTATTCACATGTTTGTGAGTATATTTGACATGGATTTTTAATAAATGCTTAGGAATAATGCACTAGGCTGGTGCACCCTTTTGGTTGTGTTTTATAAAGTTATGACTGATTGGTGTATTTCTCAATGACCACATAGAACATGATCTACTTTGTGTGCACCAAATACTTATGAAAATACTTAGTAGCGACATCACTGGGCAGCACAAACTATACAGACAGCAGAGCTGCTAGTCATAGCAGGTCATTCCACTACAGGCTGCCCAGAAAACTAGAGGAGGCAGATACAAGACCAGTCATCCCGCACAAGGAGTGAGGGCAGCAGTGACTGGTTTATTACTGTCTACTCTTGCACAAAGTCAAAGTGCAGGCATGTTTTATGCTGAATTACTGCATGGATTTGGAAGAAATAAATAAAAAGACAAAAAATTCAAAAAGAATACATACATATCTAATATTTTTTTATTTTTCTTCAGGCTGCTTTTAAAGCAGAGTTCCACCCAAAAATGTAACTTCTGCTTTAACTACTCGTGACCCCCTGACATGCCACATTTAGCATGTAATTTTTTGGGGGGGTGGAGCAGGTACCTAGTTTTCACAAGTACCCAACTCTCACTTCCTCTCCTGGCGCCAGAAGGAAGTTCACCTCTCCCCCCTCCCTCCTTGCAATCTTCAGGGACACGTCACAGGTCTCAGAATATTGCCCAGCCATTCATAATGCGCATTGCGGCCCGCGCATGTGCAGTGAGTGCCTGGCTGTGAAGTCACAGCCGGGTGCCCACACTTGCAATGCCGGCACCGCAGAGAGGAGGGGAAGAGAAGCAAGGCTTCGGGTGGCCGCATCGCTGGACCGTGGGACAGGTGAGTGTCTGTTTATTAAAAGTCAGCAGCTACACTTTTTGCAGCTGCTGACTTTTAAATGGGTGGAACTCCTCTTTAAGCAGTATCGCAGTTTGATGTAATTGTTATCTGACATCAGGCTTAGAATTGTACTGTGTTAAATATAATATCATGAACACAGAGCTTAGTTACTGTATTTGCAAGCCCTTACCTATGAGGTTAACCAGCATATCCCACTGTCCTCCATCATTGGTGGGGTTTGAAAGCAGAAACTGCATAAGCCTTCCATCAATTGGTTCATTCAAATGTGCAGTTTCAACATAGGCATTTAGGAAATAATTGCAGCGTTCTACCTGTTGAGATAACAAATTGATAAAATAAATAATTTTCAATGAGGTCTATGGGGGGGGGGGGGGGGCAGCATGTCTAAAGGCATTTCTATATAACAAAGTAGCAATAGGTAGCTCACAATGGCTACATACCTTGTCCCAGAAAAACAGATAGGACTGACTGAATTCAAACTCCTCAATGTTAAACTTCTTCATAAAAGGCAATCTCATCACATTCAGGCAGGAGAAGATCCAACACCGCCCTAAAAGATAAATGACAATTATATAGCAAATTTCTCAATCAGTGCCTAGTGTACTCGGAGAGGGAATACATGCAGAAAGAGATAAAGGCTGGGTTCACACTTATGCGAATTGAATGAGGGTTTCTCCGCATCCAATCTGCATGTCAGGAGACTGTGACTGACTCTCAATGGAGCCGGTTCACACATATCCGGGATGGCTGCGGACCAGTTTTCAGAAGAGTCCTGTGCGTCTTCTGGTCCTTTTAGCCCTGAATCCAGTCAAAAATTCAGGGCCTTATTTTTCCCTGAAACGGAGAACTGGGATGCCCCGGACCCCAGCTGCGAGCCGCTCCACACAGCAGTGTGAACCCAGCCTAAAAGCACTATTAAACCCAAAGGCAAACATGAATGCAGCTATCACATCTAAGGATTGGTAAACTGCAATATAATACATTTCTTTTTTAGGCTTTCTTCTATTATCAATTTGGTGAAGGGAAAAAAAATGAATAAATTGCGGTTTAAACATGAAGAATAGTTATAGTTAGGCGTTTCTTCCACTTTTAAAATGTAATCATTTTTGTCTTAAAGCAGGGTTCCACCCAAATTTTGAACAATATCTGTATGTATTCTCTTCCTTGCCTAGATGCTGACGTGCCGTTTAAAAAAAATTAAATCGCCGTAATTACCTTTTATTTTTCTATTCTTCTTTGCACTTCCTGGTTCTCCTCCCGTGGGAGTAGGCGTGTTTCTAGCCTCTCCCAGACTCCTGGGAGCTAGTCTCAGGCTTCCCAGGATGCCACTGAGCATGTGTGGGAACGAGCGGTGAATGTTGGGAGCACAGCATTCACCACATCCAGGAAATAAATGCTTGTGGGCTTCAAATGCCCACAATGAAGATGGAAACTGCCTGCAGTGAATAATATAAGTTATTCTTTCCGACAAAATCTGACACAGGCAGACATATTACACACAATATGTGAGTATGTAATGCTGAGAAGAAAAGTTTGTGAATGAACTAAAAAAAAAAAAAAACGATAGATAGGTGGACCCCCGCTTTAAATTGGTTGTAAAAACAGGTGGTTTCTTTTGTTTGTTTTTTTTATCTTAACCACTTCAGTCCTGGAAGATTTGGCTGCTCAATGACCGGGCCATTTTTTTCGATACGGCACTGCGTCGCTTTAACTGACCATTGCGCGGTCGTGCGATGCTGTACCCAAACAAAATTGATGTCCTTTTTTTCCCACAAATAAAGCTTTCTTTTGGTGGTATTTGATCACCTCTGCGGTTTTTATTTTTTGTGCTAAAAAACAAAAGAAGAGCGATATTTTGAAAAAAAAACAAACACAATATCTTTTACTTTTGCTATAATAAATATCCCAATTAAAAAAAAAAAAAATTATATATATATATATATATATATATATATATATGTATGTATATATTTCCTCAGTTTAGGCCGATATGTATTCTACATATTTTTGGTTTAAAAAAAAAAAAAAAAATCACAATAAGCGTATATTGATTGGTTTGCGCAAAAGTTATAGCGTCTACAAAATAGAGGATAGATTTATGGCATTTTTATTATTCTATAAAATAGGATTTTTTTTTCATCATACTTGCCTGTAAAATCCTTTTCTTTTAATACATCACAGGTCACAGAGTTAGGCTATTGTTACTTCATTTCTTACTGGGTTATACGCCATCTCTAGGTGAATGGACAGTAGACCAAGGTCTTAGACAGGAAGTCTGCCCCTATAAAACCCCTCCCATACAGGAAGTACTTCAATTTTGTAGCAAGCACTGAATCTTCAAAAGAGGGGAGGGACCTCTGTGTCCTGTGATGTATTTAAAGAAAAAGGATTTTACAGGCAAGTACGATGAAAAAATCCTATTTTCTTTATCATACATCACGGGACACAGAGTTAGGCTATTATTCATTACTTACTGGGATGCCCCAGAGCAATAGCCTTGAGGGGAGGGAGACACCCTGCCAAACAAAAATAGCTAGCAGACTTTACAAACGGCAGCCTGTAGTACACTACGGCCAAAAGCCGAATCCTCGGCTGCTCCAACATCTACCTGATAAAATCTTGTGAACGTATGCACTGAAGACCAGGTAGCAGCCTTACAGATCTAAGCCACAGATACCTGATGGCAAAAATCCCAGGAGGTTCCTACACCCCTGGTAAAATGAGCTCTCACCCTGAAGGAGGGAGCCTTACATTTCAGACCATAAGCCTGAATGACCAACTGGCGAACCCAATGGAGGCTTTGGATTCTGCCTGTCCCTTCTTGGGTCCTTCTGGTAAAACAAGGCTGAGAGAAATAAGAAAGCAAAACAATATCCTGATTTAAATGAAAGGCCGACACCATCTTAGGCAAGAAGGATAGAAGAGGACGCAACACCACCTTGTCGTGGTGAAGAATTAGGTATGGTTCCCTACATACAAGGGCTGCCAATTCTGACACCCTTCTAGCCGAGGTGATGGCCATCAGGAAGGCTAGCTTGCGTGACAGCAGGACTAATGGGATTTCCTTGATAGGCTCAAATGGCTGTTTCTATAAACACAAACAGCACGAAATTTAAGTCCCAAGGACACATAGGTGACTTAATGGAGGGAAGCAAACGAGTTGCCCCCTGCATAAAGCTTCGGACCAGCGAATGGGAGGCTAAAGGCCTTTGGAAGAATATCGACAGGGACAAAATCCGACCTCTGATTGTACTCAAAGCCAATCTGATTTCCACAGCCGACTGTAGAAAAGAGAGAATTCTCCCAATCGCGTATTTCCAAGGATGCCATTCTCTGGCTTTGCACCAAGCGATATAAGTCTTCCAGACCTTAGGATAGATTTACTTAGTGACCGCTTTCCTAGCATTCACTAGGGTAGACACCACTGGCCCCGAGATGCCCCGATCCTTCAGCATCAAATTTTAGAGACTGTAAATTGGGGTGGAATATTGGACCTTGAGACAGAAGATCAGGGTGGAGCGTAAGCGTCCATGGCCCACCCATCTAATTCCAATCTCACAATTTCTGGGAATCTCCTTCTGGGCCAGGCTGGTGCCACCAGAAAGACTGGACCAGGGAGTACTGGCTCCATGAAACTACCAGAGCATCTGCTCTGATTGCCAGGGGATCCCTTGTTCAGGACACAGACTGATGTAGCTTGTTGTTGAACCTGGATGCCAATAGATCGACATCTGGCCATCCCAATATACATATGTATGTATGTATGTGTGTGTATATATATATATATATATCAATCATATAGTGAACCGAAGTGAGCAATGACACAACAGAGTGAATCTGACGTCCCTGGGTGAAGCCATCACACGCCCACCAATGTCACGTAGCTGTGCACTGCAGGAGGGAGGCATCCTTGGCCGGGCACCCCTCCTTACCCTGTCCTTGGATGGCCAACCCCCCTTTTTATGGTAGTACCATCTGGTGGCTAGATGGAGGAGTGTAAAGGCACCAATGCCGGGCGGTTCCTCGCCCGGCCAAGGATGCCTCCCTCCTGCAGTGCACGCCTATGTGACGTTGGTGGGCGTGTGATGGCCTTATAGGCTTCACCCAGGGACGTCAGATTCCCTACGGTGCGCCGTTGCTCACTTTGGTTCACTACATGAATCACCTTGGATTCCAGGACCCTATGAACTGATCACTCTCTAATTGGTAATTAGAATTCACCTCTAGTTGCACTGCACTGTTAGATTATTTTATTCAACCTTTCTTGGTGATGCGTTTGTATCCTTATCACTTTACACCTTTCTACTCAACCTCTTCTGGTGATGCATTTATATCCTCATCACTTTTCACTTCTTACACCTTGGCTACCACCAATACTTTCTAGTACTTCAATCCCCCTGTTCTTTAAGGAACACAGGACACCTTGCATGTGTCATACTAACACTATATAAAAAAAAAATATATATATATATATATATATATATATATATATATATATATATATTTTTTTTTTTTATTTATTTATTTTTTTTTTTTTTTTCAGAAGTCCTTCATTGATGGTCTCAGCATTTATGGTCACTCTGACTACTTCAATTTCTTGCAATCTGTTTGCCCTGGATGATTTTCTTGCTGGACAGCAGGCCACTTACACCACCTCAGCTCCCGTTGGAGATGCCCCCCTTTGGGGGTCCCTGATCTACAATGCCACACTTTTACTATATAGTCAACCTTGTAAGTATGGTAGAGAGTGGGTTTTTATACTTGGTTTTATTTTATTTTATTTTTCCCTTGGGTAGGATCAGACAGCAACTCCTATTATATTGTATTGAACTCACGCGCATGCTCCTGAAGAGTGGATCAATCCACGAAATGCATAAGCTATTATATGCCGTGTCCCTATGATTCAATTGATGTGTCAGTATGTATGATTTTTAATATTAATCGTTTATAATCATGTGGCAACCCATCTACGTTGTATGTATAGATATACATTTTTATGAATTGCACCAGTTATTATAATTGTATTGGATATACAGTTACTCACGATTATGCGTTTGAATGTTAATTTATAGAATAAAATGAATTCTTTATACCTACGGCTTCATTCAAAGTCCCAATCCCCTTTCCCCTCTTTTTTTGACATATAGATTGGGATGGAAGCAATTGACCTTACCAGGTCACCGCCTCATATAAAGTCCCAACTGTTCTCCTTTTTCTTCCTTGAAGACTCATACAGAGCAAAATGGAGGTCCAGAATGAACGTCCAGGTATCTGCACACCAAGATTCCCTGGGCCCTTAAAAGACCCAGTACTGGTGCTAGGACCTTTGTAAACACCTGGGGTGCTGTGGTAAGCCCGAAGGGCAGAGCCACAAACTGGGAATTACGTTCCTCTACTGCAAGAACCTCTGATGAGGTTGAAAGTTAGGTACGTGTAAATGCGCATCCTTGATATCGATGGAGGCTAAGATGTCTCCCATATGGAGCGAAGCTACTACCAAGCGGACCGACTCCATCCAAAAAGGACTGGATTAATAGATGCTGGTTCGGGGCTCTTGGATCCAAAATGGGCCTTGTGATCCCATTTGATTTTTGAGCAGTCAACAGGTTCGAATAAAACCCCGTGCCCCTTTCTGCAAGGGTTAAATCTGCTTAGACCTGGACAATCAGTAGAATTCTTTCGGAGCTCCGGAAGCATCCAATGCAGACAAGAGAGTCGTTCAATGAATGCTTGGTTTTAATGGTAAGAATC
This sequence comes from Aquarana catesbeiana, assembly GCF_042186555.1. Taxonomy (NCBI): domain Eukaryota; kingdom Metazoa; phylum Chordata; class Amphibia; order Anura; family Ranidae; genus Aquarana; species Aquarana catesbeiana. Next base: position 694,619,233 of record NC_133325.1, on the reverse strand, counting down.
ACATCTTTATACAAATTATGGACAAAGAATATTGCACAACTTAAAGAGAAACAAAAAATACAAATTATAAGAACTGGATAATGTGCTGGCCTGCCAACATCCTACATAACATAATAAAGAGGTAAATGCACTAAATGGACTCCCCCTTGGACTTTGAGAGGCAGGAAGGAGTAAATAGCTGCTGGCTGCCTACATTTCTTCTTCCACTAGGTGGCTCCTCAGCCCCGCTTCCAGGCTGTGCCAATGTATGCAGACACCCGGTGGGTGGGCACTGGACATATATCTTGTCTGTGCCTTTGTCCCACTGCGCTAGGAGGAGCCCATCTACGTCTCTGCCACTGTCTCTTTGACAAGCAGCAAGCGTACCCCCCCGCCGGTGACGTGGGGACACGCAACGTCATCACGCCCTTGGGGCGTAGCTACGCCGCACGTCCCCGTGTCAGAGAGAAGCTCTGACCTCCGTGATACATACAGCTGATCAGGCGGAGTTGACCATTTGATTGGCCCATGCCAATCAGATCAGGTATATCAACACCGACACTTGGCTGGCTTGTGTCAGTCTACTGGTCGCCGCCTTGATGTCAGTTTCATCTCATGCCTCAACTCTAAGGTAAATAACATTGCTACACTGGTTACTACATGGACATGGCTTTCTGTCCATGTATTTGTTACAATCTATTATTACCTTTTTGTTTCTACTACTCTGCAACATGATAAGGTTGATTTAATCACCGTTTTGTCATGATTACCCTTACAGTGGCCAGACCTGTTTGCTGCTGTTAAACCAGGTGTCTCTTGTGAATGCATCTCGGCCCTCAACCTATGGACACACGGTTAACCTCTCTGCCATGTATGTAGACTCATGCAACCAGCATGTATTTTTTCTTGCTTTTATTCATCTATTGTTCAATGAGTCAATAATATGTAAGTATTTTTTACATCATTACTTTGCAATATTATACAACAGGCTCCAAATTATATTACAATGGCTATGTTACAAATACTATGTCTGTATTGATATACATATTTGTGTTACAGATATGACAATAATATACCCAATTATAAAATTTCCCCTGAAGAAGGAAAAGTACACTCCAATGCAATTTTCCAAAACATGTCGGGACAAATGCTGTGAAATTCAAATTGAGTTCAACTCATCATGAGTAGCACTTTGGATTACCAGCCTTGGGTGATATATATTGTATAACTCTTGATGGATATAATTGGTGCACTGTTTGTATTGTGAACTATTTTGAGTTTTTTTAAAACCATTTTTCTATTTGTGTATATTAATAAAGTGGGCACCCGTGTGCCTTTTATACTTATCCACTCTCTATTTACTCCTTCCTGCCTCTGAAAGTCCAAGGGGGCATCCATTTAGTGCATTTCTTTGCATTTTCCTCTTTATTAACTTAAAGAGAAAGGAGGGAGTGAGGGAGGACAGAGTTCAGTTCATCACATGACATATAATCCCTATACAAACATAGCATCCTCAGATATAGTCTAAACTAGTATTATAGTTGATAGGGGATATTATCTAAAAACACAATTTAACTAAATGCTGATGTTCTGACTTTTTCTGAAGAGATCATTTCAAAACCAGTTGTTACCAGACCTCATCTATCCTGTGGTCATCATGACAAACAAGACCCTAAAAATAAGAGATATTCCTCTGTCAGCTCTATTAAAGTTTTAGTCACGTTAACTGTTTCTCCTCCTTCACTTTCAGATAGAGGAACCTGTATAATTACTCCCTGATGCACAAAATCTTGTTTCTCTTTGGAGGATCCAAGGGAACGCTGGATCTTAGAAACCTCTGAGGGGGTACCCCCCGCAATTCCAGCTTGTAACCATGGGAAACTATCGAGGTGACACACTCGTCCTGAACCACTGTTCTCCAAATGTCCACAAAGTGCAGCAGCCTTCCCCCCACCCGATAGAGTGGGGGCGTCCCCTCAAAGGGAGGGCTTGGTGCCAAGATTGTAAGAGTTTTGGACCCAGGGTTTCTTCTGGCCCTGCGGCTTGCCCCTGGCTCTAGCGCCCTGTTGACGGCGGAACTGCCTTGGCACTGAGACACCTGAAGAAGCGGTCCCTGAGGTTTGAAACGAGGGATGCCTGGCCCTTCTCTTTACAGGAAGTAGAGAGCTCTTCCCTCTGGAAATCTTTTGGATATATTTGTCCAAGTCATCACCAAACAAACGTTCCCCATGGAAGGGGAACCCTGCCAATAACTTCTTACAAGGAAAGGACTATTTCTTAAACCATAGAAGTCTGCGCATGTGTACAGACAGGAGAACCATACGACAGACTTGCTGTATCGAGTCCTTCAAGGTATCTACAGCAAAACACAGTGCTTGAGGTATATCTGCTCTGCTTTTAGCAGGATCCTCCTCTTGGTTAGGCCTGTCAGGCAGTCTGACCTGATCCTTTAAAGGACTGACAGACTCCAATTGCTGCGATAGCTGGACGAATAGCTGAACTGGCCAAAGAAAAGGAAGCCTTTAATAGTGACTCCAGTTTCTTGTCAACAAAGTCCTTCAAGCCCTGTGCGTTATCCACCGGACAAGTTAAGTTCTTGTTAAAGGAAGAGACTGCCGCAACTACTATGCTCCACTTCTTAACGAACTTTTCCTCCATGGGGTATAAAAGGGAAAACCTCTTAGGAAGAACGAAAATCCTGTCAGGATGTTCCCAATCAGCATACACTGCCTGTTCCAACAGTGAGTGCAAGGGGAAAGCCTGTGTGACCTGAGGAGGCCTCAGGGACCCCAAAGAGGACCAGGGGAGCTCGGAAAAATCTGCGGGAGATAACCTAAAAAGGCAGATGCCAACTGAACATCTTCTGGCCCAGTCTGCTCAGAAGCAGTCTCATTTGCCAGTCCCTCCACAGAATCCTTCCCATTTAGCTCTTCCCCATCATCAACCTATTCCTGCTGCAAGTTAGGAGGATCGGGGGAGGGGGGCCTGTCATGCTTCTTGCCACCCTGCGAAATGGAAGCAATCATGCCTGCAATCCTGTCCTCTAACTCGACTAGAGCTGAGAACAGATCATCCCTGGTGATAAAGGCTGAAGTAGCAGCGTTGACTGTAGGCACCATACCAGACAGGCGCAGCGGATCAGATTGCCAGGAAACTTCTGGTCTTTCAGGGGATACAACAATTGGGTTTCGACTAGGCTCCTCAGGAGCTACTGACGACACAGATGTGCCCTTCCCTGTAGTGTTAGTCCCGCTCCTCTTTTTGAAGACATTACAAGTCACAAAAAGGTGCACCTGGGTTTAGTATTTACACACCCCAGAAGGGAGACCCTATAATAGGGCTCACCTATGCAACAATCCTGCTAAGCACCTTAGCCTGCCAACCAACACCTGGTGACTCACGTGACCCGGGTAAGGAGAAACTAACTGCTGAAAATGACTGGTTCAAAGCCTGCTCTGTGTCCCACAGCTGTCCCCTGAAAGCATTGCATGTCTGCCGCACTCAGCTTAAATATGCGAACAGGCTGTATTTGCACATGATGCAAATTTTTGCGCGCCAAGATTAGGCTACAGCGCATGTGCGGCTGTGTGTGCGCACAGCAACAGTGGCAAAGCCACGTGCGCCATGGCTGCCGAACACTCGTGCACTCTGGCGAATGCACATGTGCCATAGCAACGATGCGCGATGAGCAATGGTGCACCCTCGTGCGCAGACTATCCATAAGAAAAAATAGCCAAGACAAAAAAAAGAAATAAAAAAAAAAAGAAAAAAAAAAGGAAGGTACTCTTGCAAACACTCAGTTAGCCCAAACTTCCCTGTCGTCACCACATGCAGGTGTCCAGCCTCTAGCTAGTTTGACTAATTGTTAAATCACTGGGGCACCCCACAATAAGTAAATAAGGGGGTTTCATTTACCCGTCTAGGCACATGGCAGCCTTAGAAACTAAGAGCCCAATCTTCACCCATCACGGCAGGTTCAGTCACTTGGGGACCTTCAAGGACTGGGTAGCCTTTCATGTTTTAGGGTCCACTCCCTTGGGACCTGTACAGCACCCTGCAGGAATGCCTTAGCTCTGTGGTGTCCAGGATTCCACTACACAGGGTCCAGCGCTGTTCTTTGCGAGGCTCGGGTACCATTTATTTAAGCATATAAGCTTTTCTTCAAATGGATCCAATCGGTCAATCCCTTGATTCATTATAAGAACCGTTTTGGGACTCAAGACTTGGGGCTCTAGAGCAGTGGTCATCAACCCTGTCCTCAGGGCCCACTAACAGGCCAGGTTTTATGTATTATCTTGGGGAGATGCAGCCTAGAATACTGTAATCACTGAGCAGCAAATGATATCACCTGTGATGTATTTCAGTTATCTTGCAAACCTGGCCTGTTAGTGGGCCCTGAGGACAGGGTTGATGGCCACTGCTCTAGAGAGCTCAACAAACATGCCCATCCACCTTACAGACTTTGTTAAAAAAAAAAAAAAAAAAAAACTGAAGCACTTCCTGTATGGGAAAGGTTATGTAGGGACGGACTTCCCGTCTAAGACTGTGTCTACCAGTGTCCAGTCACCTAGAGAATATATATATATACTTGCTCTGTGCAGAGCTGCCACAAACCTCCTCTTCTCGGGAACCCCGCCAGCACTCCTGGTCTCTCCTCTCTGTCAAGTGCCCCCATGGAAAGCCACTTCCCATGGGGGCACTTGTGCCTGCTCACTCCTGAACCCTGCTGCTGCTTCCACTGACACAGACGGCGGAACTTAGCCCTGCCCCCACTCCCTTGTCATTGGCTTCAATTGACAGCCCTGTGAATCGATGACTCCAGGTGCACCAGCAAAGCCAGCAAGACCCGGGAGTAAGGGGAGAGAAGAGCTGCAGCGCTGGATTGAATAAGGACTATTTTTAGCGGTGCTTTACCGTCAATTTCGCAGCGCTATTCGGCTGATAGCGGGGCGCTTTTACCCCTCGCTAGCGGCCAAGAAAGGGTTAAAACCACCCGCAAAGCACTGCTGCAGCAGCGCTTTGTTGGCGGTATAGCTGCGCTGCCCATTGATTTCAATGGGCAGGGGCGGTGGAGGAGCGGTATACACACCGCTCCAAAGATGCTGCTAGCAGGACTTTTTTAGCGTCCTGTCAGCGCACCGCTCCAGTGTGAAAGCCATCAGGGCTTTCACATTGGAGACACAGGAGCGGCTCTTTCAGGGTGCTTTGCAGGCGCTATTTTTAGTGCTGTAGCGCCTGCAAAGTGCCCCAGTGTGAAAGGGGTCTTAAGGTAAAAAATGTTTAGTCTTTAGGACCACTTTTTTTTTTAAAAAGCTGTTTTTATTGCGGTTTGCACCTTCTATGGAAATATATTCGCTCACTTCCTGTCTCAGTGACACAGGTACAGGCAGCGGGAGGAGATGCTCCCAACGAGGACAAAAACAACAAAAGAAGACTTTTTTCTGCAACATGCCTGGCTGTGCCAAGGAGTACAGAAAAGCATACAATTCCCTGATGTTCATTTTTGCCTGTGTTTTGCCTGTGTTACAAATTTGGTATGAATGGGACCCAATAAAAAACTATAAGAGTGGGCCCCTCTCATGACAGTATTATTTCAAAGAGGTCTCAAAAATCTCAAGACTTTTCATGGTCATTAAAAACAAGCTGATGGGGCCTACCTGAGTTCTTCTGGTTGGTGACAGGCTTGCCCTCAGCAGGGATGGTGTGTTGGAAGACATGTGTGCTGTCCTGAACGGTCTGCCTCTGTAGACACACTTCAAGTGGATCACTGCATGTGGCAACATTCTGAGCCAGGAGGAACTGGGGAGCAGACTTCAGCTTCTTCCTGAAGGAAGCGGTCTTCTCCAAACTCAAACCTGGGATATAAGACAAGTGTAAAAATAACTGGGTAATCATTTTACCCTTACCTTTAATATCAGAGAAGCACTACAAATCAAACTGAAGCACTTTAGGGCAGTGATTCTCAACCTCAGTCCTCAAGTATCCCCAACAGGTCATGTTTTGGGAATTTCTCTTAGGTGAAATAGCTGTCCAAAATACCAAGCCTTTGACTCTGAATTTAAGCACCTTTGCAAGATAAAGAAAACATGGCTTGTTGGGGGTATTTGAGTACTGAGGTTGAGAACCACTGCTCTAGGGGACATCAATATATTTCAGAAAAGAAATGCACACATAGCTATTGTAAGTCATACCACATTTTCCTCCCTACATCATAGCTGGTGAGGAAGCTGAACTGCCACTGCATATAAGTAAACTCTTGTTTCTGCCCACAGGATGTAATGACAGTTCACATTGGAGCCACAAAGTGACACATCTCAAATACAGACAGGTTATTACAAGGATATAACATTATGGTGTGGGCACTTTTATGCTTAGCTATTTGGAAAGGATGCGGGCAACAATACATACAAAGTATATTAAACTCCAATTAAAACTTCAGTTTAAATCAGGGCTTGTGTCCATGGGCTTTTGCATTCCCAAACAAGCCTATGGGAATGTAAAACCCACTTGAAGCAGGTCAAATGCATCATCAATGAATATTAAATCATCTCCATAGCTTGTGTTGATGCCATCAACACAAGACCAAAACCTGCAGACAGACACATGGCCAAATACATATGATGCCTACAGATGCCTAAAAACAAAAAGGTTAAGGTCTAATGCCGCGTACACACGAGCGGACTTCCCGGCATTCTTGGTCCGGCGGACCAGAGTCCGCCACACAATCCGATCGTGTGTAGGCTCCCGCGGACTTTTTTTTCCCAAAAGTCCGCCGGACCTAGATTTGAAGCATGTTTCAAATCTTTCCGTCATAAGTCCGCCGGACTCAGTTCCTGACGGAAAGCCCGTTCGTCTGTATGCTGGTCCGACGGACCAGATACGACGCAAGGGCAGGGTACTGCATCTCGCTTCAATAGGAAAAACACATTTTCCTATTGCGGCGCGCGCAGGGCATACCAGGCCCTTAGGTCTGGTATGGATTTTAAAGGGGAACCCCCTACGCCGAAAAAACAGCGTGGGGTCCCCCCTAAAATCCATACCAGACCCCGATCCGAGCACGCAGCCTGGCCGTACAGGAAAGGGGGAGGGGACTCCTGAACCGTACCAGGCCGCATGCCCTCAACATGGGGGGGTGGGTGCTTTGGGGGAGGGGGCGCCCTGCGGGGCCTCCCCACCACAAAGCACCTTGTCCCCATGCTGATGAGGACAAGGGCCTCTTCCCGACAACCCTGGCTGTTGGTTGTCGGGGTCAGCGGGTGGGGGGGCCAGGGGGTCTTCTTCCGACTTCGGGGGTCCATCCAGTTCCTCTTCTCCCGGCGTCCGGTTGGTTCTTCTCCGCTCTCTCTGGCCTCTTCTCCCGGTGTTCCAGTTCTTCTGCCGGCTCCTCCGCCATCTTCCAGCTGCTCTTTTGTTAGCGGGGGCCCGGACTTCTGGCTTCTGGGCTTCTTCTCTTCTTCCGATGTTGACACGACGGTCTCTCCGGCTGGAATGCTCTCTGAGCACCCGGTGACCACGCCCCCTAAAACGTCACAGTCCCAGCATGCCCAGGGACTGTGACGGCATAAGGGGGCGGGGTCTCCGCCTATATAAGTCACATCGGAGCGCTCAGAGAGCATTCCAGCCAGAGAGACCATCGGAAGAAGAGAAGAAGCCCAGAAGCCAGAAGTCCGGGCCCCTGCTAACAAAAGAGCGGCAGGAAGATAGCGGAGGAGTCGCCAGAAGAACTGGAACACCGGGAGAAGAGGCCAGAGAGAGCGGAGAAGAACCAACCGGACGCCGGGAGAAGAGGAACCGGAGGGACCCCCGAAGTCGGAAGAAGACCCCCCTGGAGCTGTGTAATAAATTACTTTAAAAACCTGTGTAGTGTGTTTTATTATTGACACTTTTTCCCTAGGTAAATGGGTAGGGGTACCATGTACCCCATACTCATTCACATAGGGTGGGGGGCCAGGATCTGGGGCCCTATTATTATAGGGGGCTCCCGGATTCCGATAAGCCCCCCACCCGCAGACCCCGACAACCAACGGCCAGGGTTGTCGGGAAGAGGCCCTTGTCCTCATCAACATGGGGACAAGGTGCTTTGTGGTGGGGGGGCCCCGCAGGGCGCCCCCTCCCCCTCAGCACCCACCCCCCCATGTTGAGGGCATGCGGCCTGGTACGGTTCAGGGGGGGCGCTCATTCGTCCCCACCCCCTTTCATGATCGGCCGGGTTGCGTGCTCGGATCGGGGTCTGGTATGGATTTTAGGGGGGACCCCACGCCGTTTTTTCGGCGTAGGGGGTTCCCCTTAAAATCCATACCAGACCTAAGGGCCTGGTATGCCCCATGACGGGTCTCGCAAGGTGTCAATCTCACCGATAAAAGCGGCGAGATTCACTTACTTTTCTAGTCCCGTCGTACCCGAGTCACGTTCAAAATGAACGGACTTGTCCGTGTGTGGGCAAGTCCGTTTATTCTGAAAGTCCGCCGTAACTCCGGCGCAAGTCCGTCGGAAAGACGGGCGGACCTAGCCTGCCAGAAAGTCCGGTCGTGTGTAGGCAAGTCCACCCGTTCAGAAAGTCCGGCGGTAGTCCGCCAGAAAGTATGGCAGGAAGAACGTCGGACCGAGTCTGCCGGAAAGTCTGCTCGTGTGTACGCAGCATTACAATTTGTTTACTTTGGAAAGCAGTACAGAACAGATTACAGCGCACACATACAAAAATTACATTTATCCTTATCAAGGCTAGTTAAAAACACCTGAACATATTCAAATATATGGGGGTTTGGTCACACTATACAGTATAGTGCTAAGGCCACTTACTGCAACAAAGTACCCCGAATTAATGGGTCCTATCCTAGTAATAGAATGAAAGAACCAGTGTCTCAACCATGGGAGAAAAACTAGCCTTGCAGGATAAATGTCATTTTTGTATGTGTGCACTGTAATCTGGTTTGTACTGTTTTTGGTCTTATAGCAGAACTATCTTGAATGTAAAGAATTTTAGGGTGTGCCCCCAAGTATGTTTTTGTATATTGTATGGACCCTGACCAGGTCTCTTGGGCTGGAGCACCCCTCCCCCTCATCATTACCTCATATTAGTGGCCAACAGTGCATAGGAGGAATCCCTTCAGCTCTCCCAAATAGAGGAGTTTGGTTGAGACAAACGATCTTCCATTCTATTACTAGGGTAGGACCCACTAATTCGGGGTACTTTGTCGCAGTAAGTGGACTTAGCAATATATGACCATATAGTGTGACCAAACCCCCGTATTTTTGAATATGTTTAGGTGTTTTTAACTAGCCTTGCAGGATAAATGATAAGGTTCAGAGTGGAACCCTTTCTCTCTGTAGGGAAGCAGCGGCCTCATTGCAGAGGTCTGGCACACCCACTTATGAGTCAAACCTATAGTTTTACAGTCAGAAAAGTTCAAGCTCCCTACTGATTTGGAAGCTCTGGCTCTTACTGAGCAGGGAGCATGTCAGACTTCTGTAAGGAACCCACTGCTTTCACACATGGAGCAAGGGTTCCACTCTTCAGCATGCTGGCAGGGGACAGGCTTTTCTGATCAAATGAAGACTGCTTTTCAATGTAAAACAAACTGTAATACTGTGCAAACTTTTTTGTTCTTATGCACCTGAAATGTATTTAGTTTAAAGTTCAACTGGGCTTTACAATGTGCACCATTTGGTGTTCACGTCTGAGAGGCTTATTTATGTCATATGTATTTAGAATGTGTATGGGATGAATCAGACTCCTGGCCTGTCCATCTAAGCTGTACAGTGTGGAGAAGGGGGAGAAGGTACAGTGGATGGATCAGACCAGGAGTCTGAGATTCTCAGGTCCGCCCACTGCACAAAATAAATTAGATGGAGAAGCCAGGAGTCAGATTCACCCATACACATCCACAGTCCCACCCACATTGATTCCCATTCAGACTAAATTCCACAGCATGATGGGATTTGTAGTCTTATGCCCTGTACACACGGTTGGATTTTCCGACGGAAAATGTGTGATAGGCCCTTGTTGTCGGAAATTCTGACCGTGTGTAGGCTCCATCACACATTTTCCATCGGAATTTCCGACACACGAAGTTTGAGAGCTTGCTATAAAATTTTCCGAAAACAAAATCCGTTGTCGGAAATTCTGATCGTGTGTACACAAATCCGACACACAAAGTGCCACGCATGCTCAGAATAAATTACGAGACGAAAGCTATTGGCTACTGCCCCGTTTATAGTCCCGACACACGTGTTTTACGTCACCGTGTTCAGAACGATTGAATTTTCCGACAACTTTGTGTGACCGTGTGTATGCAAGACAAGTTTGAGCCAACATCCGTCGGAAAAAATCCTAGGATTTTGTTGTCGGAATTTCCAATCAATGTTCGACCGTGTGTATAGGGCATAAGTGTTTGTCACCATATACTAACAGGAAGTGATGTTGCCACTTCAGAGATCCCTCCTCATGAAGCCCAGGGATTGAGAAAAATGTGTGACATCATTCATTTTTTTTTTTTTTGATTCATTGAGCAATCATCCTTTGATTCTATTTAAGGAACATACAAAACTTTATATCCCTCCGTGGCCATATCAAGACAAGAGAATCTATTTTATGAGAGCCTGTACTTTGAAAATGCTGTAACAATTTATTCTATTCAATTTTAATACACTACCTGAATACGACAGCCTGAGCTCACCACAATCTTTGCCATAAACTCCTGAAGAAGCTTGTACTAGAGCGAAACATGTCGAGCGGCAGATTGTTACGGGATTAAGTGGCTCTGTTTCTGTGTGCCCATGAATGGGTTAAATTATTGATCTATATGTACTATTCTTTTATGATGGTGTCTCACTTGTAGGGACATATGGTTTTAGAGTTAATTTTGAATAAAAATTATATATTTTTTATAAATACATTGTACATGTTTATCTACCTTTTTGCCTACCATACATTTCAAGCACCTTAAAATTCCCTGGGGTGTTTTTTTAAACCCCCTCCCCCGGTGTTTTGTCCTTTTTCACTGCAATTTGATAGTTTGACAGTTTGGTTGAGGTGAGCACTCCAGTAGGTGTGGGAACGTAACAGTTTTTTAAACTGTTAAAGAGGGAGTCCCGCAAAAAAAAAAAAAAAAAAAATTTAAAATGTCAGCAGCTACAAATACTTTTAAAAGACTTTTAAAAGAAGGACACTTACCTGTCTCAGGGTCCAGCGATGTCGGCACCTGAGGCCGAACCGTCGCTCGGCTCTCGGGTGCTGCCGCTGCCATCTTCTGTAAGGGAATCAGGAAATGAAGCGGCTTCAATTCCCGGTTCCCTACTGCGCATGCGCGTGTCACGCTGCGCAATCAGAACGGTCCCTGCTGTCTCTGGGACCTGTGTGTGTCCCAGCAGACAGCGCGGGGTGGGGTTGGTGGCGGCAAGTGGCGTAGACTCCCGTGGGAGTCTACGCCCAGAAGTGGGTGCAAATACCTGTATTAGATGGGTATCTGCACCCCCCTCCCCCCCGAAAGGTGCCAAATGTGAATCTCCGCTTTAAATCGATGGCTTTAGTTCCGCTTTACCTACACACGGCTAATGTACACATTTTATCACCATCCCAGATTTCTTCTTTAAATAAAATCCCTTCTGGCATGTAAGTGTAAAGCATACATAAGCAGGATGTGAAAGTGGGAATGCAGAAGTAGAAGCGGATCCTGTTTCGCGTGTTTTCATGTGACTCAGCTGAAATCCATCCTGTTCAGAATTTTTTTCTTCATCTCCCTACTCACTTGAGTAAATGAACTACTGACAAGCAAGGGGCTCTAATGGATGCAAGGTCCACATCATTTTGGACTTTTATCTCACATCCAAAGTAAGCCATGCTAAATTTTATCTCACATCCAAAAGTAAGCCATGCTAAAAATCTGGCAGTAAAATGCCACAAACTCAGTGACATTTATTTAAAAATAATTACATGTACCAAGGAGTGACTGCATAATCTCTGCTATACATTTTTCAAACCATATACAGTGCCTTGAAAAAGTATTCATACCCCCTCGAAATTTTCCAAATATTGTCATGTTACAACCAAAAATGTAAATTTATTTTATTGGGATTTTATGTGATAGACCAATACAAAGTGGGACATAATTGTGAAGTGGAAGGAAAATGATAAATGGTTTTCAATTTTTTTACAAATAAATATCTGAAAAGTGTGGAGTGCATTTGTATTCAGCCCCCTCTGAGTCAATACTTTGTAGAACCACCTTTCGCTGCAATTACAGCTGCAAGTCTTTTCGGGGATGTCTCTACCAACTTTGCACATCTCAGTGAAATTTTTGCCCATTCTTCTTTACAAAATAGCTCAAACTCTGTGAGATTGGATGAGGAGCAAATTTTTAAGTCTTGCCACAGATTCTCAAATAGATTTAGGTCTGGACTTTGACTGGACCATTCTAACACATGAATATTCTTAGATCTAAACCATTCCAACTCTGGCTGTAGGTTTAGGGTCATTGTCCTGCTGGAAGGTGAACCTCCACCCCAGTCTCAAGTCTTTTGCAGACTCTAACAGGTTTTCTTCTAAGATTGCCCTGTATTTGGCTCCATCCATCTTCCCATCAACTCTGATCAGCTTCCCTGTCCCTGGTGAAGAAAAGCAGAAAAGCATCCCCACAACATGATGCTGCCACCACCATGTTTCACAGTGGGGATGGTGTGTTCAGGGTGATGTGCAGTGTTAGTTTTCCGCCACACATAGCGTTTTGCTTTTAGGCTAAAAAGTTAAATTTTGGTCTCATCTGACCAGAGCAACTTTTTCCACGTTTGCGGTCCCCCCCCCCCCCCCCCCCCACACACACACACACACATGACTTCTCGCAAACTGCAAACGGGACTTCTTATGGCTTTCTTTCAACAATGGCTTTCTTCTTACCACTCTTCCATAAAGGCCAGATTTGTGGAGTGCACAACTAATAGTTGTCCTGTGGACAGATTCTCCCACCTGAGCTGTGGATCTCTGCAGCTCCTCCAGAGTTACCATGGGCCTCTTAGCTGCTTCTCTGATTAATGCTCTCCTTGCCCGGCCTGTCAGTTTAGGTGGACGGCCATGTCTTAGGTTTGCAGTTGTGCCATACTCTTTCCATTTTCGGATGATGGATTGAACAGTGCTCCATGAGATGTTCAAAGCTTGGGATATTTATTTATCACCTAACCCTGCTTTAAACTTCTCTGCAACTTTATCCCTGACCTGTCTTGTGTGTTCCTTGGCCTTCATAATGCTGTTTGTTCACTAAGGTTCTTTAAAAAGACTTAAGGGCTTCACAGAACAGCTGTATTTATATTGAGATTAAATTACACACAGGTGGCCTCTATTTACTAATTAGGTGACTTCTGAAGACAATTGGTTCCATTAGATTTTAGTTAGGGCTATCAGAGTAAAGGGGTCTGAATACAAATGCACACCACAATTTTCAGATATTTGTTAAAAATTTTGAAAACCATTTATCATTTTCCTTCTACTTCACAATTATGTGCTACTTTGTGTTGGTCTATCACACAAAATCCCATAAAACACATTTACGTTTTTGGTTGTAACATGACAAAATGTGGAAAATTTCAAGGGGTTTTTCAAACTACTGTAAACATTGTACTTTAAAGTAACTTCACTCCCTCAATCGACACTGACTATTTTCTATCCTTATGCGTCTTGCTTTAGTAAATTGGTATGAAAGTAGATCATATTTACTTTTTTTTTTTACACTACACCCTCCTGCCTGAGCCAAGGGCAGATGGATTCCAGGAAGTAAATTGCTGCATGAGTCATCAGATGGCCACGGCCAGAAATGCTAGGGGTGTTTTTGAAAGTGATATCTCAGCTAAATAAAGCATAGAGATGTGTGAGTTTGCTTTGAATATTAAAGATGAATTAAATAGCGTTTTTGGTTTGTGGTGCTTTAGTCTCCTTTCACACATGAGGATCCGTGTTGATCCAACCCGTGAACATCCGCTTGCTCAGCGGGGATGGCTCCGTTGTTAACACACACTGTGCAGGAACCGCCCTGTCAGATCTCCGCTCTCCCCTATGGGGGAAAAATAGGATTTTCTTCCGTCTGCAGAATCGGACAATAGCGGGGCCAGATGATATCGAAAGTTAGTGGATGTTCATCTGCTGACACCCGCTATCCCATAGGGATGCATGTCTGTCCGTATTTCATCCGAAAAAGGATGGATGAAATACGGACATACGGTCCGCACGTGTGAAAGGGGCCTTACAGTACAGTTCCACTTTAACAGAGCAAAATTACTATACATGACTGATCAGGCCATTTTAGGACAAATTTTTCTTAGATACACTTCTTAAACAGATATCTAATGACCACAAAGACAGAATTAGTCATCTGTAGATGTGGATCTTGGACAGATCACACTGTAACTTGCCAACTAATTGCCTTGTGAAGCAGCGCCAGCTAGCAGCAATACACCAATCCATAATATCAAGCAGCTAATTGCCACGTGTGTGTGTGTGTGGCCACACGTGGTCAATAGTGTTCCTCTCCATATCCCCATTACTATTCAGCCATGCTACTTTCAAGGAGGATCAATATAGCTAATATGTTAGGACTGACAGCACTTGTCTCAGCACCAGAAGTTTGCACAAAACAAGCGCTGTCACCAGGCACACAGAGGGCAGAGGTGTGTCAGCCAGACTAACAATACGGAGAACACCCATCAGCCAATGAGATCCCGGGGCTGAATGCTACCAGCCAACAAGGCACACCAGCAGAGTGGACAATGCACTGGCCAGGTGAGCAGTGGTCATGTTGCTGGGATATAGTATCCAGGTATTTGACTGATAAGGTGATATCAGGGTCAGGAGCTGGTAGAATTGTGATCTACACAATGCCAAATCCCATTGTATTGGAATACACAGCAGTACATATGAGGTTTACATACCAGCTTCAATATGAATGACATCAGCCATAGGTGCGCTCACTAAACAAGGGGTTGGTGGCAACTGAGCTCACCAATAGGAATTCCCGCAATATCTAAGACCCCTTTCACACTGAGCCATGGCCACGTTGGTGCTACAATGCCGCTCATTTTAGTGTTGCTTTAGCGCTGTTTAAACGTCGCTTTTTGGCCGCTAGTGGGCGCTTTTAACGCCAAAAGAAGGGGTTAAAAGTGCCCGTGTTGTGGCGCTTCCAAAAACGCTTTTCAGGCTCCCAAACCGCCCCAAAGATGCTGCTTGCTGGACTTTTCCTAACGTCCCACAAGCGCACCGCCCCAGTGTGAAAAATCACACTGAAATGAATGGGAGGCGGATTTCAGGCGTTATTTAGAGGCTATTTCAAGCGCTAAAAAGCCTGAAAACCACCTCAGTGTGAAAGGGCTCTAAAGAAGGGATTTACTTCACAATCCATCAGTGTTTAAATAAAAAAAAGTAAAAATACATAAGTGTATGGACCTGTATTTAAAGTGGTTGTAAACCTTATATGCATCAGTTCTCAAAGACATGCACCATTTTATAGTTCTGTAAAAATCCAAAGCGCTGTGCTGTTACCTCTGTATTTTCATCTCCAAGCCTGTTATAGCTCTCTGAAAATCTCCAGTCCGTAGCTCAGGACGCGGAGTCATGACATCTCTGGCCCCACCTTCCAGCTATATACTCACACACTAGTGCCGGTGCTATATCGATATGGGACAAGGCGTTCTGTAGGTGTGAGATGCTCGCAAACTGTGCATGCGCGTATGTGTTTCACTCACTTTGCAACAGATGTTCTGTCGATATGAAAAGCTCACTCTCGAATAGCACATGCTCAATTAAAGAAAAGCCGTTCGCTCTCAAATATCGCATATAAAGAAAAGACAAAGCAGTGGCTTTTCTTTAACTGCCGCTCGTAACTGCGCATACGCCAATGAGAGCATTCAATATCGACAGAACACCTGTCGCAAAGCAAAGGTACGGGACACATAGCAGAAGATTGTAGGTTTCATGAGCATGTGCACTTTGCAAGCATCCCTTACCTACGTCACTTATCGGCAGAACACTGTCCTAGCAGCGTGCACAGTGCTGTAAGGGCTCATTTACAGTTGCTTCGGCTTCAACACACATGAACAGCTAGTTTACACTTGCTTCAAAACAAGGCTTTGAATACGATTTGTTAAAGCTTTCTGAACGCCAGTCAAAGACGCCGTCACTAAATAAAATGGTTAGCTTACAGTCCCGTTTACACCTTGCTTTTGCTTCAAAAATTATACCCCATGTCGCTTTAGTGATGCTTCAAAGCGTCTTCAAAGCCTCCATAGAAGTCTAAGGCAAAGCTCGCTTGAAGCCTCACTGAAGCTTCACCAAAGCCTCATGGAAGCCCCAAGCAAAAGCAAGGTGTAAACAGGACTTTAAGCTAACCATTTTATTTGGCGACAGGAGCTTTGACTGGCATTCAGAGAGCTTTAACAAAGCGTGTCCACCTTTTTTGAAGCAAGTGTAAACTAGCCCTTAGACCCCTTTCACACTGGAGGCATTTTTCAGGTGCTACAGCACTAAAAGTAGCGCCTGCATAGTGCCTGAAAGAAGCCTCAGCTGCAAACCCAGAGTGAAAGCCTGAGTGCTTTCACACTGGGGCGCTGCTCTGGCAGGGCATCACAAAAAGTCCTGCCAGCAGCTTCCTTGCAGCGGTGGAGGAGCGGTGAATACACCGCTCCTCCACCACTCCTGCCCATTGAAAACAATGGGGCAGCAGCAGTATGGCTGCAGCTGCGTTTAACCCCTTTTCGGCCGCTAGCGGGGGGTTAAAACCGCCCCGCTAGAGGCTGAATAGCGCTGTTAAAATAACGGTAAAGCAGCGCTAAAAATAGGGCCGCTTTACCGCTGAAGCCTGGGGCAGCTCAGTGTGAAAGGGGTCTAAGTGTGCAGGCACGTCACTCTCTGCTGGTAGGTGGGGTGTACGGCTAGGAGGTGGGGCCAGTGATGTCACAACGACAATGTCCATAGACTGGAGATTTTTTAGAGAGCTGTGACAGGAGCAGAGTGAAAATACAGAGGTAAAAATACAGCACTTTGGATTTTTACAGAACAAACGTTAAAATGGTGCATGTCTTTGGGAACTGATGCATATGAAGTTCACAACCACTTAAAGCGGAGTTCCACCCAAAATTAACTTCCGCTCATCTGATTCCTCCCCGCCTCCGGTGCCACATTCCGCACCTTTCTTTGACAGGTATCCTGTCCCACTTCCAGGAGACCGGGCCACGGCGATCTACGTCAGCACCTCGGTCCCCCTCCCCCGCCAGGCCAGTGAAAGAGAGCAGCGCGTTTTGCTCATGCTCATTCGGAGCCCAGCCATGAAGCCGAAAGGCTACACTGCCGGGTTCCCTTAGTAGCAATGGCCGTGGTAGCACCCAACCAGCTGATCTGAAGATCGCCTGGGGTGCCCTCATCACTGGACTCCAGGACAGGTAAGTGTCCTAATGTTAAAAGTCAGCAGCTACAGTATGTTTAGCTGCTGACTTTTCATTTTTAAAGGGGCGTGTGGACCTCCTCTTTAAGGTGGTAAGAAAGCCTATACTGTTTTTTTTTTTTGGGTCCCCCGGCAGCACGGAGTTTCACCCATATAAAAGTCAGCAGCTCCAAAAAACGTAGCTGCTGACTTTTAATAATCGGACACTCACCTGTCCCGTGGTCCATCGAAGTGGGAGTACGAAGCCCCGCTCCTCTCCCCCTCGGCAGCGGCATTGTGACTGTGGGCGCCTGTCCGTAGCTTCATAGCCGGGCACGCACTGCACATGCGCGAGCTGCGCGCTGTGATTGGCCGGGCAATCTTCTGGGACCTGTGACGTGTCCCAGAAGATTGCACGGAGGGAGGGGGGAGAAGTGAACTTCCTTCCAGCTCCGTAGAGCCCCGGGAGGAAGTGGTAGCTGGATGCCCCTAAAAAGAGGGAATCCGACCCCCCCCCCCAAAAAAAATGACATGCCAGATGTGGCATGTCAGGGGGTCACCTTCACTTAAAGCAGAAGTTCCATTTTAGGGTGGCACTCCGCTTTAAGCCATAATGTACTAGTATGTACTGCACGCCGGGTGACGTCATTCGTTGTGTGGCCGGCCTGCACATTCCCCGCAGTTGGGAGTCGGTAGCATACAAAGCTTCATGGGAGAGTGGGCTCCGTCCCTCCTCGATGGATGTGGCTACTATATTAATTTGGTGAGCATTGCCGCTGGAGATCTTTCCAACTGCTCTCTTTCTTAAAGCGGATCTTCACTGCATCTGAGCACCACAAACCAAAAACACTATTTAATGAATTCTTCATACTAAAAGCAAACTCCTCCATCCATCCATGTCTCGACACTTTATTTTGTTGAGAAATCACCTTGAAAAACAACTCTCTAGCATTTCTGGAAGGACAAGGGCAAATGATTCATGTAGCATTTACTTCCTGGAATCCTAAGTTCAGGTATGCATGCAGGTGACTGTGCTTAGCTGAGAAAGCCCTTTCTCCTCCCCTCCTGAAGACTTCTGGGATGTATGACATAGTTTGCTTAGGCAAGACGCTAGGAACTTAAGAAATGTAAAAAAAAAAAATTAAATAAATAAAAAAGTTTAACACAAGTAAATAGGATATATTTTCCTATCTATTTACTAATGCTAGCAGCAAATGGGATTAAAAAGAATCAATGTTAATTGGGAGAGTGAAGTTCCACTTTAACTGTACAGTACAGGATTGACATCCCAACTAAAACTACTAGAAATATAAAATACAATATAACATTGATTGATTTCATGCCATTTAGAAAAAGATAACATTTATTAGTATAAGATTACTACTACTACTACTATACTAACAACAGGGTTGTGCGTGTTTAAAATGTACTATCCTGTTAGTATAGTACAACACTCTACTGATTGAGATCTCTTTCTAAATAGCATGCAATCAATGTTGTATTTGTTTTTATTCTTTGGTACAAGATGCACTGCATGCAGACATAACTTGCATGGCAAGTTTTCTGTGTCTAATTTTTGTGTTACTTTATTAACCGCTTAAGGACCACCCCACGTACATATACTGCGGCAGGGCGGCCCTTAAGCACAAAATCACATACCTGTACGTGATCATCTTCTTCAGCTCTGGGGTGCCGCCGGAGTTAACATTTACATTTTTGTAAACCGAAAGGTATGTCATGACATTGCTTCCAGGTTACTAGATCTGAAACCCGATCAAATCCGATTCCGGCTTTGTTTGGGTCTCCAGCCAGCTGGCAGACGTGCCAGCTGGTTGCTCGGGCCTGGTCGTTCCGGCCTCCCGGTGGGACGGGAGAGTCCAGGCGAGCCGTGGCTGGGGGGGGGGGGGGGGGGGGGGGAGGGATGGCGGCGACGTCCCCTCCTGCTGCTTGGGATAACAGCCAAGCGGCTTCTTAGCTGCTTTGGTTGTTATCCCAAGAAAGCCAACCGCCGGCTCTAAAAAAACTGTAGGGAGTGGTGCCTGCAGATGCCTCACCCCAGTACAATCCCTTCAAGCCGAGGCCGCATATTTGCGTACAATTAGCATGAAGGGGTTAAAATGCTTGTGGGCCGGGTGCACGTGAATTCATCACATGCACCGATGGGCCGGACATTTAGCGTCGGGGCCCTTAGGTTGCCGACCCCTGATCTAGGGTTTTTTTTTTTTATATTAAAGGAGTTGTAAAGACAAAAGTTTTTTATCTTAATGCTATCTATGCACTAAGATATAAGATAAAAAACCTTTTGCATGTAGCAGGCCCCCCAGCACCCCATAATACTTAACCTGAGCCCCTTTTCTATCCAGCCATGTCCACAATTCCCTCGGCCATCTGGGACTCTCCTCCTGATTGGCTGGGGCACAGCCGCGATGCCATTGACTCCCGCGGATTTTAATCAAAGTTTGTTAGCCAATCAGGGGCGAGAGGGGGGTGGGGGCTCCATGTCTGTATGGATACACAAAGCTCTGACTCGGCTCGGGTGGGCATTCGACGGGGGGGACCCAAGAAGAGGAGGATCTGGGCTGCCCTGTGTAAAACTTTACAATCACTTTAATTATTATTGTTTTTTTCCCCTCTATGGGCTCTTTTACACTGGGGCTGCCTGTGCGCTAGCGGCGCTTTTTGGCCACTAGTGAGGCGCTTTCAACCCCCGCTAGCAGCCTGGAGAAGGGATTAAAAGCGCCCGTGTTTTTCAGCATTTTTCAGGAGCTTTGGAAGCGCTGTCTATTCATTTCAATGGGCAGGGCCTTTTAGGAGTGCTATATACAGCGCTCCCAAACTGCCCCAAAGATGCTGCTTGCAGGACTTTTCTTAACGTCCACTAAGCGCACCGCCCCAGTGTGAAAAGTCACACTGAAATGAATGGGAAGCAGTTTTCAGGCGCTATTTCTAGCCCTAAATCGCCTGAAAACTGTCTCAGTGTGAAAGGAGTCTATCTCTGCAAGGATAGAGGAAGATACAATGTATCTGTCTTGTCCATTCTAGGGACAAAACACAGGGCGGCCTTCACACTGACAGCCAATCAGAGGCGATCACAGCAATCAGTTGACACGGAATGGGATGTTCCAGGTCCTGATTGTTAGAATGGGGCCCGGGGCTCTTGGTGAGATCCTGGTCTCTGTGCCAGCATGCCCCTAGCTCAAAGGAAGATACGCAAATAGGCGCCCCCATGGAAAAAAACCCAGTCTAGTGGGGCCGCATATTTGTGTACAGCCGGTGTGAAGGGGTTAAATTCATTATATTATTTAAAAAGTTGAATATAATACATTTATAACTATATATACTGCATTTTAAAAATTGTAATTTTGGGGGTTGGCCAAGTGCATCCTGAATTTTTGGTTTCAGTAACAAAATATCAATTCCGATGCCCCTCTATACATCATCATTTCAAAAAGTCATTTTAAATCTGCAGCTTTCATTAATCTGATAGCCGGTGATCCCGCCATGAAGGTACCAGTGCAGGCACTTCCTGTTACAGGGTGACAACACTCCCTCCGTCTCCCAATAGTGCTCCAGCGTTGTCACACAGGTCTCACTCTGATGGAGACTACAAGTGGCCATTTCAACATTAAAAAGATACCCAGACTGGAGGGCAGAGAGACAAGAAGTGGCTGTAAAGAGTAGCAGGAGATGAGCAAAGAATGAAGCCAGTATTGTATAACAACACAGCAGCCAATGGTTACACGTCACTCAACTAAGAGGTCAGCCTATAGGGGTCTATTCCCAGGAAATGGACACGCCCATCAGCAAAGCCCCGCCCTAAAAGAAGCATACCCCGCCCATGACTCAGCACCCCTAGGAGTGTAGATCCCTCTAATGTCCTCAGGTGAGCCCATTTCGGACCTGGCTTCCCACACCGGCACGCTCCCCCGCCCCTCCCCCTCATACCTGTGCTCATGGTCTATTCCTCAGTCTACAGAAGCGGCAGATCCTGTCTGAATGAACCGGCAACTCTCACGCTCTACTCTCCGCTTCCGGGGCAGCCACAGCGTGTGAACAACCGGGGCGGGGCCAACCCAAACACGTGACCGGCTCGTCAGCGCTGGACGAGAAGTGAAAGGAAAACTGTGCAGCGAGGAAGGAGAGGGCGGGGCTCACTGCTCTATGTGAGTGATAGGCTGCCAGGCAGGAGAGGGCGGGGCGCGCAGCTCACGGCTCAATGTGACAGGCTGTCTGGCAGGAGAGGGCGGGGCGAGTCGCTGACTGCTGTATGTGGCAGACTTGCTGGACAAGAGAGAGTTTGTACTGGTCTGTGTGTATGAGGGTGTGGGGGAGGGGTGGTAGTGTTCCAAGGATCTATTTTTGCATTGTGAAATGTGTGGCACGGTTGCCAGTTGGTTGTACGGTTTACATCCTGTGATAATTCTTGCTACAATCCCCCGTTCTCATCCAAACACCTTGAACGTCTACAACCGACTGAGCAACCACCTCACTGAGGAGAACCTTCTTCATCCCCTTCAGTCTGGATTATGGCCTCAACACTCCACAGAAACCGCCCTCCTAAAACCCACAAACCATCTGCTGACAGCTGAATCCAATGCAGTAACGTACCAAGGGGGGGTGGTCCGCCCCGGGTGCCACGCATTGAGGGGGGTGTCAGCTTGGCGCCCTCCACAGGTGACAGCAGGGCAGTGACAACCAGGGCAGGGAGGGGTGAGCTGTGACAGGGTGCCCGTCTGCAGACCTTACCCGGGTGACTGACACCCAGGGCCAGCCGCCGGATTCACTCTGCACCGCTCACAGCCAGAGGAGAGAGAGACCGTGAGCAGCGCTAAATAGAGGACGGGCGGCAACTGCTGGACTTAACTTTTCAAGTTAACGCCACATGCGTTAGAGCAAGAGCAACAATGCTAGCCCTCCACGTCTTTAACTTCAAACTGATAAAAAGATTTAAAATGTTTTACAGGTTAAGTACCAAAGTTTGGCGCCATTCCACGAGTGTGCGCATTTTTAAAGCGTGACATGTTAGACCCCTTTCACACTGGGTCATCCCAGAAGGAAGCCTCTTCTAAAGATGATGCACAAGAAAGCCCGCAGTTTGCTGAAGACAAGCAGACTAAGGACATGGATTACTGGAACCAGGTCCTGTGGTCTGATGAGACCAAGATAAACTTATTTGGTTCAGATTGTGTCAAGTTATTTATCAGTGGATCCGCGCTTCAGGGTATTTGAACGACTGCTGCCCCCCTATGCAAGTAGGGTACACCTCGGTGTAACCCCAAGGAAATAAAAACAACAAATAGGGAATGGCGCTGTGTTCTAGAGAGGGAGTATCGATATACAATTATCCTATTTGCTAAAGTGACAAGTGCATCAGTGCAATGATTCAATCCCTTCACAAGTGTAAGTGTGATAATAAATTGGTATACAATCGATACACTAGTGTGTATTATGAATATAAAGTGCCAAGTGTTAATTGGTGCAGAAAATATGTTGATACAATCATAATCCCATGTATTGAAAAAAGAAAAAAAAATCATATACTATAAACACTGATTGCTTTGTGGTGATCCATCATATATAAAATCAACCCACTGTATAAAAACCAAAGTGACAAGTGCAAAAATTATGCTAAATAAATAACATGGTGCTCAAACCACCGGACAGTGGTGTGCAAAAGTCATAAAACAGACTAAAAATATATATTATATATTCTTGTGGTAAATCCTCAGCTGACTATAGATCAAGAAAAAGTCCCATATGATGTGCAACAGAAGATGTTCATAAGATCACATAACGTGTCTTCAAACAAAATTCCTCCTTTGTAATAGAAAAACGTGCAGTTTCTTAACACTCTCCCCCTGATGTGATTGCACTCACCGGAGCGCTCTACCCCTGCAGGGGTATGAGCGTGAGATGTTAATTCCCAGGTACCGATATCCTTCCGATTCCTCAGGTGCCGATGTCCTTCCGATTCCAAATAGCCCAATCTAGGTCATCCACTCGCAGGGGGGGAGGGAGGTAAGGGGAAGGGCTCGCTATCCCCTATATCAATTCAGTTCCCGACCAGACATCCACTAGTAGGTGAGCCCGAATTGCAGAGGATGGCCTCTCTTATGCCTCCGACTTGAGGCCCCTGATAGGATAAACAGGAAGCACAGGAGTGAGGCATGGTACGAAGGCCTTCTACCTTCTGCAAGGAATCTCCCGAACCTCTGGACTGACCTCCTGCTGTTGATCCTGCCAGGCACTCGTGTTTATAGTATATGATTTTTTTCTTTTTTCAATATATGGGATTATGATTGTATCAACATATTTTCTGCACCAATTAACACATTAGCACTTTATATTCATAATACACACTAGTGTATCGATTTTATACTAATTTATTATCACACTTACACTCATGAAGGGATTGAATCATTGCACTGATGCACTTGTCACTTTAGCAAATAGGATAATTGTATATCGATACTCCCTCTCTAGAACACAGCGCCATTCCCTATTTTTTGTTTTTATTCAGATGGTGTCAAGCGTGTGTGGCGGCAACCAGGTGAGGAGTAGAAAGACAAGTGTGTCTTGCCTACAGTCAAGCATGGTGGTGGGAGTGTCATGGTCTGGGGCTGCATGAGTGCTGCCACCACTGGGGAGCTACAGTTCATTGAGGGAACCATGAATGCCAACATGTACTGTGACATACTGAAGCAGAGCATGATCCCTTCTGAGACTGGACCGCAGGGTAGTACTCCAACATGATAACGACCCCAAACACACCTCTAAGATGACCACTGACTTGCTAAAGAAGCAGAGGGTAGGGGTGATGGACTGGCCAAGCATGTCTCCAGACCTAAACCCTATTGAGCATCTGTGAGGCATCCTCAAACGGAAGGTGGAGGAGCACAAGGTCTGTGTTGAGTTTTTTTGAGGGGACAGCAAATTTACACTGGTATACAAGCTGTACACTCACTACTTTACAATGTAGCAAAGTGTTCAGTGTTGTCACATGAAAAGATATAATAAAACATTTACAAAAATGAGATACTCTACATGACTGGGGAGGGAGGTAATGCTTCCGTGCTGAGAGCACACTCACTGCATGCTCCCAGCACAAAGACCAAGCTCTCAAAGATGGGGATAAATATGGTCAGGACCAGCTCCTGATCGTGTGACAGCCAATCACAGTGGTATGATGATCATCGATCCTCTCGGCTCCTTGGGTGTTCAAAACCTTTTAAAGGAATGCCAGGCAGGAAGGGGTTAATAAGCCCGCTAGACCTAAATGAAGGTCGAGAAATTTGGCAATCTTTTTGGCAGTCATGAGCACCGCATCCTCTGGACTAAAGAGGAGAGGGACCTTCCAGCATTTTATCAGTTCAAAATTCAAAAGCCTGCATGTCTGATGGTTATAGGTGTGCATTAGTGTGTAAGGAATGGGCACCATCAATGCTGAAAGATATAACAAGGTTTTAGAGCAGCCTACAGTATGCTCCCATCCAGATAATGTCTATTTCAGGAAGAGCCTTACATATTATTTCAGCAGGACAATGCTAAACCACACACTGCATCTATGACAGCAGCATGACTTTATAGTAGAAGAGTCTGGGTGCTTTACTGGCCTGCCTGCAGTCCAGACCTTTCATCAACTGGAAACGTTTGGCAAAATAAAAATGCAAAATATGACAAAGACCCAGGACTGTTAAGCAGTTTGAATCTTAAATCAGGCAAGAATGGGACATCATTCCTCTCCCAAAACTCTGGTAACTGGTCTCCTCAGTCCCCAAACCATTACAGAGTGTTTAAAACCACTTGCCGACTGCCAGGAGTACATTTACTGCAGCCGGGTGGCTCCCTCAGGAAAAAAGACAGAATTCTGTAAAAAAAAAAAAAAAAAAATACATTTTCTTTGTTTCTGTTATAAAATTTTGCAAATTAGTAATTTTTCATAATAAATTTTGGCCAAATCTTATACGGCTACATATCGTTGGTAAAAATAATCCAAATCAGTGTATATTATTTGGTCTGTGTTAAAGTTATGGTGCCAATCAATAAAAACTGATCACACCTGAAGTACTGACGGCCTAGCTCATTTCTTGAGACCCTAACAAGTCAGGACAGTACAAATACCCCCCAAATGACCCCTTTTTGGAAAGTAGACATTCAAAGGTATTTAGAAAGAGGCATGGTGTGTTTTTTGAAGGTGTATTTTTTTCCCACAATTCTTTGCAAAATCAAGATTTTTTTTTTCTTTTTTCACAAAAGTGTCATATTATCAGGTTATTTCTCACACACAGCATATGCATAGCACAAATTACACCCCAAAATACATTCTACTACTCCTCCTGAGTATGGCGATACCACATGTGTGAGACTTTTACACAGGGTGGCCACATAGAGAGGTCCAACATGTAGGGAGCACCTTCAGGCGTTCTAGGAGCATCTAACTTCTTGACTACCTCTTGCACCTCTGAAGGCCCTGGAGCACCAGGACAATAAAAATGCCCAAAAATTGACCCCATTATGGAAAAAAAACACCACATCATATAATCTATGAGGCATATTGAGTCTTTTGAACATGTCAAGTTTTTTGGAAAATGTGGAAAGAAAATGAAAACGCATTTTTAAAATTTTTTTTATACACAAAGTTGTTTATTTATACAATATTTCTAACACATAGCATGTACATGGCAAAAATTACACCCCAAAACATTGTCTGCTACTCCTCCCGAGTATGGCGATACCACATGTGTGTGACTTTTACACAGCCTGGCCACATACAGAGGCCCAACATGCAGGGAGCACCATCAGGTGTTCTAGGGGCATAAATTTCAAATCTAATTTGACTACCTATTACACTTTGAGGCACTGTAGTGGCATGGATGAGCTGTGGATGGGATGGGGATGGCTAAGCATGGTTGAGCCATGAATGTGGATGGCTGAGTGGGTATGGCTGGGTGGGTATGGATGGGATGGCTGTGTATGGCTAAATATGGCTGGGTGGGTATGGCTGAGTGTGGATGGGATGGCTGGGTGGGTGTGACAGGAGGGCCCATGGAACCAAGAATCCCTTGGAAAGGTTGGGAAACCCATGTTTCAGCTCCCCATGCACCTCTTATGTCTAAGTCTGAGAAAATATATCTTGGATTACTTAAAATGGGACAGTAATATTTATCCACAATATCTCCCAGGATATATGTAAAGACTATTCTTGGTTTGTTTGATTCTGAACTCAACATGTTAGTTGAGAGAGCTGATCACATTGGCCTCTAGAACTAGGTAGGAGCCGGACAGTCTACTCCTACTATAGTTTGTTGCCTACTAGGCTGAGGAGGGGGGAAGATCATGGTTTGTATTGTTAATTGTAATTAGCTCCTGCTATTGTGAGAAGGTGTTCTGTGTTTATACTAATGTGTGAAGCTCGGTGACAAGTCTGACCTGTAGTGAAATCCTGATTAATCATAACAATGCTCAGGAGGGCATGGGAGTCACATCAGCTGCTTTAAGGGATTAGTTAATTAGCTCATGTTAATTCTGTTTCTGGTTACAGGTGTATTGTTAGAGTAATATCAGCAGGAGGGGGGAACCTCCTCTTCTACTGTATATAAAAGACTTGTATTTTGGTTCTAATAAAGGAGTCCATGTTCAGCAACTAAACAAGCATCACCTTATTTTGTGCTTGTGAGCAGTTGGAATATCTGATATTTATATTCAGACTGGGAGGAAGCGGTATATAACGAAAGCACTAGCGGAGTGTGGGACGTCTCGTTATAGTGGGTATGGCTGAGTGTGGATGGGATGGCTGAGTATGGATGGAAGGATGGATGAGTATTGCTGAGGATGGATGGCTGAGCATGGATGGATGAGTATTGATGGATGGATGAGTATTGATGAGGATGGCTGGATGAGCATTGCTGGGATGGATGAGTATTGCTGGGATGGATGGCTTGATGAGGCTGGAATGGGCAGAGATCAGCGCTATGAGCATGACACATACAGCCCACAAGCTGCTGTACCCGATCTTTCACCTCTCCTCTCACACTGTACCGATACCAGTATAGAGAGGGTAGAGAGGAACCGGACATGACGCCGGTTTGTTTACAAGTGATCGCTCCGTCATTTGATGGAGCGATCACGTGGTAAATGGCCGCTGTCAGCGGCCATTTACCGTGATGCGCCAGGTCCCCTGGACCCAGCGGTCATGTGTATTCCCGGGTGCGCGGGAGCAAGATTCTGGGAGGACGCCCTCCCAGAATAAGCCGACCACGCTACAGCTGTCTTTCGGATATGGCCTGGTCGGCACGTGGTTAATTGCTACCTAGACCCCCAGACTAGATAGACCCCCCCCAGAGGAGGCAGGGGTACCGCTCTCAGCCACCTGCTTTCTGAAGTGGGATGGACTGACATATGGCGTACAATAAAACAAATTTCATGTGTTTCCAAAACCCATGGCTCCCTGTCTTGCATTGATCTGTGTGTGGGCACCCCAAACATGGTTAGCTATACCTCCAAAGCGGAATACTTCCTGAGAGGAGTGTCAGATCATTCCCACTTAGCTTTATGGTTGATCACCCAACCTCCCAACTCTCTGCTTAGGGCCCCGTGGAAGCTTAATGCATTTTGGCTTAAACTGTTCCCCTCACAGGACCGTATAGCTGCCGGAATAGATGAGTTCTTCCGGTCCCACTGTCATTATACGGATCACATACAGAAATGGGAGATGTTTAAGGCATACATTAGGGGGTGTTTATTGCGGAAATTGGAATTGTCAAGAGGAACTCCTCCATTCTGCTTGAACAAAGAGGAGATCAGGTACGACAGCTGGAACTGTCTTCTCTCACTGATCCATTGGACTCTGCAAGGGAGGCATGGATGTCGGCTCCAGAGGCGTATCTAGGGTATGGCAGCCATGGCAAGTGCCATGGGCGCCATGGGGGGGGGGGGGGCGGCAAAAAAGCACAAAAAATAAAGTCCCACCACCCGTCCTCTCGCGGCCGCCTCCCGCTATATTCTTGTCCCCGGCGCCACGACCGGCCTGCTGGAGCGCAGCGCCGGCACAGCAAATTAGCAAGTGAGGAGGCCAGGAGGGAAGCTAGTGACAGGCGCCCCCCCTGACGGCCGATGAGTTGGTCTGGCCAGAGTGACCGCCCCTGGGTCATCTACGTAGAGATAAAGTAACTGGCGGAGGCGGAGCCTAATGCTCCGCCTACCCTCCTCTGCGCAGCTACTTCGGCTTCTCTTCTGGTGGGTCTCACGGGCCGGGTCGGGTCTTTGTGACGTGCTGACGACCGGTGCTCTGACGTGGTCGGCAACGGACTCTATAGGGGAACATGGAGGCTGGTGACCAGGAGAAAAAAGAGACATCAGAGAGTAGAAAACCAATTGGAACCCCCCCCAGGCAGCAGCAGCAGGTACTAGTACTGTACAGCACCTGTCACCATGATATTGATCATCTTGTGCATGTGTACCAGTAACCAGCACCAACTTCAAAGCATTTGTTACCGCATTTTTGGGTGCTGGTTAGGCCACATTTATGGGTGCTCATGTTACTGCTTTTTTTTAGTTGTTGGTAAGGCCGCATTTATGGGTGCTGATGTTACCACATTTATGGGTGCTGATGTTACTGCATTTATGGGTGCTGATGTTACTGCATTTTTGGGTGCTGGTTAGGCCGCATTTATGGGTGCTGATGTTACTGCATTTATGGGTGCTGGTAAGGCCGCATTTATGGGTGCTGGTAAGGCAGCATTTATGGGTGCTGATGTTACTGTATTTATGGGTGCTGATGTTACTGTATTTATGGGTGCTGATGTTACTGCATTTTTGGGTGCTGGTAAGGCTGCATTTATGGGTGCTGGTAAGGCTGCATTTATGGGTGCTGATGTTACTGTATATATGGGTGCTGATGTTACCGCATTTTTGGGTGCTGGTGAGGCCGCATTTTTGGGTGCTGGTAAGGCCGCATTTATGGGTGCTGGTAAGGCCGCATTTATGGGTGCTGATATTACTGCATTTTTGGGTGCTGGTTAGGCCGCATTTACGGGTGTTGGTAAGGCCGCATTTATGGGTGCTGATGTTACTGTATTTATGGGTGCTGATGTTACCGCATTTTTGGGTGCTGGACAGGGGCGCAGTTTCAGTTCTTGCCATAGGCGCCATTTTCACTAGATACGCCTCTGGTCGGCTCACTATGCCCTAAACCGTCTGAGAGTCTCTGCTGCAGACCATAGGAGGTTCTTTTACCAAACTTGCATTCTATGAGGAGGGGGAAAAGATGGGACGCCTGCTGGCCAAGATTGCTAGATCTCAACAGCAATCCCCGACTATTGGGGCTATTCGCTCATCTAGTGGTCAGGTGGTCAACAACCCAGAACAGATAGTATCTGAGCTGGCGTCTTTCTATACAGACCTTTATGGGTCGAGGGACACTTACTCAGATGCAGATCTTAACATCTACCTCTCAGCTATAGACCTGTCCTCCTTGTCCAATACGGCTATGCAACAACTAGACGCGCCGCTAACGTTTGAGGAATTCCAGGTGGCTGCCTGTTCCTTTCCCACATGCACGGCCCCCAGGGAAGATGGCCTCCCAACGGAGGTCTATACTCAATACGGTGAGCAGTTATTGTCGAGGCTGTTGGAGGTGTTTAATGCCTCACTGGAGGAGGGCCGCCTTCCATCTTCAATGGCCAAGGCAAATGTCATACTATTACTCAAACCAGTGAAAGATCCAATTAACCCTGGCTCCTACAGACCCATCTCTCTCCTCCAAAGTGATGTTAAGATCCTGACTAAGGTCTTGGCGCTTCGGGTCAATGGGATCATATTCTGCATTATCCACCCTGACCAGGCAGGATTTATGCCCCAGAAATCCACAGCCACCAACCTTAGGCGACTCTCTTTCTCAGTATGCATTTGCAAGCTGATAAACAGGGGTAATAGGGCTCTATTATCCCTTGATGCCAACAAGGGATTCAACAGTGTCGGATGGCGGTATTTATGGGCGGTGCTGTCCAGATTTGGTTTTGGTGAACGATTCATCGCATGGGTCAGATTGACTATAAGAATGGGCGATTGAATGTCTCATGCGTTTGCTCTGGGCAGGGGAACGAGGCAGGGGTGTCCGCTGTCTCCCCTGCTTTTTGCTATCGAGCCCTTGGTGGCCCTGGTCAGGGGCAACTCACAGATTAATGGATTTAAGTGCAGTGATTTACATGAAAAGATCATGTTGTATGCAGACAACATGATGCTTTTTCTGGGGGACACCAATGCCTCTTTAAAGGCTATGACGGACATAATTACCAGTTTTGGACATTACTCTGGCCTGACCATAAACAGGTCTAAATCAACTTTAATGCTGCTGGATGAGGATCGGGAGGTGGACCTGCCAAGGACCACCCCTATCCCAATAGTAACCTTATTTAAGTACTTAGGGATACAAATATCACCTAGGCTTGTGGATTACTGCTCAATGAATGTATACCCTCTATTATAACGTTTCTGGGACAAAATAAACACATGGAATAATCTTAAACTTTCATTGGCGGGCAAGGCAAACCTGACAAAAATGATATTAACCACTTGCTTACTGGGCACCATAACCCCCCTCCTGCCCAGACCAATTTTCAGCTTTTAGCGCTGTCACTCTTTCAATGACAATTGCGCGGTCATACAACACTGTACCCAAATGAAATTTTTATCATTTTGTTCCCACAAATGGAGCTTTCTTTTGGTGGTATTTGATCACCTCTGTGGTTTTTTTTGTTTAACCACTTGCCGACCGCTGTCAACACATACGTTGGCAGAATGGCACGGCTGGTCAAAGTAACGTACCTGTACGTTACTTTGAATTTCCCGCCGTGCGCGCACAAACCTGCCGCGAGCGCACAAACCTGCCGCGAGCTCTGTGACCATGCCCAGGGGACCCGTGGACTCGATCACCGCTGGGATACCCGCTATTGTGTCACGGAGCTGAAGAACAGGGAGCAGTATGGCTTTTTAAAGGACACACCACAGCTTTATAAATACTTCCCTTAGAATATGTGTTTGATGAATATACATTATAAAAGGGATTATATATAAAGACTAAGTTAAGGGTGGGGGGGGCCTGTGCTTCCTATAAGATAATGGGGTCAGCCTTTGCGGCCCCTTTAAAAAATTAACTCAGCTTTGTAGGCTTCTTTGATGTATTCTGATTTTTAGTACTGACCAATGTACTTATTGATGTCTTTTCTTTGGATTGGCAAGTTGTCAACAATGACTTACCAGTTTGAACCTGACTGGTTTTCACTAGGAGTCATTACCTACATCTTGGCCACAAAGCATATGCCAGTTAGGAGCAAGACCTTGGATGAATACAGGAGAGAGGTGAACTTCAGCCATCCAAATTACCCCCCTGACTTCATAAAAGGAGTAAGTAGAAGACTTTTTTAACTCTAAATAGCAACAGGAAAGGCTTCTGGGTCTACTACTTCTTCTGCTATAGGGGTATAATGTAGGTTTGCTGACAAGTCTGGTCATTGGCTTGACTGTTGGGTAGTTTGGCTTATCTGTCCCCCGGTAAAGGTTCAGTTAGTTATACTACCATGGTAACACTGTCATTGGACCAAGGGGGCAGAAGATGTCACATGGGGTAAATCACTGATATGCACATTTCATAATTCTATCAAAGCAGAACTCAAACCCATTTATTTTTGCATCCAGCAACTGTACTAGTCTATAGGTGTGTCTTCACACGCTATGATGTTCTATTGGGTTGAAAAGGACCGCCCAGGAGGAGACACACAGTAGTCAGAGTTCTTTCCTAATCTATACAGAGCCAAGTGATGGAACTTTTATTTCTCATGTATACAAGTCCTCATAGATAACTATTCATTATTTTATAGATGCTTTGCAAATATCTGGAGTAGAGACTGGGGATCAGTGAAGACATCCAATCCCATATCTTCATGGAATCCATCGACTGGGAAGAACTAGAGGAAGGGAAACATCTCCCCCTTTCAAAGTGGACATGGTAAGTACCCAAATCCCAATGGGATGATATTACTATATATCTGACAGATTGGAGCAATGCTGTGTCCTTACAGAAAAACCTTACAGACTAACCAGTCAATTGTTCCCTTTTTCATGAGAGAAGAAGATAAGAACATAACTTTCTAGGCACCAGACACAATGGTGCACAATTGGGAGTGAGTGGAAGTGAGATGGTACAATGGTACATGATACAATCTGTATGAGATGTAATGTCACCCATCACCATGTGGTGGAAGTGATGGCCATAGACACATAGTCTGCTTCTAAATTTATGTTCTGTTCTGTCACTACATGGAAATGAGGAAGAAGAGATTGCCTCTAGTCTGTATTGGGAGAGCTGGTCATTATTAAACAATAAGTCCAGAGATCTATAAATATTGAATATGATGCCTTGTGTTTTCTTTTTACAGCCCATGGACATGGAAATGGACGGCCAACTTTCTCCATCGGCTATAATGCCAAAACCATCAAAGAATCCAGGAGAGGAAATACGCTTACCCATGTTCACATACATCAACAGCATGTGGGCACGCATGCAAATCTCCATTAGACAATGACATCGTCCTGCGAAGATTCAGAAAAAACAATTCTACGCATTTTTGACAATTTCTTAATATCACAGAATTTTTACCACCATTGTTTACACCACAGATGGTTGATCCAGGGAGTAATCCGATCGCCTTCCGGGGTCAGGAAGGAATTTTTCCCTGTTGGAGCAAATTATACCATGCTTCATAAGGGTTTTTCGCCTTCCTCTGGATCAACAGGTGAGTGCCATACTATACCATCAGCTGTTAACGCTCAACTCCTGTACATATCGAAGAAACCACCAAGAACTTGTGTGCTGCACCTACAGCGTTTTCCTTTTGATAGAAACCATTACGCTTTGTACCCTGTATCAAAAGACACAGTGAAACCGCCAATAATTTCTGCCTTGTAGGTGCAGCGTTTTTATACTGGAACCGCTAAGCTTTGCCCTGTATGTACAGAGAATAAAACGAGCTAACATTTTACATCTTCAGCTGTACCTACCTCCCAGGTTGATGAACTGTTAGTGCCCATGGAGCCTGTGTAGTGGTCCGGGGATTTGAAATCCTTGCTCTTCTCCGTCTTCTATCTACAGCACTTGATGTTCTGTGTTGGCGCTTACCAGTCAGAATGCCCCTGATTGGGGGATTTCAAAGCCACTACACAGGCCATGTGCCCACTGGCACCTTACTACAGATGGTTTATCCAGAGAATAATCCGATTGCCTTCGGGGTCAGATAGAAATGTTTTTCCCCATTGGAACAAATTACACCGTGTTGCACAAGAGTTTTTTTTGCCTTCCCCTGGATCAACTGGGAGTTATGGAATTCACCTGCAAAACATGCCATCATCAATTCCTATACATACAGAAGAAATCACCAAGAACTTGTGTCCTGCGCCTACAGCGTCTCCCTTTTGAAAGAAACCGTCAAGCTTTGTGCCCTGTGTCAAAAGACACAGTGACACCACCAATAATTTCTTCCCTGTAGGTGGAGTGTTCTTATGTTGGAACCGCTAAGCTTTACTCTGTATGTATAGGAAGCAAAAAAACAAACTGGCCAGAGAGGGATTACTTTGACGCAGTTGGCCAGCTTATACATGTATTTCGATATATGTGAACCAAAAATCCCTTTTTATGCAAAGTTTGTTCGAAATGGAAAGGGTGTATAGCAATGTGCAGAGCATTGATTTATAGATTATTTTCTCCCAACACAGCGCACCACAATGCAAAGTCGCTTGTAGTGGTACACAGCACATTCTGTTGTGCAGATTTTGGAAAAATTCTGGAACAAGATGGATCAAGCTTGTGGCAGACGAGAGGAGAAAGTGATCTTTATTTATATTGGCCACTTTGTTTACTAGGAGCAATGTCATTTTATTCAGATTTAATGTGAGGCTCTCAATAAAAGGTATATCCTTTAGTACAGTTTCAAACAATTGAAAATAATTAAGAGGGACACCTCAAAGAGTTTGAGAAGAAAAATGAGGTGTGCGAAGCGTGCTGTCAAGAGGGCATGGGGGTACATCATTGGTGTCAAGAAGAATAAAATAAATCCCATCACTGGTGTCAGTAGAAGAAAATAAGTCCTATCATTGGTGTCAGTGGGATAAAGTACGCTCCATCATTGGTGTCAGTGGGATAAAGCATGCGCCATCATTGGTGTCAGTGGGATAAAGTACACGCCATCAACAAGAGTGGAAAGTGAAAAATATTTGGGTTTTTATTATACAAGTGGATTCATGCTGCTGTAGGTCAGTGGACTGTCCCAATATGGTGTTATTCATGCAAAAAAGTTCCTCAAGCTATTGAAAAAAGCTTCAAGGTGTTAGTTCTAATTGGCTTAAACAATATTTCCTATGTAATACATTTCTATGTCAAGAACATATTTATTGTATATTTAAATATGAATACATTTTTATATGATCTTTCTAAATTCCCTAATCAGTTCACATGTAATAGGGTTCTAACCTTAACCAGCCTGGCCAGTAAAATGAGCGGAGAAGTGTGTCAGATAGTTGCTGGTCTATTGATGGCTGGTATATTGCTCAGCTGCCTGTCAGTCTTCTGACAATCCACACCTGCCTGCTTGCCTCTCTACTGACTTACCCTGCTATAAGATCAGCAGGCCCATTATCAGTAGTACCTGTAATGCCACGTACACACGAGCGGACTTTACGGCAGACTTGGTCCGGCGGACTAAGCAGGTGTGGATCTATTGTAATTGAAGCATCTTGGTGCTTCTGTGGTTTTTCATGAATGTTCTAGAAACAGACCTGGTAAAGCAACATATTTTTTAAAAAAAAAAAACCTTAAGAGTGGGAGTGTGCTTGTCTAGGGTTTCCAAAAAAAGTCTGGGAATGTAAGAGTTATTTTTTTTTAGTCATGAAAACTTTAGAGAGGGAATTAAAGGCAATGTATGCCAGAAGAGAACACAGTAACATTAAAATCCACATAGGGAATAAACGTCTTTGCTTCCCAGAAATCCATACATGGAAAAGACAGAACAGATGTCTCACGTTGGAATGATACCCACAAATAGGACTGCTTGGTATATCTAACTGAATCCTTGAAGGACAGGCTGCCATGATAGAATACGCTAAGAAAAAAAAAAAATCCTTAAAGTACTAAAATCTTGTATGAGGTTAATGTACTAAAACAATTTTAAAAGTAATTCTCAATATTTTTTAACCTGTAGCTTCCAATAAAATAATAGCTGCTATTCCTGACATGAGTTCCTTGTAAAGGCATATCCCTTAGAGAGTGACAATGCTCTGCCAATGTCTCCCAATTGTTCTGCTGGTTGTCACTCTTTCACACACACTCTCTAAGGGCCCATTCACACCAGAACGCGGTGCGGGAAACCTGTGTTCCATGCGTGTTTCCTAAACCATGTTCAAAATGCACTGGACATGCAATCTGCTGCGGGTGTCAATATATTGCTAACAAAACCCCAAACGCAGATGGTGAACGCAGTGCGTTTGCCTGCTCTGGATCGCATGGTACTGCAGTATAATGCAATTTGGTGCAGTGCATTTTTAAAAAGCTGTACATATACTATCTTGTGTGATCCAGTGCAATTTCAGCCCATTCAAATGAATAAGCTGAAAAATCACACTGCCCAGTCATTGCACAGGATCACATACCACGCTCCTGTGTGATTCAGGTCCGACCGGCCCTTAAAACCAGACAGTAGCACAAGTGTTCTGAAATCTGTGTTCTTAGAAAACTGGACTATCAAGTTCCAAAGCAGACAGTGGCAACCTTGCTTTAGGCTGGGTTCACACTAATCCGGTGCAAATTCCAGCTCCGGTTTCTCTGCGAAAAAAAAAAGCAGCTGGTCAGCAGTTCCTCTCCGTTGTAGCTGCAGATGAGCTGACCTGGGGGGGGGGGTGTAGTGAGGAGGTGAGGAGAGGGAGAGAATTTGTGTTCAGAATGGAACGTATCTGCAAATCAGATGCCTGGGCCATAGAAGATTATGTGCCTGCATTTCGCACCGTAATGGCTAGAAAACGCACACATTTTTTGGAACACACACACATGTGAACCAGATTCATTCAGACTAATAGATTTTAAAATGTTCTGCGAATTGGATGTGGTGTAAGCGGCATCCAATTTGCATAGGTGTGAACCCAGCCTAAATGTATGCATAACTATCAAGAGTCCTGATGGAACCACCTTTTTCAGGCATTCCTGGACTGAGATGCTGCCCGACTATCT
Source organism: Aquarana catesbeiana (assembly GCF_042186555.1). Lineage (NCBI taxonomy): Eukaryota > Metazoa > Chordata > Amphibia > Anura > Ranidae > Aquarana > Aquarana catesbeiana. The sequence goes on along the minus strand of NC_133325.1, from coordinate 694,582,588 downwards.
TAGGCCTTGTTCACATGGGCACACTTAAGCATACACCTGTGTGAGGGCCTTGTTTGCCCACGTGGGATGCACAGGTGTGTGCAGGCAGTCCCATTCATGTCTATTGGGATGCAGACGCTGCACGGACGCAGCATCTGCTCCCAATTTGACATTCGCATGGGTGCAGGTGTGTGTCCCCGAATGCAAACAGTATGAATTTGAGGACGCACACCCATACCCACAAGGGTGGCAGTGGCTGTGTCCGTGCAGCTGCTACTTCCCACTTAACATGAATGTGACTTCCTGCAAGTGCAATGAACATTAAGCAAACACACATAAGCCCCCTGACCAGTGGCGGAACTACTGCCATAGCAAGCCACGAGGGCGCTATGGGGCCCGCAGCCCAGTGGGGCACGTGGGGAGGATGAGGAATGCATACTGCGGGGGGACAAGCACCGCCCGCACGGTTCCCCAGCCAGGGGAAGTGAGGAGAGGAAGAGGCGAGCTGTCTGTACGAGCAGAGAGCTGTAATAGCTTTCATTTGAATTTCCTGTGTTCCCGGGGCTCACCGTCACATAGCCCCACCTCTTGGCCCGGCGCCTTTGATAGACAGAACACCGGTCCAATGCGGGACATGTGACGTCATCAAAAGGTGCTGGGCCAAGAGGTGGGGCTATGTGACGGTGAGCCCCGGGAACACAGGAAATTCAAATGAAAGCTATTACAGCTCTCTGCTCGTACAGACAGCTCGCCTCTTCCTGTCCTCACTTCCCCTGGCTGGGGAACCGTGCGGGGGCGGTGCTCATTCCCCCCCCACTCTGAGGCAGCCCCACGCTCGCCAGCAGCCATTTGAGGGCTGCAGTATGCATTCCTCATCCTCCCTGGTAGTTCCGCCACTGGCTCGCCTCTTCCTCTGCACAGGTGAGGCTGCATTGTGCACGGGTCATGCTGCATTGGGCACAGGTGAGGCAGTATTGGGCACAGGTGAGGCTGCATTGGGCACAGGCAGGTGAGGCTGCATTGGGCACAGGCAGGTGAGGCTGCATTGGGCACAGGCAGGTGAGGCTGCATTGGGCACAGGCAGGTCACGCTGGATTGGGCACAGGCAGGCCATGCTTTGGGAACAGGCAGGCTGCATTGGGCACAGGTGAGGCCGCATTGGGCACAGGTGAGGACGCATTGAGCACAGGTGAGGACGCATTGAGCACAGGTGAGGACGCATTGAGCACAGGTGAGGCCGCATTGAGCACAGGTGAGGCTGCACTGGGCACAGGCAGGTGAGGCTGCACTGGGCACAGGCAGGTGAGGCTCCACTGGGCACAGGCAGGTGAGGCTGCATTGGGCACAGGCAGGTCCTGCTACATTGGGCACAGGCAGGTCACGCTGCATTGGGCACAGGCGAGGCTGCATTGGGCACAAGTGTGCACAGGTGAGGCAGTATTGGGAACAGGTGAGGCAGTATTGGGAACAGGCAGGCCAAATTGGGCACTGGTCATGCTGTGTTGGGCACAGGTGAGGATGATTGAAGCGCTAACACTAGGTGTGTGGAGTATCTTTATCTGTTGATTGTTAAACATTCTGGAATACATATATTGCCATTGTGGTGTAGGATCGGGGCCTGTTGTCCCTCCATTCCTTCCCTCCCTTTCTTACCTTCCTTCCTCCATCCCTCATTCATCTCAGACTCAAACCACACCTCCTTTAAGCCACACCCACTATTTAATTTAAGCCCTGCCATTTTTTTGTGGCAGGGGGCTGTTTGCAGGGGGGGGGGGCATACAACATTTTGCTATGGGGCCCTGTGATTTCTAGTTACGCCCCTGCCCCTGACGTTGTGACTTGCTCAAAGGTTGTAGTTTGGTTAATTAAATAGATGGGACTGAGTAAATGCTTCAAACTGCCTGCATCAAATTGGTGGCATAAAACCAGACTAGGCAAAGTCACTTGCCTGAAGCCCACAAGCTACTTTTTAATAATTAAAGGTGAACTTACTGGAAAGTCCACTTTTAATTTAAAACAAGGTTTAAATAATAAAATGTAATAGACCAAATATTTGAGAAGTTCAAAAGTCTCATTGAGTAGGTAATGTATGTATTTTTTGTCAATACATTCAGCATACTTTGAGGTCTTGCAAAAAAAAAAATTTCAATGCAGCACTGAATGAATGGCCTCAAAGCATGACTAGTCAGAGTCAAACCTGTACGCAAGGATGACAGAGAATGAAAGTTTAAATGAGATTGATATGAGACCATGCAATGAGTTCTTATTTTAAAACCTTTGATTAATGCAGCCAAAAGTGGAATGCGTTCCAGTTCTGCAGCAATGTTGCTGTGCCTAGAAGTGTCCACCAGAGGGCCCTAGAAACTCACACCATGCAACTTGATCTAGGAGTACTAAACTTAGGAGGCATTCCAGCGTATGCCATATTGTTTTCTAAACATCAAAACGCTAAAACTAACTGCTTATGTTGTTAAGCAAATTACCTATTGTATGTCATAAAAGCTGTATCCTGCATAAGTAGTCTTTTTATATTGTAATTATCAAGACAGTCAAAAGCCGATTAGATAAATGTACGTAAGGTGAAGTAAAAAATTCCTTTAAAATAACCAACCAGATATAATTCAATCTTTAAATATAACTAAAGGCAAAACTTTTTTTTTTTTTTTTTGCTTTGGATAGAGTGGGGAAGGATTAGAACCCCTGTCAGTTTTTATTTGCTGTCTGTGCCCCGTTAAAGGATAAGTTCACCTTTTCGGGCAGAATTTCACTATTCATAATAAATAGAAGCTTTTCCAACCTATTGGCAAAAGTATGCAGGCATGAGACACACCCCTTGCCACGCCCCCTTAACCAGTTCCCGACCGGATCACACAGATATACTGCGATATATATATATATATATATATATATATATATATATATATATATATATATATATATATATATATATATCTAGATATATATATATATATATATATATATATATATAGCTTTGCCCAGGAGAGCCACCAGAGGGCCGCGCGATTGGTGTAAACACACAAATCCCTGTGCTGTCAGAGGAGAGAAGACAGATCGTATGTTCCTAAAAAGTAGGGACAGTGATTTGTCATCTCTCCTAGTTAGTTCCATCCCCTACAGTTAGAACACAGTGAGGGAGCACACAGTGAAATCCCTTGATCGCCCCTAGTGTAAACCCCTTCCCTGCCAGTGACATTTATACAGTAATCAGTGCATTTTTATAGCACTGACCGCTGTATAAATGTCAATGGTCCAAAAATGTGTCAAAAGTCTCTGATCTGATCGTCACAATACTGCAGATCACCGCCATTACTAGTAAAAAAATAAAGACGCCATAAATCTTTCCCATAGTTTGTAGATGCTATAACTTTTGCACAAACCAATCAATATACGCTTATTGCAATTTTTTTACCAAAATAATGTAGAAGATTACATATTGGCCTAAACTGATGAAGAAATTTGTTTTAAAAAAATTTGGGGATATTTATTATATCAAAAAAATATTGTTTTTTTTTTTTTTCAAATTGTCGCTCTTTTTTTGTTTATAGCGCAAAAGATTAAAAACCACAGAGGTGATCAAATACCACCAAAAGAAACGCTCTATTTGTGGGGGAAAAAAAAGGATGCAAAATTTGTTTGGTACAACATCGCATGACCGCGCAATTGTCAGTTAAAGCAACGCAGTGCCAAATTGTAAAAAGTGCTCTGGTCAGGAAGGGATAAAATCTTCTGGGGCTGAAGTGGTTAAAGGAAAATTGTACAAAAAAAAAAAAAAAAATCCAAGGACTGGTTAAAACCACAAGTGCTTTTTTTTTAACACTAATATTCCTTTATATTGGCTTTTGGAATTTAAAAATGCAGCAATTTAGCACCCCAGATGTTTTGGAACTACATTTCCCATGATGCTCAACTACACTGCAGAGTGCATGAGCATCATGGGATATGTAGTTCCAAAACATCTGGGGTCCCAAGGTTCGCCATCACTGCCCTATACAATCTGATTGTACAATCTCCTTTAGATCTCCCATCAGCTATGTAGTACAGGGCCTGTCTGATTTGATACAAATTAAATGGATATTCAGGTGTGTCCTCTATTGCACAGTTCCGGAAATCTAAAGGAAATTGTACAGAGCTTGTCCAATGAGATTGCATAGCGTATGGCCATCTTTATACAAGTACATAGGAGGGAGTGGACAGAAACACTCAGTTGTCAGGCCTCGCTCACATCTCCACGTAGCGAAGACTAACATTTCTGCATGCGTTTGTTTTGGTGCGTTTTCACTTGTCATGCATAGGCCAGTCCATTCAATGGAATGGGCTGCTATGCGCAAACAATCATCCCAGAGAAGCGCCGGAACTTTTTTGTGGAGCGGCGCATGGTGTGTTACCGCAGTTTTCGGTGCGTTTGCCGCACTTGGGGATTCGTTAACCACTTTAGCCCCGGAAGGATTTGCCCCCTTCCTGATCAGGCCATTTTTTTGCAATACGGCACTTGCGTAGCTTTAACTGACAATTGCGCGGTCGTGCGCCGTTGTACCCAAACAAAATGTATGTCCTTTTTTCCCCACAAATGGAGCTTTCTTTTGGTGGCATTTGATCACCTCTGCGGTTTTTATTTTTTGCGCTATAAACAAATAAAGAGTGTAAATTTTTCAAAAAACACATTATTTTGTAGTTTTTGGCTATAATAAATATCCCAATTTTTTTTTTTTTTTAAAACAAATTTTTTCCTCAGTTTTAGGCCGATAATGTATTCTTCTACATATTTTTGGTAAAAAAAAAAAAAAAAAAAAAAAAAAAATCGCAATAAGCGTATATTGATTGAATTGCACAAAAGTTATAGAATCTACAAAATAGGGGATAGTTTTATGTCATTTTTATTTATTTATTTATTTTTTTTACTAGTAATGCCGGTGACCTGCAATTTTTTATCAGGACTGCGACATTGCGGCGGACAGATCGGACACTTTTGACACTATTTTGGGACCATTGGCATTTATACAGCGATAAAGAGCAGAGCTAAAAATAGCCATTAATTACTGTATAAATGTCACTGGCAGGTAAGGGGTTAACACTAGGGGGTGATCAAGGTGTTAACTGTGTTGCCTGGGTGTGTTCTAACTGTGGGGGATGAGATTGACTATGGGAGGAAAGAGATTGGTGTCCATACTTAGTGTGAACACACTGATTTGTCTCCTCTCACCTGAGAGAACCGGGATTTGTGTGTTTACACACACAGATCCCGGTTCTCGCTCTGTCACAAGCGATCGCGGGGTGCCCGTCAATCATCGCACCTGCCAGGCACACGCATCGGCTCTGGGGACACGAGGCGGCACGCGCAAGCGACGTACAGCTATGGCGATTTGCCCAGCCAAGCCAACCTGCCACAGTATAACTGCGGTGGCTGTCGGCTAGTGGTTAACATGTAATGGCAACACAAACATGATGCACATTTGCAGCGCATTTCTGAAACGCATGGCAAAGCGCGCATTTTCTGTGCAGTTTTCCATGTGTTTGGAACACACAGATGTGAATGGAGCCTCATTATTCTTCTGTAATTGCACCAATTTCACTTTCATGCCCCATTCACATCTGGAGTAGTGGAGTGCATGTTTTTTGGCAAATTTTTCCTGTGACACACATAGGGCGGCCTGTTGATTTCAATGGGCTGCGCTGCATGTGGAAAATAGCTCATGGGACATTTTTGTAAGTTTTTTACTACATTTGTCACCTGTTTTTTCATATGGCAAAATGTGTGTTTGCTTCTCTGTTTCGTATGCTGTTAACAAGTAATGACACTGAAAGCGCAACAAGGTAATTTTAGGTGTTTAAATGTGGCCATACACTATACAATCTGATTGAACAATCTCTTTACAATCTCCTTTAGATTTATCAAAACTATATAATAGGAGGACACACCATCTATCCAATCACTCTGTATCCAATCAGGCAGCCTCTTGTACTACATTAGGGGTGTCCCGTGGGCTGCATGTGGCCCCAGGAATTTAGCATGCGGCCTGAGCCCATGTGAAGGGACACTGGGGAAGTCAGGCAAAATTACACATGGAGGAATGCTGGGGGTGCTGTTGAAAACATAGTTGATGGGTGAAGGTGTGCTAATGAGGACAGCTGGTAAACTCTTTCCTGGGTCATACTGGCTTGTCCGTCCCGTGTGTCTGTCCTCTGTCTACCAGGAAGTTTCTGAAATCATCTGGCAAACTACATCCATGGATGGAGGTAGGCCTGGTCTTCAAAACCAAAGAAAACCTGTATTTTTGTGCAACAGAGGTACATTACTGGTATATTGGTACATAGGGGAGCTGGATTTTAGAAAAAAAAAAGTGAGATTCCTCCTCTCTGTTTGTCCTGTTTACCATTATCATTGAAAGTTAAAGTAAAAGAAAATTTTGAATATTAGGTTGTACCCAGAAATGTAATGAGTAAATATTTCAATGGGAACACTAGTTCTGGTGACCTGGGGGTCCCCAAAGAATGCCCTTAATTTGCAAGGATTTCATGTCACTTCCTATTTGGCTATGGGACAGGAAGTGAAGGGAAATCTCTGCAATGGAACACAGATGACGAAAACAAAAAAAAGTTATAACCCTCCCTTGCTCCATCCATAATGAAAAAAAGTTTTTTTCCTATAGTTCTACTTTAAACCCCAACTCC